>NC_081415.1:84489409-85130034 GCF_030272615.1 Cryptomeria japonica
ATGTCCTCTTATCAAAAAGGTATTTGGACTGCAATTGGATCTTCTGATTTCTCTTATGGGCCAAAGTTCTAAGCTCTTCCATCTCTACAGTTTGGATCATTCTATTTTCCATCGGTTCAGATATTTCCATATCCTCATTTTGCAAAAACTTTTAAACTGGAAGAAGATTGTTTACTGGCAATTTGGCTTGGGCACCATAGACTAGTTCAAAAGGTGACATTCCAATGGATTTCTTAACTGTTATTCTATCTGCCCACAGAGCTAACTTCAATTTTTGATCCCAAAATCTTCTATTCTCTTCCAGGATTTTCTTAATGATGTTCAAAAGACTTTTATTGCTGGATTCTGCTTGTCCATTCCCCTGAGGATGATAAGGTGAAGAGTAAGACATGAGTATTCCATGACTAGTACAAAATTCTATAAACTCTTTCGATCTAAAACTCATGGCATTATCCATTACCAATTTAGCAGGTGCTCCAAACCTAGTTATTACATTGTCCATCAGGAAATCAATGACAACCTTACTTATAGCTCTTCTTGTAGGAATAGCTTCTATCCATTTTGTAAAGTAGTCAGTGGCTACTATGATCCATCAATGACCTCTCCTTGACCTCTCAATAATTTCTCCAATACAGTCAATACCCCATTGATCGAAAGGAGCTTCCACAGAGACTGGATTTAGGGGTAAGGCTCCTTCATACTTCAACTTGGATGAAAATTTTTGACACGGGTCACATTTCCGAACATATGCATGGGCATCTTTGAATAAAGTAGGCCAATAGTATCCAGCCCGAATTATCTTACCAGCAGTTGTTTTGGCAGAGTAGTGACCTCCACATACTCCATCATGTATTTTAGTCAGCACCCGTTTAGCTTGGAATTCATCCAAACACATTAGTAGCTCTCCATCTCTTTTCCTCCAGAAAAGATCACCTTGAATGAGCACATACTTTTGGGACTTGACTTTCAGAGTTCTTTTTTGATTATGTGTCATTTCTTTTGAGAATGTAGCACCTCTTAAAAATTGGACTATCTTTGAGTACCAAGGTTGCCTCTCAATACTAGTGACTAAAGCATCTCTAACTTCAACATTATGTATTCTACATTCACGAGATTAGACTCAGTCATGAGCTTACCTCTCACCAATTTGGTGATCTTTATTTCCAAGTCAAATTCTTGAATTCTATTGATCCATCTGCATCTTCTCCCAGTAACCTCAGACCGAGACAAAATATCCTTAACTACAGCATGTGGGACATAGGCAGTGATATTTGCATTCACCAAATATGGCCTAAAATATTTGACAGCTTTGACCAAAGCGTAAGCTTGTTTTTCCATTGTTTCATATTTTAGTTTTGCTGCTTGTAAAGACTTGCTATAGAAGGCTATAGGATGTTCATATCCTTCATTGTCCTTTTGTAACAATACTATCGCTACTGTATGATATGAAGCAAAGGAAAACAGAGAAAAAGGCTTACTGTAATTAGGAGATTTTAGCACTTGTGCTTCCTGAATTGCCTTCTTGATTTCAGCAAAAGCCTTTGAGGCTTCTTGGTCCCAACAAAATTTGGTATCCTTCTTGAGCAGCTTGACAATAGGCTTCACTATTTTTGCAAAGTTTGCAATGAATCTCCTAACAAAATTTACTTTGCCTAGAAAAGATTGGATACCTTTTACATTCTTAGGTTCAGACACCTTATTGATTGCTTCAATTCTTTCAGGGTCTATCCTTACCCCTTCCTCAGAAACTATGTGTCCCAATAGTTTTCCCTTAGTGACTCCAAAATGACATTTCTTGGGATTTAGTGATACACCAAATTCCAAGGCTTTATTGAACACCTTCTCCAAATGTCCACAATGATCATTAGCTTTCTTAGAGAAACAGGTTAGATCATCTTGATAAACCACCATGATGATGTTAATGAATTCTTTGAAAGCTACATCCATGGCTCTCTAAAATGTATCTCCAACATTTTTTAATCCGAATGGCATTCTCACATAAACATATGTTCCCCATGGAGTAGTGAAGGCTATTTTAAACTGTTCAGACTCCTTCACTAGCACTTGACTATATCCTGAGAAACCATCCATCATGGATAAAAGGTCACATCCTGTCACTCTCTATAGCATGGCTTTCATATTTGGGGATGAGTAGTTATCCTTCAAGGAAGCAACATTTAAATTCCTAAAATCTACACACAATCTAATGTCCCCACTCTTCTTCCTTACTGGGACCAGATTGGAGACCCATGAAGAATGTCTTATAGGTTTGATAATCCCCCCTTCTCTTAATTTAGTCAGCTCCTGCTGCATCTTAGCTTCTAATAAGGGATTAATAGGTCTCTGTTTTTGTCTAAAAGGCTTAGCATCTGGAAGTAAAGGAACTTCATGCTGAAAAAGATCTTGTCTATACGCTTTTAGGTCCTCATAAGACCAAGTAAAAACATGTTTGTATTTCCTCAATAAATTAATAAGATTATTTCTGGCATGAGAAGGTAATTTTTTGCCGATATATACTAACTTAGGGGATGATTCAGTCCCCAAATTTACCTCCTCTAATTCTTCCAATTTGGTGGTAGACTGCTGATGTAAGTGACTATCATTGTAACTAAACATGCTCTCCAGCTCTACCAATCCTTTAGGTATTTCATTATTTTCCAACTGGACCAAATCATTTACAAACACTGTCTCCTTATTATCTACCACCTCTACCAATGCATTTCAATCAATCTTTTGTCCATCATAATCATAAACACATTGAATAAACCTAAGAATGTCTTCATCATCAACAAAAACTTGCCAATTGTACACATTATCAGGAATAGCAGTCCTAGACTTGATTTCCACAGTGGAAATACCAGTCAGTGTTGCATCATCATTTTTCAAAGCAACATTAGCTAGGAAATCTGCCATAATATTTTTTGCCCGCTCTATCCAATTAATAGAAAATGCATCAAAATGCTCAATAACATCCCAAACAACATGTTTATACTTCTTTAATCTATCATTTTTGGATGCATATTTAGATCTCACCTGAGAGACAACCAGTTCTGAATCCCCCATTACTTTCAACAGCTGGATTCCATGCCTTTTTGCAACCTCAAGTCCTAGTAACAGGGCTTCATATTCTAGAGTATTATTTGTGCATTGGAAGGCCAACAAAAATGAATACTTGAAAGTTATTCCTGATGGGGATACAAAAAGAACCCCTACTCTAGATCCTTCTTTGGAGCAAGCTCCATCAAAGTACATCTGCCACAATCCATATTGTTGCACTTGTAATTCAACCACAATAGGGTTAGTATTCTTCAGTTGAGGTAAAATTGGTTGAAGCCTAAAGTTATCTAGATCTATATCAATCATACAATTGAGCATACTAGGGTCTACATTTTCAATTACCCTAGGATCTCATGGCTCTCTGTACAATTTGACCTAACTTCCATTAATTGGAATGGTAGCATAGGATAAGTCTAGTTGAACATTTCCACCTACTACTATTGCCCATTGTCTGGAAAGTAACATACCATAGTGGGGTTTAGTGTCAGTAACAATAACATCCATTTTGTAAGTGGCATCAGGGAATGCTGCTATTTTTACCTCAACATCTTTCATTGTGGCTATCACAGGCACTTCCCGGTTATCCATAGCATAACATTTTCCATATACAGTAGTTACTGATAGTCCCAATTCTTTCATAACACCATAGGGCATTACATTAGCAACAGCTCCTGAATCTATCATACAATTTTTTATTAACCGGTTGTTTACTAATAAAGTAACATAAAAAGGATCTACCTGTGAAGGCTCTTGAGTAATAGTGGTTCCAACATATACCTCTGGGGTTTGGAACTCTGGTTCTTTTCCTTTTCCAACTGGACCGGTGGGTAGGAGTGTCACTATTAGATATACTAGAAAATAAAGACAAGGCTGCATCCTTATGTTCTTTAATCTTCAGTAATTCTACTAAGGGGACCGTGACCTTCATTTGAGTAAGAGCTTGAGCCATGTCAAATGTGGAACTATTGCTTATCTCAGTGTTAGCTTTGACTCTTTCTATCTTGAGCTGACTTGCCTTTTTCACTATTGCTACTCCTTGTACATCACCAACATTTTTATCATTTGTGCCTTTGGGTACCTCTTTAACTTCTTCCCCTTTTTCTTGACCAACCTTAGGAATAGTGGTAGCACTACTTGATGCCCGCTTTTGAGTGACCTCTTTTATGAACATAGAACCCGGTTCACCCTGATCAGTGTCTTTCTTCGTGCTTCTCAGGTTATAATTGTGTTTTGCTTTGGCAATGGCAACTTTAGTAAGATTTTTAACTTCTTCCTCACTAGGACTTCTAAGATGAACCTCTTCATCCTCAATTGTTACCACATTCAATGTAGGATGCCAATCTAAGGTTAATTGTCCTTGCACTAGCCTTTCATTATCTAGCATATCATTGTATCCACTTTGCACAGATTCCTCATCACTTTCTATGATGGTTTCAAACATATTGATGTTAGGCTCCGTTTCTAGTCTCATATATTCTTCGAGAGCCTGAGCCACTGCACACTCATGAGGAGAATGTGGCCCATCACAAGAAATACACCAGGGAGTATTTTATATATTATGGACAGTTTTCCCTTTCAAGGGATCTGGAGTGTCCTGATTTTGGGCAATTTTGGGCTTCTCATTTTGGGGCTTGCCATCTTTCCAATTGGTATTATATGGCATATCATGCAATCTAAGGGGTCTATCTTGCCAATTATAATGAGGTTATCATTTTTGTTAACCTTGGTAGTCAGATCCTTCATAGCAGTAACCAATTTCTCTATCTTATCATCCTCCTTAGCAACTTTATTAGGTTGCTATTTTGTTTCTTGCCATAATCTACCATCTGTCCTTCTTCCTAACTTCCCAGATGCTTTTCTGTTACTTTCTACATTTATGGAAATTCTAAAAGCATCTCTCAAGCTATGTGGATTCTTATCTCTCAAGATATAGGCCATCTTAGAATCAAATGCATTGTAGTATGTATTAAGACACATGTTGTCATCTAACCTCATTACTTGATACAATCTATGCATGGCCTTTTGGAATCTGGCATTGAAATCAGTGACCATTTCATTTTCAAACTTTTTGATGTTGTTGAATTCATTGAGCATGAAGCTCACATTAGTCTTGTCACCATACTGCTCTTGAAAACAATTTTTAAAATCTTCCCATGACCCTATGCTATTAACTGGGAGACCTCTGTACCAATCTCTTGTATCATCAACTAGGGATTGGACAAATAGTTTCATAATAGCATCTTCATCTACTATCTCATAATCATTTATTAGACCCCCAAAAGATTTCAGATGTTCTTTAGCACTAATTGCATTGTTCCCAGCAAATTTATGGAGTCTATCTCTTAACTCAGTAGGAACATGATTGGGATATCTTGGGATCCCATCAAAGAACAATTGTCTATATTGTTCTAAATTGATTGGTCTCCTTTGAAAAGGGGTAATAGCATTATTATTTCCCATGGTCATTTTAACTTTTGGGATTGGGGATTCTGGTACTTGGGTATACTGCTTATTCATAGGGATTTGACCTACTGAGGCAATATTAGCTTGTACTGTAGGTTGAGTATTGGACTGAGGAAGGGAAATGTGTTGGGGATTAGGCTTGCTAAGATCTTTTGATAGAAGTGTAATAGGGGGAGCCTTTAAGTAGTTAATCTTTCTTTTTACTTCTTGATTTGCTACTTCCAACTCAGCCTTTTCCAATTCCATTTGGAGATCTTCCTTTTCTTTCCTCATTCTTTCCATTTCTCTCTCATGTGTTGAAAGCCTATGAGAGATCTCTTCTGCAATTTTAGATTCCATTCCATCATCTACCCATTTCTATTTTCCTTTGTCTACATTAGTTCTAGGGAGCTGAGAGTCACTAAATACTTCCCTTTTTGGCTGGACTACTGACTTATAAGCTTGTTTAGTTTTGGGGATTAGAATCTCTCTAATCACAGGGCCTTCCTCATCACTCTTTTCTTTCTCCTTAGTGAGTACTTCAAGATCAGCTATTTGCCTAAGAAGCCTATCTCTCTCCATTAATTTAGCTTTTACTTCCTTCTCCCTATTCGCTTCCTTTTGGGCTCTTAAGGAAATTAGATGGTGAACTCTTTTATTCAGATCCTCAATTTCTTGAGATACTTTATCTTCATCAGGGAAAGTTTCCTCTGAATTAGATACATTGACTTGATCTATGTCGATTAAACTAATATTCCCATCAATTGTTCTAGGCACAGAATGTCTAATGGCATTTGAACTCATCCTATCCTTCCCAAAAAAGATTGCATGTGATAAATCTTGATTCAAAGCATGAGTATTATCTATATTTCCAAACAATCCAGAATGGAAACCTAATACATCATTTTCAGAATCTCTAGATGAGGAATTAGATTTGCAAATATAGGGCGATCAAGTGCCTTACCAGTACTATTGCCCTTTTGTACCCAGGCAGCATTTGATGGTTCATGAAGCACTGATCTCTTCTGGCCTCTTCGTGACTATTCTGGTAGACCTTGCAAGGTTTCATGCGGATGTTTCTTCATGAATGATCTTGTGTTTTTTGCTCCTTGCATCTCACTTGTCTTCTTTTTAGAAATATTTGTATCTTGCAAGGACTGGTTCAAAAAAGAACAGAGTCGCCACCCACAAAACTATGGGAATTATGAAAACAAGCAGTCTAATCCACAAACACACAATAGTTTTCTTTATAAGCTTCAACACAAATCTACGTCTATATCCTTATTGTGACTCTCCCCAGCAGAGTCGCCACTTTTGTTGTCTTCAAAATTTGATTCCCTTCAACATCCTTAATATAATATGATTGAACTTTGTGTAGAAGAGATATCAAAGGTAAGGAAATTCTCAGGACAACATATGACAAGGTTTGATTAAACCTTCTACACTTCAGACTTATTCAGAGTCCAGGTGGGTATACCTTTGTGAATTAACTTCACACTTTCAAAATAAACCCATAGCAAACCAGTCTAGAAAACAAGTGGATTTAATCACCATGAAACCAACTGAAACAAATGAATGCAAATTATACTCATATTTAGTATTGTGACCAACAAAACATGTAATAAACAACTTAAATCAATACCAGTGCCTTATCCAAGGTCACAGAGTCATCTAAATTCAGACAATACTCCCCAAACAAAATATCTTTATGCATCCCATTGGCTCGGCTTTTGTTAATCCTTATACATGCCTAACACTTTATAAGAATTTATGCATATCAAATTAAACTATGATCATCAAGATTGAAAGTTCCCTCCAAAGAATTTACTAGTAGGAGTGATCCCTGCATCTTTAATTTCCCTCCTAAAGAGAAAAGCTAGTGAACACATCTACTGAAAATTGCCTTGCAACCCCATTCAAACAAAATAACCCTAGATTATTCAGAATGAAAACAGTAAACAAATTGTAAACACACTTGAAGATGACACAAAGTTTATTCAAAAGCCAATGGTCTATATATTGATATATTCTTCAAGAAAGTACTACAGAAACTTTGGAATTTTCTCCATTACACTTAGAAAAGCTCAGATATGAATTTCTACAACGTTTTCTTACAATTCTTTTGTGATCCCTCTCTCTCTAGTCCTGGTATCCATTTATAACAATATGGATGCACAAAGCTTCGGACTTTCCAAGGAGAGTTTGTTATAATCATTTCTTTCCAAAAGAGAAGTTACAAAGCCTTCTACAAAAATAGTTACAAGTTCTTTTCGGCCTCTGTAGCTTCTTCAACAGGCTGTTCGGTTGCAACCTCTTCTACATTTCCAGGGCCACTCTTTAACTGTTCCTAATCATGGGTGGCATATTTTGTTGTCCACTCATCATACACATCATCGGTTGGCCACGAGAAATTAATCACTTTAGCCTTGGCCTTGGTCAACCTTTTCTAGGAGTTTCTCATCTTGTTGACTTCTGAATTGAGAAAACCATAATGTGACTTAATTTTCTCTATCTCCTGTATTATCACAACAAAGAAGGAAGCATCATCTAGATCAATAATTCCTTTAATTCTTGCTGACAGTTTGGCTTCTACCTCCTTAAGCCACATTTGTTTGTCCTTCAGTTGATCTGGGCTAGCAAAAACTCCTGGGAGCAACTCAAAAACCTGATCAGCATATTGCTTTTTGCACAAGTTAACTTTCCTATCAACATTATCCACCCTTGCTGCTAATTGTACTAAATCTTTGGTGATGTCACAAGTGGATTTAATGATTGGATTGGCCCTTGCTTCATCATAAGATGCACACATAAACTCTAAATCTTGCTCCCTAGGCCTCCATTTGTCAAAAATAGGTGTCAACATGGCCTTATCTCCCCTGAGCTCATTCCATATATCCAAAATTTTACCTACATTATTGTATAGCAATGAGGCATTTACGGTACCTACAAAACTAGTGACAGTGGCCTTTACTCTATCCTCATACTTCTTTGCATATTTAAATTCTCTAACTCTTGAGGAGTAATCTCAATCATTTGGGAGCTAGAAGGTGCTGGAGATGGTGGGAACTCAATGATAGGGTTGGTAGGTGGAGGTTTGGTAGGAGAAGAGGAGATCATCAGTGTTGAGGATTTGCCATGATGATATTGTCTTGCTAGTTGCTTCTACAATTTAGCAATGATGCTATCTCTATTCCTTACCTCTTCTTGGGCATTAGTGTAGGCTTTTAAAACTATCTCCAATTTAACCTGGAGATCTGCCTTTTCCTTAGCTTCCTTTTCCGCTACTGCAACACTAAATTTTGCAGTTTCTAATACAGTGCTAGTGGCTTCCACTACCTCAGTAGTTTTCACTCTCTTCACTACCATTCCTCCAAGATAACTTGACCCTGAGGTGTCCTTCTTATTTTCATCTCTTTTTAGAGACCACATGACTAATGCAACATTGTCCTTATTGAAAGTGACTCCCTCCATAGGTTTAGTCTCCTTTCTTACTGCTTCTAGGACTAGAGCATCTTCTATATCCCATTCAAAGAGAATGAGTACCATAGCCTATGCCAGCATGTCTCTTCCTTTCTGAGGAGTGATGGTCTTAAATTCTTCAACCATTTCTTGCTTTATTTCTTCCTCAACCATAGCTGGGTCTTTATGATGCTACTCACTCTTCCTTTTGTTACACCTTGCATTGTATTTGTTAATGTTCTACTTCCACATAAATTGTATAAATGCTTCTGATGTGATAAATTTGTCATCAGCCAAGAAATCTTCACTAGCCTGTTTGATCTCAGGATCCCATTCATGGCCTTTGAATTCATTGATAGTGATATCCATTTCAGTAGCTAAGGGCTCTTCTGGCATTCCTTCCTCTACCTCATCATAAGTGTAGGCAATTTCCTCTAAACTACCTAACTGCAATAGTTGCTCAGTTGCTGCCTATTCATCTCCTATATGGATAGGTGATTGAGATGGGGAGTACAAAGGTTCTTCAAGTTGTACCTCTTTCCCCATTCTTTGTTTCTTTGGGCTGCTAGGGATGTCGATGACATCATGTATCTTCCTCCTTCCCTTAGAGGTAGAGGGCTCCCCTGAAGTAGGCATAAGCACACTGTAACTAGATTTCTTGTGCAACATATAGTCATTGAGAGGGATCGCTCTAGCAGATACAGACCTACTCAAAATTAGTCTTGCTTTCTTAGGGTTGTCCTTGATTACAACCTCCCTCTTTTCTTTTAGTGTTTGCATCACCTCCTCAAAACTAAGAATCAAAAACTTCATCTTCTCTGCAAAGGGGTGAAAGCTAGACAAAGGGTCATATCTTATGTCAAAATGGTGCACCAAGTCAAAGGCCTTTTTATAAGCCACCCACTTTTCCTTTCTCAACTCTTGTTCATTTAAATCAAACTCATTTCTATTGAGGTCTTCAAGAAACTGAAATTGGTGGGGTTTAGCCTTGCATAATACCCTATTCCTAAACATTCCATTGAAGAAGTCTTCAGGGTCGGCACATTGGGAGACTACAGCTGACAAATTATAGGGCTAAAGGAAATCTTCAAAACATTTCCAACCTCCTTTGGTTATCACAAATTGGTGTGCCATAGTAATTGTAGGGAAAATTGTCCCCTTACCTCTACCTGTCAATTCTGCCTCCTGCACAGCACCAATCTACCTAAGAATCTCTGCAATTCCCACTTAAAGGGGGACTTAATAAGGTAACAAAAATGGGGCACCTATGAAGCCATATATTCTGAAAACTGTGGAAACAGGGTATAAGTAGATATCACCCTAATTGTGGACAATTTTTATGTCCTCTGCAAATTCTTGTGGCCTAATGAATTCGAAAAGTACCTTAGGAATTCTTGGATTCTCCAAACAGATAAGGGTTCTAATTTTTGAAGCAAAACATTTGTCAAACCTTAGAAAACTTGCATCTTCTCTGTCCCATGACAACACTATGCTCCATAGATGGACTAGCATCTTTTCTCCATCCTTCTCTTTCACAAGATCCATCCCACTTGCAAAATAATCACCACCCTTGAACAAAAACAAATGCATAAGAAGGGAATACCACCCAAAAGGCCTATCTACTTTCCCATTCTTGATCCCTATCAATCCATTATGGATAGAATTAGTTATAAAAGAAGCATAATCAAAAGTTATTGCCATAGAAGGATTCAAAATCTGAGCAACCATCAGCATGTAGTGAGTAGGCATATTTGCCTCAACATCCTCCCCTGGGATTTGGCAGAGTGACCAGTATAATCCTTTAGCCCTAAGGGTAAACAATTCTAGAGAAAAGGGCTCTTCAGTGTTAGGTCCCACAACAGTCAACCCGCCTATCTTCAAAAAGAATTCTTTGAGAGGCCCACTTCTTAGGTGGTTTCTTTGCACATTATACACCTGAGCTAGTGATTTTAAATCAATGGGCTCCAAAAAATTAGTGTATTCATTTAACCCAAAGGCATTCCTGAATTCCTCATTATTAATTTCAATGAGGGTCTTCCCACTGATATCCTTAACACTTCTTGAAGTTGGGTCATAGTTATGTGCAATCTGAGTTAGAAGATCTACATCAAAGAAAACCCCGGGAACCACCAACTTTCCAACATCCAGCTCCCATATATTGTTCTGAGGGGCTGGAGAATTTCTCATGTTGAATCCAACCTTGAATAATCCCAACCTAGACATCCCTATTTGAGGGTCTCTTAACCAATTTCCCTTATCATATAAACCCTCTCCTATTTTCAGGCGAGAAGCTCTTGGCACCAATTCTTTCATTTTGGAAGCCACATTAGTTGACAACGTCAACTGTTCAAGGAAATCATCACAAATGGCCCTCTTGTGGTAATTGACCTTTCCTGAGA
Organism: Cryptomeria japonica; assembly: GCF_030272615.1. Classification (NCBI taxonomy): domain Eukaryota; kingdom Viridiplantae; phylum Streptophyta; class Pinopsida; order Cupressales; family Cupressaceae; genus Cryptomeria; species Cryptomeria japonica. The sequence continues at coordinate 84,500,767 of NC_081415.1, forward strand.
ATTCCCTCTTAGGTGCCATCTCTTTTAGAAAATTAAGTAAGCAATTTAACAATCTCCTTCAATTGTTCTACGACAAATGAAAATCTCAATTTAAAGAACACACAGTTAAAAATGATGGCCGAACAAGAGTATAGAAAAACCTGCTTGTACTCGAAGGAATTAGCTCTTCAACTAAAGAAGTCTGCTCTACAATTGCTTCTTTACAAGTGCTCTTTAGAATGATACCTCAGTTTAATTGATATGAGATCATATATGGCTGTTGGGCTTTTAATTGTGATATTGATTCCACATGCTTGGCCGTCCCTTCAGAATTGAATTCATGAAAGAATTCAAAATTTTCGCTCCAACGGGTCACAATGCCTATGCATTTTCTCTTTTCGCTATTTTGCAAAGCTTAATTTCTTGGCAACTTTACTTCACGAAATAACGCAGGCCGTCCGATCAAATGAGAGTTGATCGGTCTTTACACTAGCCTAGTACTTTTACCCTTTTCACCGGGCCTTATTTCATTTCGCCATTTCACAAGTTTTATCCTGTGAGCACCTTACGTTTGCAAAACTACGCCAGGCATCAAATGGGACCCAAACTATGTGGCCTTTAACTTTCACCTGGATAGTTAGCCTTTTCACTAACCGTGCCTTCACATGACAACTAATGGGTTTTCGCTATTTCACAGAGCTTAATCTACAGTCAACTTTAGGCTGCAAAATAGCACCAACTGTCAGATCAAACCATAATTGATCATCCTTTAAGTGAAGAATCTTATACTGGCTTGCTTGCTCCGCTCCTCGTCTGGTTACCGGATACCACATGGCACCTAATCATTTGCCTTGAGAAACTTATTAAGTTTAAATCTGAGTCAGCCGCATGTTATACCCCTTTTTAAAACTGCTAGTTACACCTTGGCACCTTCAATCTCTGTGGAAGCCATGTGCTCATTTACATGTCACCATTTAGCCCGCCATCAAGATGAATCTCCTTTACTTTCACCATTTTGCTGAGCATATCCTTCAGGCATCTTACAAGCATGAAATAGCACTAGCCATTAGATCAAATGGGAGTTGATCAACCTTTACACTTCATGTTCTCTTTGCCTTTAAGAACAAAAAACCTTTTCACCATTTCGTAGCCTCTAATATTCATGCATCTTCAATCTATGAAACCACGTGGGCTGTTGATCTTCATCTAACTTGCTCACCGGTTAGCCTACTGTATTATCACCATTTTCATTTCACCATTTTGCAGGGCTTAAAATGCAAGCACTTCACCTTTGCGAAATAACGCAGGCCATCCAATCAAATGAGACTTGATCAATCTTTACATTCTGAACTGATTTTGGAGAACGTGGGCCCTCTGACTCAACTCCAAATAGCTAGCATCTAGTCATTTTCCAAGCTGACATGTCAGTCTTTCATTTGCTAAGAGAGAAAACATTAGGTTTCTCTGCATTTTTGCCACTTGTATCTGTCAGAACACCTTTACCCCACGGCATGACTCACTTCTGGGACCCGCCTTCTTTTAAACTCTCGGACATGCCTTGTTGACTATTGCATTTTCTACCACGTGCCATCATCTTACTCACCTTCTAGACCATTCGGACTATCTACTTGGAATGCCACATCATTTCGCCATTTCGTAGAGTTTAACTATTGAGCCCTTTTATCTTGCGAAATAGCGTGAACCATCGGATCAAAATGAAGATGATCATCCTTTAAGTGAAACCCTTTAGACAATTCCTCGCATTCTAGGCCCCACCACCTTTTCGCCATTTCGCAAAAGGTATTTTACCCACAAGTTCAGGCTGCGAAACAGTGCCAATCGTTGGATGAAATCTAAGATGAATATCTTTTATGTGAGGCCCTTTTAGCCATTTTGAACACAATTCCTTTTCACCATTTTGTGGGTTTTAAACCATGCACAACTTTGCCTTGCAAAATAGCGAAAACCATAGATTTTCCTGAAAGATGCACACGACTTAAAGGGCCCGAAACATTAGGAAGAAAAGGTATAAGGCGTAAAAATTATAATTAATTCACAAGACAGCCTAGGCAAATGGTAAGAGGGGACACTTCTCACGAATCTGAGACCCATTACTTAAGTGGATAAAGTAATGAGGAATTAGAAACTAGGGGTTTTTAATATTTGCGAAGCAAAAGAAGAATTTGAAATTTAAACCCTAAAAGCCCTAAGACCTAATGGAGAGCTGAACCAACTAAAAGTAGGATTAATTCAAAAATTCAAAATTTTAGCCAACTTATGGGAAAGGCAAACCCATTCTTTAAACAGTGATAACACAACTGAAACACGCTACACCACCAGAAATGCTGCATAACACGAAAATCACCACCAGTTGATAGAAATCACCAAAACTCCCACAATGATCAACACAAATCACAAAAAAAAATAGAAAAGGATTAGGAGACACCTATAAACACATTAGAATCATCTAGAATAGTTGCAACCACAACACTTTTTAAATCTTCATTGATCAATGTCTCAAAGCTCAAGAACACAACCAATCAACAACTGTCATGAAGAAATATAACTTGCGGCTCACAAAATCATGAAGTATATAAAATGAAGATACATAGGATCATCCAAAATAACATCCCAAAGTCTCCACAGAAGATCTGATTATACCAAAATATATTGGAGGAAATACCAACAAGAACGCCACCAGGAACTGGTAATCAAAGAACTGCAAACCGGATCAGAAAATTTTCCCAAGCTCACTGGAATAGCTCACAGGAATATGTTGACATCAATGACAACAACATATATCCAAATCCAACAATCAAATCCAACAGACTACAACAATCTCCCCAACACTTATTTCTAGATAATTATTTATGTCTAATTTTTTGTTTTTAACTAATGTGTGTTTGCAAATAACATGTTTCTTGTGATACAACTTAACAATATTTATGTAAGATCCATTCAAGTCACCTCCTTGAGGAAACTCCGCATGAATAGAATTAAATTTTCTTCCCCTTTGTATCCTGTGTATCATATTTTTATCTATTTATGTTTGATTTATCTTGAATTCTCTTTCGAACATTTATGCTCACTAATGTGGGGATAAAATGTAATGTCATAAATTGTATATTATGTAATTTTACAACACATATGCCTTCCTATTTAGTTACAACTAAGACAATTATATTCAATCGTAATCTCAATAAAAATACCCCTTCCAAACTTGCATACTCAATTCCTCAACTATTAGGTTCGATTTTCACTCTGATATATGTGCATCACATAAGTGTTTGTGTGACGTAGTAGCATCTCACAATAATCCATGATTATTCTAGTCAATGGGACATTAGACTTTTTCACATTTGGGTAGTGTAACATCTCTGCCAACTTGTACTGACATTGGGGATCAGTTTTTGTTGCGTAAACCTTTTCATTTTCCTACATTTTCCATCTTTGAAAACCATGCTTTCTTTCTATCACTCTGAAATAATCTTTATTGCATTCTATAACACCATTCTTGTATACACAACATTATTTCACTCAAACACCCTACACAATCTATTATTTTGTCATTACTCTTTCCACAATGACATCTTGCAAATCTCTATTGTTATCATTCTAAGAGGCCACTATCATCTTGAGAATTCTACCACTTCTTCATTGCGCCTCTAAGCTACTTTGCTTCTATTCATGGGGGTGGTAACTCTTTGAGATTTTCTATTAAGTACATTATCTTTATTTTATTATTGTATTGTCCTTTTCACTTATTTATGTCTACATCTATCATCTTGTCTAAGGCTATCCATGGAGGTCGTGATCAGGAAATAATTTCAAAAATATCAAATTTAGAGTCATTATGTTGTCATCAGGATAGTTAACTTGATAAACAGTTATTGCTATAAACAAATTGTCAATGTTGTCATTAGGATAGCTATACCGATAAGATGCCTCCATTGTTAATATTTTCATTGGGATAGCTATACCGATAAGATGTCTCCATTGTCTATATTTTCATCGAGATAGCTATCTTGATAGGGTGTCTTCATTATAAAAAGTGTCAAGTTTGTCATCGAGATAGTTATCTTGATAAAGTGTCATTGGGATAGCTTTCTCTATCGAGTTTGGAAAATGTTGTTAAGCCGTCTGTTGATGGCTATGCTAATAGATGTCTCGAGGTGTCACATTTGTCATCAGTATATTTATTCTGATAAACTGTCATCGGGATAGTTTTCTCTATTGGGTTTTCATAAAGTGGTTACACCGCTTATGTTAGCTACTCTGATGGGTGTTCACAACCTTGGGTGTAATTTCTCATGAAGACTGATTACACATCTATTTTTGATAAGCAGAAATATGATCTTGATGAGTGCAGGATATCCAGGTATGAAAGAGAAAGGAGAGAGATTGCAGAGCAAGAGAGAGAGAGAGATTGATGTGCTTGTAGAATTGATTTCCTGGAGATTACCTAAAGGTGCTGGTAAGTATGATGGAAAGTTGCCTTTCAAATATTTTACTTGCAATAAGATATGACATTTTGGTTCTCCATGTCCAAAGAGAATGTCTAAGTATGACAGACATGATAAGTTTGATAATTATTGTTGGAAATTTGGAGGAATTGATTATGTATTGAATTGATATTTTGTCATTGATGTCAACACTTTCTGCTTTGGCTATTTACCAGTATCTTTCTGGTCCCGGTAGGTTGATTGGTTTCTAGTTGTTTAGATCATGATGATCTGGTATACTTCGGTATTCTTTGGCTTATGGAATTGTCTTACATCTTCCATTCACGCTACTCAAATTCATGTTTAGTCAGTTGGTTTTGATTTGGTGATCGGATGCTATCTTATATGCTGGTAAGTTTGGTTTATTGATCCGGTGAGGGTTTCACTGGAAGAGCTTTGTTGAAGATCTTTTGATATTATTCATGAGTGGTGTTGGTGTGGCTTCTAGTAGAGATTTAGGATGTTGATGGTGATCATGTTAGAGCCTTGATAGATTGGTATCATTTCTTTAGCACGTTTGGACCTAAATTTGGTCCGGTAATATGTAGGTTATGGACCGGCTTAATATAACCTGTTGTTTGGTCTTCTCGATGTGTTTCCAAGATGTCTTATGGGTTGGATGATATTTTTTTATTCTCAGGCTGACATATTTTTTAATTATCTAATAGGTTTTATTGTTTGGTGGCTGACCTAATTGTTTTAAGTCAAGGGTTTGTATATATATGTGTATGATCTCATTGTAGATCACACAAGGGAATGATATACAAGTGAATAAAGTAATAATCATTCATGCAGAGGATTTGGTCAATCATTGGTGATCAAGTTGGGTTTATGTAAGAGGATTACATCCTTTGGTATTGAGCTTAACCAAAATTGTACTCAGGCATTGGATATGTTGTCATTGTAGTTCATTCTTCCTTCCAGACTGTAGTCTAGATTCTTATGTAGTTAGTGAGACTCTTTTTGTAATTAGCAGTATGCTCTAGGTTGTTGGCCTTCCTACAAGTGCAACTCTTCAATTTGTAATCACATACTTACAACAGAAGTATTATCTAACTATGGGTAGGCTTCCCCTCGTGGTTTTTTCCTTTACTGGGTTTTCCACATACAAATCTTGATGTCATGTGGATGGTATCTATTCTCTAATTTTTTCTTATCCTTAATTGGTATATCTTCTATTCCAATAATTGGTTTATGTATTCTAGTATTGATCTTATGTGTTCTAATATTAAAGTTTTAATTACTTAAGCTTCCATTAATCTAGTGACAACTAATTCACCCCCCTCTTAGTTGTCTTCCAGTTATTTGAATTGTCTAACAATTGGTATCAGAGCTCTGGTCCTCTCTGTAGAAGTGTAACTACTTGAGGAAGATCCTATGGAATCTACCAATTCAAGTTCATCTAGTTCAGCTGCAGCTGTCTTTCAAAGATAAATTCCTAGGCTTGATGGAACAAATTACAGAGTATGGAAGATTCAGATGGAGACTCATCTCAGATGTCTTGGTAGGGAAATTTGGGAGATCACTCAGAATGGGGTTGCTTGTTTTAATCCAATATTTGGCAATCCTCTTGCGAAAAACATGGATAAGGATCTTGAGAATGATTGTAGAGCTAGATAAGCCCTCTTGTGTGCACTTTCTGATTAGTAAATGATGGGATTGACTGATAAATCAACAAGAAAAACTATATGGGACAAGTTGGAGACTCTAAATGAAGGTGACCCTACTGTTAAGATTATTGAACTTGATGGTTACCAGGTGAGATATGAAAAATTGAAGATGGAAGAAGATGAAAGTATTACTGCATTTATGGAAAGGGTTAATGAAATTGTCATGGGAATTCAATGTCGTGGTGGATCTCTGAGTGAAGATGAAATAGTTTTTAAAGTTCTAAGAGATTTACCACTGGCTTACAAGATGAAGGCTACTACACTTAATGAATTGAGGACAATGACTAATACTACTATCAATAGGGATACATTGGTTGGGAAATTATTTTCTTTTGAGCTTGAATAATTTGGACTTTTTGGAGCTGTGAAGTCTGAACCTACTTTTTATGCATTTACATCATCAACCAACAAACAAGATTGGAAAGCTATATGCAAAGGAATTGGATGATATGAAGAGAGAAGATGAATAATTTGAGCAACTTGAAGCCCTATTTGCTAGAAGAGTACCTAAAGGACTGGTAGGAAGTAAGTATGAAGGAAAATCACCTTTGAAATGTTTTTCATTTAATAGGATAGGTCATTTTGCATCTAGATGCCTTAGAAGGAATTCAAGATTTGAAGAAAGAGATAGAAGAGATTTTAAGCCTAACCCTAAATATCAAAACAAGCATAAGTATAGGAAAAAAAAAGATAAATCATGTTACTTTGTGGATGAGGAAGGTATGATCGATTTTGATGGTGACCTAACACAAGACTCTGCTAGTGGTTTGAGCAATTGAAAGGAATGGGTGTTCTCGGCTATCAAGGAACATGTTCTGACACTGGAAGAGAATATACCTAAAGAAAAGGCCCTTGCTACTAAAATTGAAGATAAGGATGAATGGGTAATTGATAGTGGATGTTCACATCATATGACTGGAGATAAAAGGAAGTTTCTATCTTTGCAAGAATTTGATGGCAGTCTAGTTAGATTTGGAGATGACAAAGCATGCATGATCAAAGGAATAGGAACTATATCATTAGATGGTAAGCACAATAATGATAATGTTTATTACATTGAAGGTTTGAGGCATAATATTTTGAGTGTAGGACAATTGGTGGATAAGGGATTTCAATTACAATTCAAGGATGGAAAATACAAAATCATTAATAGATCTAGATTGGAGATTGCAATTGGTACTTAGACAAAAGGTAATATATATTTCATTTTAATTCTGGTGAGAAGACATGATTTATAATGCAAAAATTAATAAGAGTTGTCTTTGGCATAAAAGGCTATGTCATGTGAATTTTGATTGCATGGTAAAGATCAGTTCAACTAAGGCAGTTAGAGATATACCTAAGATTGTGAAGCCCTATAATCCGATATGTAAAGAATGTCAAATGGGAAAATAGGTCAGAACCTCTTTTAAGAGTATACAAGACAAATCTAATGATGTTCTTGATCTTATTCATACTGATTTGTGTGGTCCTATTAGAATCAAAAGTTTTCAAAGTGATAGATATTTTACGCTAATCATTGATGATTATTCTAGAATGATGTGGGTTACTTTTCTAAGGGATAAATCTAAGGCTTTTTTAAAGTTTAAAATCTTTAAAGCTAAGGTTGAAACTGACATAGGATTGAAGATTAAGTTCTTAAAGTCAGATCATGGTGGAGAATTCACATCTGGTGAGTAATAATAATTTTTGTGAGAAGCATGGCATAAGGAGATAATTTTCTGCTCCTTGGACACCTCAGCAGAATGGAGTTGTGGAAAGAAAGAACGTAACTATCTTGGATGCTACTAGAACCATGATGATGGAAGCTAATCTACCTCATATCTACTGGAGAGAAGAAGTGAGCACAACAGTTTATACATTCAACAAAGTTCATATCAAAGGAGAAACCGATAAGACACCTTATCAGTTATGTTTTGGCAATACACCTACAGTTAAGTATTTCAGAATCTTTAGTAGTAAATGTCATATCAGGAGAGATGATTTTATTGGAAAATTTGATCCTAGATGTGATGAAGGAATATTTATTGGTTATTCTAATGAAAGAAAAGCACATGGATTTTATAACAAAAGATTACATAGAATTATGGAGAGTGCTAATGTCAAGGTGGATGAGATAAATAGAAGTCAAATCAAAATTTATGAGCAAGAAACAACAGTGGAAATGATCATAACTGAACTGGTAACACCTTTTCTAGAATATAATGTTGAACTGGTAACTCTGGTAGTATCATAATGTTCAACAATAATTGAAGAACATGAAAGAGGAACAGAATGTCAGAAGACTCCTAGGTATTTGAGGTTGAATCATTCAGAAGATCAGATCATTGGGGATAAAAACAATGGAGTGATGACAAGAAGAAGATTGGCAGCTAATCAGGTATGTTGAATTTCTTAAGTTGAAATGGTATCAGTAATTGAAGCATGTAAAGATGAATGTTGGATGAAATCTATGGAAGAAGAATTAGATTAGATAGAAAAGAATAACACATGGACTTTAATTCCCCGATCTAAAAATAAGAATGTTATTGAAATGAAATGGGTTTTTAGGAATAAACTAAACAAAGATGGACAAATTGTGAGGGGAAAAGCTAGATTGGTTTGTAAAATATATTCTCACAAGGAAGGAATTGATTATGGTGAAACTTTTGCACATGTAGCTAGGATTGAAGCTGTAAGATTATTTCTTGCCTATGCTACACATAAAAACTACAAGGTTTATGAGATGGATGTTAAGTGTGATTTTATGAATGGGGATCTTGATGAGAAAGTTTATATTGAGAAACCTAATGGGTTTTCACTTTTAGATGATAAAAATATGGTTTGCAGGTTAAAGAAATCCTTATATGGATTGAAACAGGAACCTAAAGCTTGTTATGCAAGGTTGAAAAAATATCTTTTAAATCTTGGTTTCACTAAAGGTAATGCTGACAATAATCTATATTATAATGTCATTGATGATGATATACTGATTATTGAATTCTTTGTTGACGACATCATTTTTGGAGGCGAAGATAAGTTGTGCATGAAATTTTCTAACAATATGGAGAATGAATTTGAGATGTCTATAATTGGGGAAATAAAAATTTTCTTAGGTTTGAAGATTACTCAAACTGATAAAGGTATTTTCATCTGTCAAACTAAGTATGCTAGGGAGATGTTGAAGAAATTTGGTATGGAAAATTCTAAACTGGTTAGTACTCCTATGGTTACAAGTGAGAAATTGACAAAGAAAGATGAATCAACACTGGTAAATCCTACAAGATAGAAGTCTATGATTGGAGGTCTACAGTATTTGACTCAGAGTAGACTGGATATAATGAATGTAGTTTGCATTGCATCAAGATATCAAAGTGATCCTAGAGAAAATCATGACAGTTCGATGAAAAGGATTTTTAGATACTTATAAGGAACATATGTATATGGTTTGTGGTACCCTAAAGATTATGACTTTACTTTATGTGCATATACAGTTGCAGATTGGGCAGGTGATGTTGATGACCGGAAAAGTACTTCCGATGGAGCTTTCTTTCTTGGAAAGAAACTTATTTCATTGATCAGCAAGAAATAGTCATGTACTTTATCTACTACTGAAGCTAAGTATGTTGATGTTTCTACTAACTATACACAAGTTCTATGGATGAAGCAAATGTTGAAGGACATAAAAGTGCATTGCAATGGACTAGTAGTTATTCACTATGATAACTCTACTACTATAGATATATCAAAGCATCCAATATTTCACTATAAGACAAAGAACATATCTATCAAGTATAACTTTTTGAAGGAGAAGTTGGAAGAAAATAAAGTTAGTTTGGTTTATGTGAACACTAAAGAGAAGATTGTAGACATCTTCACTAAACCTTTGCCTAAAGAATCATTTGAGTACCTCAAAGGCATATTAGGGGTTTCTTCCCCTCGGACAAAAAACTAATTGATGCTATTTGGGATCATTCTGGTATGCATTATCAGAGCTATTATTCATTCTAGATTGATGTGGTGATGCTGCTACTCAGGGGGAGTATTTATTCTTGTGATTCAGTGGTTTATTATTTTTCTTTGATATTTATGTTAGATCTCTAACATTGATGTCAAAGGGGGAGACATATTCATGTAAAAGATATCTACATTACATGGAGAAATTTGCAAAACTTAACTGTGATATCATCTACAAGGAGAGTACGGATCAAAACTTCATTTCTATATTCTTGTGTGGGAGATTTGTTTGGCATTTCTTGGCACTTGGATGTTTTTCACATCTAGTGTTGCCATCAATGCCAAAGGGGGAGATTGTTGACAATTTGGAGGAATTAAATATGTGTTGCATTGATGTTTTGTCATTGATGTCAAAACTTGCTTCTTTGGTTGTTTACTGGTATCTTTTTGGTCCCAGTAGGTTCATTGGTTTCTGGTTGGTTAGATCATGATGATCTAGTATACTTTAGTATTCTTTGGTTTATGGAATTGGCTAAGATCTTCTATTCATGCTACTTAGATTCATTTTCAGTCAGTTGGTTTTGATTTGGTGATAGGATGCTATCGTATATGCTGGTAAGCCTAGTTTATTGATCCGATGAGGGTTTCATCGACAGATCTTTGTTGAAGATCTTTTGATATTATGCATAAGTTGTGTTGGTGCGGCTTCTAGTAGAGATTCAGGATGTTGATAATGATCATTTTCAAGTCTTGACTGATTGGGAACATTTATTTAGCATGTCTAGACCTAAATTGGGTCTGATACTATCTAGGTTATGGATCAACTTAATGTAACGTGTTGTTGGTCTTCTTGATGTGTTTCTGAGATGTCTTATAGGTTGGATGATATTTTTTTGGTCTCACGCTGACATATTTTGTAATTATGTAATAGGTTTTATTTTTTGGTGGTCGACCTAATTGTTTAAGGTCAAGGGTTTGTATATATATATATATGTGTATGATCTCATTGTAGATCACATAAGAGAGTGGTATGCAGCTGAATACTGTAATAATCATTCATGTAAAGGATTTGGTAGGTCATTGGTGATCGAGTTGGGTCTATGTAAGAGGATTAAGTCCTCTAGTTTTGAACTTAACTAGAACTATACTCAGGCATTGGTAATGCTATCATTGCAGTTCATTCTTCCTTCTCGATTGTAGTCTAGATTCTTATGTAGTCAATGAGACTCCTTTTGTAATGAACAATGTGCTCCAGGTTATTGGCTTTCCTGCAAGTGCAGGCCCCTAAATTTGTAATCACATACTTACTGCAGAAGTATTATATAACTATGGGTAGACTTCCCACCATGGTTTTTCCCTTTACCAAGTTTTCCACGTACAAATTTTGGTGTCATGTGGATGTTATTTATTGTCTAATTGTTGCTCGTGTTTAATTTGTATATCAACTATTTTGTTAATTGGTTTATGTATTCTAGTATTGATCTTATGTGTTCTGGTATGAAAGTTTTAATTGCTTAAGGTTCTGGTAATCTAGTGATAATTGATTCACGCCCCCCTCTCAGTTGCCTTCTAGTTATTTCAAATGTCTAACAAAGTATGATAGGAATGATAGATATGAGAAACATGAAAAGTATGATAAACCTTATAAGTCTAACTAGAGGAACTATTATTATGCTGCTGAAGAAGGTGTGACAGATAAAGAATCAAAAAGAGATAAAGTTGTGTTTGTTTGGATTAAGTAAGATGGACCTATGCCTATTGATTCCACTAGTTGTTCTGTTGAGAAAAAAGCATGGAAAAGTATGATGGTGGAATAGTCAGATTTGGTTGTAATGGTAAGCATAACACTGATGATGTCTTATATGTTGAAGGTTTGAAACATAATATTTTGAGTGTTGGATAGATGGTTGACAAGGGTTATGATCTACAATTCAAGAATGGTAAATTCAAAATCTTGAATGCCTCTAGTATAGAGATTGCATCTAGGACAAAGACTAATGGTAGCATTTTTTATTTGAATGCTAGTATGAAAAGTTGTTTGATTGTTAAGATAGATGAGAGTTTGTTATGACATAGAAGAACATGTCATGTAAACTTTGATTCTCTGATAAAAATAAGTTCTACACAAGCTATTAGAGATCTACCTAAAATTGTGAAACTTGTTAATCTGGTATGCAAGGAATGTCAGTTGGGTAAGCAAACAAGAATTTATTTTAATAATAAATGGTATATGTCAGATGGATTGCTGGATCTTTTAATTACTGACCTATGTGGACCTACAAATGTTAGAAGTGTGCAGGGATATAGATACTTTATGTTGCTAATTGATGATTATTCTAGGATGATGTGGGTTGTATTTTTGAAGGAGAAATCAGAAGCATTTGAGAAATTCAAGATATTCAAAGCTAAAGTTGAAATTGAGTCTGGATTGAAGCTAAAGTGTCAATCAGAGTTTGGATTGAAACTGAGTCCACCAATCCCCTTTAGGACTATGTTGATTGAAGGAAATTTCTGAAGATCTATTGGAGAGAAGCCATTAGCACTGCAGTCTATACATTTAATAGATTTCATATCAGAGGTGATATAGGTAAGACTCCTTATGAGCTTTAGTTTGGTCATGTTCTTATTGTGAAATATTTCAAAGTTTTTGGTAGCAAATGTTATATCAAGAGAGATAAGGATATTGGAAAGTTTGATGCTAGAAGTTATGAAGGTATATTTTTGGGATATTCCACAAAGAGTCAAGCCTACTAATGTTATAACAAGAGACTAAGAAAGATAGTTGAGTCTAGTGCAAATGTAAAGTTGAATGAGAACCTTGGGAAGGAGATCAGAGCCTATGATGAAGGTCAACACCTTGTTTTAGCTCCTATTTAGCCTGAAGCACCTAAGCAAAATGATTTGGTAGAGACAAAGGTTGTTAACCCAGAGGTTGTTGTTGTTGGTGATGATGTGTAGGAATCTAAGAATCAAAACACTTCGAGGTATTTTAGATTGAATCATTCTCAGAATCAGATTATTAGTGATAAGAATAAAGGTGTGATGACTAGAATAAATTTATCTGTAGAAGAGGTATGTTTAATATTCAAAGTTAAAGATAAATATGTTATTGAATCCTATAAATATGAGAATTGGATAAGAGCCATGAAAGAAGAATTAGATCATATTGAGAAGTACAATACTTGGGAACTTGTTCCTAGACCTAAGGATAAAAATGTTATTAGTACTAAATGGGATTTTAGGAACAAATTGAATGAAGCTGGTGAAGTAGGTAGAAGTAAAGCTAGATTGGTTTGCAAAGGTAGTAGGTGAAGTAGGTAGAAATAAAGCTAGTAGGTAGAAATAAAGGTAGGTAGAAATAAAGATGAAGTTGAAAATGATGTAATTAGTTGTAAATTTTCTAAAAATGATGAATCTCCTAAAGCTAATCAGAGTTTGTACAGATCTATGGTTGGTGGACTATTATATCTTACTTGAACTAGGCCTAACATTATACATGTTGTACGTTTGGCTGATAGATATCAAGTTGATCCAAAGGAGAGTCATGTTACTGCTGTTAAAAGAATATTTAGATATCTAAAGGGAATTGTGGATTATGATTTATGGTATCCTAAGAAAGATGATTTTATATTGTGTGCTTACACTGATGTAGATTGGGCAGGTGATGTAGATGACCAGAAGAGTACTGTTGGTGGAGCATTCTTTTTAGGTAAGAAGTTGGTTTCATGGGCTAGCAAGAAACAAGACTCGGTATTTTTATCTACTACTGAAGCTGAGTATATTGCTGCTACTAGTAATTGGACTCAGATAGTTTAGATGAAGAAAATGTTGAAAGATATAAGAATTATTTATGATGAGCCTACTGTCATATACTATGATAATTAAAAAGCTATAAACATGTCAAAGAATCCAATACAACATTCAAACACTAAGCATATATCAATAAAATATAATTACTTGAAAGAGAAAGTCAGTGAACAGACCATAAAGCTGGAATATGTATCTATAAAGCAACAAATTACTAATATTTTCACTAAGCCTTTTCCTATAGATACATTTGTCTATTTTAGAGATAAGCTAAGGGTAACCACCCCTCCTGATGAGAACCAGATGCATTGAGTTGCATCGATCCAATGGATTTTAGAGCCTTATTGTTTTATCTAGATTGATGTATTGGTGTTGCTCCTCTGTTTGAGTAGTCTATTGATTTGGTTGTGTATCCTAGGGGGAGACAAATTCATGTTTCTGTGTTTTGGGAAGAGAGATCTATGTTTCATATTCAAAGGGGGAGAATGAGTATGGTTTTCTGTTTTGGAGAGCTTTGGCATTGTTGTCAAAAGGGGGAGAGAGATCATGTAAAAATATGCATTATCTATCTTGATCTTAGGGGGATTTTTCTAGTGATATCTTCTTTCATTCCATTGATTATTTTCACATTCATATGTTGCCATCAATGCCAAAGGGGTAGATTATTGGGGAGATTGTTGTACTATGTTGGATTTGGTTATTGGATTTGGATATGTTGTTGTCATTGATGTCAATATAATCTTGTGAGCTATTCTTGTGATCTTGGGAAAATTTTTTGATCCAATTTGCAACTCTTTCATTACTGGTTCCTGTTGGTGTTCCTAGTGGTGTTCCTGTCGGTATTTCCTCTAGTTTGTTCTGGTATGATCATATATTGTGCTAAGACTTTGGTATGTTGTTTTGGATGATCTTGTGTATCTTCATTTCAGATGGTTTGTGATTTGGTGAGCCACAAGTTATCTTTCTTCGTGACAATTGCTAATTGGTTGTGTCCTTGAGCTTTGAGATGTTGATCGATGAATATTTGAAAAGTGGTGTGGGTGCAACTATTTTGGATGATTCTAACATGTTTTTTGGTTTCTGCTAATTGTGTCCTCTTTGTTTTGGTGATCCACATTGGTTGTTGTGAGAGTTTTGGTGATTTCCATCAATCGGTGGTGATTTTGTGTTATGCGGCATTTCTGGTGGTGTAGTGTGTTGCAGTTGATTTTGGAATAGTTTTTGCTAGATGTGAGCATTTGGGAATTTTAATTAGCTCCATGCTATGTAATGTAAATCATAATATTTTTCTGGTGGCCGATCTTTGTATCATGTAATGTAATTTTTGTATTTATGAGTTGAGGGTTGAGGGTTTAGATGACCTTGCTATCAAGGTTGATGATTTGTATATATAGGTGATATATTTATGTAATTTAGGTATTAGTATTATGTATGCATTATCAGAGAGAGTTTTATGTGCAAAAAAAAGATATATCATTTGGTGAAGTGTTGTGGTGAGACCGATGTTGAAGGACAAACAACTGTGCTTAACATGAAATGTCATTAGGCATTTGGAGATGCTATTACTATAGTTCATTTCTTCTGGATTGTATTTTGATTCATTTTGTAAGTCAGTGAGACTTTCCTGAGGGTTTTAGCCTTCTGGGCATATATCTTTTGAGTAGTGAGCTCTAGGCACTATGCCTGAATGCATGTGCATTTCCCATCATAATATTGTAACATACTATTGCAAAGTATCATCTTACTATGGGTAGGTTCCCAGCGTTGTTTTTCCACATCAAAAATATTGGTGTTGTGCTAGTGTTCTGTTGTGTTGTTCATTTTCTTATCTATTTGTTGCTGTAGTTTAACTATTTATGATTTGGTGTTTGGTTATCTGATTTACGATGAAGACTGATTCACCCCCCCCCTCTCTCAGTCTTCCTTCTTGATTTTTGCTAACAATAAGACAATGTCGATATGTATGGGTAGTAAGTTTTGTTATACTAGGGAGCATATGACAATCTAATCAACCTATTACTATTACAAACTATGTTGTAAGAGAGTTGTAGAAAGGAGACAGACATGCATAAAGAGAAAGTATAACATGTTTCCCCCATTCCAGATGATTAATATGATACTTGAATGCAGACATATTCCAAAAATATATATAAGATATATAGAATAAGAAATATATAATATGAGTAGGTAGCCTCCCCTTAAAATGAGTTGTTTTATGCAAAGGAGAACAAGTTATTCCAAGGAGAAGAGATATTGTGTCATGAAAAAATAATGAGATATGAAAATCCTAGTATTTGGGGTTAACAGTAAGATTCATATTAGTAGCATCTATATATAAAAACATATGCATCATCATCATTCTCTTAAAAATAATTTAGATAAACATGAAAGAAGGCCTAAATACCTCCAATTCTTTGCATCATCCTTGAATGTCAAAAAGCAAAAGACAATAAATATAAGAATGAGGAAACAAATAGAAGAAGTGTATGATAAATTTTCTACCCTATATTTGAGTAGTGGGGAACACAAAAAATTAATAAAAAACTAGTCTAAAGACATGAAGAGGCACTACTCTATTCAATCACCTCTAACAAATCATTTCCCTCCTCCTAGTATTGATCATAGGGGAAGGAGGTCAAGCTTGCAAAGGAAAAATTGCTAAAGTGGTGCTACACATCTCACATATAGAAAGAGGTAGAGAATAGGCCACCTCAATATTCACATCCATTAGTTCTCTTTAGTCAAGTGTCAATGATCTAGAGAAGATAGTTGGCAATGCCAGAATTCTCTAGAGAGTCAAACATACACTTCTCATAAAATGAGTGAGGTTATTGAATTGTAGGTTGTGAAACAAGAACCACATCATTGACCTTTATAAGAGGTCTAGTGACATACTCTAGAAAAGTTGGAGACTTCTCGACTACTAAAACAAAAGAAGAAAGAGAATTCAATGAATATGCCTTCTCATAGTGAAACTTAGGAATAAAACCTTGATCAAACTTATTCTTATGTAGTTAAAATGAAATATTCACATCAGCTATGTTAGGTTGAAGGAATTAGGTTAGATATAAAGAATATGTAGAGAAGAAAGAAGAGTATAAAAATCCATGTTAGACACAACCTTCATATGTAGCATGCATATGGATTGCATAAATGGAGGAATATTAGGAAAATAAGTGATAAGAGGCAACTTTAGGGTGGAAGAAATGAACAGTTTCACAATTTTGGGGTGAGGTTTATTGAAATATCCTAAAGATAACAAAAGGAATATAGAAGTAGGAGAAGAAATAGAATCAAGAGCAATCGAAAATAAAAAGTATTATTTTCTTTTAAAAAATTTAAATATTCACTAGGATTTTATATAATTTTTTTAGAGGGGGTTTGTCAAAGTTTTCATTGGATAGATATAAATGATTAGATAGATATTATGATAATAAATTTTATAAAACAATTATAATAGTATCATTTTTTTGTCTAGTTTTCTGTACATGATTAAAAATTCTTAATCTTATAAAAAACCTCTATCCGTATGAGAGATAAATGTTGAGAAGATTGAAACATTAATATTGCAAGAGGTCAATTTATATCATCACTAAAGGAAATCGAGACATAGTTCAAAAAACTATTATTGAGTTTATCCACAAGGTTTGGATTCATTTTTATGAACATATAAGAGACAATTATTTTGATATTGATACATCTAAATTATTTCTCATGAGAAAAGGCTAAGATAATTATAAAAATTATCTTTGGAGCATGCCTTCAAGTCAATAACTTGTTATTTATTTATGGTAATGGTAGAGAAAAACCCAACTTTATAGGTAGAGGAAGAAATTTGTATAGAGATGGAAGAACCAACACAATAAATTTATGTGAAATAGGTAGCAACTAAAATTTAAGGAAACCAATATCAAAGCCAAAGATACGATAAATATGAAGTTCAATGTCATTATTACAAATCTATGTCCATTATTTAAATGAAGGTAAAAAGAAAAATTGATTTCAACAAACAAAATATTACTTCTACTAGATCATTAGTCTTAAACATAATCTGATGAGCATTACAAAGGTTGTTCTAAAGGGTGATAGAGTATTATTTTTAAATAACTAATATATAATTTTAGATAAATGACAAACAAACCATTTCTTTTTCAAAAGTTAAAATGACTAATAATAAAATGTTTCACTTAAAGTTGAAACAAATTTGAGGGTGAAATTTTCTCAGTAAAGCTCCTCAGTGAATCAAGTAGGTGAAGAAAAAAATATAGAAGTTACTCAAATAATTTTTCAAGATAAAATTAAAGATGAGAATTGGATTTGATATCTATTACTTATCTACCTTGATTTTGGAGGTCTAAAACATTTGCTACTAAGAGAAAAATAAAAAAGAGTATTTAGGAAAAACTTAAACAATATTTCAAGATGAAATAAAAGATGAGAATTGGATTTGACATCTATTATAAATATATACCTTAGTTTTGGAGTCTAAAATTAGTACATATGAAAATCATGGTAAAAGGTTTTCCACTAGTAGACAAATAAAAAATAGTATATGAAGGGATATATTGAGAAGAAAACATGGAGAATCATTTTAAATAGGCAATTCAATTACCACTCAAGAACATCCACTCAAATTTGTGTTAACTAATGTTAACACCTTCATGTCTATTAACTTTTTTATTTTAAGTAATTCTTTTTTAATCTATAGCACTAGTATTCAACGTATTTCTTGTAATTATAGTTAAAAATCAAACTAAATTATATTCAATAGTTATCTTAAATAAGTTCAATTAGTCTATTTAATGTCAAGGTACACTTTACAATTGCGGTAAGTGGTGCAGTCTAATGGCGTGTATGTGTTAAAAAGATCTTTTTATTTTACTAAATTTGATTCTCATTTCTATATCAAATTCTAAATATAAAAAATGAAATGTAAACAAATATTTTTGAAAATTAAAATTATCAAAAAAATAATGACTGTTTTTTTCAAAATTAAAATTAAAAATCACATACCAAAACATGTTAATGATATAGTGTAATGGTAAAAAGAATAGTGTTGTGGCTCTTTCCACCTTGATTTAAGCTCCTACTAGAGTGTTATTGCTAAAAAACCAAACTAACATGATTATGGTTGAATCTACGATCCACTATATTTGCATAGTTGTGTCCCCAATATTTTCTTAGTCATGCTTCCCAAGACTAGAGCTACAAGAAAAACCTACTTGCATGGGGATCATATGAATTTATATCGCAATGGAACTAGTTTCATACCATTTTTATAGTTTGTTAGAAAATTTCATGGCTATACTCACTCAAGCCTTTTATTCTTGAGCTAGTGGTCTTTCATATTTAATTTCGTAATCAAAGAGCTAAGATGAATTATATTTATACAAGTTTTTCTTAAGATTTGTGTTCAATTATTGAAGATATCCATGATCTACATAATTACAATGTTTATAATACAAAGGAAGATAGAAGACAAATACTTCAACCTATTGCATCTATACATGATTTGGTGATTAATACTAATGATCTTACTTTCCATATTGGATTATAATATTTACATTTTCATGAGATTATAAGGGAGCATATTTTTTCTAGTAATTTTATAAATGCTAATCATGAAGTTTTCAAGAAAATCCAATAATTTATGTTTTCTTTAGTCTAGAATTTTCATAGACAATCTTGCCTAATTAATATGAGGTTGTTTCACTATTTGAAGGACCCATAAATAACACAAACAAACATTGGTTCCCAAATTTAGAGAACACGCAACTAATAAATGCCAAAATGCAACCCATTGCAAGTCAAGTTGATCCCACATGCAAAATGGATACCACAATGGAATATTCCTTTGTCATGCCTTATAACCATCACCAAACACATGTCCACCTCTATGAAAGAAATTATAATATGTCATAAAATAATAAATATTAGATTTTTAGTCTTTAATTTTTCCTAGGAGTTCAACCCATTCCAAGAAATATGAAGACATATGAAAATATACTAGAACATTGGCAAGGTTAATGACACCTTATCCTAACACCACTTACATGAGTGTACATACCAAGAAACATGAGTTATAATAAATATTCTTAATACCATCTCATTATCTAATTTACCTTTTTTCTTTAATAGTCCATAGTATAACTCTAATTGCATTTTGTATCTTGAAGGATAGGAATTAGATGAACTATTTTCTATATGAGCTAGGAGTGTATCTTCTTTTGGTAAATTTTTTTTTTATTAAACTCCAAATAAAAAACAATGTCCTATGTAGAAAATAAAAACAATGTCCTATGTAGAAAATGGATGTGATACTAAAGGAAATAACATTATCTCTCAAAAATTTAGGAATAATAATAGATATGAAAAGCTAATAAAAATATGATTCAAAAAATTATTTTTTTATTAAGGATTAAACATGTTTTGAAGGGACCCAAAATCCTATGTAAAAAATGCCACCATAAGCAAATGATCAGCAAAAAGGAAGACGATGTTGGCAATATTACATTATAAGGACATTGAGAAGGTTGTTGATGATTATGGACATAACTAATTAAAGATGTTTTACTGTTTTGATATTATTATTTAGTCATTGATGTCAAGAAATTGATTTTCTAATTTAGTATGATGTTGCCATATCTTAAGAAATATGATATGAAGATTATAAAGAAGTCGTTAAAGACACAGGAAAGAATATGATGAATAAGGGGATAAGTTATTCAATGGGCAACTCTACCGAGTCAGACAATGATGACATCTTGATGTTTTAGATTGTTTTAACATCATACATATGTTCTCAAATGTAAAGGTTAATACTATACTATGTTATCAAGCAAAGAACCTAGTCGGTAAGCCCTAAGGAACCTAGTTAGTAAACCCTAAGGTTATCGTAGTCGGTTAATGAAGACAGAATGTCTACCGAGTGAAGTTTAGTATTCACTGAGTTGTAACTGAGCTATAACAGAATGTATTAAATGTTTACATGTGATATTTAATGAAAGAAGCTGATGAGCTAGAGTGGATCAATGATTGACAAGCCGTAAAAGAAGTTTGTTAAATGAATCTAAGGCAATGGAAAGTCGACAAGAAGATCTACAGCTCAGATTGAACCGCATTACCCTAACACAAGTTCCAAGGTGAATGTGCAAGTTCCAAGGTAGGGTAAAACATTTTCAGATCGAAAGATACAATGAACCTGGACAAGATTGAAGATCTAATGACTATGATTGATCATGGGAAATGTGATCAAGGAGATTAAGCGGTTAGAAGATTGTTTATAAATAGGAAATTGTTGATAAACAATGTATGCGGGCAAGTGTATGCAGAGGGATGCTACATAGTGATTACCGAGCACAGAAGCTTGAAGACCTGTTAGAATAACAGAGTATTGATGCCCAGTAGATAGACAAGATTAGTTCTATGTCTAGATTGTATTGAACAAATAGGAATATTCTTTAGCATTTTAGATGTGAAGTTGCAGATAGATTGTATTACTGTTATTTTATGAAAGTGATAGGAAATCTCTTAACCGAGTGGTTTTAACAGTCTTATATGTAAATCCTCTAACAAGGTGACATTCTGATAGAGTGTTTGAAATCCTTTAACAAGGTCACTTCTAACAAAGTGAAGATCCTAATAGATTTGAGGGAAATCCCTTAACTGGGTCACATCTAGCAATGTGTTTGTAATCTTTAACAAGATTTGCTTTTAACCAAGCATACTCTAGAAGAGTATATTTTTTAGTGGGTCCAAAATCCCATAGTGGTTTTTCCCTATTTGGGTTTCCATGTTAAATATGGTGTTATGAGGTTTATATTGTTCATATGCTTTTGAGTTTGCATGTTTGATAGTTTTTGGTTATATGACTGATATATATGTTACCAAGGTTGAATCTGATGTTTTTATGGATGATTAAGTTTGTATGATTCACCCCCCCCTCTCATCTTGTTGGCTATTGGATTTGTACTTATACTAAGTATCAGAACTATCAATTGTTATCAGAGCTTTGGACTCCGAAAGGAAAGTTTAAAGGCACTTGAGTTAAAGATCCAAAGATGTATAAGAGGGATGCACCTAAGCTGAATAAGTCAAGTTTCTCTACATGGTAGAAAAGGATGAAGCTACATCTATCAGGAGTTGGATAATATGCTAAATACTATCTGGAGAATGATTTTGTTGTATTGAGCACCTATCCATTGACTATGGAAGAGATAAAGGTGAAACAAGAACATATTCAAGCAATGATTGAAATAACATCTGCATTAACCGATTCTAAGTGTAATGATCTAGAAGGCTACAATGATGCAAAGGCAATGTGGACTAAGCTCATATTTGTATATGGAGGAGATGAACATGTTCAAAGAGCAAAAGTTGATAGTCTAAGAGGACAACTTGAATCTATGAGGATGAATGAAGGTGAGAACATAACCAAGTATAGTACAAGACTAAAGCAAATTGTAAATCAAATTAAAGGAGCAGGAGGAACTATTGAAGAAAAGGATGTGACAAGTAAGTTGTTAAGAACCCTTTTACCTGCCTATGCAATCCAAGTCTTTGCAATCAATGAATTGAGGTCTGTACCTAATATGCCAGTTTCCTTGGATGCTACTATTGGTAAGCTACATGCATTTGAGTTAAGTAATTTTGATAACAGTGGGTCATCAGTAAATAAAATTGAATCTGCATTTAGTTCTTTTCATCTGAATGAATCTAATGATTATAATGAAAGAAAGTATAAGCACTCCTAATGAGATCACAGTGGAGCTAGTGAAAGATTTGAAAGAACATGGATGAGGTACACAAACTGTGTGAAGAAATCAGAAAGAAAGATGAGTTTGAAGCACTATTGGCCAAAAGGTTATCGAGAGGCAAAGGTAAGTATAAAGGAAAACTACCTTTGAAATGTTTCAATTGTGATAAAATTGGACATATGGCTTCTAACTGTCGTGACAAAGATTTTACTGAAAAGAGAGATTACCAAGATGACAAACAGAAAGATAATCATTACAAAGGACACCGAGACTTCAAAAGAAGAGATAGAAAGACATGCTTGATTGCTGATGAGGAATCTGAAGATGATAAATTAGATGAGACTGATATAGAGGAAGTTGTTTATGTGGCTATCAAGGATGGATCAGATGAAGAAAGGTATGAAGAAAAAGCCCTAATATCTCACATAAACACTAATGATTCTTGGATTATAGATAGTGGATGCTCACATCATATGACAAGAGATAAACACAAGTTTGTTATGTTAGAAGATTATGATGGAGGCTATGTTAGATTTGGTAATGATGCACCATGTCCAGTAAGAGGTAAAGGATCCATAACACTTCTTGATAAAGAAAGATGCAATGATGTTTATTGGGTTGAAGGTTTGAAATATAATTTTTTGAGTGTAGCACAGCTAAACAACATAGGTTACTGAATAGAGTTTCAAAAAGGAACATGACAAGAATGGAAAGTTGGTTGCTACCAGGACACAAACAAAAGGTAATACATTTCACCTTGACTCAACTCACAATAAATATTTGCATGCAAAGATTGATAATACTTGGTTATGGCATAAAAGGTTTTGTCATGTTAATTTTGATAATCTGATCAAGATAAGTAAGAAGCACATAGTAAGAGGTCTACAAAGTCTTGAAAAACCTAAGAATGCTATGTGTCGAGGATGCCAGATGGGTAAAATGACAAGATCAAGCTTTACAAGTAAGTCCTACACTTCTAAGGAATTTTAGATCTTGTGCACACTGATCTTTGTGGTCCTATGAAAGTTCAAAGTTATTATGGTGATAAGTATTTCATATTATTTGTGGATGACTATTCAAGGATGACGTCTATAATGTTTTTAAAAGAAAAATCAGAAGCTTTCAAATGTTTAAGTGGTACAAGGCTAGAGTTGAAAATGAAACAGGAAGACAACTGAAATGTCTTAGATCAGATAGAGGATGAGAGTTCACATCTGATGAGTTCAACCTATTTTGTAATGATCATGGTATTAAAAGACAAGTCTCTCCACCAAGAACTCCACAGTAGAATGGAATAGCTAAAAGAAGAAATAGATCTATTGTGGATTGTGCTAGAACACTGATGATTGAGAAGAAGGTTCCACAAACATTTTGGAGAGAAGCAATAAACATAGCTGTTTACACCTTGAACCGAGTTCAATTGAAGAAAGGTACTTTGAAGACGCCTTATGAAATCTGGTATGGCAAGAAACCTAATGTAAGCTATTTTAAGACCTTTGGAAGTAAATGCTATGTTCATAAAGATGATAGGAATGGCAAGTTTGATCAGAAAAGTGAAGAAGGAACATTTCTAGGATATTCATCTAGAAGCAAAGCATTTAAATGTCTGATCAAATCATCTAACAAAATAGTAGAAAGTGCAAATGTGAAAATTGATGAATTTGCAGAAAGAACTAATGAAGGGAATTCCAAAGAACTAGAAGACTATGATGAATTTGTCTATGTGCAACCGAGAAGTCCTACCGAGATAACTGTTGAAGAAAATGAAGAAAATATCTAGTTGTCAGGTGATGAAGAAGATCATACAGAACCTATCAAGCCTGTATTAGCCAAGTATGTTAGAAGACACCATGCACCAAGTCAGATTATAGGAGATAAGGATGATCCAGTGATGATAAGGAACAAACTAAGGCAGAACACATGTTTGATATCTAAATTTGAACCTAGAATAGTGAAAGAGGCATTTAATAGTGAAGATTGGATAAATGCTATGACTGAAAAGATTGATCAAATCAAGAAGAATGACACATGGACACTGGTCCCAAGATCGAAGGACAAAAATGTAATCGGTACAAAGTGGATCTTCAGAAACAAGCTAAAAGAAAAAGGTGAGGTCATTCGAAACAAAGCAAGATTAGTTTGCAAAGGTTATACCCAAGAAGAAGGAATTGATTATGGTGAGACTTTTGCACCTATTGCTAGACTTGAAGGAGTTAGAACATTGTTGGCATATGCTACTTTCAAAAACTTCAAGGTATATCAACTGGATGTCAAATCTGCATTTCTGAATGGAATATTAGAAGAAGAAGTTTTCATTGAACAACTTGAAGGATTTGTTGATGACAATAATAAAGATCAGGTATGTAAATTAAACAAAGCTTTATATGGTCTGAAACAAGCACCTAGAGCATGGTATGAAAGATTGCACTCTTATTTGATTAAGATTGGTTTTATAAGGACAAGTGAGAACAACAACATGTACATGAAGAATGATGAAAATGGAATACTAATCTCAGCCATATTTGTTGATGATATTATATTTTGTGGAAATGACTCTTTATGCAAGAACTTTGGAAATTAAATGAGCAAAGAATTTGAGATGTCATTAATCGGTGAGATAAAGTATTTTATAGGCCTACAAATACTGTAAATGAAAAATGAGATTTTCATTACTCAATCTAGGTACATAAAGGAAATCTTGAAGAAATTTGGAATGGAGGATTCAAAACTAGTAAGTACTCCTATGACTACCAACTATAAACTATCAAAGAATGATGAATCTACATCTGTTGATGAGACACTCTATCGATCCATGATTGGAAAACTACAATATGTTGTTCACAGCAGGCCAGATATAGCACATACAGTAGGTATTGTTGCAAGATTCTTTGTAGATTCTAAGGAAATACACATGACAGCAATCAAAAGAATTTTTAGATACTTGAAAGGCACTGAAGATTATGGCTTAGTATATCAGAAAGGAAATGATTTTGATTTAAAAGTTTATACTGATGCTGATTGGGTAGGCAACATTGATGACAGAAAAAGCACAAGTGGAGGAGCTTTCTTCTTAGGAGAAAGACTAGTGAGTTGGCTTAGCAAGAAACAAGGATATGTTTCTCAGTCAATAGCCGAAGCTGAATATGTTGCAGCAGCACTGAATTGTACCAACATTCCATGGATCAAACAACTATTGGAAGGTATAAATGAGAAAGTTACTGAGCTAGTAACTATATTCTATGACAATACTAGTGCCATTAATATTTCAAAGAGCCCTATTATGCACTCTAAGACAAAGCACATCTCTATCAAATATCATTATCTTAGAGAAGAAGCTCAAGAGAAGAAAGTGGTGTTGGAATATGTTAACACAAAGGAGCAAATAGCTGATATCTTCACCAAGCCACTACCAAAGGACACTTTTGAATATCTCAAAATCAAGTTAGGGGTTCTACCCCAATCTTTTAATCACTAACTGTGTTCGATGAAAGCATCACTTGGATGACTCTATTGAATATCTTTTGGGGAGCTAATGCTGGATTGATACACTTTAGAATGTTTTTCTAAAAGTGTACTGGAATTACTACTGGAATTATACTGGAATAATACAGAGAATGATACAGGGAACATAAATTGTAAACAAAATGCTCTGATCGAGACTCAGTCGATACACAACAGCAGGAAATAACATCTTACAGAAACACATTATGTTTTAGTTCTATTGTTTTTGGCATTGTTGTCAAAGGGGGAGAAGACCTACCTAGGGGGGAGAAGACCTGAGAAGGAGAAGATCTACCAAAAGGGGAGAAGACCTGAGAAGACTGAGAGAAGACTACAGATTGAAGACTGAGAGAAGACTACAGATTGAAATAAAGACTTAAAATAGAAGAGAAGTCTGATGAATGGGGGAGAGCATTTCAGAATCACAGCAATCCAAATTTTTTTTAAAAGATCAAATCAATTGGTTTTGCCATCAATGCCAAAGGGGGAGATTGTTGGCAATATTGCATTATAAGGATATTGAGAAGGTTGTTGATGATTATGGACATAACTGATTAAAGATGTTTTACTGTCTTGATATTATTATTTTGTCATTGATGTCAAGAAATTGATTTTTTAATTCAGTATGATGTTGCCATATCTTAAGAAATATGATATGAAGATTATAAAGAAGTCGTTAAAGACACAGGAAAGAATGTGATGAATAAGGGGATAAGTTATTCAATGGGGAACTCTACCGAGTCAGACAATGATGAGATCTTGATGTTTTAGATTGTTTTAACATCATACATATGTTGTAAAATGTAAAGGTTAATATTATACTATGTTATCAAGAAAAGAACCTAGTCGGTAAACCCTAAGGAACCTAGTCGGTAAACCCTAAGGTTATCGCAGTCGGTTAATGAAGATAGAATGTCTACCGAGTGAAGTTTAGTATTCATCAAGTTGTAACCGAGCTATAACAGAATGCATTAAATGTTTACATGTGATATTTAATGAAAGAAGCCGATGAGCTGGAGCGGATCAATGATTGGCAAGCCGTAAAAGAAGTTTGTTAAACGAATCTAAGGCCATGGAAAGTCGGCAAGAAGATCTACAGCTCAGATTGAACCGCATTACCCTAACATAAATTCCAAGGTGGGGTAAAACATTTTCAGATCAAAAGATACAATGAACCTGGACAAGATTGAAGATCTGATGGCTATGATTGATCATGGGAAATGTGATCAAGGAGATTAAGTGGTTAGAAGATTGTTTATAAATAGGAAACTGTTGATAAACAATGTATGCGGGCAAGTGTATGCAGAGGGATGCTACATAGTGATTACCAAGCACAGAAGCTTGAAGACCTATTAGAATAATAGAGTATTGATTCCCAGCAGATAGACAAGATTAGTTCTATGTCTAGATTGTATTGAACAAATAGGAATCTGCTTTAGCATTTAAGATGTGAAGTTGCAGATAGATTGTATTACTATTATTTTATGAAAGTGACAGAAAATCTGTTAACCGAGTGGACTTAACAATCTTATATGTAAATCCTCTAACAAGGTGACATTCTGATTGAGTGTTTGAAATCCTTTGACAAGGTCACTTCTAACAAAGTGAAGATCCTAACAGATATGAGGGAAATCCCTTAACCGGGTCACATATAGCAATGTGTTTGTAATCTTTGACAGGATTTTCTATTAACCGAGCACACTCTAGAAGAGTATATTTCTTAGTGGCTCCAAAATCCCATAGTGGTTTTTCCCTATTTGGTTTTCCATGTTAAATCTGGTGTTATGAGGTTTATATTGTTCATATGCTTTTGAGTTTGCATGTTTGATAGTTTTTGGTTATATGACTAATATATATGTTACTGAGGTTGAATCTAATGTTTTTATGGATGATTAAGTTTGTATGATTCACCCCCCCCCTCTCATCTTGTTGGCTATTGGATCTATACTTATACTAAGTATCAGAACTATTAGATGACTGATAGCATAAAATAGTAGAAAGATATAAGACCACAAAAAGAAAAAAGTAGGCCTAGTTCAAGCTATTTAAAGCCTCATCCGCTTTAGCTTCAAGTTGAAAAGCATTAAGAAAAATATTTTGGTTATCCTGAAAGTCTTGGGTCAAATTTTCACTAGATATTTTGAGATGACCAAGCATACACATATAGGACCCTTTTTATTCTTTAGAAAGAACCTATTTACCCTTATAAAAAGAATATAGATTAATAAATTGCACCCTAGCTTCATGCAATTTGTCAAGCTTCTCCATCACAACCTTTATACTGTCAACATTATTCTTAATAACTTTATGACTAAAATTAACAAGGATGATACAATTATCATTAATCGTCTTAACCTTAGACTCCAAGCCCATAATTTTACCCTCATAGTCCTCCATCGTGTGCTCAAAATCCTTAACAATTTTCTATAGAGATACAACCACATTCTTACCTTCATTCTCAATCCACAAGTCACCCTAATCTTGAATAAGATCAAAATTATTCTCAAGAGAACAAAACTTAAGATTAATTTGATTAATTTCATGTAAAATCCACTTCTGCATCCTAAAATTATCTACTGCTACATATCATGCCACCCCAAAATAGATCAGCTAGATTCTCAAGAATGGGGAGTCTTTCACAAGGTTTATTGGAAATCAAGGTCTATTATCCCTATCAGTGGCCAAAAGAGATTCCTTCAAGACAATAGCATCAACATCATGTCCCCTAGAAACAAAGCATTTTAAGAAGAAACGCTCATTTTCTTGACATGTTTCTTCTTACCTGAACTCATAACTTTCATTTCTTGTCGAAGAAAATCAGAATCATCATCATCCTCATTTTACCACCCCTTTTCCCTCAAATACAACCTATCTAAACCCTCCTCTATCTCAATACTATATTCAATATCAAAGTTCGCCAAAGCAGAGGGATTCTTTATTTTTTCATTGGATGGAAAAGGAATAGATTTCAAGTGTTCCATTATCAAAAAAATTAACCCTTCATGTAGGATACGGTTCCTAAGGTTTTCCTGTGATCCTTAATTTCCATACTTAGTGAGGAGGGAAGATAAAATGGAAAAGAACTTCTATCTTTCTTTCTAAAGTAGATGAGAAATATAAAATGGTGATTCAAAGAAATGTTATATTATAGAAATAAAGTTGAATTTTAGTCAAATGGTATATTATTAAGGAACTAAAATATAAAATTTAGAGGTAAAAATGAGAATTTAAGCGTTCTTTATCCCATGATGGAGTAGGCATTGGAAATATTATGCTTTTACCTTTTGGTTGGGGGTATTTATACCTTTTTCATCATGGATTTATATTATAGGTAGGTTGTCAATTCATTATGTACTGAATTTTGTGAGTGGGTTATTCCTTGTCTATAAGATCACATTTTTATTTATTTAAATTCATCATACATGCAAACAATATATAAAGGTAGTAATATATAAAAAACCATTGAATAGACTATGGAATTATATGATACAACCTGGGATTTCTCTAGATGAGTATTTGACATTGATCTTATCCTTTTAAAACTTTGTAACCACTCTTCCTATGCATTTATGAATCTTGTTAGTATCTACCATGTTAGATACTATAATTTTTTTTATTACAGTGAAAGCAGGTTTTGAGGGGACCTGAAACCCTTTACAAAAAGATTACAAAAGATGTATCATAGAAAGCCCAACATAAATAGACCAACCAAAAAAACACCACAGTGTTGAGAGATAATAGATACAACAAAAAGACACCCGAGCCCAACCATACAACAAAAAGCTAGCAGACTGCTAGCAAAGAAACAAAAACACAAACAAAGAACTTAACCTAGGTTCTTCAAGGTTTCCACAACATCAGCCTTGAGCTGATACATCTTTTTAGCAGTATCCTCCAGGTCCATGATTTCCTGAGGCACACCTAACACTTTCTTCTTCATACTTTCTCTTGTGTGTTTCCAGGGGGACCTGAATCATCAATCCAAATAATGTTATCCTTGCCCAAATCTACAATATTATTCTCCATATAACCCTTTTCCAATTAAGCTACCATAGTAGACATAATCTCCATAGTAGCTTTGAGAATGCTATGGTTACTCTCCATGATGTTACAAAGAGTATTATTTTACTTGCTAAGCCTCTCCTCAATATCATTGAATTTCTTGTCATAGATCTCTTTAATTTTTTGGGTAGCTTCCATATTTTTTGCCAAACAGTCGACCATAACCTTTTTTTCACTTTTAGTCTAGAGAGCACCAACCACAAATCCTTCAAGAACCTCCTTCCCAGTGTCACTAGGCTGATCATCACTAATCATCAACATCTTTTTCCCTGCATCCACATTAACCTAAACAACATCCAACTTGGATAAGAGAGACCGATGTTTGAGAATGATATTCTTGATTTCAAAAAAGACCCACCTAAAAACCCAAAAGACCTCCAACGAACTATTCTTGGCAATGTTCAAAACATGAAATGAAATTTCCCGATTAGGGTGAAATTCTTGGGAAACAAAATCAACAGAATCCTGGGAATTGCATCTCGTCCTATGAGAAGAGGAAGAAGCCTCATTATAGGAAGGCTAAATAGGGGAGTCCTTCTCATGGGAGCTATCTGATACAACAAAAGTATCCTTTTCACCCCTCCCTTCAGATGTTTACTAGATCCCTTGCCACCAATAACAGGGTACTTAACATCCTTACAGTCATATGCCTTTTGATGTTTAAACAAATCTCTAATTTATGATCCACATGTTTTTATATAAATTTGAAGTGACACGAAAAAATTACAAACTAATGTTATCCATCAATATTAAATCATGAATAATTTAAACTCTTTTTTTACATACTTGCATGTCTATAATAATGAAAAAGTAGTGGAAAACATGACAATCTTATCCTCTATTAATGTTATTTGTAACTATTTCATGTTTATAAATAAAATTATATTGAATTGGAGTTATGAAACTCATACTTATATTCCCTCAATCATCCTTATTAAAATTTATGAATTCCAAAATGACTCTTTATTGGTATGATAAATATAAATTAATTCTTTATTTATATATTTTATTCTATATTTAAAATTAATTTATTCTATCAATAAATATAATTTAATTAATACATGATTATAGCATATAAAAATTTATAAGATATTTAAGATATAGATCATATTTTTTATAATTTTTATTGTTAGATTTGAAATATTTGTTTGGTTATTCAATATCTTGACCATTCTCATTAATTAATATAAATATAATACAATACATGACATAATTCATAATTCAAAAGATTTTTCTTCTCCTTTACAAAATGGTTAGTGATGTTCTTTTGATATTTTACTTGGTAAAACTAAAGCTTTTATAAATTTCATTAGAAATTATTTTAATCTATGACCTTTACTACAACTAGAGTGAAAGATTGGTATAATATTTCACATTTATATTTTAATGTAATAATTTGCTATTATCTAGTTTTGCTTCATCACTTTCATGTAAAAATGACTAAATAATTCTAGCTATCTATGATTCAAGAAATACAATTAATACAATTACTATACTAGTTTTCTATTTATGCAAACCAATAGCCTATAACTTTTATTTCAAGTGCAATTTTAACTATTAAACACAGTAGATCCAAAAACATGTTGCATGAAGTTTACATAATTTTAGATAATATTTAAAAATACTTAAAATTTATTACAATACAAAATGATCAGTCTACAATGAGGCTCTATTGAAGAAACACTTGATCATTAATAACAACCTAATTCTTGTAACAATACAACATTAGAAGGTAGGTATTAGTCATAATCTAAAACTTATTTTTAAAATAACTTCTATTTAATCAAATTAGACAAAGGAAATAATAGGACCTAGACATTGTACATTGACTAACCTCTATAACTATTACTTTGAATCATGTAACTATTATGAAATTTTAATAGTCATATATAAAATTAAACATAATAAAAAAATCACAGATGTTGAATAATAGCTCAATACGTATATTCATATCAATTATATAATCTTAAATTCATAATAGACATTACATTGTGAATATCTTAACATAGATTAAACCTTAAATATTACAAATGATTGTACACATTTAAGAAACCATAAAGTTCAAAATAAAGAAACACGTGACCTTAGAACAAGAAAATTTTATAATATAAAGTAATCTACAATCTCAGAAATAGGAGACTCTAATCATTTAAATTATATTACCTAAAAAAAACTCGGGAGCTCCATCTACTTCATTAGGGGAAGAGCACCAATAGCTAACATAGTTCCAATACCCACACACTTATTGCCATATTGACCCGCCAATAGCCGTCATAGTGAAAAAACCATTAATAAATTTTTTTGTACCAATAGCCCATCATTTTTTGTAGTTTTTTGTTCATAATTGGCCCATTTGTGCACCACTATTGGGACATTTGTGCAAAACTATTGGGACATTTATCCACAAGTACTCGTGATTTTGAGTGGATGCTTAACCATCTTTAATTAGGTATCAGGAGACACTTTGAAATGTGTACTTTTTGACCTTTGTGCGCATAACTGATTCCACAAGCTAGATCAACAGAAGCTAGATCAATAGCTATAAGCAATCAAGTCCATACAAAGACAACTAAAAAAAACCAAAATTTGATGTACCATTTAAGATCTGTGCATGCACGAAGTTAGCTATGACAACTAATGATGATCTTCCCCTAGGTGAACTCTGCAAATGTGTTCGTCTCGATTAAAATTTCATGGTTATGTGAACTTCTACTTCATTATGTTTTGAAGGTCTATCTGCTCATTTTGCTACGATGCAAAAACCATATGTTCTACCAAACCTATAAGAAAAATTTGTCAGTATCACTTGTTAGTTTAAAAACGAGCAGAGAAAACACATAATAATGAACAAAAAACAACAGAAAGAATAATAGACACAACAAAGAAGTCAAGATACAAGATTAACGTGGTTCACCACTAAGTGGCTACATCCACCAGAAATGCAGGGAGAATTCATATTAACCAATATCCAATTACACAGTACATCATGTATGGGCTGCACACAACCATTTATATAAACATATCAAATATGAAAGGAAGAGTCTTCTAGAGAAGACAAACAACCATGTGACTTTTGGGCTTCATATACCCAACAATCTCCCCCGTGAAGTCCAATCGGCATAGCCTGTAACATTCCCTGCATCTCAATTCCAAGGCTCATACTACAACCAAATCTTAAGAAGATTTTAATATTGGCAAACTCTGTTCATGAATAGTGTGAATTAATCTTCTCCAAGTCAGATCAAAGTTAAAAACATATTCTCTAACTACTTCATCCGATAATCCATAATTAGGAACACTACTATCTGTAGATGCATAATACACTCCTTCATCAAAGTCTCTTGCTCTTATGCTCCCTCATAATAGAATATCTAGAAGATCACCATTATCAAATTTTAATACCCAAATATAAAACTCTCGTACAGGTGTGAATAGCCTACAAACATCACTCCTGATTCTCACGGTTGCCTCACTACCCACATCTGGAACACACAGACTCTCATTCGACCCCATGACAACCAACATAAACAAATCAAATAAATCATTACTGCTGCCATCAAACTGGCCAGATTGGAACCCATGTTCTCTCTTCATTTGACCAACACTGGATGCAATATTCTTATGCAATTGGGCTACCACGAGATCTGATTTTGAGCTTCCAGCTACAGACCTTACACCAATGGGCTCCATATCGAATGAATTTGTTGTATTTTATGCAGAAACTTGTGCACTACCTACATTCAATGCATTTCACTTTGCCTCTATTTCTACAATCTAGAGAAATAAATCATCACTCTTTTGTTGTTTTTGAAATTCATTTTCCTCAAAGACCTTATCCTCAGCCTTTTCGAAGTCTTTTGGATCTTGCACAGCCTTGAGCTAGAGGCTCTCTCCTGCCTCCATGAGCTCTATAATCCCTACGCTCCTGGGATATTCAATCTCCAGGCACCCCGAATCCTCTTGTGGATTCCTTCCACCAAAGAAAGGCTTTCCTATCAACAAGGCATACATTTTTGTGAGGAAAGAGTCCTCTATTAGGAGCTTCCCATCACTATCCTCTTGCTGAAATCCAGTCTCTTCACAAAAATCCCATTCTTTCTCAAAGTTATCTTTTCCAATATTCATGATGCGACACAAAACCATCAACTTTTGGTCCATACAAAT
The DNA here is from genome assembly GCF_030272615.1 of Cryptomeria japonica. Classification (NCBI taxonomy): domain Eukaryota; kingdom Viridiplantae; phylum Streptophyta; class Pinopsida; order Cupressales; family Cupressaceae; genus Cryptomeria; species Cryptomeria japonica. The sequence continues at coordinate 84,535,144 of NC_081415.1, forward strand.
TTGTTTGTCGGTGAGTAGGAGATTCTCTTCCTTCAACCTCATAAATTTTTCATTTTCATAATCCTCCCGAGTCTTGGTCTCAACCTCCTCAACTTTATCCTCACTCGCTTCAACATCCTCCTCTTCAGCATCCTCTTCTTCAGTTGAATGAAGAAAATCTTCAAACAACGAATACTTCGAACCCTCTTTTTCTTCAGCTGAAGTCTCCTCATTTTTCCAGCCATCCCACCAATGAACATGGTGTTTTGTTTTAACTTTTGCTTGCATAATTTTACCCTCCATCGAGTCTAAATTTGTAAGAAAATCTTTGATGACTGAATTGGTGCCTTCATATTTTGGCTGCCTTTTAGGCTTCTTGAGAAACCAACAATTTCTTTTGATGTGGCCTCGCTTGCCACAATACCAGCAACTAATTTCTCTAACTTTGAACTTTGCATCTTCTCGAGAATTTTCAATCCTTTATCTATCTACCTTTCCATCTATGCTCAATCACTTCACCTGAGATCTGATACCAATTGTTAGTTTAAAAATGAGCAGAGAAAATACATAATGATGAGTAGAAAACAACAAAAAGAATAATAAACACAATGAAGACCTCAAGGCACAAGATTAATGTGGTTCACCACTAAGTGGCTACGTCCACTACAAATGCAAGGACAATTCTTATTAACAAATATCCAATTCCATAGTACATCATGTATGGGTTGCACACAGCCATTTATATAAGCATATCAAATATGAAATGAAGAGTCTTTTGAGGAAGACAAACAACCATGTGACTATTGGGCTTCATATACCCAACATCACTAAGGATGTACTAGAATGGGATATTTGGAGTAGGGTGTGATTATATATCAAAGTTTTCGGGGCCTTGTATAATTTTTGGAGCTTTGATGCACACTCATGCTATATGAGATGAACTGAGAAAAGAACTCAAACTGTCACGCTTTTGAAAACTTTGAGGCATTCAAATGTTAAATGAAGCAGATTGTTTAACAATTTGGTGAGATTTCACTCTATGCATGCTAAATTTAACAAAATGCCTCAGTTGATTTTGTTAGCCTAGGCAGAACATAACAATCTGGAATCTTTGTTAGCAACAGATGGAAAAAGAATGGAAAGAATGGCAATCTGAATATAGTTTGTATTCAAATAAAAAAATGGTACATTCAAAATAAAATAAACAAGCAGATATAAAGAGGAGGCAAAAATAGTTGTAAATTGTTATACAAAACCGTCGAAATAGAAAAACCTAATAAATAAACTAATGAAAAATTAATCTAAATAAAACTAAACCCGTGAAGAGATATTAACATCCCCCCCTTAAACTGAAGGGGTTAAGTCGAGCATTTCTCTGAATTTCTCAAACTTTTCTTTGCCCAAAGCCTTGGTAAGAATATCTACTGGTTGATCTGCAGTGGGGCAATATTTAAGGTATATGGTGCCGTCTTTCACATAATGCCGAATCAAATGAAACTTTGTATTGATGTGCTTGGTGCGATCATGAAATAATAAATTTTTAGCCATTTTGATAGTAGATTGATTGTCAATGAAGAGTGGAGTTGATGAAATCTGTGGTGTCTACAAGTCTTCAAGAATTCTTTGAAACCATAAGAGTTCTTGAGTTGCTTTAAAGGCAGCCATATATTCAGCTTCGGAAGAAGAGGCGGCTGGAACAGATTGCTTTTTAGATCTCCAAGAGATGACAATAGATCCAAGATACATTAAATACCTGGATGTAGATTTTCCATCTGTAGAATCACCTGCATAATCAAAATCGGAATAGACAACCAAAGAAAATTGGTTTGTCTTGGAGTATTTGAGCCCATAGTGTTGAGTACCTTGCAAATAGCGAAGAATGAGCTTGGTAGCTAACCAATGAGTTTCTCTAGGTTGTTGCATAAACCTTGAAAGAACTCCAACAATAAAAGAAATATCTGGATGGGTAGTTGTAGCATAAATCAAACTACCAACAAGTTTCCTATAGTTAGTTGCATCAACCAATGCTGAAGGGTCATCTGAAGAGAGCTTAAGATTTTTCTCCATAGGAGTACTAAGGGGTTTATAATCAGCCATGCCAAACTTATGCAAAAGTTAACCAATATATTTTTGTTGGGTGATAAAAATAAAATGAGGTGTTTGAGTTACCTCAAAACCCAAATAGTAATGAAGATGACCCAAATCAGTCATATCAAAACCTTGCTTCAGTTGTTCTTTCACATTTTGAATATTATTCTCATTAGGACCAGTGATAAATAAATCATCCACATAAACAACAAGATAGACAATAATCTTATCAAGTTTTTTAACAAAAAGTGTGGCATCACCAAATTCAAAATGCTGGAAATTCAACTTTAAGAGATACTCAGTAAGTTTTTCATACCAGGCTCGAGGAGCTTGTTTCAAACCATATAATGATTTGACAAGCTTGCATACCTGATGTTCTTTTCCATTGATTGCATACCCATCTGGTTGAGTCATATAAACTGATTCTTTGAGGTCACCATTTAAGAATGTTTTATTAACATCCATTTGGTGAATTTTCCACCCATATTGAGCTCCAAGGGCCAACAAAGCACGAATGGTGGTCCATTTTGTTGTAGGAGCAAGGGTTTCATCATAATCTATGCCCTCCTTTTGAGCATAACCTTTGGCAACAAGTCAAGATTTGTGTTTGTCAAGTGTACCATTTGCTTTATATTTATTCCTGAAAAATCCACTTGCAGCCAATAGGTTTACAACCAAGTGGAGGATCAACCAACTCCCATGTGCCATTTTTCAAAAGAGCATCATACTCATCTTGCATAGCTTTCCTCCATACTGTAATATTTTTGGCTTCATTATAGGATGATGGTTCAAAGTCAATTATGAGATTGAGTTCACCAATGGTCTCCAAGTTATCTACACTATTGGTTTGAGCTTGGAGCCTTGCTTTGTAAGAGCTTCTTGTACCTGTTTTACCTATTTCATCGAGTCTTAAATCTTTCAATGTTTGTTGGACTTGTTTTGCCCACTTATGAGAAGACTTTGGTTGCACAAAAGATGTGACCATTTCATTACTAGATGTTGTATTAGTGGTTAATAGTTTAGAGAGTTCAAGCTCATCATGATGGGCTTCTTCTTGGTCATTTATTGATGGAGCAACATGAATTAGATCACTTGGAGATATAGATTCTATATGTGGAATCTCACAAGAGTTTTCTATCAAAGAAGAAAAAATTGTAATTGTATCAAGCTGTTTGAATTTACATTCATCATTTTCAGCAATGTTGGAGGTTTCAACAAATACAACATCACATGTAATAAAGAAAGTTTTGTTGACTTCATCATACAACCAATATGCTTTGGAATATTTTGAATAACCAAGAAAAATATACTTAATACTGTGATTCTGTAACTTACTTCTTTTGTCCTCGGGAATTAAAGCATAGCAAGTGGAACCAAAAATGCGAAGATGTCGAACAGAAGGAGGATATCCAAACCACACTTCATATGGAATAGATTGGTGTAATGCAGATGATGGAGATCTATTACAAAGATAAACTGCAGTTCTTGCTACTTCAACCCAAAAATGTAATTTGATTCCTTTAAAATATAACATTGCACGAACCATATTCATGATAGTTCTATTCATTCATTCAACAACACCATTTTGTTGATGAGTACCTGGAATAATAAGATGATGTTTGATCCCATTTTGACGTAGATAGTCCTAAAAAACTAGAGAAGTAAATTCTCCACCATTATCTGTTCGAAGAGTACCAATTTGAGATTGAGCTTGTTTTTCAATCATAACACGAAACCTTTTGAAAATTCAAAAGCTTTTGATTTTTGCTGCAAGAAATAAATCCAAATCATGCGACTGTAATCATCAATAAACAACATGAAATACTTAGATCCTCCCACAGAATTTACTGGTAAAGGCCCACATAAATCAGAATGCATAAGCTGCAATTTTCTTTGTGCTCTCCAAGTGGAGCGAGGAAAAGAATTTCTATGTTGCTTGGCAAGAATACATGCTTCACATTTTTCAATTGTTTTAGGCAAAATAGGTAAGCCATCAACACCATTCTTTTGCAAGATATGAATGTTATCATAACCAATATGCCCAAGTCTTGCATGCCATAAAAGAACAAGAGATAGAGTACCTTCTTCAGTAAGATATGCAAAATTTTTAGAAAAAGAAGTGCCATTTAGTTTTAATAATCTCCCATCCTCACATCCAGTGAATACAACTTGATTATTTGATTGTTTTCTAACAACAACTTGCCCATCTTTTAATAGAATAGAGTAGACTTGTTGTCGAATCAATACTAGTGATAACAAATTACGTTGCAATTGAGGAATAAACAATACATCATGAAGCACAAAGTCTGGAAGATTAGGCAACTTAAATAGAATAGTTCCTTTTCCAATAGGTTTGAGACTTGATTTATCAGCTAAATAAATTGGACCACATGCACTTTCATGAAATTCCTCAAAGTAATCATGCCAGAATGTCATATGTTGTGTGGCTCCAGCATCTAAGATCCAAGAATCATACAATGAGGGATTAGATACTAAGTCAAAAGAGAAAGCACATATTGATCACCATCACTATCACAAGCAAATTGGGCTGCTCATGGAATTTTATCATCTAAATGTTTATCATCATTATAAACTTTTGTTTTATCTTTTTTCTTAAAAATTATTTTCATTAAAACTTTCTATCTTATCCCATGACAACTTGCATTCATGTGCTTCATGACTTCCTTTTCTACCACATCTTTTACAATATAAATGTTGCCTATCATTTTGATTATCATTTTTCCTCCATTGACCTCTACCTTTGCCTCTATCATTATAACCTCCTCTTGAAGAGCTCTTATTTAGAGGTTTTTCTTGGTGAGAAAAACAAACATTTTCATTAGTATTATCTATTTTCCTTCCAAAATCTTTTTCACGTTCAACCAACTTTTCAACCAATAAATCAAAAGTAATGGTTTTCAATTGGTTATTTGCTTGAAGGGACTCTAGATAAGTATAATGTGTTGGAAGGACTGCCTTAATAAAAGCAGTGAGATAAATATCAACTTTCCCACCAGCAACATTAACATCTTGTTTTATGGCTCTAACTTCAGAAGCCAAACTCATAACATCACCATTTTTTAATTCAAGATTGAACAATTTTAATTGTAATTGAATAAATTCTAATTCTGAATGAGAATCAAATAATGTTTTTAAATTATCAAGGGCTTCCCAAGCAAATTTGCATCCTTGTATATGACGATATACATCTCCATTAACTGAAACTCTTATCAAAGCCAAGGCTTTTGAATTTTTATAATTCCAAATTTCTTTTTCTTTAACATCTGTTGGTTCTGTAGGTTGGGTATCTCCATCACATATTTTATACCATAAATCAATAAAAAATTAATATATTTTCCACTTTTCTATGCCATTCCAACCAAGTATCTTTTCCAATTAATATTTCCCCAATCAATGAAACAATAGACTGCATTGTAAATTGAAAATAAATGTATATAGAATTTGCACAGTTTGCAAATTTATAGGATTGCTCAAAATCTCTTGCCAAACTTTACCAAATATAACAAGATATAAAATTCTTGTACAAATAAATAAAATGATTTCACCTGAATCAATTTTTGTTTCTGTATTTTGATTCTGTAGAAGGCTGCAATCTTCAAATGCTTCACATAAAAATATACTCCAAACTCCAAAGCTCTGAGCTGTGACACCACTCTGAGCTGTGATACCACTCTCTGGAACGCTACTTTGTTGTCATTGGCCGTTGTCTCATATTAAATATAAATATAAAAATAAGTGGAACCAATGCTTGCAAATTTAGAAGGCCACATTTAACAAATATAAATATATTCTCTTCTTATAGATACATTTGTGTACAAACATAGAGGCCGGTAAGGCTATGCATATATGGCAAGCCACTGCATACCATGCTAAAATTTGCATTGCCATTATTTTAATTAATAGTTTTTCGTTTCGTCTTATATGGAATTTTTGTACCTCAAATGCCTTTGGAATTTTCAGCTTGCATGCATTCACACCCTAAAATTGACCTTTATTGAATTCAACAAACGTTTCTAGGGCAGGCCTGCAAAACAACCAATTACACCTGAGGACGTCACACCGCTCGGCTCGTCAATTCCATCCTCTAGGTGTGAATAGAAAGATACAGACCATTGAATGTGCTGGTGGGTCCAACACCAAACATCATTGCCATAGTTACTATAGGGGGTATTGGTAAAACTCGGCTTCTCGAAACATGTATTCAATGAGTCTGAAATTGTTGGTGGGTACTTTGGATCAGCTGTTATCGCTGCTCTGTTTTAGAAAGCGCTACGATTGGAGCCAAGCAATGCCTTCAAGATGAGTAGAATTTCTAGCAGTTTAATTGTGCTGGGTAAAAGAAGGATTATTCGAAGCATAGCGATGATTGGAAGGCAAAACTAGAGAAATAAAGGAGGGTGGTCATAAAAAGGGAAAAAAACTAGATATAAAATATCGTTGTAGCAAGTAGAAAATCTGTCATCTAGGCTTGAATTTTTTAGACCAACTATACAGTGCATATTTGATCTACTAGACGATAAACTGGAATTTTAGTTGTAGCACGCATTCATTGTGGCGGGCTTTTGAGGTCAGCCGTGAGCTTTTTCAATAAAGTTGTTCAAATGTAAAAAAAATCAAGCTTCTGAAAATGTCAACATTTCTGGCACCAAAATAATGAAGCTGAGGGGTGTACGTTTATCGATGCACATATGTGGAATAAGGAGACGCTACCCATACCAAACTTTATTGCATTCAAATAAACGATTCATTCTGAGTTGCATTTTTTTGTGTGAACGCACCTTCGTTGACGTTGGACTCTATTGACAGGCTTAGAATACCATGTGTCTCTACTGCCGTGTTTTCAAGAGATATACTCGCGACCATTTCTATTGTCCCATCATACTATACAAATATAGTGCGCTGTTCTTTGCTTAATTTATTTATCGATATTCAAATTGCCCTTGATAATATACAAAAGAAGAGGTAGGGATTGTATTCATGATAATTTTGGTAGAATATGAGTATGGACTTATTATATAATAGAAAAATAATCTTGTGAGGGATATACAATAAAAATAAAAAATCATTTTTTAATAATAATAATTTTGGTCATAATATTTTTTATTTGAGTTTGGTTTGTTATATAAATATAGTAATGGGTAACATAATATTATTTCCTAGTTTTTGGTTAAAACCAAATTTTCATTTTTGACACCTATAACAACTAAATTTATAAGAATTTGAAGGTAACATGAACTAATGATTTCCAAGATTTTGTGTTTGGTGAAAGTTTTTTATTTGTTGCTATTGATGAAGCATTATCACAAAATTTTGTGATTTTGTCCTCTTATTCTTCATTTAAATTAGCTAAGATTCTACTTACACAAATAACCTGACATGTTGCTGCATTTGTTTCTATGTAAGTTCAGCCTTAGTTGTAGATAGGAAAATTATGGGTTGTTTCTTGGAAGCCCATTGCAATAGCTCCTAAAACCAAATGAAGCACATATCTTGATGTACTCTTCCTATCATCCACACTTACTACCCAATCTCTATTTGTGTAACCAACTAGCCCAAAATCATTTGTTGTAGTATACAAATTACCATATCCTTTAGTGCCATTTACATACCTCAATATTCTCTTACCTACTTGCCAATGAGTTTCCTTTGGAGTGTCCATAAATCTAGAAATCAGACGGGCTACATGTATCATATTAGGCCTAGTTACTATCAAATATATCAAACTTCTAACCAATATTTTGTATATGGTCAAATGCACTTTGTTGTTGCAATATTTCTTGTTCAATTTAAAACCTATGGCTATTGGTGTTGGTGAAGGCTTGCTATCATGCATTCTAAACCTTTTCAAAATCTTTGTTGCATGCTTTTTTTAGAGATAAAAATACCATCATGCATTTGATTTTCTTATATGCTTAGAAAATACCTCAAAACACCTAAATCCAACATCGCAAACTCTCTTTTCATGGCCTCTTTAAAATCAAAAATTTGAAAATTAGCATCGCTAGTTAAAAATAAAACATCTAAATACAAAACAACAATTAAAATCTTACCATGAAGTAACTTGAGGTAAAGAGTAGGCTCACCATTGCATTCTCTAAATCCATTTGTCATCAAATATGAGTCAATCTTTGTGCAACATGCCCATGGGGTAAAGATTCTTCTTTAGCATATACACATTGCATTCTTGACCCAAAATCTCATAACTAGGATGATCCTCCAAATATACTTCCTCTATTAACACTTCATTCAAGAAGGCAATCGTAATGTCCATTTCAAATATTCTTTGTTTGTGCTAGGCTATGATTGCAATGACATTCCACAAGGTATCTATCCTTGCAACTGGAACATATGTGGTACAGCCACGATAGGAGGGTCCTGAAAGAGAATAGTCTAGACCATGTAGCAATAGTAACACAACAAAAATAACACAATGCGATGGAGGCAATGCACAATCACTTCTATTATATTAAATAATTCATGTACAAATTGGCCAACAACATGTTAGCTTACAAATTCGGGACATAGGCCTAATCACAACATGATCAAAATACAATATATTGGCTCAAGCACAAATCCAAGCCAACTCCGAACCTCCTAATCTATATATTTATCTTTTATATTTTATTCTTCTGATTCTCTATGCTTTACTAAATTTATTTATATGATATACAAGGTTCAAGAATGATCTGCGTCAGTTCAAGATGAAAACAAATGCCAATGAAGAAGGTATAATGTGTAGAATAACAAGGTTGGCCTCCGCTAAAGGAATCCATCCAAAAATTATGTAGAATGGAGTGCAGACCTAAGGTAAGGTCAGCCACAAGCAAGTGACCATTGGAAGCAACAAAATGAAGATGCACAAGCTATGGGAATGATTCACTACATATCCATTAACCGATAGGTCCAAGTAGTTTGCTACACAGGTCAAAAAACTGTCCCATATTCCGAAAGCGATAACTTGCAAAAAAAAATCCAAACATTCTGTGGACTTAGGATAAGGTAGATGAACATGTATATGAACAAAACCAAGCTCCGCAAGGTCTAGAGAGAAAATGCGAAAAAATGCAGAATGAAATGTTGAAACTACAAAACTAAATTGAACAAAAATAAAATAGAAAACAAAATGGTTTTGGTTGATGCTAGATTACCAAGAACTAGGGATGATCTTGCATCAATATATCTCATAATAATCTCTCTCAGGGTTCTTTTATATCCTTTGACAACCAATCTTGTCTTATGCCTTTCTATTCTTCCTTTGCTAGTGAACTTGGTCTTGTAGACCAATTTCACCCCAATGACTTGCTTAACAAGAGACAAGTTGATTAGCTCCTATGATCTATTCTTCTCTATTGCATCTATTTTGTCATCCATGGCCTAACACAAAGAGAGGGAGAGACATAGAGAGGGGAGGGAGGGAGAAGATGAGATATAAAATAATAAAGCAAGAATGAGTAAGAAGGGATGAATGGAGAGGTAGAAATAAAGGGAGAGGGAACATATTAAAGGAGGAGATAAAGAAGTGAGGGGATAGAAAGAAGAGGAGGAGGGGGAGAGAGGTGGACAAGTGGGGAGAAAAATATAGTGGATACAAATAGATAGTTGAGAGACATATAGAGGTAAAGAGAGATGACATACATAGATGGAGAGAGAGGGGTGAGATAGATATAGTGACATAGACAAAGGTGAGTAATGAGACCTAGTTGTAGAGGTAGATAAGTGCAAAGGAAGGGAGAGAGGAACATAGAGAGGGTTGGATGGAGAGGTGATGACCTAGACAATGGAAAGAGAGAGAATAAGAGAGGAAGAGAATAACATAAAGTGGGGGAGGGAGATAGATATGAGGGTAACGAGGGGGAGATATAGAGGGAGAGAAAAAGAAAGGAAGGGGGAGACTTAGATATGGAAAGGAGGAAGAAGATGAATGAATAAATAAAAAAATGCAAGAGTAAGAGAGGATGGGTGGAGAGATAGACATGGAGGGAGTGAGAGACCTAGGGAAGGAGGAGATAGAGAGGTGAGGAGAGAGATAAAATTGAAGGAGAGAGATAATAAAAGGAAAGGGGTAAGGGTGGAGGGGGGAGAGAATTGGAAATAGAGGGAGAGAACTAGAGAGAGGACATATAGAAAGGTGAGTGACATAGAGGGGGTGAGAAATAGGTAATGAGACAAGGAGGGATAGGTATTGAGACAAAGAGGGAGGGAGGGAAAAACCTCAGGATGTGGAGAGAAAGAGTGGAATAGATAGGTAATGATCAAGAGAATGAAAAGGGAGGGGAGAGAAAAAATAAGTGATGGAGACAAAAGATGAGAGATGAAAGGAGGTAGGGACAAAGATGAGGGCAAAGAGGGAAGGAATGGTAGACAGGGTGGGAGAGACCTAGAGAGCAGATAGAGATATGTGAGACAGATATGTGTGTGTGTGTGTGTGTGTGTGTGTGTGTGTGTGTGAGAGAGAGAGAGAGAGAGAGAGAGAGAGAGAGAGAGAGAGAGAGAGAGAGAGTCTAGAGTTTGGGGAAAGAGTGAGATACAGAGCTAAAGAACGCTAATAATAGGAGCATGTTGATTACTAAAATTTGATAGTCTAAAAATTAATATGATCTTCTAAAATCTATAATCTACATTATAACTCTTGGATATTTGAAACCACTATCAAACATCTTGCTATTATTTACATGAAATATAAGTTAAAGCATATGAAAGGAAAAAGAAATTGAAATGCACGACTTATACTCCAATGTTATATTATACTTGTGTCCAAACTATAATATTTAACAATTCATGACACCTCATGGAATTTTCCAATGCAAAATATGGCCTCGTCAAATTGTTTTCCTTAAATAAAACCAAACCCTTTGGGTTGAATGACTATTTCAAGCTTGAGATGTGTTTTTATCAGAAAGAAAATTTCACATATTTTTGGACATTCTCTACATGAGGTTTACATGTGTTTCAATGAAAATATAATAAATTATCATAGTGAACCTAAGCTCTCTTAACTATCTAATCATATAATTTTTTTTACATTTTTATTTTGTTAAGGCTTACATCTGTAAATTCTTTTGCTAGTGTGCTTATTTTTCTCAAGATATATTTACTTTAAAAATTAGTAAAAAAAAATATACTCATTAAAAAATTAGGTAAAAAATGTAGCATTAACTACATGTTAACTAATTTATCACCAAAGAGTTCTTCAAACATTTTAAAAAAATTTAACATTTTATGGGAGCAACAACAAATGCTATGTTTATGGAAAAGTGGTAAATGCTTGATTATTTATTCAACACAATGGAGATCATTTTATACAATGCATGATAGGAAAGTTGATAGACAGTTACCAACCAACCACAATAAACAAGTGCAATGTAATATTAATTGTGCCAATATTCCCCCCTTACTACATTGATCCTTAAAATATAGAATTCACCTTGCCCTACGGACCCCACCTTAAGGTTTACACAATAAAACATGTATGCTAGTTACATAATATGAATACACATTTTTCAAAGATCTTTTCTTGAAGAAGAAAATTATGGACCAAGTGGAGAACCATAAAGTTGTCTCTTAACCCTCAAAAATGTGTACTTTGAGCTGTGTTCTTAAGTCATCAGTCCCAAACTCTCGAATCAGTGAGTCTTGAAGTATTCAACAATGGTCCCTAAGAGATAAAAAATATATCTATCATTGTCTAATGACCATAAAAGAGTATAATTCTTGATTATATACTCTAAAGATCACTCGACAACAATCCATATTGAGCTCAACACCAAATCTCAAACCTATCTCCAAAACATAACCTTCACAACATATGTATTCTTTAAACTTGTCAACATCGACAATTAAGACAAAAAGAAATAGTAAAGACTAAATCCAAAAAAGCTTCTCACACAAAACATCATCTCAAAGTGAGAAGCTAACTTGAGATGATAAAATTTCCTCCATGCTCCAATGCTGCCAACCTCCAAATTGACCAAGTTATTGTTTATCCATTTTATGTCACATTACTCTTGGTAAACACATAAGCATGTAAATCATTGGAGGCCTTGTTAGGTTTCTAGAAAAGTGGGCCAATCATAACTGTTTGAAGATCCATTCAAACCTTCAAAATTTTTGTCAAGTGTAGCATAGATTTCTTTGAAAGAACAAAAATTTGGAATGACCATTCTCTTTGTCTTGTCGATAGATGATGAACTATTGAATAAATATTTAGCCTAGTAAGCACTCATGTCATTGATTCAAACTAGCAAATTGATTCCACAAGCAAATACTAAATAATGTGATCAAAGAATTACGATTTTGGAATGCAAAATGTCTTCAATCTAGTCTAGTATCTTCCGGGGTAGCTTCTTGTCCTAGTCTGCTACATTGTCTTCACTAAATTTTCCCTCATGATACAGATGCAAGTCTACAATATTAAATATAGGTGAAATATCTAAAGTATCTAGTAACTCCACTTCATATGCATTTTTGGAACTAAATTCCGCAAGATTTTGCAAGGTCCAAACTTCCACATCTTCAACTTATTATAGGTTCTAACTAGAAATCTTTATTTTCTTAGATACACCATTACTTCATCCCCAACTTCAAATTTCTTGTGTCTCCTCATTTAATCATTTTTTTCCTTATACTTACTATTCATGTCCTCCAAATACTGCTTGACATGAGTATGTACAACCTTTATATGTGTCCTGTAAATGTTTCTGCTTTTGCACTCCTTTTATTTTCATTACTTATATCTCTCAAATTTGATATACCTCTAGGGTGTATTCCAATAACAATCTCAAAGGGTGTGCTTTCGGTACTCTTGTTTACTGAATTATTGTAGGTGGACTCTCCTTGTGCAAGAATTAAGTCCCAACTTCCGGTTTTCTCTCCAACTAAACATCTATACAAGTTTCCCAAACTCCTATTTACTACTTTTGTTAATCCATCAGTCTGTGGGTGAAAAGTCAAACTGAACTTCAGATCTATCTTCATCTTCCTCCAAAGTGTCCTCGAAAAATATTGAACAAATTTAGTGTCTCTGTTAGAAACTATGCTCTTAGGTAATCCATGTAATCTCACTACCTCCTTGAAAAATAGGTCACCTATATGCACAAAATTAGTTGCCTTCTTATACAGTATGAAATGTGCCATATTTTAGAATCTATCCACCAACACAAATATTGAATTGTTTCCTCTTTGTATCCTAGGAAAATTGAGTATAAAATCCATGCTTATGTCCTCCCAAGGTCTCTCTGAAACTATCAAAGGCTTATATAATCCAACATTCAGACTACTACCTTTTACAAATTGACAAATCCTATGGCTCTACACAAATTTATTGACATCCTTATGAATCTGAGGCTAAAAGTATTTCTCACTTACCAAGGCTACTATCTTATCAATTCCAAAGTGTCTTTCTAATCCTCTACCATGCTTCTCTTTTATTAGATTCTCCCTCATAGATCTCTTAGGTATACACAACTAGACTCCTCTGAACAACATCTCATCTTGAATGAAATAATCAAGCCACTTACTCTCATCCACCATAACTACTTCTTTAAAATATTTCTGAGTCTCTGCAATGTCTGGTTCATCCTCATACAAGTTGTTCAATTCCTCAAAATGCAATACCTCCACTCTCATCTTAGTCAGCAAGTTCTTCCTTCTACTCAAGGCATAAAAAACTTTATTTGACTTCCCACTTTCATACTTCAAAACAAATGTGTAACTCTTCAGGAAGTCCACCTATCTCATGTGTCCTTGATTTAGCTTACTCTGACTATTTAAATACTGTAAAACTTGATGATCGAGGGTGAACTCACAATACTGGTTCCCACTTTTTGGTACATCCTGATTTTTGTTGAAATGATACATTTTTTAGAAAATATAATGATTTAAGATTTAAGAGGTCCCATTTGAAGTAATTAATTTAAGAGAGTTAGATCAAAGGCTCTCAAAGAAAAAATTCTTGGATAGAACATTTCTACTTCTAAATCATACTTACAATGGAATCTCCTTTGCATCTATCAAATGTTGATAAAAAACCAATTTTACATTAGATTTTGGGGGGTAAAATGAATTCATTTAGAATTTTTGTTTCTTTAAATATTCAGTCCTTATTATAACCTTTCCAAATAGTATAATTTTTTATATATTTAATTTCATTAATATATTTTTGTTTTATTTCTTATGAATGTAGGTTTTTCACTGAACATGAACTTATTTGTTCAATGCATTCGGAAAAATACCAAACTAATTCAAAAAAAATTTGAAAAATATATATGCCCTAAGTACTGATATCTTCTTTCTAACAAAAAAATAAAATTGAATTTTGATATATATAGAACAAGTTATCTTTTCAAATGTACACCTATATCTAAATTATAATTAATTGGACTTCAAAACTAAATAAAATGAAAAATATTCATCATACCACTATCAAGCCAGCTGCATGCCCTGGGTATTGATGTTACAAACCAAAATTAAAAAGAATTAAGTTTTTATCATTTATAGAAAAAAAGTTATGCATTTCAGGATGCATATCACTCTTAAAAAATGTTGTTTCCTGTAAAAACCACTACTATTCGAGGGAGATGGAAAATTCAATAAAAATTTACTCAAAAATATTAATTTTTTTAATAATCTACAAACATGATTTTACAAATCACTATTTTATATCATATTTAAATTCTTAATGGTTTAAAAGTTATAGGTGTTGGAAAGTGAAGGGTTTTTTTCAAAATGTTCATCTAAGTGTCAAAGTTGGTCAAAAAGTGGGAACCAGTATTGTGAGTTCACCCTTGGTATACAACACAAACTCCTTAGGCAACAAATAATGTCTCCACTTTCTCAATGCTTGAATTATTGCATAAAAATCTTGACCATACACATAATACCACCTTCTTGCATCATTCAATTTTTCATTGAAATAAGCTACTGCTCAACAATGCTCCAATTGCATTCCCTCGTGCATCACAATCCACTTGAAATACTTTGTTGAAATTCAGTTAAACCAACATAGGATGCTTTGTCGCCTTCTACTTCAACAACTCAAAACTCCTATTTGCTCTATATTTCCACTTGAAATGCTTCCTATCTCCTCTAATTGCTTCTGTCATAGGGCTATAAATTAAAACAAAATTTCTAATAAACTTCTATTAGAAGCTATCAAATCCATGAAATCATCTTACCTCCTTGATACTTTCTACTATAGGCCATTCAATAATTTCTCTTACCTTTTCAAGATCCATCTTCAACCCATTAACAGATATCACAAATCCTAAATAGACTAGTTCTTCCTTCACGTTACTACACTTCTTAATGTTTATCAAAAAATATTTACTCTCAACCTCTATAGAGCTTGTCTCAAATGTAACATATGTTCTTCCTCTATATTACTGAATATCAAGATGCCATCTAAGTACACAATAAAAAACTTACCCAAGAATTTTTTTAATGCCTAGTTCATCAACCTCATGAAAGTACTCAGTGGATTAGTCAGTCCAAAAGGGATCACTAACCATTCATACAGTCCCTCATTTGTCTTGAATGTTATTTTCCACTCATCTCCTTCTTTGAGTCTAATATGATGACATCTACTTTTGAATTCTATCTTCCTGTAGTATTTGGCTTCACTTAAACAAACCATTATGTCATTCATCCTAGGCAATGAAAATTTGTACTTCACTATGATCTTTTTTATTGCTCTAGAGTCAGTACACATCCTCCATTCTCCATCCTTCTTAGGTGTTAATACTACTATAATTGCACATGAGATTAAACTTTTTACGATCAAATCTTTCCTCAACAACTCCTACACTTGTTTATTCAACTCCTCATTCTCTACTAGTGTCATCTGGTGTGTTTCTTTATTAGGCAACTAGCCCCAAGAATCAAGTTAATTGAATGACTATTACTTCTCATAGCTGGTAATCCATCACATACATTATCTGAAATGATGTCCTCATATTTTGTCAGTAACTTTCTTATCTCCTCTGGTTGTTCTTCCTCATGCTTCAAATTTTTAGTCTTCTTAGGAACTAAAGAAAAACATATATTCTCAGGTCTCAGCCCATCCAGGAATTTCCTTCCATCTATAAAACAAATTCTAGAATTTGTACAAAATTCACTCTTAAGTGGCTCCTCTAAGGGAAATAGGGTTTGTTTCATCCCATTTGCAGCAATAGTGTATATTTTCTCCCTTCCATCATGTATTTCTTATCTATCATACTTCCAAGGTCTACCCAACAAGATATGACATATATGTATTGGTCTATCCAATTCTCAATTTTACCAAACATTGTTCACTTACTAGTATCTTATGATCATCCCAAATCCATGCTATCTGATAAGGCTTAAGGTGCTTCAATCTCTCCAACTTCATATTATTCACCATCTCCTCCAAAACTAGGTTATCTGAACTACCACTATCAATTATAACTTTCCAACACTTACTAGCTACTTTACATCTCATCTTGAACAAAAATCCTCATTTGCAAGGGCTCTTGTTCATGTCCTATGTGACACAAATCTTTCCTCATCACCAATTATTATCCATCTCCTGGTTTATTATCTGATCCTATAGTTATTTCTTCTACCAATGTTGCTCTTCTATTGTTTTATGTCTTCTTACATTCAAAAGCATGATGTCCTTCTCCTCTGCACTTAAATAAGGTTTTCCTAAACACTCTCTTATCTTATCTTTTATCTTGTTTTCTATAACCCTCATTTTGACATCCATCATGTTCTCTTATCTAGTAAATATGTCTTTCATCCTTCCTGTATGAATTTCCATCTTTACTATCTTATTTCTCCTTGTTCTTATTTGCACAGGGTCCTCTTCCTATGGGATAGGTTCTTCCTCCTTGAAATCTTACTCCCTGAAATCTTCCTCCTCTACCTCTTTGCTTCTGCTCATGGCTTTTGTTCAGCTTCTCCTCTTCTTTCAGGGCATATTGATAAGCTTCCTCAACACTCTACAACTTGATTAGACTGATCTCATCATGTATAGACATCTGTAACCCATTCAAGTATTTGGAAATGTGTTCAATCTCATCATCATTATGTATAGATATAATATTCAACATATAGAATGCTTCGGTGTATTCCTTCACACTAGATTCCTTCTACTTTAGGTTCTGCAACTTTTGGAACATATTCACTTGATAATCAATAGACATGAACTTTGATTTCAAATTGTTGACCATCCACTCCTAAGTTTTCATCTTCTCTTTAATTCTTTTGTGTCTATCTACCTGCAAATGTTCCCACCAAAGAGATGCATCACCTTTCAATTTAGCGCAAGCTTATTTTTAGTGGTGCCTTCAAAATAAAAACACTTTTCCATCTCTATGATCCAATCAAGTAATTCATATGAATATAACTTGCCATCATAGTCTGATGGGTTAAAAGTGTGGTCTAGTATTCACTCTTGACAAGGCTCTTATAAACCTCTCTTCATCTAGATCGTTCATCGACACATTTTTTCTTTCTTCTCCCACTACCTCTTTATCTTTATCATCACTCACATCTTACACATATCAATCTCTTCTTAGGGCCATTTCCACAACTTCCAATTGAGCTGCAATTCCTCTCAACATTTCCATCACAAAAGGTTTGCATTTCCACAACTACAACACCTCCAACATTTCCTTTTTGGGCCATCTTTATGTAAGTCCTCAATAGCTGTAGGCTCAATCCTCAATCTTCCACCACACAACAAAATTATTACAAGACTCTGAAATCTTCAAAACAAAAAAATCTCTCTGATACCACTTGGTGCACTCACAATAGGAGAGTCCTCAAAGAGGATAGTCCAGACTATACAACAAGACTAACATGATAGAAAAAACACAATGTGATGGAGGTAATCCAGAATCAGACCTAAATTATATCAAATAATTAATCTATAAATTGGTTGACAATAGTTGGGCTTACAGATTTGGAATAGAGGCCTGATCACAACATGTTCAAAATATAGCATCTAGGCTTAAGCAAGAAGGTGAGCCAACTCTGAACCTCCTAGCCTATATATTTATCTTCTATATTTTCTTATTATGATTCTCTATGCTCTATTACATTTATTTATATGATATACAAGGCTCAAGAATGATATGTGTTGGTTGAAGATGAAAATAATGCCAATGAAGAAAGTGTAACATGTAGAACAATAAGGTCGACCTTCACCAAAGGAGTCCCTCTAGGAATTATGTAGAATGAAGTGTGGACCTAAGGGAAGGTCAACCACAAGCCAAGGAATGTTGGAAGCAATGAAATGAAGATGGTAAGCTATGAGAATGATCCACAACATTTCCATTAGCAGATAGGTCCAAGCAGTTTTGGTACACCCGTCAGAAAAATGTCCCATATTTTCAGAAGCAATAACCTGCTAGAAAAAGATCCAAATGTTTTGCAAACTTAGGATAAGGTATAAGAGCATTTCCTCAAAAAAAATATAGCTATGTAAGGTCTGGTGAGAAAATATAGAAAAACGCAGAATGAAATATTGAAACTACAAAATTGAACTAAACAGAAACAAAACAAAAAACAAAATTTTTTGGTTGATGCAAGTTTGCCATGAACTAGGGATTCCCCTGTTACAAGTGTGGTTGACATTGCACCAAAATATTGACCTGCTAATGCCCGATACAACCACTAGAATTATAGAATCGATAGGAGGTGGTTAAGCCATATCACAAACCCGAGCACTGCGTTGCATAGCACAAGGTGACCAAGGGCACACACCTTGGAACAATTCCCCCCTCCCAAGAACAAGCAAGGGGTTTGAATCTGTGAGCAAGATCTTATACCACTTATTACAAGTGTGTTTCCTGTTACACCAAAACATCAACATTCTAATGCCTGATACAACCACTAGAATTATAGGATCCACAAGAGGGGGTTAAGCCATGTCACAAAATCGAGTGTTGTGCTGCACAACACAAGGAGACCAAGGATGCACACCTTGAAACAACTTGTTCATAAATATGTCTCATCATTTCCTTTGAAAACCAATCTTGTCTTATTCCTTTCTATTCTTCCTTTTGTAGTTCATTTGATCTTGTAGACCCATTTCACCCGAATGAGTTGCTTAATGAGTGACAAGATGATTAGCTCATATGATCTATTCCACTCTATTTCATCTATTGTGTCATCCATGGCCTATCACAAAGAAAGAGAGATACCTAGAGAGGGGAGGGAGGGAGAAGAGGAGATATAAAATAATAAAGAGAGAATTAGTAAGAGGGGATGAATGAAGAGGTAGATATGGAGAGAATGGGAAACATATGAAAGGAGGAGATAAAGAAGTGACGTGATAGAAATAAGAGGAGGATGGGGAGAGAGGTGGACAAGTAGGGATAAAAATAGAGTGGAGACAAAAAGATAGTTGAGAGACCTATAGGGGTAAAGAGAGGTGAAAGACATAGATGGAGAGAGAGGGGTGAGATAGATATAGTGGGATAGATAGAGGTGAGTAATGAGACCTAGTTGGAGAGGTAGATAGGTTGAGAAGAAGGGAGGGAGGAACCTAGATAGGGTTGGATGGAGAGGTGATGACCTAGACAATGGATAGATAGAATAAGAGAGGAAGAGAGAATAACATAAAATGGGGGAGGGAGATAGATATGAGGGTAAGGAGGGGGAGAAAGAGCGGGGGAGCGAAAGTAAGGGAGAGAGACACCTAGATATGGGAGGGATGAAGAAGATGAGAGACAAATAAATAAAGGAGGAGTAAGAGAGGATGGGTGGAGAGATAGACATGGAAGGAGTGAGAGACCTAGTGAAGGACGAGATAGAGAGGTTAGAGGAGAGAGCTGATAAAAGGATAGGGGTAAGGGAGGAGGGAAAGAGAGGTGGAAATGGAGGCAGAGAACTAGAGAGAAAACATATAGAATGGTGAGAGACATAGAGGAGGTGAGAAATGGGTAATGAGACAAGGAGGGAGAGGTATTGAGACAAAGTGGGAGGAAGGGAGAAAATAAAGGATAGGGAGAGAGAGTCGAATGGATAGGTAGTGATCAAGAGAATGGAAAGGGAGGGGAGAGAAACAATAAGAGAGGGAGACATAAGATGAGAGAGGAAAGGAGGTAGGAACAAAGATGAGGGAAAAGAGGGAAGGAATGTTAGAGAGCGTGAGAGAGACCTAGAGAGGTGAGAGAGAGAGAGATGTGAGAGAGACAAGAGAGGGAGAGATACGAGTCTAGAGTTTGGGGAAGATAAAGAGAGTGAGATAGAGAGCTAAAGAATGCTAATAGGAGCATGTTGATTAGTAAAATTTGAGTAAGTCTAAAAATTATATGCTCATATAGAACATAGAATCTACATTATAACTCTTAGAGATTTGAAACCACTCTCAAACATCTTGCTAATATGTACATGAAATATAAATTAAAGTAAATTATGAAAGGAAAAATACATATTGAAATTGACTTATACTTAAATGTTATATTATAGTTGTGTCAAAACTATAAAATTTAACAATTGGTGGCACTTCATGGAATTTTCCAATGCAAAATATGGCCTCACCAAATTGTTTGCATTAGATAAAACCAACCCTTTGGGTTAGATGACCATTTCAAGCTTGAGATGTGTTTTTATCATAAAGAAAATTTTATATATTTTTGGACATGCTCTCCATGAGCTTTACACGTGTTTTAATGAAAATAAAATAAATTATCATAGTGAACCTAATCTCTCTCTTAAGTATCCAATAATATAATTTTTTTCACATTTTTATTTTGTTAATGGTTTCATAATTAACTTGTTTTGTTAGTGTGTCTATTTTTGTCTAGATATGTCCACTTTACAAATTAGTGAAAAGTAATATACTCATTAAAAAATTACCTAAAAAATTTAGCATAAATGACATGTTGTTAACTAATTTATCACGAAAGAGTTCTTCAAATGTTTAAAAAAAAATTAACATTGTATGGGAGCCACAAAAAATGCTACGCGGGAGCTAGTGCTGCCCACATTGGGTTAAACATAGCTAAAAGAGAGGGGTTTACTAAAGTGTGGCTGGAGTCTGACTCGCTAAACACTGTCAACTGCCTGAATGGACACACTGATCCTAGTTAGATGATTGCCACCATGATCAAGGACTGCCAAAATATAATTAATGACCTAACAAATTTTAAAGTCTCGCACATAAACCAGGAAGGCAATAAGGTGGTGGATCTATTGGCCAATCTAGTGGTGGGATACGTTGCAACCAACTGGTTGAGTAGCATCGATGATTCCCCTGAAAATTTGTGCGATGTAGCACATAATAATTACTGCATTAATCAATGACTTCCCATCATGACATGACCGAGTTGATGGGGAAATGACTCTTTCTGGTTTTCCCTAATCATAAATCTAGAAACCTCCTCGACAACTGGATTTCCTATCTCATTATATGGTTTTTTTGCTACTATTCTGGGTATCCTTTGGGTGTGGCCCATTTTTTATGACTAGTTGGTGTTAGTGAGCCCCTTCTCCTATTATTTGGTGACCAGGAGCATAATGGGAGGGGATAAGAATAGACAAGAGCCCTCTACTTGCGAGAAGTGGAAAAATAATAAAGATGTCTAGCATGAAGTCATCGATGGTGGTCTCGTCCCTTACCTGGATCGGCTTCATGGCCCCTCTCCTCTGATTATGGAGGCCTTTGTTAACAAATGAAAAAAGGGAGTCTCAGGGCTTATGGTGCTGACTATCAGATTGATGAAACTTTTGTGGTGATGGTCACTGGTCTGGATATGACTAGAAGAAGGTTTTATAGGGATAGAAAAACTGGAAAGGAGGACTTGTCGAGTTTCTTTGACAAAGACAAGGAGCACTCCAGAGTCACCAAGATGGCTGATGGTGGCTATAATAGAAAATACCTCATGGCCCCATGGGCTGACACGGCTGAGTTTATAATGAGGTATATCACCCTCGATGCTAGGTATGCAAGCATCTTCCCCTACCATTTCACTATCTTAAATCATTTTCAGCATGGTAAAATTATCTCTGTTCCCTACTATCTTGCCTCCTCCCTTGAGAATAGCCTGGAAAAGCACCCGAAGAATCCTAACAACCTTTTTCTCCATGAGGGACTTATTGTCCTTATCATGGAGCATGTTAAATCCCTTGAAATTGTGCCCCTACTTGATGAGATTGGCTTGCAGATGGAGGTTGAAGATGTCTCTAACTTGGAGATGGACATGGACGAAAGTGGGGTTCCTGTTGATGACCCTCAATACAAACCTACGGATGAAGGGGAGATGATGGTCACTCCTAGGATGCTCGGCAACAAGAATCCCCCCAGATGGGCAGCAAGCAATTACAAAATCAACAACAAGTTGAACTCCAAGGCTAAACCGCTCACCAAAAAAAAAAGTTGGCCGCTAAGGATCACAACCTGAAGATTACAGACCAAGGGATTAAACTGGACATCCCTATCAATGTCTAGAAAAAAAAATAGGGGACCATAGCCAATGAAGGGAGGTGTGGAAATCAGATTGCTGGTAGTCTAATGAATCTGGTCATAGAAGCTACCAAAAGCCACGAGAGCTGCTGGAAGTGGGTCGAGCATAAAATTGACACCCTCAAAATGGGGGTTAAAGAAATAATTGATATTTTCATTGCTATCCCTGAACCCAGAAAACTGAAGAAACTCATCATTATGACTCAAACACTCTCACAAGAATGTTGAGGTGATGAAATGCTATCACAAACAAAGGATTGATAAGGACAAACAAAGGATTGATAAGGTTGAATAATCCATGGCTGAGATTAAGAAAAATATCAACAACTTGGTCGACATTAGTAAAGAAGCCATGAACAACAACATTGAGGGGCTTGAAAAGATCAATGCCATGGTTACTGATTATAGATCCTATCACAGTGATCTGGTGAAATATCTTGGAGGAGATGATATGGCTAGTGGAGACAACAAAACCACTAGACCCAGTTCCAAAACCAGGAGCAGACTTGAAGCAACAGGGTACATTGAGGTTCATCATGGAGGAGCTTGAGGAAATCAACAGGATTTCCATCCAAAAGAACAAGGATCTGGTGCTCTCACTTAAGTGAGATATTTTTCTTTTTCTTTGCCTTGTTTTTTTGCTTTTCCTTTTTTTTGTTTTTGATCAGAGTTGCTCCCCTATTTTGTTGTTGTTTCTTGCTGGTTTGGCTGTTGGCTGACTGTTGTAAAACTTTAGGTTTTGGGTCCTTGTAAAACCTGTTTATCTTTAGCAAAAACAAATGCTATGTTGATGGAAGAATGGTAAACACTTGATTATTTATTCAACACAATGGATAACATTTTATGCAATGCATGATTGGAAAGTTGATAGATGGTTACCAACCAACTACAACAAAAAAGTTCAATGTAGTATTAATTATGCCAACATTCTCCTCTTATTACCTTGATCCTAAAAATATCAAATTTACCTTGCCCTAGGGAGCCACCTTAAGGCTTACACAATAAAACATGTATGTTTGTTACACAATATGAATGCACATTTTTAGAAGATTTTCTCTTGAAGAAGAAAATTATGAACCAAGTGGGGCTCCATCAAGTTGTCTCTTAAACCTAAAAAATGTGTACTTTAAGTTCTGTTCTTAAGCTCTCATTCCCAAACTCTCAAATCTTTGAGTCTTGAATTATTCAACAATGGTCCCTAAGAGATACAATAGATATCTATCATTGTCTAATGACCATGAAAGGGTATAATTATCGATCATATACTCTAAATCTCATTCGACAACAATCCATATTAAGATCAACACCAAATCTCAAACCTTTCTCCAAAACATAACTTTCACAATAGATGTATTCTTTAAACCTGACAATGTCAAAAATGAAGAGAAAAATAAATAAGAAAGACTAAAACAAATAAATATTCTCACACAGAAAAAATCATCTTTAAGTGAGAAGCTTACTTGAGATGATAAAATTTCCTCCATCCTCCAATGCTGCCAACCTCCAAATTGACCTAGTTATAGTTTATCCATTTGATGTCACATTAATCTTTGTAATAATATAAGCATGTAAGTCATTGGAGCCCTTGTTGTATTTCAGCAAAAATGGCCCAAGAATAAATATTTGATGATTCATCCAAACCTTTAAAAGTTTTGTCAAGTAGTATAGATTTCTTTAAAAGCGTAAAAATTTGGAATGACTATTCTATTTGTCTTGTTGATAGATGATGAACTATTGCATAAATATTTAGCCTCGTAAACACTCATGTCACTGATTTAGACTGTGAAACTGATTCCACAAGCAACTACTAAATAACATGATCAAAGACTAATGATCTTGGAATGCAATGACACTTCAAAATGTAAAAGAAATGTTTGATATATGTATAGCCATGACAATGCCAATTTCAACCGAAAATGGAGCCATACACCATTCAACCTTATACCTCCCAATAATCACTCACAACCATTGTCATGTACCTACTTCAACTCTATCTAGAAAGGCAAAAAGAATTAGAAAATTGCTCAACGAAAATCTTCAAGAGAGCATCGATTAAAACACTTCATTAACTTTATACATACCTTTTCTTCCTCCAAATTTCAAGGCACTTAGATTAAATTAAAATGACTATTGATTTAACAAATTCTCTCCTTTTTAATTAATGTTTTTAATGAAATAACTACCCAGAAAAAATCATCACATGAAGCAAAAAGTAACCATTAGCTGAAAACCACACAGATGTGAGAGTAAA
Organism: Cryptomeria japonica; assembly: GCF_030272615.1. Taxonomy (NCBI): domain Eukaryota; kingdom Viridiplantae; phylum Streptophyta; class Pinopsida; order Cupressales; family Cupressaceae; genus Cryptomeria; species Cryptomeria japonica. Next base: position 84,559,914 of record NC_081415.1, read on the forward strand.
ATAGTTCACCAAATAGGTTTGTACCTCTTCCAAGCATAGAGTGTGGTGAATAAAATATAACTCTTATTTCTCTCATATGTCACTAGTTACTCAACTAACAACAAAAGTAAATGAGAAACAAGATGATTAACCTATTTTAGTGGAATTGCTATCCAGCTAGGCCATTGTGGAGATAGATTTTTAGAATTCCTTCTCATCAAGCTTGAAATCCCCTTATGTTCTCTTGATCTATTCCTAGTATAAAATAATAAATAGTTTTCAATGCTCAGAAATCTATACGGCTTCCTCTGCCTCATCAAAGGCTAGAATGGTCCCATGTTGCTCATCAAAACACCAATAATCATCTTGTTAATTGCACAACTATACTCTAGTGATTGGACATGAATTATTTCTCTAGTTTTAGTTCTATCTTCCTTATGTTACAACATAATGCACTTGATAGATATGTAAATATACATACTTGGTAAATATTCAGATATACAATAGCCTTTATAATGTTATTCATTAAATACAATAAATAATTTCTTCTTATCTCCTTCACACAACTTTCATTGTTATCTCCTTGCAACCCTTAAGAAACATAGTTTCCTTCTGTCTTCTCAATCCACTATAACTACCATCTAGCACACAATAATCATAATTCTACCATCTATAGATCTACACCACACCTTCAAATATTTCCCCTACACTTCAATAGGGAACAAAAACTTCTACAAATCATACAACAAGCAAGAGATCACTACATCTCTCAAATGCCATCCTCACACTAGATTCAAATGCATTCTCTTTCTTCTCTTCAAGAACCAATCATCTTAAAGTCATGCCCAAGCATCTGCTAATGAATTAATGATGAATAGTTAGTACCAAACTGGTACTGAGAGGGGGGGGGTGAATCAGTACGGAAAAAAATAGTTTCCCTGAATAGGTTTGACTGCAAACACTGCACTTGACTGATAAGCATAACACCAGTCTAAGTCAGATTACTACTGGTAAATCACTGTGAGAATGTGAAAGGCATAAACCACTAACTCTTAGCTTTCCACACAATCTAATACCTCATTTCCACTTCACCCTTATGCAGAAACAAGTAATCTAACATTAGAAATATAATGGCTACTAGTTCAACATGTTTTACAAAGAGGTGTTGAAGACCTTTGGCATGGAGGACAAAAAATCGGTTGGTACACTGATGGTGACCGGTTGTAAATTATCAAAAGAGGATGAGTCAGCATTGGTAAATGAGAAGGAATACCAATCAATGATTGGTAAGTTGCACTACGTAGTACATAGAAGACCAGACATTGCACATGCATTGGGCATTACTGATGGTTCCAGAAAAGTCCAAGAGAATCCCACTTGGTAGCAGTCAAGTAGATTCTTAGATATCTGAAGGGAACTATTGACTATGGATTATGGTATCCATACAGTAATGACTTCAACTTGAGAGTGTTTATAGATGTTGATTGGGCTGGTAATGTGGACGACTGGAAGAGCACAACCGGTGGTGCATTCTTTCTTGGTGGTAGACTAGTCTCATGGATGAGTAAGAAGCAGAGTTGTATCTCTCAGTCTACAATAGGAGAGGAGTATGTTGTAGAATTTATGAACTGCACCTAGACAATCTGGATGAAGCATGTATTAAATGGCTTCAAGGTTCCTGTATCTAAACCGGTAAGTATATTCTGTGACAACACAAGTGCAATTAATATTTTCAAGAATCTAGTGTTGCATGCTAGAACCAAGCACTTCGAGCTCAAGTATAATTTCTTGAGGGAGAAGGTTCAGAACAAAGAGGTTGTATTGGAACATGTTTCCAGTAAGGAGCAGTTAGAAGACATATTCACCAAGCCTCTACCAAAGGCTACATTTACCTATTTGAGAGGTGAATTAGGGGTGCTACCCCTTCAAGAGGTAAACTAAACGTGTGTGCTCCACATCACTCAAGTCCTACATTGATATATCATTTTTAGGACTGGTGTGTTGAAGGATGCTACTCCTTAGGGGGAGCAGCATAGTGGAACATAGATGTATATGCCTCCACTTTGGCATTGTTGTGAAAGGGGGAGAAGATGTGAAGCAGAGAAGATATTTGCAGTATTGGGGAGAAGAAGATGTGAAGCAGAGAGATATCTTTGTATATTGCCATCAATGACAACATACAATATCATCATGTCATCATGCTCTACACATATGCCAACATCTGCTCTGATACCATATGATGGAAAAATGGTAGACACTTAATTATTTTTTTAACACAACATAGAACATTTTATACAATGCATGATAGGACAGTTGATAGATAGTTGATATTTAAACAGTTCAACCAACTACAACAAACAAGTGTAATTTCATACTAATTATGCCAACATATTTTATGTTTTTTCATAAAGACATGACTAATTTTTGTGGCCTCCCTTTTTGAAACCCGTCATCTCTACCATTTAAAAAAAACGTTAGAAGTTTAGAAAGTAGTTTCGGAGAACTATGACTCTTGTTCTTTTTGCATCTTCAAATTTTAAGTTTGACTATGTTCAATTTGTTTTCAAAGTTCAAATTTTGTTAATTTCAAAAAAAAAGTGGTATCTTAAGACCCCCTTCCAATACCATAGATTGGAACATATACCCAAAGCTTATTTTCAATTCTTAAGTAGTAGCTTGCTCCATTTAAATAGGGAAAGGTTCCAATTTATCATTCTCTTATTACACTTAAGTAGTAGCATGGGGATAAGGGGTAAACCTTTCACTTCCTCCACTTCCACTAAGAATTTTTCTTTTTCTCTACCATATGGTATACTTCTACCTAAAGCAATTTAATAGCAATGAAAAAAATTGGTGATTGCCTTATTTTTTCTTTTTAAATGTTGAAAATTGAATGATAAAATTAGAGATAAATGAGTTAAAATATTTAATAATAGTATTTAGAAACAACATCGTGACATATAGAGTTTCTTTCTTATAACTTCCAATGACCTGATTGTTTCAAATCCTTTTCTTTGAAAACTTAGTTTAACCTTTTATATTATTTATTAGTCCCCCCCTTTTAGTAGAGACCAATGTTTTTGCCTAACTATTTTTGCAATTAGTTGCTACCTCAGAAACACTACCAGTGTTTATATCCTATGATTTGGGTTGATTTTTGCATTCAACTGATTTATTTCATTATTTTTGCTTTTTTCTCATTGGTTCCTCATATTTTTGTGGGGTTTCTGTTTTACAAAATTTGGAAAATTCATTCTCCACTTTACATGCATAGCCCTTGCTTCCACATTTTAGATTTTAACTAGTGTATGTGTCGTGGTTGTGCTTCTACATCCTACATATTGAACAATACACGTGTTGTGGCTATGCTTCCATATTTTGCATTTTCTACTAGATTGTGCAGTACGCCTCTCAACGGAGTGGTGGTATTAGATGAAGAATTTGTCATGCTTCGACATTTTCGATACATATTTACTAGGGCAGTTGCGACTACATGGAACTACTGTTTTTGGTTTTATTAGTGCTCACAATAAGTGTAAAGCAAGACCTCTATCTGTAATCTACATAGCACATATTGCTTGGCTGCCTTGTATTATTAACATTGGCAAAAGTTGTGGAATTTGGCCTTACATCTCCTAGTTGCATTTTCTTGAAAGCTTTTTCAACATGCATTTTTGGTATTGCAAATGCTATTCTGACTCCATTTTGTACTTTCAACTTTTACTAAGCATATTAGTTAGCAAATTAGTTAGCCTTGTCTGTGCTTCCACATTTTGGATACATGTTTGACACAACAGTTGTTGTGCTGCACTCCGGGTAGTTTAACTGATTGTCTAAGCTTCCACATTTTATTATAACCTTGAAATAGTTAGTTTTGAGAAGTAAATCATTGTAACTTATGTTCTTAAATTAATCACCTTTCACTGAACAAACTAAACAGTTGTTTGTAGATTAGCAGAGAAATAGTTTATTCTATGCTCTAATCAATTGTAGTATGAATTAGAGTCTATCTATGAGATTAGTTGCACTCTTACTATAGAATCCATTGCTCTTATTGTAATTATGTAAGATTAGGGTTTCCATAATAACAACATTTCTTAAGCAATTTAGGGTTTTGGTCTTAGTGCAAGTTTAGGAGCTCTCCATTCAAGCATTGAGTGGAATTAAGTGCAACTTAAACCGCAATGAAAACTTGTAGAGAATTTGCAAATTTTTCCCTAGCAATTGCGCTCAAATTGGCATTGGGAATGTTGAATAAGATAAAGGAAAGATTGTACTTAGGGCGCAACCACAACTTCATAATAATTTTTTTATTTTAGAATAAATTCCAATAGGAGAAACATGGCATAGATAGTGTTGATTTACAAATTCACACTGAGAATGGAAAAGACATATGGCTCCCATAGATGCATCCAATTTAGAATCTAAACACCAAGAGGCACAATGCAGAGTTTTGTAGGATGCTACTTGGGAATTGATTAACATCATAGACCATGTAGCTTTGTTTACTTAAGGATAAGCAAATTCAGGAAGGAGAATTTGTTATGTCCACTTTTTCAATCCACAACTATTTATTGAATGGGATGTCAACATAGGATTAGAAAGCTGGCAGACTTTTAGTTTTTACTTAGAAATTGTTGGAAATATGCCTTGAATTCTCCTGACCAGTGTTCAGGTTGATCGGTGTAACTTACCCCGATGGAGCAACTTGTGGGAAGGTATCGGGTTGTGGACTTTTCCTATCAGTGTAACTCTAGCTGATGAACATGTTGCAGACAAGTATTAGGTTAGGTCTACCCGATGTATTCTCCTTGTTTGTTTATTGGGGATCAGGATTGCTTGTTTATAGTTATGTCGATGGCCAATGGAATCTTCTTCCTATGATCAGTTAATAGGTGATCAAGTTCAAGATGGTCCAATGACTATCACTATACCATGATAGGAAGATGACTGAAATTTATTCCCTATGGGTTGGCAATAAAGCACATGCAAAAAGAAGCAAGTTAAAGACCGTGCAGGTTGAAGGTGAATCAATGATTGTCGCTATACCACATGATGGAGATGCATGAACATTATCCATCACGGCTTTGTGACCAAGTGGTGGGGCTTGACAAAAGAGCAACTTAGATAAGTTAACGAGTGAACAAGTTCGGGATGATCAGATGATTGTCGCTATACCACTATGGAAAGATGCACAAAGTTTATGTTCTACAACATGGTGACCAAGGTGGGACCCGACAAAGAAGAGCTTCATTCCAGGTGATTAGTGAGGCTGTGTTAAGTTGGTAGGATAGGGACCCTAGAGCTAATTAGGGGGTGCCACATGGCAGAGTGCAGAAAGAGATCAAGGAAGATCAGATGATTGGGATAGCTATTTGGTTGTCTTGTCGATGACCCGATGAGGTCACCTTCGATGATCGGGGTGACATTGGTGGGTTATGCTGATGGCCTGATTGATTCATTGTGGTGTCATTGGGAGATCGGGTCTACTTGATTGAAGGCTATTTCGATGACCCGATGGAGCTAACTTGTTTGGAGCTAGATTAGTGGAGTCATCTACTAGTTCATCAGGAGATCAGAGCAACACATTTGTGGTCTTTCTGATGGCCGATGGAGTAGAGATTGACTATTAGTGTTCATTCGAACGGAAGTCCAAAAGGTGAAACACTTGGACACTAAAGATGGTCTTGTCGATATATATGAATACGAACTGACCTGACTTCCTGATGAATGTGGGATAATGGACGAGTCATGAATACAGGACGATCGATGGTTAGACTTCCTGGCAGTTGGAGCGACTAACTGTTGTGTGAACTGCATTCAGTAGATGTAATCAGAGTAGCCAGAGGAAACCGAAATGTGATGTTGGTTAGGTGGATGGATGTTACTGAATGATAGACTGTTGAACTCCATAATGATTATGCTTAACCGATACATTGTAATCGATGGCTAATATATATGTTTCTAGAGATGTAACTGAGATGTGAGAGAGGTTACTATGTGATGTATGGTGTGGAGTCTTGTATGTTGGAAGCCTGAGTGTTCTACATAGGTGATGATTGTATTCCGAACATAGATTTTGAGAGAAAATGCCTGTGAAGAGGATCTGTAACTTAATTGTAACCTTTTGTTAACTGTGAATAAAATGATCTTTGGTGGTGGGTTTTTTACCCGTAAGAGTTTTCCCACGTAAATCTAGTATTAACTCTCTGTTGTGTTCTCTGTGTGATTAGTTTTTCATTAGTCTATGTATATCTTAATGTTCTGCAAAAGAATTTAAAGACATAATTGCCTGATTCCCCTTAGAATTGGTGTTAGGAGAGTCTTTTCCGCATTGTGCTTTCCTTACATAAATGTATGTTGCATTTTATCTTTAAGAATAAGGTGTCTAACTCTTTTGTCCTCTAGTTGAGGAGCAACTAAATATTTGTGTTATCTAGTTAAGCAATGGCTGAGTCTTTTGTGCCTATTAGTTAACTCCACTAATGGAGGGATGGATTAACTAGTTAGCTGAAACTAATATAGGAATAATTGCCTATGATTGTAAATTGATAGTTTTTGATGCAGTTGGAGATTGAAATGTACCTAATCCTCATAGCCAAAATGCACACACATAGCCATGGGGTAAAACACACATTCAAAAACAATAATAGAAAATAATTTTGTTTATTAATTAAATCTTAGAAAACATACTTGCCTCATAGGAATGCAATCTAGTAACCGGTATTTGCAGTATTCTTATTGACCTCAAACAATTAACCATCCTCAATGAAGCCATAGGTTGTAATCTTCTCGATCTCACATTACATGGAAATAAGTTTTTACAATAGCCTTACAAATACTACATCCTTTTATATCATCTAATCTCTCAGTCCTCAACTAAGGAATAGCATTTTTCATTATTTTTCCATTCACTCCAAGCTACTTTACCCATACTTGAGTGTTTGTTTTATGCAAAAATCGGTTTCAAATATGGAAATATCCCAACCAACCTAAAAACAAGCTTAGCCAAGAATAGGATGCTATCAATCAGTCATGTTTCATGACTTAAACTAGATAATCCTATCAAGATTGCAGGAAAAAAATTACCGATGATCTACTCTAAGCTACTAGCATGGAGGAATATTAAGGTCTAAACTACAACATTTAGTTTCTAATAGATGTAAAATGGCTAGGAAATGATGTGTAACAACCTATGAGAAAGACTGTGACCCAACAAAAGGATGAACATATGTCAATAGTCAAAACATAATTGCCACCAACAAGGAAACCACTCCCTAGCCTCAAAGCACAACAATTTCAATGCCACAATTAAATGGAATGCCTCTACTAAATGCGTAGGCTAATTTCCTCAATTCAAAGATGACAATTTAATGCAAATGCTTATAAATGTGTTAGTCATTCATAATTGCACTTAGCAATACTAGTTTTACACTAACTAGTGATACATTTTTGCCAATTTTTTACTTTAGGCAGGGACCGTAGCTACATCGCAACTCTTGTTTTTTTTTTTCATAGGTTTCAAAGAAAATTTTTACTAGTTTGATCGAGGAAATTTTTTAGCGAGTGAGTGCCAAAAAGAAGTAATTTCTACATGGCTCCAAAGAGGTTTTTGTATAAAGTAAAATATGGTCTATTGATAGTTGCAAATTTAAGATGAAAAAAAATTCAAAAAAAATTCCATATTAAAGGTCATAAAGAGGATTTTGTCTATTACATTCTCTATAAAAAAGAATGGCACAAAAAATCCCCATAAATATTTAGCCTTAAATAGTTGTCTCAAGATTTAAAACTTCAAACAAAACCTTGTGAAATGATAGTTTTGGTTTATTTGTCATTGTTAGTTCTTTTTGTTTTGCAACAATATATAGGTTTTAATATTATTATAAGTATAATATAAACATATATATTAAAAAATATGGTTTTAAACTATATATCAAAATACTTTAGATAAAAAATTGAAACATAAGCTTGGCACCCATAATAAACATAGCCTCCATGACATCCACTTTAAGGGATACAATAGAGATATAGTCTTTCTTAGCTACACTATATGATCATCCTATAGTGGTATATTTTTTGTGTAGAATGTACATATTAAAATTTATAAATAATTTCATCTATTTTAAAATATCAATTATCAATTTATAGATAATGAATTACTAGACTGTTGGCTCCATGCCATCTTCTCATTTAGATCAATATTTTGTGCTAATAACTATAAGTCTTGGCACATTATATAGGGTAGATGGATACCAAAGACTTCTATCCATGCACATCATTTATTGAACTTAAGTCCATTTCAAGTAAATTGGTTACCTTGAGATAACATTAGAGTAGAAGCATGAATGGAAGCTAGATACAAGGGTCAATGAAAAATTTCTTTGTTTAAATTCTTCATTGGCACTAGGCTTTGTTGATAGTGAAGTATAATGGTGGTAATGGCCATTTGAATCACAAAAAACCATGTGTCTCCATTACTCTAGGTAGAGATATGCCTAACCATTTATATTTTTTTAATACCTAAACGAGAACATATTTCAATTATTAAAGTTTACATAAGGTTAATAAATTTCTTTTTTCATATTTTTTGAAGATTCACCCCTAAAAGAAAGAAGCTTTGGCCATATGGTGATCAATACTTGAGTATGTGGCCAGTAAAGTTAATAAGATTTTGAAGGTGTTGGAAAACTACTAAGATAATTTATTGCAATGTATTTTGAATTAGATATTATTGCAATTTATACGTCTGCCTCAAATAAAGAGGATTCTATTTTGAATTTTAAATAACATAATTTTATCTCTTCTATATTTTTCATCATAAGTTTCTTTTGATTACTATTTGAGAATGTGGCTACTATAGGAAATAAGATATTGGATACTCAAATGGAGAATCTCAAATATTATGATTCTGAACAAAGGTTGGACATAGTAGAGGTTGAGGACCAAAACATTCTGTTGTAAAGAAAATCATTGCAAGAGGAACTAGCTTCTGTAAATGTACTTGCATCCTAAGTCAAGCTATGTGTGGCATTCAAATATAAAGTTCTTGAGTCCTACAATATTCAACATAATAAAAATATTCTAGAGAGATAACTTCTTTTATGACATGGATGAATTTTATTTATTATTGTTTCTTTTTTGTGTTGATAATCTTATTGATAATCCTTGAACAAGTGTCACTTAAAGAAAATTGATCCCCATTCATTACCAAATGTAGAAGTCCATATCGAAGATTTATAAAGAGAATACAAATGGTCTTACTCACATCAACTACATTTCAAAAAACAATCAAACAAATTAAGAAACTTGGCATCAGTAAGAACACCCATGTCTGAAATCTTATCCTTGCTGAAGTTATTTCTTCACTCTTGAAGTAAGCATGATAAAACATCTAGGTTTATAAATAAGAAATGAAATGATTATTGTTTGTTCATGACCCGTTGTATTAGATGGTTTTTAAATTATATTATTTAAATTATATTTTGACTATCTTTACTCTATTCATTAAAATTTATTAGTTTTTATTTTATTCTTTATGTTCATTTTCATCTGTTGGTTTTAGGATAGTAGGAACAATTGCAAGGAATGAACACTCTCTACACCTTCACTCTTTGAATTGATTATTTTATGCATTTGCATGTTCCATATCCTTATTTTGAATATATAATTATTTGTAAAAGCTAACTATTTTGTTATATAAATTTAATAGTTATTATTTATGAATCATCTATCATATCCTGCTTTGTATCTTTATTTAGAGATTGTTGAAATTTATATATTTATCTTCAACAAAGAAGAATAGGTTGACACGTCTGAAGTACATAAATATCATTGTCAAGCCTTCCAAATGAAAGGAAGCAATGTTTGAAAATTGAAATGGCTATATCTTATTTACATACATGTGTTTGTATGTATGTGTGTGTGTGTGTATACTTGTATTTTGTAAATATATTTCTAAACACATTGAATTTAGAGGCTACCAAGATTATGAATATATATTCTCTAACACAACTTCTAATTAAGAAGCGTATTCAAAAGTATCCATATAACATGAACTATATAATATATTACATTGAGTATAAAATTTACAATTCACTTGATCCAAATAACACAAATTCTTTTATTAATATAGCTCACTTTTTTTTATAAAAACATGTTTGTATCTTTACTTGTACATAATAGATTATAATAATATGAGTATGCACACATTTAAATAAAAAATCATCATACAATTCAACAATCACGTGTGGGAATATCATGTTTGTCAAAGTCTATCATACATAAAATCTGATATGAATGTCCTTATAAAAGTTTGGACTAAAATCCTAACTTTTTGTTTTAGTCTTCTAGGTGTATGCCAAATCCGGAAGAAATGTCCGTAGATAAGATAGCACCAAGAACCCTCCAAAACGAGTTGTTATATATTTAAGAGCCCCCAAACTACCATATAATTGTAAGGGCCTCCACTTCCCATCTATAATGCCCAGCCACCCGATAAACCGCTCCCCACAGCACCTAGCCACCCCGGTGCGGTCGATTAGTCGACGGGGTGTCCATCCGAACCGTCCGATCATCTCATTGCTCTCAAGATCTATGGCCTATAATAGAGAGACTCGACTACTATATTCTATATAAACAAATAGAGAATATATAGGTCTAGTAACCATATTAATATACAAACAATACAGAGGGAATGGATATGAGTGTGATTTGAGTCTTCCTAGGCTTCTCCCATCAATAGTACACTCTTTTTTGGTGCCTGTACAGATTTAGTTTGAAAAAAGTAAGTGAGTGATATGGAAGTAGGGATTGGACTAGAGGAACAATTAGTCATTCCAAAATGGTTGTCTGTATACTTAAGCTGGACAGAATCATGGTCTTTATTGCTATAGTAGCAAACGGCTAGAGAGCCATGTAAGAAAAGGAACCAGCAAAAATAGCGTCGCAGATGAGAATAATCAATTTGAAAAAGAGGAGGAAGGACAATGGACTGGGCGAAGGGCTATGGTAATGTACATATGTAAAATTGCCTAATGTGCATGCCATTCGCATATATGTGATGAATTATTCGAGGTTCTTCTAACTTGAATCAAGCTTATTTCACCACATGAGTTTGTCCATGCGAGCGGTACAAAGGTAGAGGATTCTTTCTGAGCAAACGAATACTACACACACTGCATACTATACTCGAAATTTGCCATTGCCATCATTTCAATTCATAGTTTATTCGTGTCACCTTATGGAAGTTCTGTACGTGCACACGCATTTGACGTTGTTCATGAATGGATACCAAAGACTTGGATGAATGCACACCGTTTCAATCATTAAAGGGTTGTTTATTTGGCACACACTGCATACCATGCTAAAATTTGCATTGCATTGGCATTATTTCAATCCATAGTTTTCCGTTTAGTCTTGCATGGAATTTTTCAATCTCAACGCCTTTAGAATTTTCATCTTACATGTATTCACAACCTTTATTGAATTCTGGATAAGTTTTTCAGAGGGCAGGTCTGGGAAGCAACCAACTACATTTGCGGACGTCACACCGCCTCCTGATCGATTTGAACCTGTGCCACATTGGGAATAGGGGTTATTGGTAAAACTCGGCTACTCCAAGCGTGTATTCAACGAGTCTGAAGGTCCGCTGGTATAGTCTCCATTTTGGAGGACAATAGGATTGGAGTTAAAGCAATGCTTTACTCACTAGAATTGAACCTAAGCAATGCCTTACTGATATCAGTAAAGACACATGAACAAAGAATTGGAGGGTTACTAAAACAATTTTCGAGATTGTTCAAAACATAGCAATGGTTGAAAGGCAAAACTAGAGAAGATAAAGAGGAGGGTGTATCCGACTGAAATTCTGCTTGTAGCAAACAGTCATTGCCACTGGCTTTCGGTACCGAAAATTGAAGCTTCTCATAATGTTAATATATCTAGCACCAATAAAGAGGCTTGAACTTCATATGTTTTTCGATGCACCGAATTTTATTGCTTTCAAATGTTATTCATCGTGAGATGCATTTTTCTTTTTGTCTGAAAGAAGCTTCTTGGCGTTGGACTTTGTTAGTGGTGAAGTAGTGGAGGTAATGGCCATTTGAGGCACACATCGCCGTGTGTTCATTGCGTTATACATATATCATTTTTAAAATTTGTAATTTTTTAAGTCTTTTTAAATAATTTACTTTTTTATACTACTTTTTAAAAACACTATTAACTATAAAAAAGTAAATTATTTAAAAAGACTTAAAAAATTACAAATTTTAAAAATGATATATATATATAACGCAATGAACACACGGCGATGTGTGCCTCAAATGGCCATTACCTAGATATCTAGTATCTAGTATCAAAATATAGATAAAATTGTTCGTTTTTAAATATAGATTTGTAACATAGATATCTAGTATCAAAATATTTTTCTTAAATTTTTGTTCTATAATTTAATTTTCATAACTTTATGAAGTGAGATTAATTATGATTCAGCATAGGTCTTTCTAGTATAAAATAATTATTTTGTATATATTTGAATTATTTTTTAATCACAACAATATTAGAGGATGGTTAATTTTTTAAACTTTAATGTATTTTATTATTTTTCTCTATTTGTAGGATAGAGACCTATATAATTACTCAAAAAAATCATCTTCACTAGAAAATAAAAAATAAATATAGTAATGAAATTAAATATATTCAATATTACAGTTGTTGGAAATCTTACTTTGAGTATTATGATGTTAAAAATTATTCAATATTATAGTTATTGGAAATATTACTTTGAGTGTTACGATCTTACAAACTATCTTTTCATATTCATTCCATTTATTGGTCCAACCTAAAATTGGAAACAAAAAAAAATTGAGAAAAATTTGAGGGCTATAGTGGAAAGGTTACATTTAAAACCTTTATTCAAAGGTATATAAAGATATTCATTTAAACATATGTCATTTCTACAAAAGAAAAAAAAAACCTTCAAATGAAGATAATTTTCAAAAGTGGAAAAAAGGGACCTTCATTCCAACATCACTATCATACTTGTAACCCTAATAATCATGGCCTAATGCTCATCTTGGTGGATTTTTATTACTAAAAAAGATTGTATGCTCAAAAACACCAACACACTATGATCATACTTTGAAACCCTTTGGACACTCCCTATTTATGTGCCCTACTCTACCACATACATAGAAAGGAAATCTCAATTGTACCTATGTTTTTCAATTGTAGAGTATGAAAAGTTAACCACTGTGAAGGATACTCAAGCCCTTAGAGGATTTAGATTTCTACTCTCTAGTCAAGTAAACCCTTGCATAACTACGAGCTCAGAGTTTACTTACTAATTAACTATATGTGACTTTTAATATAACACCTAAATTATTTAAGCTCTTTATTCCTCAAAAATTGAAAGCACGGACCACAAAGTTCTTTTGGGTAGGTTGACAAGCTCTCTATCTCTCTATACAGGATCAACATGTGGCTCATGGATGAAAATGTATCATGTTATCATCCTATGTGGATAAATAATAAAAGTTTCTATAAAAAAACATAGAATATTTTGTACTATGAAATACGACAATACATCAAGTGTGAAATGACTGGAATAGAAATATTAAATGAACTGAAATTATTTAAATGAAAAAAGAGAGTTTTGAATATCACCCTAGATCAAACATTATCTCCAAACAAATTGTGCACCTTTACCTTTACCTTTACCCTTACCCCTTAGGACACCATATGACCCTTAATGATAGAATATGATGTCCTAAGGGGTCATATGGTTTAGAAAGGGCTCATGTCATGTACAAGGATGTTAAAACGGTCATATGGTGTCCTAAGGGGTCATGTCATGTACTAGGATGTCAAAAGAGGTCATATGGTGTCCTAAGGGGTCATAGAACACCATATGACCCCTAACAATAACATATGGTGTGGGCAAGTGCAAGGTAATGAGTCACAAATTCATGGAAGTCCGTGTGTTGGAAAATGTTCTCTTAAAAATGGGGCCTCGTTTATGCTTCAGGCTCCCGAGTCGAAAGGTAATGAGGGCCCGAAGAGAAAATAAACGGGCCCCCATTTTAATCTAAAATAGGGGCTCGCTTTTAAACAAAATGGGGGCCCATTTTTTAAAACGGGCCCCCGTTTCTAAATCGTATTTTATGTTTTTTTTCCACAAGCCACCCTTGCTTGAAAACGGGGGCTTGTTCTGTGGAAGTTGATTCCACATCCCACCACTTGGCTCTGTTTTAGGCCCAAGATAGGCTTGGGATGGCCACACCTGAGACATGGACCTTCAAATTCAAATCTCCATGAATGAAAGCACAAATATGAACTTCTAAAATAGTTTACGTGCCTGTAATTAGAGAATTTTTATACAAAATTAAAACCCATTTCAGATTATATTGTCTAGATTCTAAATATGTAAATTTATTTAAAAATTGATTATTTTAACTATTTTTTCATTTAATTTATACTAAATCAGGTCCATAAACTTGAAATATTAACTAATTTTGTTAATTTAATAACTTTTTTATTTTAATAAATTTTGAAAAAAAAATTATGTCATCAATCTACACAAAATTATTTTCTATTTAAAAAATAAATAAAAATAAAATGTTAATTTTACATCAAATTATATGGGTCGTACACGTCAAATTTTTAAAACGATAATTACAGTCATTAAAAAATTAATTAAAAATAAAATATTTAAACAAAAATACAAAAAAATATGCTCATCAATCTTCAGTGTGTTCTAGACTATTTCCCAAAATGGTTTCACAAAATAATTTTAATTGTGTCAAAAAGTGTGGGTTGTACACATGCATGGTATGGTCCTGAAACATACATTTTTAAAACATAGTTTTTAGAAATCCATTCCAAAAGTTATTTTTTATTATGTGGGTATTAAAATAAATTACATATTTGGAAAGTACACTCAGAGGGCTGTCTTTTATATTACTGGATTTTTCCAATATTTAATCTCCAAGAGTTTCTAAATTTAAGCTCAAATGAGACAAAATCTGAAAATCAGTGAAAACACTTCCATTTTTTGGCCAAAAAGTGGACTCAACTTCTTGCACTGACTCGTGTCCTACGGGGTCATATGATGTCACAAGCAGTAATTTCATGTACAAGGATGATAAAAGGGTCATATGGGGTCCTAAGGGGTCATAGGACACCATATGGTGTCACAAGGGGTCATGTCGTGTACTAGGACGTTAAAAGGGGTCATATGGTGTCCTAAGGGGTCATAGAACACCATATGATCCCTTAGGACATCATATGACCCCTTTTAACATCCTAGTACATGACATGACCCCTTGTGAGACCATGTGGTTTCCTAAAGGGTCATATGGTGTCCTATGTTCCCTTAGGACCCCATATGACCCTTTTAGCATCCTTCTACATGACATTACTACTTGTGACACCATATGACCCCTTAGGACATCATATGACCCCCAAAAACATGATATGGTGTCCTAAGGGGCAATATGGTGTCCTAAGGGGTCTAGGACATCATATGACCCCCAACAGCATGATATGGTGTCCTAAGGGTTCATATCATGCTTTAAGGGTCATGTCATGTACTAGGATGTTAAAAGGGGTCATATGGTATCCTAAGTGGTCATAGAACACCATATGACATCATTTGACCCCTTAGGATACTAGATGGGTCATGTCGTGTACTAGAATGTCAAAATGGGTCATATATTGTCCTAGAATGGGTCATGTCATGTACTAGAATGTCATAAGGCGGTCATGTTGTGTATTATAATGTTAAAATGGGTCATATGTTGTCCTAAGGGGTCATATGACACCATATGACCCCTTCGGACACCATATGTCTCCTTAGGACACTATATGACTCCCAACAACAACATATGGTGCCCTAAGGGGTCATATGGTGTCTTAAGGAGTCATAGAACACTATATTACCCTTTAAAACACCATATCTTTCTCTCTCTCTCTCTCTCTCTCTCTCTTTCTCTCTCTTCTTCTTCTTGAAATTATATATAATCTGATATCCGATTTGTTTCCACTAGGGCACCAACATTAAAAAAAATGAGTGCCAATGAGATTTTTTTGTAGCTCATAGGAAAAATATGAATAAAAGTTGGATTTCTGATTTTGGTACTACACAAAAAAAGCTTTGTGTGTCGTTTTGTGCATTCCAATGGCCAACACATTCATGTTGTAGGTGACAATCATAGGTTTTTAGACAAACAATGATAAAATTCTTCTTTTGAGAGAATCTTGGAGACAAATTTTTCATTGTCAATCATTTAGGAGCATCTTTGTGGAGGTATAATTGGGAGCAACAGTCGTTGAAAGTATAAATGTAAAAGAAAGCTTTCAAATGAGAAAATTGAAGTATATAGACAAAGAGATAGAGAAGGTCATAGGAGGAGAAGACAAGGTATGTCAAATATTGGTGAAGCCTTTGCAAATGTTACTTCAAGTGAAGAGGAAATTGAATTTGAAAATGTTGAGTAAGCTATTGAAAGTGAAAATGAATTGAGAATGTGAATGTTGAAATAAATATTGAAAAAATTCAACATGATATTGAATTTAGAAATGAAAATATGGGAATTGAAAGTGAAAATGTGAGAATTGACAATGAAGGTAAAAATTTGGGTGTTGACATTGAAGGTGAAAATTTTGGAATTGACATTGGAGGTGAAAATTTGGTAAATTTTGACATTGAAGGTGGAATTGTTCAACCAAGTGAACAATATGTAACACCAAATTGTACAAACCATTTTATTTTGGGCTAAACAACTTTTCAACCAATATTTTAGCAATAAAACATTGACCGAGGGATGCCAAGTTTTTGTTCAATTGCTAAAGATGCAAAAGATGAGACCATTGATAGCCAAATTTAAGATTCGTATGAACAAGAAGATTGAGAAAAATTCTAGTATTGTCAAAATAAAATTTAGTTCTCTCAATTTTATTAGAAATAATAGCAAGGAAAAAGACAAGGGAGCCACTCAAAGAGTGATTACAACCTCCTTAGTAAGCCATCAATTGAGGAAGGCTCATTTTATGAGATAAAATTGTGTTGATTTGAACATAAACAGTAAAAAATTGGATAGAGAACTTGTCGAAAGAGAAAGAATCGATGATCTCCTTCAACATGATTAATGGGCTTTTGGTGGGAGGCTTCCACATGTTGATAAAAAGTTGACCGAAAATGTGAAGGAGGAAATTCAACAATTTTGGCATTCTAATTCTAGATTATCACCCAATGTAAAATATGTTTTGAAGTTAAGAACTAGGAACCAAGACCACACACTGCATCCCAAACATTTCTTGGAATCAAGCCAAACAATGTTGTACAAAAAAAATTGTGAAACACATCCAACTTTGCAAACATCACAAAGGGCCTCTGAATCTTTGAAGCCATTTTATTATGTACCTCTTAAGATTCATAATATTTGTTGTTGCAAATACCATGTGGATTTTTCAACATATCATGAACTTTTATGCTATATTCATTCTACGATGCATACTAATGATATGTTGA
The DNA here is from genome assembly GCF_030272615.1 of Cryptomeria japonica. NCBI lineage: Eukaryota > Viridiplantae > Streptophyta > Pinopsida > Cupressales > Cupressaceae > Cryptomeria > Cryptomeria japonica. The sequence goes on from NC_081415.1 coordinate 84,577,423, forward strand.
AGGAGTGCGGTGCTATGAAAATTTCGAGATCATCAAGAGACCTACTAGATCTTTTTTGTGTCCTAGAGATGATAGATTATTTTTATATAGAAATGATTATTTGAATGAGAAGTCCTCACAATGTGATGGGTTGTCAAAGTTTGTTTTGTGTTTTTATGAGGGCAATGAACATGAGTTTGGAAAGATAATTGTTGAGAAAAAAGTTATGAGACAGTGAAATATACTTCGAAGAGTGGAGGTGAAGGTTCTAGATGAGACTTGGTCTCTATAGAAGTTAGTGTTGCTGATGTTACTTTGGATTTTAAGGAAAAAAAAAATCTACAAGTATGTAGGACACACCCATAGGTCTCAGTGGTTAGATCAATAGTTTAGGATGTGCAAGAACTCTTTCTTGATTGGCACTATTATATAAACGATTGATTTTGCAGAAAACTATGCATTACAACCACAAAATGAGGTACAGGCTTAGTATTAAAATTCAATTTAGATTGCTATTTTTGTTCACATAACATATAGATATGCCTCTGATAGTATAGAAGAGGACAAGAAGATAATCAAGGAGTATCATTTTTATATAAGTGATGATAGATCTCACTCCTTCGAGTATTTGCAACATTGTTTTGAGATTTTTTTGAGTTCATGTAGGAGAAAGGTATTGCAATAGACTAGCATCTCATTTGGTCAAATAAATGCATGGGTCCATTCAAGAATTCTCATATGTTTTATTGGTTGAGTAGAATGTATGTAGAGAGGTGTGTACCTCATATTTGGAGTTTTTTTGAAGCAGGGCATGGAAAGGGGGAGCATGATGGAGAAGGTGTGTGTTTGAAAATATCTCTAGTTAAGGAGCAATTGATGATCTCAGGTGCAAAATTATCTGATGCATGTTCGATTGTTGATTTGTGTAGTACAACAATGTCATATGGAGGGACTCTTGATTCAGCAGTGCATAGACTCTTTTGGTTGGTTGAGGAGGGAATAGTGGGAGATAGATTGGATTTTCAAACAATTAAAGATTCTTCAAAGATGCACTGATTTTGTAGCTCAGATGCAATTACATGGACCACTTGGATAGGAGAATTGGCTTGTTTTTGTCAAAGTTGTGTTCAGTGTAATTGGGATCAATGCAGGTCAAGTGAGTGGGTTGATACATGAGTTCCAAAATATCTAACTCCTTTATCTCAAACAATATCCATGTCAAATGATATGGAAAGTTTAGTTGAGCATGACCATCTTTCAGATCTTCTATAGACAAGACATGGTTTTGTAGTGATTGCACTGTAGGGGAATGAAGAAAGATCAGACTATTGGTTGGCATGTCATGTACAAGGAAAGAAGAATCTAACACATCCGTTGACAGATGATGATGGGTTCACATATCCTACTAGTTCAACTATTGTTGCAGGAACTTGGTTGTCAACATACATGAATAGAAAGAATGGAATACTTGCATTTCAAGACTACGAGAGACACAAAATCATTCTCATGTATTCACAGCTTATTATAGCTACAAATGTCAATTTTTGGAAGCATCAAGCAAGACCGAAGAAAAAAGAACTATGGACAGTGACTAGTGTTGATCACGAAGCAATATTGGACACTCTTAAGCTAAGAGATGACCCTTTAGGAACACTTGAGTAGCAGGTGTTTATTATCTAGCTTATTCTTTTATCATACATTTCATCTCAAATAATGATAAAAAAAAACTTTATGTTCAAATATATTTCTTCTCTTGGTACCTCAATGAAAGTTGTGAAAAAATGTCTTATATGTGCCTTAGGGTCCTCTTTACCTTTGTACTTATCAAATTTTGTTGTCACAAAATGTGGAGGGAATGGAGGCATTGGAATTATTCTATAAAATGGGTAAGGAAATATATCATTCATTGTGTACTATATTTCTTTGGTGTATTCATGCCCACCATTTTCTTTTGTAAATCCTTGATCTATTGTTGCAAGTCATTATTGGGTGGTGTCTTTTCTCTTTGAGATAGTCACATGCCTGAGAAACCGAGTTGAGGAGGAGGGATATAGTGCATGTATGGATGGTATCGATCATAGATGTGTTCATATGGAGGAGGAAAATAGTTATAGCTTGTATATGGACCACTTGGTATCATGTTGTAATGAGAAGCACTAGGTCTAGGTTGATACATGTCATGACCATAAAGATGGGAGGTATCATAAGAGTGATCTTGAGTGTTGCCCCCAAATTTGACATGGGGTTTCCTCGTGTCATGATTTTGAATATTTACTTGAGTGTAATTGTATGCATTGGTATGATCTTGGATATCATCATAATCATGTGTAGTGGTAGTTCTTCTCCATGGGAAAGGGCAACTGCGGGGTTGTTCATGCGATATTTTATCATAGCTAACATGAGAATGACTGTATGTGTTTTGTAATTTCAAGGTTTTGAAATAGGAAGGAATGGGACTAAAGAACAAGACACTCTCTCTTAGTACCACCATTATTAGGTCTCCTTTATCTTGTATTAAATTCATTTATTTGATTTGCATAATCCTCCAAAATCTGTGACAAATCAAAATCATGGGGTAATCTTGTTCCACTTTGGGCCATGACTTGTAGGAAATATTGTCTATCCCTCTTCATGATTTCTTGAACCAATTGATTAAAAAGAGGATCCATAAAAGTTTCCTCAACTTCCATAGAATCCATAGATACATCAAGTCATTGTCATTATCATTTCCATTATTATTCTCATTGTTGTCATTATCATTGTCTAGTATATTACTACAATTGTCAAATAGATTGTGAATGGGTTTCAGTGATAGACTAAAGTCTTGACCAAAATGAAAGGTAGGATGAAAATTCAAAGACTATGGAAGATCAAGGGGTGTATGAAGTGTAGATGAATCTAGGGTAAACATGCAATGCCCAAGAGTGTAAGACCAAAGTATGTATGTTAGAGCTTACCCGGTTAAGGGACTTGATTCCATTGTAATGGTTAGAGAGAAGCTTGTTAGAGCTTACCCGGTTAAGGGACTTGATTCCATTGTAATGGTTAGAGAGAAAAAAGAATGGCTTGTTCTGTTATGAGTAGTACAAAACTTGTTTGATTAGATCCTTCTAAGTACATTCAACACTACTCTTCATCTTAACACTTATCACTTTTCAACAAAAGCTTTTTCACATAACAATTCCCTTTGTTTTCATCATCAAATGATTCACTAAGATGTCTTTAAATAGACATACAAACCTTATGTCAACTATAGGAACACAATTTCTTAGATGCAGTGTATCTAGACATCTTAAACATAACTCATCACAAAAATGACCACCAAACAAATGATGTTGGTAACTCATCACAAAAACAGATACTAGTTAGAGGAGTTTAATATCAGTTGGAATAAAACTAGTGAATCGATGTTATGGAATATTCCACTTGATCTTCTTCTTCATCTTCATCCTAATTCTGATGCCGACTTAGTGTTACCACAGGTTATCTCTTAGGTACATACCAGTTAACACAAAGTACAGGTGAGAGATAGACCTTAAACATACTAGTTGGTAGTGTAAACTAATTGAAGTTACACCGGTAGTCAATGTTATCATATATGTGTGTGAGAGTGTTTCATCAATGACAACAAGCGGTGAATACATTAAAATCATCATCAAGCCAACAATGTCCCCCTTTGGCATTGATGGAAACACTTAGAAAATTTTGAGTAATACAATACCGCTAAGTGTGCATACACAACATATTTACATATATATACTCATATCCCCTTTGAATGTAATACTCATACTCCCCTTTAATGCATGCATAAATACAATTTTTGTAAAAACACACATACATATTATTACTCCCCCTTTGACATCAATGCCAAAATGATAAAGTAAAATATATACATATATATAGATAATCTGTATCAAAGAGTTCAACATATATTACAATTTGAAACAAATTCATGCATTGGCTATTCTCATGAAAACATTATTGAAATTCTGCTTCATCTGGGATAGAGTATTTTGCCATGATTCCAGTATGTTATTCGCATATTAAGAGGTAGACATCAGTTGAGAATATAATTCTTCCATTGAGTCAAGTGAGCATGTTTCAGGAGTAGCAAGAATAGCTTCTGCACTAGAGTAGGCTCTCTGAAGAATGCCAATCTGTGAGGTGCGTTGACGCTTGAGCTCTCTTAGATATTGGAATCTCTTAGCTCTCTCATTATCATTCTTGATTAGTCTATCATGGAGTTCATGTATAGACCGGTTAAAGACATGAATGGAGTCCTGGAGTGGGATATATGCCTTGCATAACCTTTCAATTTCCTGCTCATTTTCAACTTGATTCTTAGAAAGATCAGAATAAAAGAAAGTAATATTGGAGCTAGAGGCAAGATACTTTCCTCCAAATTCGATAGCTTTCTTTAATAGACTGCCATTATGAGATAAAGCCATTTTACCATTTTCAATGTTCTTAGCCAGCTTATCTCCATATGTCTTCTTGTGGCTCTTCTCAGCAGATATTTCAGCAACATCTTCAAGTGATTTGATTTGGTCAGATGCCTCTGCAACTAATTGACCAAGTTTGCTGATAGGAGTGGGAAGATGTGCGAAAGAGGTTTTCAGCAGTAATCCAGACAAAATTTTTACTACATTCTAGATTGTCTCTGCCTCATTTCTTTGTTCTTTCAATCTCTTCTTGTGTGCACGAGATTGCATAACATTAGCAATCTTCATCATTTCAGATGCACTCAAGGTATTCATATCGATAGGTCCTGAAATACTTTAAGGGTCTTCATCATCATCACCAAGTAGTTTTTGCTTTGTCAGTTTAGGGGGTATACATTCAATGATGGCTCTTTCTATATTTTTCTCCATTGTATCTTCTACTTGCTGAGTAGCAGCTTCCTCAGTGGACTCCTTTTGAGTGATCTCAATTACTAGTGGAGATTGGGGTTTCTTCAATTATTTAGTTGTTGGTTTATTGACCTCCTTTAGTTGATTACTCGGTTGATCACCCGATGTATCTTGTACTTCTGTGATTGTATGAGGATCCATATTTGGTGTAGCAATGTCTCCAGATAGGTCTATTGTATCCTGAATATCTTCATCAACAAGAATAATGGAGTCATCCTTCTTCTTGGTTATATAAACTATATAAGCTTGAACAATTTCCTCTATATCCATTTCCCATGGAGAAATATCATCTGTAGTTTCATCCTTATTGACAGAGTGGATATTATCTTCCCTTTGTTTGATTAGACAGGCTAGTTGGTGAGTTTCTGACTCAATAACTGCCCTTTTTCCATTAAGGAGCTTCAATCTCCTCATTTTAAAATTAAAATATACTTTGTATCCTCAGTCAAAGCACTAATTCCATCTGATGATAATGTGGGAAAATACTATATAAATACTTCATCAATAATTTTCTTTTCTAACTGAGTGGCTTCTCCCCATTTATCTAACAAAGTATTATACAAAGAGATTGAAATATCTTTCTCTAAATCATGCGGAAATCTACTGTAGTGATTCCACAAGGTTATTACCTATTGGAGTATTTTCTTTTGCTCATCTTCATTTAAAGAATCATAATGTTCTTTAACATTGTCAAACCCGTTTCTTCCCAATGACTTCATTGCTCTCTCAAATATTGTGTCAAGTTTGTAGGTGGCAATATCTAATGTTGTAGTTCCCTTTAGCACTACTTTTACCTTCTTAGGTGTTCTATCGGTTTCCTTCTCCTTCTTAGGTTCTTCTTCAAAATTTGTACCCTCAGACTCTGGTTGCAAGATTAGTTTCCTATTCCTCCTCTTCTTTGGTGCACTCTCCTTTTTCTCAGATATTTTAGGTGTTGGTTCCTTCTTGGTTTGGACACTCCGAGTCACCCTTGTAGTTTTCTTCATAGGATATTTTTCATCACTTTTCTTTTTCTTTCCTATAGCTTTAGCTACAGGTGTAGTACTGGTTTCAGCAGGGGCAACTTGGATTGCTAAGATGTTCAATTTTGCCTTCTTTTTGTCTTTAGGTGATGCTAACAGGGCATTATCATAGCCAACCAATAAGTCATGATTGACCTCGTAGCTCATATCTTCCATTTCTTCCTCTCTAGGTTCTCTTGCTTGCATTAAGCAAAAGTTAGTGGTAACCGTGAAGATTATGTCTTTTTCAAAGTGTCTTACCACATCTTCAGGTACCCTCATTCTCAAGCTCATTTTCTTCTAAAATTCATTAAAGTACCTGTTGGTGGCAGCTGAAAAGGTATTCTTCATAGCCTTAATGATGTTCCTAATCTGAGCATTGACTGGTTGTTCTTTGGACCATTCAATGTCACCTATACCCAGTAGAAAGTTTTGAAAGTAGAAAAATAATCCAGCTAACAGCTGACCAAACTTGAACTTCTGAGTATTGTCCTTTTTAATGGATTACAAATTTTGAAATAGTTGGACTTTGATAGCTTCATAGATATCATCGTCTTCATTTTCAACAATCATACTATGTGCTATATGAATTCCTGCAGATGAAACACTGTTAAGTCTATTAGAGTAAAATACTCGATAGCCTATCACCATTTTTGCAAGTTTCACTACAAGATCTCTAATATTGTTGATAGAAAAAGCATTCCTATCAAAGGTAGAACCAGTTAGCTTGAAGACGGTGTCTTTTAAAAATTTACTCAACTCAGGAACTTTATCAGTTGAGCAATTACCCGTTATAGCCCTAATGGCTTCCTTGGTAATTGGGTGAGTCCTCTCAAGATACATATTTTCTCCATGGACTTGACTCAAGATTATTCTAATGTGATCTTCCTCAAAATCTTCAAGAAGGTAGGCAGAATTATGAAACCCTTTTTCAAAAACCCTAGCATATTTAGCTTCAATCTTTTCATCCTTATTACAAAGTGATTTCAGCTGAGTATAGATGTGAAGAGTTCCCAAGTCTTCAATTTTTCAATCTATATAGCTAGACAAATCACCTTGGATCACGACTCCACTCGGGACTTGGGACAATGCATTATAAGACATAATTTCTTCTGCCTTTAGAGCTTCTTTAGGCTCAGCAGTGATCATAAACCTCTCTATAGACTTAGACGTAGATGCCATTCTAGATAAACAAGTTTTGAGGTGGTGTACAAAGAAATACCTAATGTTTTTCATGTCGCTTTGTTTCCTGGTTGAACTATTCAAATGCACTCCCATTCGCTTCTCTGCAACTTTTGATTCAACTTGATTTCTCTTAATCACAAAGAAATTTTCCAATTCGCACCAACACAATATTTCTCTACTTTGCAATCGCTTCAATTTCTTTTTGAAAGGGTTAGGGTAAAAAAAAAAAGGTAAAACTTGTTTTTATCCATTTTACTGACCATAATAAATGCTCACACTTTTAGGTTACAAACCCTAAATTTGCCACTTAAGTGAAATACCGGTTAATTAACATGTCAACACAAAGTCACCAAAATTCAAAATTTAAAAAGATTATTTCCTGCTTATTCTACAAAAGGGGTCCGGAAATGTTTTACTGTTATGCTCCCCTTAGCCATATTGGACAGGCTTAAGTCACCGGTGCTGTATTCTCTTCACTAGGTGAAGGAATGATTTCTTCTATAGGTAATTCTTCACTTTTCTTCTTCCAATTTTGGTTCATATCTTCTCTTGTTTCCTCAACATCAATTTTTTGCTTGCCTTTCTGATCTTTGATAGAGTTGATCGGTTTGCTGTTTCTTGTTCTGCAAAACTTTGCCAGGTGCCCCAGTTTGTTGCAGTGGTAACAGACCATACCAGATGATCTCCAGGGTCCTGCATTTCCTCTAACTATTCTTTTTCTGTAGTTCATAGCCACATGACCAAATTTATTGCAAAAGGTACACACAACATTTGTTACCTTTTCCATTTTGAGTGGACTAAACCGGTTATCATAGGATCTTTGCCAGTTCCTGTTCACCTGGTTATTAAAATTCCTTGTCCGGTCACCATATGGTCGAGGATGCATGTGTGGTACAAGATTGTTTGATCCATAGCTGCACTTAGTATATTTATGCCCATACATTCCACAAGTGTAGCAATGTCCTTCAAATTTTCTGGACACATACCTAGCATTAGTATTGTAGCTTGCGTTTTTGTTAGGCTTGCTCCTACAAAGATTTGCAGTATGACCAAGCTTATGACAAACAAAGAAGACTGGCTTAAAATCCTTCTTATCAGTAGTCTTATTGACTTTAGAAGCAATTTTATTCATTGGATAGTTGCTCTTTGTACTAGAGGATTCACCCTTTTCAATAGTATGAAAGCCAAGTCCAGAGATATCACCCTTCATTCTTTGTGATTGAGTTTGTTCTTCTAGCATGGTAGAAATTTTGACAAAATTCTCCAAATTCTCATTGGCTTTAGTAAGCTTATTGACAAGATCTTCATTATGCTTAGATAGATTCTCTTTCAGAGATGATGTCAACTAAAGGTCTGGCTTTAAGTTCTCATTTTCTTCTATTTTAGCTATTAAGTCCTCATGCATGGTGTCTCTTTCCCATTTGATTTTTAGAATCTCTTCATCTCTTTCCTTGATAAGATCTTCAACAGCTCTTCTAGATTCCAGTTCTTGACTCATGTGGACAGTGAGACCTTCCAATTCTCTCCTTAGATTCAGTTTCTCACCTTGCAACTTTTCAACTTCTTTTGATAAAGCAACAATATTATCTTCATCTGAAGAACTATTGTCAGATATTTCTAACACTTTTTCAGATAGCTCTCTCCTCTTGACTTGAGAAGCTTTTAGTTTGCCTCTAAGGGATTCAACTTCATTTCTACTAGCTTCTAGCTCTCTCTAGCCATCTCAAAGTAGCCTTTGTCCCCCATGTAGTTTCAAGATTCCCTTCTAAGCGGTTAGGCTTTGAAGAAGTTAGGCTCTGATACCAATTGATGGACTTGAAAAGCACTGAGAGGGGGGGGGGGTGAATCAGTGACGCTAAAACACACACTACTTTAAACACTAACTGGTAGATGAATTTAACTAAGAAGTTAAACAAAATACATGCTATCCAAAATGAAATAAAAACATCCACATAAAGTAGAACATCCACCATAACACAAGTGTTTATACATGGAAAACCCAAATAGGTTTGAATCAGTGACGCTAAAACACTAACTGGTAGATGAATTTAACTAAGAAGTTAAACAAAATACATGCTATCCAAAATGAAATAACAACATCCACATAAAGTAGAACATCCACCATAACACAAGTGTTTATACATGGAAAACCCAAATAGGTAAAAACCATGGTGAGATGGAACTCACAAGTTAACTATCTGTAGTAATAGAAAATTGATCGGTTAGGGTCTTACAAAGAGCTTTGCTAGGAGAGAATCTTGTTAGAGATCCCAATCTTGATTAGAATCTTATACCCTATCAAGAGTACTACCCTATTAGGAGTAACCTCACTGGAGGATTTGGGAATCCAAACTAATGGATCAACTTGTTAGAGCATTTGTACAATGAAGCTTGTTAGAGCTTACTCGGTCAAGGGAGTTGATTCTGTTGTAATGGTTAGAGAACAACAAGAATTGCTTCATCTATTCTGAGTAGCACAAAACTTGCTTGATCAGATCCTTCTAAGTACATTGAACACTGCTCTTCATCTTAACACTTATTGCTTTTCAACAAAAGCTTTTTCACATAGCAACTCCCTTTTTTTCATCATCAAATGATTCACTAAGATGTCTTTAAATAGACATACAAACCTAATGTCAACCATAGGAACACAATTTCCTAGGTGCATTGCATCTAGACATCTTAAACATAACTCATCACAAAAATGACCACCAAACAAATGGTGCTGGTAACTCATCATAAAAGCAAATACTAGATAGAGCAGTTTAATACTGGTTGGAATAAAACTAGTGAATCATTGTTATGGAATCTTCCACTTGATCTTCTTCTTCATCTTCATCTTGATTCTACTGCCAAATTAGTGTTACCATAGGTTATTTCTTAGGCACATGCCGGTTGACACAAAGTACTAGTTAGAGATAGACCTTAAACATATCAGTTGGAAGTGTAAACCAATTGAAGTTACGTCGGTAGTTAATGTTATCATATATGTGTGTGAGTGTGTTTCATAAATGGAAACAAGTGACAAATACATTACAATCATCATCAAGCGAACATAATGTTGTTTGACATAGACGTGGTTTCCAACCAAAAATGTGATTAGATTTGATACAAACATTGTTTTTGAAAATGTGACAATTTCTTGTTGATATTCTATTTTAGGACACATACACAGTTTTGTACTACATAGACACAATTTATGAACACAAACATGGTTTTAACAGTCAAAGACGTGTTTTTTGATACTTTGTGCAATTTTGTTTGATTGTGAAGTTGTTCAATATGACCAAATATCAATGTTTTTGATTCTTTTCATCGCAAGAGGACACAATAATAATGAAGAATCAATGCTTGAAAGTGTTTTGTCCAAAGGATCAAATTTGTTTCCAAATGTGAAATATAATGTGAAATGTTTTTACATATACTTGAAAACATGGTAGACACAATGTTTCTTTGTTTTGATTAAAAATGTTTGAGTGTTTTTTATCATGAAAGCACAAATCCTAGGGTTGGCCGAGACAATAGTTGTTGAATCTCACTTAGGAGGTTAACTCGAGCTATGCAATTAACATCAGATACTTATATTCTTGACCCCACTGGCTCCACCCTAGACACTCACTTCTCTAAGGAAGCCAAGCACTATTCCTCACAAAAACTCCCCATGGTGAACTTTTTAACTGTACTAAGAACCATAAGAATGTGAGCTGCTTTAGAGGTCCGACCTCCTGCGCCAACAAATAGAAGTTTTTGGCTTCTAACACAAAAGGTGTCTAGTAAGGCAATCTGTTCGGGTGGCTATAATTAGCAACATGTTATGGTTTGTTAAATGGAAGGCCTTCCAGCTTATAGAGGTTGACCTCTATAGGGTCTATGGAGAGTCATAACACTGTTATAGGAGCATGTAACAGTCATTTCTTGCAGCTTTTGTCACAAACACTTTTATTTATAGTGGGTTGGTAGAGCTTGGCTTTAGCCCATTACCACTTGGGTCATTCCCTCTCACTTGGCCTTATGGGCTACTCAAGAGGCAGGCCCTCTAAAAGGTAAAATGCAAAGAGCCTATTGCTCAAGACACAAAAGGCACTTGTTAATTTTAGAGCACCAATTGAAGTGTTTTGCTAGACTAAAGAAGAAAAAGCAAACAATTTTAAAATCAAATATTTCATAAAGGTCCTGCACCAAACTTGTTAGTAGTTTTGAAATAATACCCCTCCTACAAGCACACAAGTTAGGTAAATTTTAAAAATCCCAAGATTTTGTGAAATAGGGGCCTTCGACAAATCATTTTTCTCCTTTTTAAATAGTTGCACGACTTCGTTAGTCGGATCAAAAGATGTTAGCTCCAAAAACCAAATCTAAAAACCCTAAATAAAAGTGGAAATGCAAAACCAAAGAACACAAGCACAACTATAACAAACACAGATGCAAAAATAGATCATAAACGCAAAAAGAACGGACGCAAATGCACTTTTACAAAATCACCCTACAAATTTAACCAAAATCATAAATGCGATAGAAACCTACATAGATGCTAAATCTAGGTACAAATGTTAAAACAAAACTCATAGACATGATTCTAGAAACCTGCAACCTACAAAACTGACTGAAAAACCTGCAAAACAAAAACACAAAAAAATATAAAAAAATGTGATTAGATGTGTCACAGACGCGACTTTATGATAACATATCTGCAAAAATAATGGGAAATTAGAAGCGTAGAAAGAATAGTCACAAATGTGAAAAGAAAATAAAGACGCGAAAAGATTTGTCATAAAAGTAGAAAAACATAGAATCGTTGCAATATCGAACTTGCAACTTTTAAAGACACAAAATAAGAAAACAAGATGTCAAAATAAAATGGGGCAAGAGTCCCACTGGACGTGCCAAAATGTATATGGTGAAAATAGATTAATGGAAAAAACAATATTGAAAGACTAACAAGGATCAACCACAAAAACTCTACCCTAACAATGAAAATGATCCACCATACACAAATCAAGATACCTAAGACCATGAAAATAAACAAAATAAACCAAGATATACCATTCACATGTCTAGAACAGTTTCAATCTTCAATTCTTCCTATGTCCATTGATCTTTGTTTGATATATTTGCTCTCAGATTTTATGTGTGCAAGTGACAAGACCTAGGAAGAGCAATACCTAGATATTGACCTCTGCATCAATAATGGCATGGATAGCTTCAAATATGTGCTCCTCTGGATGCAAAAGGAAATTACTAGCATTAAAATCAAGCAAGCCCAGGAAGCAGGGAAAATTGAGACTTTACAAGCTTTAGGCTCAGGTAAATTCAATTCCCTCCCAGATTGTCTCGGTGAGCTTACCAAATCTATTGGTAATGTTGAGGAGATTATCAATGCCAATCGAAATAGCTTTCTTAGCCTAGAGAACAGAGCAGGGGCCACTGAAAAAAGACTTGATGGAGTTGAGAACATGCTCAAACAAATTGGTGAGCAAAGTCATAAGATTCTTAAGGCTGCCTCGGCTAGTATGAAGGCTCTAATTAGTAAGCTAGAGAATGACCATGGGGATAAGGTTGCGGCGAGCATTATTGAAGCAAAGGATGATACCCTAGATGATAAGGAAATAGGGCTTGGGAGAAGAACGTAGACGAGCACTAAAAAGATGCAAAACCCCAGCAAGCAAATTGAGGAAATCAAGCAGGCAACAGATAATATGGAACAGTTGGACCTAGAAGCTGCTGAAATACTTCAAAACTTAACCTAAATATGGGCTTCTATTGGTCCATTTTGGCTTTTGACTTGTTGTCTCTGGTTTGCTGGCATTTTGTTCGCCAGCTGTCTTTTCTTTGTGTGTTGTCTTTTATGTTTTTCTACGCTTTAATGTAAATCTTTTGTTCTTTTGGCTGTAATGGGTTTCAGGGCCCCATCAAAACCTGCTTTCCCAATCTTGATAGTGGATGGAATTAATTTTCCATTTTCTATAACTTCACTTTTTTAAAGACATTCGATTTTTTTTTGTCTTATTCAAATATGATATTCATATCCCTTTTTAAATGTGTCAATTTGATGGCAAGGGTGGTAACTAAAGCTTATACCTCATTGTTTACACATTCCACAAATCTATTGATATTGTAGTTATAATATAAATTGCTCTTGATCTACCTAGATTACTTCAAGAAATTCTGTTGAAATTTTATTTTAAAAAATTAGGAGGGGAAAATCCACATAACATGTTGTCTATAAGTCTTGGAGATACAACCTTTTCAAGTCCATTAGTGGAGAAATAATATATATTTTCTCTTATTAAAATTAAATAATTGATTTTTTATGTTCATTAGGAATTTGGATTTGCTAGTTTCTTATAGCTTATGGGATTCATAAAATATATTTAAATTAAAATAGTTATGTGGAAAGAATAATATATTCACATATGAATGCAAAGACATCCATCAATAAAAAATAATATGATATCTTTCGAGGTACTTTACCTATATTTAAAAAAAAAATGTATACTAATTATAAAATAATTGTCTTCTCAACGAAATTGAAATAGACATAATGAACACCGGAACATGAAAATAGTAGATAGGAAATGTAACTATTTATGCTCATGGGATGAACAGATAACACAAAATTGGGTACATCTTATCCCTACCAAAGGAAATATTGTCAAGGAAAAATGTGACAGGCGGAATGTGAAGTGGGTAGTTCCCTGAAACTCAATTTCGAAGCCCCATCAAGGAAGATGGAAGAACTCCTGATCGATGACCGTATTTAGTTTAATGTACAATAAGAGCTCCTGCATGTGCTGTGTTGATGTGATCAAGTGGAGAACCAAGGTTGGGGCCCGTGGGAGATGCATTTTGCATGGCAACTGCTTTGCACAAAGACCAATTGCTTGAAGCAATCACTACACTGCATGAAGATCTGAGTAGAAATAATATAACCACATTTGTATATGATGTTAATTCTCATTTACATTTGCCTAGACCAACCAAGATTGAAAGATCACTAGTGGATATTGAAGGATTTCGTATCATGATCTGTTTACTCTCTGTGTCTAGGTTTCTCTTATGTAATTTTCACAATTTTTAATCGGAAGGGAAATACCACATAGTAGGAATTTGCCAAATTAAAAAAAAAATAGTTGTCAAATTTTTTTTGGTTAAATGATCGTAATCTGTCAGAGCTGATCGAGACATTATTTGATGGTCAATTTTTATTTTCTTATTCATTAGTAGGTTATTCAAAGTTTTTTTATTTGTGAAAATACATTTTGAACAAATTTTTTTTTTTTAATCCTCTTATCTTTTATTTATTTGAAAGTCTATTTTTGCATGAGGATAGTCAAGTTCTAGGAAAACATATACCATGTTTGATTGCCTTCATGACTATTATGATAGGGGTATTACTAGGACGTTGGAACATATTGGATTGAAGTCAAAATATTTATTTTGAAAGTTAGATTCATAGAATATAGGTTGATAATAATTATCTTCTCTTCTATTGACAACTTTGTTGATAAGACTTGAATCATTGTCACTTACAAAAAAAATTATATAATTAAAGAACACAAACACAACATTTCTTGTTTTTAAAAGATAATTGATGTCCAATCATTACTTAAAATTTAAATTTTTAAGCATTCATGTTGGAAATTTCTTATAAGATCATAAATGATGTTGCTTACATTAAATGTGCCATAATGTCAAGAAACAACATATTGTGAAACACAATGCCAACAAGAACACCTTTGTCTCAAATCTTACCCTTGTTGACGTTACAACCTAGGAAGAGGTTTTTTTCACTCTTGGAGCAAGTAGGACAAGACATGTAGCTTAATGAATAAACAATTCGACAATTACTCTTTTTGCTTGATATAATACATATGTTATTCGACTTTTGAATTATATTGTTTAGATGATATTTTAATTTGTTTTATTCTTTCTTGATACAATTTTGATAATTTTTTATTTCACATTTAATGTCCATTTTTTATTTGTTGCATTTACAATAGTAAGAAAGACTAGAATGAATCAACAACGTTCTTGTAATCATTAGACTTCACACTTTATTGATAGTTTCAACAATGATCATATATTACATTTTAATTTGCATATAATTATTTCTAACAACTTATCATTTTACGATATAAATTAAATAGTTATTACTGAAGCAAAAAGTATAAATTAGACAAATTTGAAGAAAGATACATGCCTTTATCAAGCCATCAAATTAAGAGAACAAATATTTAGAAATTTAGATGACCATGTTTAATGAATATAGATATATTGTCATGTTTGTAGATAAATTTGTGTAAATACATAGATGTTGTGAGTGGCAAGCAGCTAGAGAGTGGCTGCAGCTATTTTGGCTCCAAAACTGCAGTACGGAGTCAATAAGATGCAGGTTATTGATCGTTATACACCGTTGATTTTGAAAAGAATGGTCACAATTTTTTAAGTTGTCAACAACATGATGTATGAATTGAAAATTTTGAAACCAGAATAGACGCATCCCTAGAGAGGCACGTAAGAAAAGGAATAGGCAAAATAGCGTGGTAGAAGAGAATAATGAGGTGAAACAGAAGAGAACAGGCAAGCAACTGTGTATACATCAACACTTAAGTGGTCCATGCGAATATTTCTGTGCAACCAAATATTACACACTGCATACTATGGTGAAAATTTGCCAGTGCCATTATTGCAGTTCATAGTTTGTTCATTTCATCTTGCATGGATTTTTGGTATCTACACATGCATTTGACATTGTTCATGAATGTAAACCAAAAGTTTGCATGCATGCACAACGTTTATTAAGCCTGAATCGCTTTCAAATCAACTATATATCAATCTTGAGATACCACTCGAGCACTGGCGTGATCGGGGGCTAGAAAAGTAGATGAGACAACCAACATTTTCTTTGTATGAATACTTTGTTGGCATTGGGCTTGCTTGATGGTGAAGCACAGTGGAAGTAATGGCCATTTGAGGTGTAGACAATTGTGTGTCTCCATTGCGCATTTCTTTTTTATTTTTATACCTAAAAAAGCGCACCTTTCAAGTCTTTCAAGCTTAAAATTTTCCATTTATAATCTGTTCTAAGATTCACCCCTCAAGAGTAGAGCTTTGATCGCATGGTGATTATGCTTTTGTATGTGTTGACTAAAGGTAATAAGGTATTGGAGGTTTTGGGAAAAGCAATATGAGTGGGTAATGCGTCCAGAATCTCATGCTGAAATGAAAAACTCAGCTAGAGTTCGTTTGTAATGGTCATCGGCTCATCCGTTAAAAATAATTCAATAGATCGAGAGAATTATTAGATATAATTGATTTATATTTAAAGATTTTTTCTTCTCTTAGTAAGGATGAATTTCTTTCGAGTTCAACAAGGATAATAAAAGAGGATCATAAACAACAAGTACATAACTCAAACTGAAATGTCCCCAAAAGTATTAAGGATTTTTTTCAGATTCTAATCTTCCCTAAAAAAAATATATTAATGATTCGTTTCAAATATGAAAATGAATTCACAATAAATCTTGCTAAATCAATTGAAAACAACAAAACTGACCAACTAAACTTGCACAAAGGAACCCCAAATTGAATGCAATCTTGTAATACATCATGGGAATGCATTTTTTGATATTTAACAGAAAAATAGAAGGTCTGAAACATAAATTTACACAGCCAAAAAAGACATTTTATTCCGAAAATCTGTAGCAAACCCACAAAACTGTGATAAAACTATATTGCCCGATTCACCCAAATCACCGCAAAGTGATTCCATTTAAATTGGAAATGGAAAGAAAAACATATAAATAATATTAAAAATAGAATAGAAAAGCATTTCTTAATAATATGAAAAAAAGTCCTCTCAACGATAAATAAAATCAACTATACTTGAAAATCACTAAAAACAACATAAAGATTTCTACAAAAATAACCTCTAAACTCATCGAAAACTTAGTAGAATGGAGCATAGAGGGAGAGGGAAAGGCGGGAGCAGTGTTGGGGTTCCTGTTAGCGGAGATGCTGTGGGAGGTGAAGATGATCTAGATCCAGATGATTGGCAGGTGTTCTTTAGTGGTCTATGCCCTCTATTTTGGCCTATTGCGTGCTTGGGTTGGTGTGGGTAGGCGACCTCTTTCTATGGTTACCCATTCTTTGATCCCTGGTGGTGGGCACCCATTGTAGTTGAGATTGGTGTTTTCTTCTTTGCGGGGTCTTCTCTCAGCGTGTAGTGGTGGGTGCCCATTTTGGCTAGTTTGTGTTCTTGGTTAGGCTCAGGTTTTTCTCTTAATTAGCTGGAGATTCTATTATAGGTTAAGGGAGCCTATGAAAACTCTCACTTTTGGTTGGGAGTACTAGATAAACCCTTGTCTTCTATCTATTAGATCTATAAGGTGGTTAAGATCTATTGTTGTGGGTCGTGGCCAACCTGATTTGTATTGTCTTTCTTTTGTATTTGTCTAGCAGTAGTTTCATTTACGTTGTTATGTGCCTTCTTGGTTGACTATGACTTTACTATTGTTTAGCTTTGTTGTATATGTTTACAACATCCCTTTGTTGGTTTTCGATCCATGAAAAATTTGAGGGTTTCGAGTCCCTTCAAAACCTATTGTATGGGGTTTTTGGTCCCCTCAAAACCTATTTATCCTAATAAAAAACAACCTCTAAAACTTAATGAATGGAAATACATTCAAATCCCTCTTACCCAATGTTTGCCTAGAAATAAAATAAATTCAAGTAAAATAAAAAATATTTGTAAACAACAATCTTTAATTTCAAAACAAGAACATATTAATTCTCCTACATAATGGGGTTTCTGGATCAAAATTCCCAAAAAACAAGATTGAAAACTAAGGTTGACTTTGGGTTCATAAAACAACCATGAGACCATGTCAAAATAAAAATGTGGTAAATACACATTTGAGAGGAGTGAATCCCCTTTCATAAATATAATCATTTCATCCCCATAATCAAAATTAAATTCAGATTGGTGTTTTATTCTTTGTGGGGTCTTCTCTTAGCGTGTTGTGGTGGGCGCCCATTTCTGTCGCGACTGCTATTGGTTGTTGTAAGGGTTTTGTGCTTAGCATGTGGATTGACCCTATTTGTGTGCTATGGAAAGGACTTGCTTCAATCGATTGGTGACTCTTTCTTCCTTGGCAATATCCTCTCCGGTTGGCATTTTGGCTTTGTTTGGGCCACCGGTGGTTGTTGCTTCGCCTATTGGAGGAGTGGTGGGGTTTTTTGTTTGGTTCATAGCCCTGAGTTTTTTCGCTAACTTTTTCATTTTATGGGGTTTCACCATCCTACCTTTAGTTTTTCCCTCTACATCTTTTTTGGAGTTGTTCTCCCTTCCTATAGAGGTGGAAGGGATTGTGGGGAAAAAGCCTAAGGTTTGGGTGTTTGGAGACTTCCATCCTCATTCTTTGTGGTTATCTTGTTGAATATGTCTCCTATTGAGGTGGAGACACCTTTTGTGGTTAGAGATGGTCGTTACTTTTCTTTGGAGTTGTTTTTGGACAGTGGCTGCTCTGGTTTTGGGTGGCTTTGGTTTTGGTTTCTCCCTCAGTGGATTACTATCTTTATTTTGGAGGTGGAGAATATTTTGGCCTATTTGAGGCCTATTGCTTTGGGGTGGACCCTCTGTGCTTTTGTTGCTTATTATCTAGTGGGGGTTTCTTTTCTTCCTCTGGCCCAGTCTATTAGAACCTTTTTTGTGGTGTTATTCTCTCCTATGGAGGTGGAGAGGATGTGTGTGATCTGGGTTGTGAGGAAGTTGGTTGGGCAGTTCAATCTTCTCTCTTTTCTAGCCTATTGAGGTGGGGAGATGGTGTGAGGGAGGTTTTTGGCTATTATTACCACTATTGGTGTTGGTGGTTGAGGGATCTTGTCAATACCCTCTTGTTTCTTTTTGCAATTGGTTGTGGGTGCTTGATCTACACCCTATCTCACAGATTGTACCTTCAGGACTTGTTGTTGTTATCTAGGTTTTGTCTGGTTGTGGGAGCCTTGTAAAAATCACTTTTTCAAATGCTAGTAGTACCCTATCAGGTTGTGGGAGCCTCTTAAAATCCACTCTCATGGTTGAGGGAGCTTGGAAAAACCCTAGGTATTTTACTTTTATCAAGGTCAAGCTAGATGTTGGCAGTTTTCAAGGGCCCAATTTGACTAGTTTGTGTTTTTGGTTAGGCTCAAGTTTTGCTCTTAGTGAGCTAGAGATTCTATTATAGGTTAAGGGAGCCTGGGAAAACTCTGACTTTTGGCTGGGGGTACGAGATAAACCCTCATCTTCTATTTATTAGATCTATAAGGTGGTTAAGATCTACTGTTGTGGCCAACTTGGTTTGTATTGTTTTTCTTTTACGTTTGGCTAGCAATAGTTTAGTTTAGGATGTTCTATTCCTTCTTGGTTGACAATGGCTTTGTTGTTGTCTAGTTTTGTTGTATCTATATGTAGCATCCCTTTGTTGGTTCTCAATCCATGAAAAATTTGAGGGTTTCAAGTCCCTTCAAAACCTATTGTATGGGGTTTTTGGTCCCCTCAAAACCTATTTATCCTAATAAAAAACAACATCTAAAACTCAAGGAATGAAAATGCATTCAAATCCCTCTTACCCAATGTTTGCCTAGAAATAAAATAAAATTAAATTAAATTAAAAATATTTGAAAACAACAATCTTTAATTTCAAAACAAGAACATATTAATTCTCTTACATAATGGGGTTTCTAGATCAAAATTCCCAAAAACATGATTGAAAACTAGAGTTGACTTTGGGCTCATAAAACAACCATGAGACCATGTGAAAATAAAAATGTGCTAAATACACATTTGAGAGTACACATTTGAGAGGAGTGAATCCCCTTTCCATAAATATAATCATTTCATCGCCATAGTAAAAATTAAATTCACGTGAGAGGAAACCGTAAAAAAAGTTTTAAAAAACAATCTAAAGAATACACCTATTTCCATTGTTCGAACACACAACAAACAATGAATGCAAATAACTTTTAGAATATAATAAAAATATAGAACACAATAAAAATACAATCTTTTAAAATTCAAAACAAACATTTAAAACCGTAGAATATCAAGTGGCTTTTTAATCCAACCTGAAAAATGTAGAAAGTGTAGAAAGGTAGAAGAAAATCTTGCAATATCAACTCCTCAGGATCTATACTCCCAATCCAAGAAATAGAAGCAATCCAACGCTATTCCTTAGTAGTAATAAACTCCAACAAATCTCATATAAACTTGCACAGAAACCCCTTTCAATTGCATAAGAATAAAGGAAATAAAATTCCAACAAATCTATCCATTTTCACACCACAATCCAAGTCTCTCAATTTCAAGCAAAAGCACCATTCATGTGCATCCAGTATTCCCAAAATTGAAAAACCAACTCTCAACCTCCAAAACCATTAATTAAACTTAATAAACATTAACTCCCACATAACCAATCAAAATTCAAGAAACATACAAACATACAACTACCTGATCCAAAGTTTAAATTTGACGAGATTAGAGGTTTCCCACCAAAACAAATTCAAACATAAAAAAAATACAATTGCTAGAATATAGACTGACCTCCTTAAAAATAGACATCAAAAAATTTGAATCTTTAAACATTAATAAAAAAGAAAATAATATGCTATGCTCATAAATATAAGCACCTATAATATTTATATATATTATCAACACTTATTAATAAAATACAAACCATATAATTAAAATTTATAAACAATAATTAATACAAATGACAAAGATAAATAATCACTTGTACACCCACATACACACATAACTAGGGTTATTGGATATTTCCTTAATGGCATTTTGATTAGGTAGCCACATGACACATGTTATTTTCCTTATGTAGAGAAAAGGTTATAGGTTGGGTTAATTGGGCCAATATGCTATCTCCCACAATGACAATCTAGATTATTTAGGCACACTCTGACATATGAAACTAGATGAAGTCGATGCCCTGTACCTGCAACATTGCATCACAAATGCACACATATATGAATATAATATATGCAACTTGTACATATACATCAATGAAGAGAAATCAAGACATCATATGTCTCTGCTAAGAGTGTGATAAGATATCGACCCCTCATACTACAATCAGGAACACACACATAATACATGAATCCAATCTCAATGCATTTCAACTATCATAATCAATCAAATATTAGTATCTAACTAAATTAGTTAGAGCATGGGTTAGTATCCATAAAATAATATGCATCACCTATTCACAACTTATTCATAAAGGAAGATAATCAAAATCCATTGCAACATAAACATGAACAAGGCATATATCAAGTTTAACATCATAGAAAAGTCTCATAAGGATAAACCATAATCCATACCTATAAAGACCACTAGAATTAGGGTTAGCACCTGATATCACTTCACAAGTAGTAAACATGGAAGAGGTATCACATAAACCTAGCTTCAAAATTATTCAAGAACATAGAATCAACATCATCAACATAATCATAATAAATCTACCAATGTCAAAGATAATATCAAAATAGAGAATAAAACAAGACGCATGGAGTATGAAGGGTACAAACAAACTCATAAATATGTTACACATCCAATCACAAAGGAGGGATTGGGGAGGGGCACTATAGTTACACCATAATAAAGTAGTGATGAAGTCATTCTTAAAGGCTTTAGTGCTGAATGTTAACATATGTTCATTATTAAGATATTCTATTTTAACATCTCTAAATTATTGAGACATTGAAGAGTAATATAGTAGATTATATCATTCTAGTTAACAATTTTTACAAATATAGATAGGCTTCTAATTGTTTAGTTACAAATATGCATAATATATGAAATCTTTTCAACTTATATATATATATATATATATATATATATATATATATATATATATATATATATATATATATATATATATATATATATATATATATATATATATATATATATATATATATATATATATATATATATATATATATATATATATATATATAATTGTTTATACAACAACAATCTATTTAGATCAAATTTTAATGTTTTGATATGCTTGTTTTTATTCTTCTTTTTTCCATCTTTATTTCAGATGTTTTCAAAATTTTAAAAGATTTTTATGGGCATATCTATCATATTTAACTAATCAAGGTTTTGTTTCACTCAATGTTTATTAACATACTATTCAATATTATTCAAATATAATTAATTTAATTTTCAAAATTAAAATAAATCATTGAAGTTAGAAAATTCTTATAAATATTCAATACTTTTGGACCATTATTTTTTTAAGAAAATATATTTGTTATTTTGAATCAATAGTTTAGTTGTTTTCCTAATAAACAAATTCTATATTATTATATATTTTAAGAAATTAATTTAAAAGTCGTGATGTGTTTTGTCTAAGTGTTAACTATTTTTTTGAGCATCTTTTTTTGAGAAAACCTTTAATCACACAATAATCAAATGCAATGAATTAAAAAATAAAATATTAATTTAAAAAAAATAGTATATTAATTATATTTAAATTTATGAATTATATATTTGAATTAAATAATAATCAAAATTGAGTTCTTAATTTTGCACAATATTTAGTCCTTGTATTTTACAAACAAAATTATGTTCCTATATTTCCTATACTTTTTTCAAATATTTTTATAACCTCTCATATTATTACTTTTCATTCTTCCACTTAAAACTAATATATTTTATTCCCAAAATGTTCAAAGAAATGGAGGACCAAACATAGTGCTAAATATTAAAGTTAAATGAGTGTACAATTCGAAAGTCCAAAGTTGATATAGAAGATCAAACACTTTCTTGAAAAATATTATAATGTAGAGAAAAAAAAATGCATATTTTCTGAATCAATTAATGTTCATTTTGTCATATAGATGTATTTATGAAAGATTAATTGAAAGGCTGCAAGTTCACTAAAATATAATTACCAACTATTTTTAGAAATGTACTTGTGTTACTTAGTCATCATTTAAATTGGATAGAGGCTTTATTTGGAAATTTTTTGAAGAATAATGTGGTTGCACATTTTTTTTAAAGATAGGTTGAATTGAATGCTCAGATATGTTTTAAAATTCTTATATTTATGCAAAAATTAGAGTTTTAAGGCTTTACTCTAACACTTTCTTCCAAACTGTTGTTATTTTGTTTATTTCAAGTATGTTATAGATCAATAAAGAAATTATCTACTAGATAAAACATATACGTTTTTAAGTAAACCAAAACTATGTCAATTAATACATTGTTAACAAAATAATTATAAAACACTTTGATAGCAAGTTTAAATTTTATAGATAGAGTCATATTTAACAATTACTCTTGTTAAGGTTCTAGACATTGTTGGTGTTTCTATCTTTGTGGTTTTTATTGGCGCCTCTAGTTGCTACTAAAAGTTGTTTAGATGCACAATTGCAATAAAAATTATGTCCCTACTATGGTTGTTTATCAAATGCTTTTTGTTGGTTTTCATTTGTCTTTCATTACATATTGATATAGTTATAATGTCATCTTGATTTAATTATTCTAGTTTAACTTTCTTTCTTTTTCTATCCATAACCTACACTAACCAATATTGATATTACTCAAACAATTCCTTTCATAGGTTTTGCAATATTACTTTCTTTCTTAGTCAACTTATGATGCATCACATTTGCATGTGA
Source organism: Cryptomeria japonica (assembly GCF_030272615.1). Lineage (NCBI taxonomy): Eukaryota > Viridiplantae > Streptophyta > Pinopsida > Cupressales > Cupressaceae > Cryptomeria > Cryptomeria japonica. Next base: position 84,601,178 of record NC_081415.1, read on the forward strand.
TAATCCTAGAAGATATGAAGAGAGGACCAATGCTTAATAAGTTAAATAGAGGAAAAGGGATCCTAACCTAAGAATGTAAACTACGAACCAATTCTAAACTCTTTAATTGGGGAACAACCAATTGGGCACAAATTTTTTCCTATAGGAGAGTTGAGTATTATGACTAAGTGTTCTATTTTGAATGTTGATAATTGGATAATGATTTAGACATGAAAATGCAAGAACTAGGTAAAAGGATGAAATAAAGATAATAATCAACGTAAATAGAAAGGTAAAGAACTGAAAATCAACAAAAATGTAGAGATTTATAACTAAGGTGTAGAGAGAAACTTGTGTCAACAAGAAAAATTTAGAATGACTGGTAAGTGGACCTAGCACTATAGACTTGAAAAAAAAATTTCTTACCCCAAATATTTAATGCAAGAGCATATTGGGATGCGAGAGCCATCTTTCATTTATTTAATTTTTTAAAATAGTTTAGTTTCAAATATTCTAGTGAGTAAATTTATTTCTATACTAATTTCACAAATATTTATTAAATATTTATACCTATTCTACTGTATTTTCATATTTGAGGGTTGGACACATGGTCGAAAAGTGGTTAAAAGACATAAGGAAGGCAACTCTATCCTAGGTGCACACTTGGGGAAGTGGAATGTTTTGTGGACAAATGTTAGTATTGGTTGTAATGCATCTTTAAAAAATCTCTATCCTAAGTGTCCATTTTTTAAGATAGCGAGATTGTCTTGTATCACAATGCATTTTGACACATGCCGCTTGCATGCTACCTAGAATGGGCAGCCCAAGTTTGCATGTATTTGCATGCACTATTTTTAGTGTTTGGAGGAGTTACAAAGTATATTTATGACACCCACCTAATTGAAATAAAAAGTGGTGGCCATGTGGTAATATTGTGAAGCCATTTATTATGTTTCAAACATGCCAACCGAGAACGGAATGATTTTTTAGGAGGTGGGTTTGTTGATGGTTTTGGAATGACTAGGTGGTTTTTGTCTTTCTTAATGGTAAAAAAGGGATGAACTAAACTATTTATCATATCAACTAGGCCCAAAACCTCTTTCATTAAACATTGGAAAACAAACCTCTAAGGGAGATTTACCGTTGACTAACTATTACTCATAGAGATTCAAGCAACCCTTTTGTTCTATTCATTTTTTTCTTGAAAGATTGCTAATTTGATGCAAAATGCAAACTAGGTCTTAAGAATCCATAAATGAGCACATAAAATGATGAATTTATGTGATATAGAAACTAAAATTACATAGAAGATACAAAAATAGAACAAACACTCATAAATGCATTTGTGACTTGATCCTAATTGGCTAACAACTAAGCACAAAGGCCTTATCTTAAACCTTGAGATATATAAATTATATTTCTACTAAATTTGAGATTAAGCTAAGAGAACGATGGGCTAGGCACCCTAGTCTTGATGTTAGTGTCCAGTCACTTTCAGATAAAATTAATAGATGTCTATTTTTGGATCTTGAGAAATTTCCTATATTTAAACTCTGATAGAGACTTCTAACTGAACTTGCAAAATAGAGAGAAGATAGTGTTGTGACTATATAGGAGCTTTCCTTGGGCAAGCCCCCATTTAGATGATTTCCACCTCCACAAATAACCAAGTTGAATCTAAAGCAATAGTATGTGCCCTGATTCTTAATTGTGTCTAAGATTGTAATGAGCCTTAATGCATATACATTTAAACTAGAGTCCTACTCCAGTAGATTTTGACTAAACCCTAAATGAAATAATCAAATATGATGCATGAATTAACTCAAGAATGCATGAATCACATAACTCAATAATAAAACTCATATTTGAAGTTTAATTGCAAAAATGTGAGAATAACATGAAATTATATCCAACCTCTTAGGGAGACATACAAGTCAATCATCAATCATTGAATCCCTATTATCTTCCAACATTTTTTCTTGACTTGATATGTTATTTGATTTTTTAGCTATATTGTTTAATTGACATTTTGATTAGTTTTATTCTTTTCATAATATAATTTTGATAGGTTTTTATTTCATTTTTTATGGTCATTTTCATTTGTTCATTTTAGAATCATAAGAAAGACTGCATCACATTATCTATCCTCTTGTAGTCACTACATCTTTTCTTTTTAAATTGATTGTTTTAATAATGACCATATTTTATATTCTAATTTATAAATAATCAAAAGTAACAATTTATATCATTTTATGATACTATTCAGAGATTGTTGAAATGTATATATTTGTCTTCAAGAAACAAGATTGGGTTGACATTTTGAAAAGCATAATTACAAATGAGGGAACTAATGTTTGCAAATTTAGAGACCATGTCTAACAACAAATCTACACATTTTCTCATATTTGTAGATACATTTGTGTACACACACATAGTGGCTGCTAGGGTCATGCATATATGCTCGAACATAGTCCGGTCTTCATGCATATATGCTCTAGGGGAAAGCAGCTAGACAGTCCGTGCAAAATGGAATCGCCAAAATTAGCGTGGCTGAAGGAGAAGAGAAGAGACAACTGACCGGCAATTTCAATACTCGAATTGCTCTATGGGAGCAGAACGAAGGTACAGGAATATTTCTATGCAACCAAATATTGTACATTGTCTACTATGCTCGATATTCGCCATTACCATCATTTATGTTCATGGTTTATTCCTTTCATCTTGCTTGGAACTTTTGTACCTGCACACGCCTTTGACATTGTTCATGAATGGATACCAAAGACTTGCATGCATGCACACCGTTTATTGAACTTGAATCCCCTTCAAATCAACGATTTACCTATCCAGAGATGCAATTTGAGCAGGGGCCTGACTGGGGCTTAGAAAATGGAAGAGCAAACCAACATTTTCTTTGTGTGAATACTTCGTTGGCATTGGGCTTTGTTGAAGCACAGTGGATATTTGAGGTGCAGACAACCGGGTGTATCCATTTTTCAGTGCTCGAGTATGTGGCCACTAAAGGTAATAAGGTATTGGAGGTGTTGGAAAAAGCAACAAAAAAAGGTAACAAGGTGTTGGAGGCGTTGGAAGAAGCAACAAGAATGTGTAATGCGTCAAGAACTTAATGTTTGAATGAGGTGGTCATCAAGAGGAGCTCTTTTCTTGAGATAATTGTGTGCTTCGTAAAGGTTCTTGTATCCTAAGTCAGGATATAGGTGACCTCGAAGCCCAAAAAGCTTTCCCATGGAGATCATGAGCTGAGAAACATGAAGTTCATTAGCAAGATTAATAGAAAAGGTCCAGTGGAAGTGCAAAGCAGTAGTGGAGATAATGAGTTGAGAACATAAAGGAAGATCAAGCTGTTGGGAAGATTGATAAATAGATTGAATTTGAGCACACTTTCTCAGCAAAAAATTGTTAGAATTTTTATTTGCTTCCAACACAATTTCGAAGAACATAAATCTCATCATCAAACCTTCAAATGAATAGAACCAATATTTGTAAATTTAAATGGTCACACTTTAACATGTACATATATAGCCGTACACACATATTGCATGTAGAGGCTGTCAGAATTATGCATATATGTTCACGAACAAAATTTTTCCATATTAGGGGTGCCCTTTAAGAAGCATATTGGAAAGCATCCATATAAAATGAACTGTATAGCATTTTTTATTGATTATAAATGTCTCCATCTATTTATTTTGAGTATAAAAATAAATTCCTGAAAGAAGTTTTATTGTTTCCATCTATTTATTTAGATTTGTTGTTCTTTTTCATTTGTAGAGAATCAAATGCTGACAAATGTTCTAAAATCCTTATATTCATCCAAAATTTATAGTTTCAAGGATTTAGTCTTGCATTTTCTTCCAAATTGATGTTAATCTTTTTGATATAGATTATGTTAAGAACAATATGAGAAATAACTACTAGTTAGAAAAAACTTGTTTGCAAATAAACCAAATCCAAGTCAACTAACACTTTGTTAACAAAAGAGATAAAACAAATTTAGTAGCAAGTTCAAATCGTCTATATTCTTTCTAAGATTATATAGTCATAATTTTTTCCTCTATCTTCCTAGTTGTTATTGATGTCTCTAGTTGTTCTTGAAGTTGTTTAGATATACAATTTGAAGAAAAAAATTGCCTCCCTATTATGATGGTTGATTGCATGTTTTTTTTTGGTGTTCACATTTCCTTCATAACGTATTGCTATTGTTATAACCTAATCTTAATGTAATCATTATAGTCACATTTACTTATTTTGTTATGGCCTACTTTTCTTTCATTTATTATAGTTTTTCCAAATTGTTGGTAAATCTTTTTTATAAAGGCATGAACTAGTGAGGTCATGAATGGGGGACCTCATTTGCACTAAGAACACACAACAATAACAACCTAGTAGGGCTTTGATAGGTTTTTTAATTTCTTATTTTATGTTCATATCTATATGTTGGATTTATTGTAGTAAAAAAGACTACAATTAATCATCATGTAATCACTACATCTTCAACCTTTAAATTGATAGTTATAATGATTATCACACATTATATTCTAATTTGTATATAATTAGCATACCTATATTTAATAAATAAAATTCATATAGAGGATGCCGATAGATATCAAATTTAAAAAACTTTAGCATTCATAAATATAAACAAATGACAAGATTTACCATTTAAAACAATTAAATAGGTGCAAGGACCATATTGCATTGATGAATTGACAAGACATTGATGCCTTATTTACAAGATAGATATACATGGAAACTGAATGTAAACAAACTTATAACTTAGCAATAGAATCTAAGAAAATATTGATTTTAAATGTATATAATTAATCAATCTTAATTCATTAAAATCATTATGCTCTATGCTCTTTCATTGTCAATATTATAATTGTACTAATATATTTGATTATGATAATTATTCAATCTTAATCCATGATTCAACCATATCAAATACAAAATAAAATATTTTATCATTTCATTTATAACATGATTGTATATGCTACCAAAGATGCTTCTCAACAGGTCATCTAGCTTTGGATTTATCATTACCACATCATAAAGGTGGTGCAACTTGGTGGAAGGATGTTACACTAGATCATTTAACTATCAATTATTCTAACTAAGATTCTCTTGGATCCTCTTGGGTAGATGATGTCTTCCCCCAAGATGAAGTTGTACCTCTCACTGCTCCCAATATTGTGGCCCTTTCTGTCCTTGAGGATATCTCTCCTATTTCTCCTACAGTTTATACTCTAAAACTCAGTTCTGCCTCTATTGAATCTACTCCTAATGCTAGTTGGCTGCAACACCCTATTGTTGATGGTTTCCTTATAGGCCCCCCTCATTTGATCCTTCTTTTGATGGTCGTAATGACAGTATTTCTTAGACTATGGGTTGTCGTAGGTGAAAGGGGAAGTCTTTCCCCTCCCCTAAACTTCTCCTTGTCAAGGCTTAAGTTTTTCTCTCCTTCATTTATTTTGGTTTGGGTTGTTGCTGGTTTGACAAGTTTTCTCTTTGCTTGTCCAACACTGTTTTTTATGGGGCTCTCACCCTTATTTGGTTTTCTCTTTTTCCACCTAAGGGTTTTTGTATTAAGGGCCAACACCCTTGTCTTGCTAAGTTTCTAATAAAAAACATGATTGTATTTTTTATTTACTATTACTTAATTAAATCTAACAAAATCTAACATGGGAATATATTTTAGAAAGCCAAACATTTTAAACCTTAAAGCAGATAAGCTTGATGATGATGGCTTTAATATTTTACATTATAGTTTAATTTAATGTTCGATTAGGTTCCAGATTAGTGTTTAATTTGTATTAAGGCTTTATAAGTTTAAGAGTACAATTGGATAATTTTGTATGTGTTGCAACAAGTTTGGCTACTGTAGACTCATTGAAAAAATATGAGCTTCTTCATTGTTATAGAGGGAAATATCCTTGCAGATTGGTTAACAAATAGGGAGTGCGTTCAATCTAATCCTATCATCAAATCCTCCATGGACTCTCTACTCTAATTTCATGAGGCCTCATTTATCATCCATAGAGAGGCCCTTGGCCCCTAAATCATTTCATGAGCTTTAAATATTTTAGATCCACTTTTTGCATGGTATTTTGATTTAGGAAGGTGTCTTTTAACTAATCACCCTTGATTTTGTAGATTCTTCCTTTTTCAAAATTGTCATAGTTCATGTGCAAGCATGCTTCAAAGACTCTCAAGTGTTGAGGAGGTGCACCTTGGAGCTTATGAGTGGGAAATCCCTTGGTGGGCTTCCCTTGGAGGGGTTTGATTTCAGTACATTCTTGGGCTAAGGATTTTATAAACTTTAAGAATATCTCTAACATTCTCAATAGGTCCAACAAATTGGTTTTTTCACAAGGTGTAAAATTGTTTCTCCTACAACAGTATGCTGGATTGAGGGGAATGGGAATTCAATTGTATGTGTGACTATTGTATGCCTGGAATGTGGTGTCAACCTGCAAGAGGAGAAAATAATTCAAACACACATATGAAACATTGCATTAGAGGTTAGAAATCCAAACAAAGCAAGTTAAATGAATCTAAACTCTTTAAAATTATTCCATGTTCCTCTATCTCCAAGGATCTTCAAGATTCAAGGTGGCTCTTAGCTTGGAAGATCACTTGATTCTTTAAGATGACAACCTAAGAAATGAGATTTAAATGAAATGCAACCAAGATCCTAGTGATGATTTAGATATGAAACTAGATGATGATAGGATGCAAGATATTGATATGAAGTTTAAACTAGTATAAAAATGATACTAAGATGAAGTTAACATGATATGAGATTAACATGACATATCTAAGATTATAATGCTATCAAAATGATCTAAAATGCTATTCTATCAAAGAGAGATAATATGCTTAATGTTATGAGACTATAAGTTTGATGCACAAAGACTTGATTATTTGAAGAAGGGCTCTATTTATAGGGAAAATAGGGCAATGCATGCTCAAGATCAAATAATCTTAACAGGGGCTAGGATTGAAAGTTAATCAATCCATGTTTACAACTCTCACCAATGAAATGGTGATAATTGTCAACAAGAGGTTGCTTGATAGGAGACGTAAGAGGTATTAAATGCCTGAGAAGACATGAAGGTTACCTTAGGAGGTAAGGGTTAACGTTAGGTTAGGGCTATCCATTGGACAAAGATTTTATCCAAAGGATAAACTCTTGTGCAAGGATTAAAGAGATAATCAAGGTTAAAGCCATGAATTCTTGATGAGACCCTTGGGTTAGATGGGGATTGAGTTAGAGAGAAAGTCTCTAATCATGCAAGAAGGTTGAGTTAACCATTAATGATTAGAAAGTCTTTGAGGGTTAACTTGTTGAGGACATAAAGCCTTTAATGGTTTTCAAAGACTTTGGAGGCTTTGAGAAGTGACTTCTCTTTCTTAGGATTGTGACAATATTTAGGAGATGGATTAGGCTAAATTGGAAGTGATTAGAAGAATCTAGAAGGGGGTTAAAAGGCAAGTGGGAGATGTAGAAAAATGCAAGTGGATGAGGGAAAATGATTTTAATTAAAATAAAATTAATTTATTTCAATCAAATAGATGCAACTTGCATAAATACAAATAGGATATTTAAAGAAAATAAATTTGATTTATTTATTTGCAAAGATCAATTTAATTAAAAAGGGGGAAAGTGGAATTGATTAAATAAAGTGATTTATTTAATTAAAGGCTAGAAAAGGATTAGGTGAACTTAATTAAATAAATTGAGTAATTCATTTAATCAAATAGATGAATATGAAGAAATTAATTAAATAAAAGTTAATTAATAGGAGGAAAGGAGTTAAAATAAATACTAAATATTCATTTAGGAAAGTGATCAGATTTATACGTCTACATTTTTCCCCTCTTTGAAGTGACATGTGTGCACATGTTGATTCAAAGAAAAATGCTCAATTTGTTGTCAAAATTTTTGATATGATGCTGTGGATATGAAAAATTGATTTGATATGAAAAGTTGATATGATGCCCCAAATTTGATGAACGATATTTATGATGCCCCATATGTGAAGAATTGATTTGATATAAAAAATTTATATGAAACTGATGTCGATATGAAACTGATATGAAATTGATGTCGATATTTGATATGATAATGTCCCCTTGGGAGATCGGTCATGCACAAAAGGCATGAATGATCTCTTGAAAGAAGAGGAATTCTATTTGAAAGATAGTAGAGTGGACAATGATGAAATGCATGGGTTTGATAAGATTGATAAGATTGATTGGATTGAGATTAAGATTGATTAGATTGAGATCAAGTCTGGTTTCAGGTATGACACCTCCTGTATAAGACAAACATGATCGAAACGTCTGGCTTCAAGAATGACACCACTTGTATAAGACAAAGATGATCGAAGCGTCTGGTTTAAGGAATGATACCACCTGTATAAGACAAATATGATCGAAGCATCTGGCTTCAGGAATGATATATCATGTATAAGACTCGATCAGGATGTTTGGTTTCAGGAACGATATCTCATATATAAGATTTGATCAAAACCTCTGGTTTGAGGAAAGATACATCCTGTATAAGACATGATAGATGAGAGTTGGATGAATGATGAAGATATGAAAGTGAAGAAAGATTCCATCATGATGCGATAGATCTACATGTGATGGATGTAATGATGAATGTCATGATGATGAGATGTATCTTGAAAATGAGATGTAAATGATAATGATAATGAAATGATACTAATGAAATATTAAAATGATATGCAACCTAATGCAAGATTAAGATGATAATGATAATGAAATGATATTAATGCAAGATTAAAATGACATGCAACCTAATGCAAGATTAAGATGATAATGATGTGTAGCTAATGCAAAGCTTAATATGCATTCTCATTCTCAATGTTGCCATCTATTTTGATCAAAGTGCTAGTGCTTCCTTTGTTTTCATCATTGGGCCTTGATTTGTTGAAAGTTGATACAAGCATCATGGTATAATTGAACCATAATGACATGAGGATAACTTACATGGATTTTTATATTGCAAGATGATACAAGCATTGAGGTATAATTGAAATAAGACAACCTGAGTTTTGCTTCCATAAAGTAGACATGAGTTAACCTTTGTCCCATACAAATCTAAAATGTCATCAATGATATGCCACCTGATTGCTTCATAGGACAAATTTGCATGATAAAAGACTTCACTCACAGATAGCAGACAAATAAAACATCACATTCCTTCCTTGCTTCTATAGTCATACAAACATCCTTGAGTTGCTTAGGAGATATGATGAGAAAAAATTAACAACCATAAGTAAGCATGCATGCTATTTGGAATGTATTCTTGTCAAATAAAACATTTTTGAATAGATCTTTTATTCAGTTGAAATTAGTTCAAGTTCACGATGTCTAGCCTTCTTGCATTGCCATTTATCATTTCTTGGTTATTTCGATCCTTGTTGTCTTGCTACATGTTTGGTGTAATGTTGAAAACTTTGAAGGCAAAATGCCCCCAATAAGGTCAAGATTTTTCCCCTTACTGTTGATACTAATTCAATATGGATATGTACACTGATCACCAAGCCTTGGTGGGATATGATTTAGATAACTGGTTCAAATAAACCAAGGATAGTGACTATGCTAAGTATGTCTAGGATTGATAAGCATTTTTGAATTTATGGTGATGTCTTAGATGGGTGGATATGATATGTAAAATATGATTTGTGAAACATGTATTGCCCTCAATTGATAAAAATAAGGCTAACTAGAACAAAAACCAGTAGTCATACTGATCTATGTCATTGTTTTGATTTGTTTGATGATTGATAAGAATGTCTGGTTTCAAAGAGTGAGTACCCCGTATAAGACCCATCTATCTGGTTTCCAGTCTACCTATCCATGTATAAGACATATTGATGTTGATGTTGATAGATGGATTGATTATCAAGACTCGATAATTGATAAGAATGTCTGGTTTCAAAGAGTGAGTACCCCGTATAAGACCGATTTGTCTGGTTTCGAGTGTACCTATCCCTATATAAGACATGTTGATGTTGATTTTAATAGATGGATTGATTAACAAGACTCGATTATTGATAGGAATTTTTGGTTTCAAAGAGTGAGTACCTCGTATAAGACCAATCTGTCTGGTTTCGAGTGTACCTATCCCTGTATAAGACATGTTGATGTTGATATTTTGAGTGATGAATTGATTAACAGGACATGTGATCTATAGTACTCCTCCTCGATCAGACTCTTTTGAAATTATGTTTGACTTTAGTAGACTGTTCAGTGGATGCATTATTATGTATTGATTTAGACTTTATGCGATGTTATTTTATGCTTTAACTAGATATGCGGTGTATGCTTTCGTGTAGTATTTCATTACGTATATTTAATGATTTTTTTATGGATTACTCACATGGACTGACACATTTACTTTATATGTCCGATGTGTTATTTATATGTTGCATGTTTGCAAGTGTATAGGATGCGAGGGGATGATTTTCCTTCACTCACTCTAGTGAAACACTGAATGTCATGATTCTCCTTCATTGATGTGTGTGACATGTTGGTTATATACTTGTCTATATGCACGTGTGGTTCATTGGTGCAAGACATTGCAGGTACAAGTACTAGGTAGGTATGAGGTATTGACTCCACCTGGTTTCACAACTTTGAGCATGCCTTATTTATCCGATGAGAGTGGAGGAGATAGTTGTTGGACCCTATCTTGACCTGCAGTTACACTCGTGTAAGTATTGTCAGTCGGTCATTTTTTTCCATTTGACTAGTATGCGAGTAAGAGTGCTTTGGTATTGTTGTTTTGTGAGTTGTCATTGATCATTCCTTATTTTGCATGTAGCTAATTATTTGAATGGTTGTTAAATTGAGTGAATGATGCTATTTTGTGCTGGTGTAATTAGTTAATTATTATGCTCTTGAGTTTATTGATTTAATTAAATAAATGAGTTGCTAGATTTAAATGGTTAAATTTGCTTATTATATATGGTGTTATAGTTGTATTAAATATTGGCATTCTACACTGTAATGAGAATAGTTGATGTTGTCATTGATGGCAACCAACTGGCAACTAGCTGGCAACCAACTGGAAACCAACCGGCAATAGGTTTCTACACATGCACTGGCATCACAGATATCATACACCGGCAGGCACCGACACTATCAGGCACTTTCATCGGCATCTAGATTACACCGGAAATGAAGTATACCGACACTCAAGCTGACATGGGATAAAGTTTTATTTAAATGAATTGTTTTGTAAATGTAATTAACTATTTGTAAGCCGACTTGGTATATTGTATAGACTCATATATGTATGAGATCTCATAGGTCATTTTGAAGGAGGTAGTAATGAAAGAATGTAATTAATAGGAAATTATTGTATGAGGTGATATAGTGGACAATGAAGGTTTTGGTTAAGGCATCTAAATGACCTTAAACCGGTACTGAACCAGGCATTTGAGATGCTATTTTGAGTAGTACATTGTATTGGATTTAATTATCCATATTATAGTCAGTAAGACTCTTTTGAGTAGTGTGCTCCAGGCAGTTCACCTTCTTGCATGTGCAGACCCTTATTGTAAGTAGTATTTATTCATTGGCCAGTGAGTAAATATTGTGGGCCACAAATCCCACTGAGGTTTTTACCACACTGGGTTTCCTTGTTAAAATATCTTGTGTTATGGTGTGTTTCTATGTTGTTTCTATTATTTGTATTTACTGCATTAATTCTTGTTTATCGGTACACTATTTTGGGTTGCAAAGTTATAAATAAGTTTAAATATTCAATTAACCAGTTAGACACTGATTCACCCCCACTCTCAGTATCTTTGGGACTATCATTGAATCTAACAATTGGTATCAGAGCCTGGTCCTCTATTTGTAAAGCCTAATAGCTTGAGGAAGATTCTAAAACCAGTACTGATGGAGAACTTAAGAAAATAGTTGGAAGGAGCTCTTGAAGATTTTGATGTAGAAAAACTAAAGAATATCAAACTTGAAGATGATTTAAGGATTGCTAAGGAATTCATTAAAGAACTTCAGGAGAACCTAGTTATAGCACAAAATAAGAGAAAAGAACTTCATGAGCAAATGTAGAAACATGATGATGAAAAGGAAACTCTTAGTGACATTACAGACAAGTTGAGGAAAGAGAACACTAACATGAGAAATGAAATGCAAGACTTAACCACAAGGCTATGTAAGGATCTTGAAGATACGAAGAAGAATGAAGAAGACTTGATTAGGAGACTTAATGATGGAGGTAATAAAAATCTAAGACTTTGTCATGAAATTGATATGCTAAAAACAAATTTGATTTACATGCAACATGATAAAGATGAGCTTGTGAGACAAGTTGGAATTCTTGAAAATGAGTTGATCATTACAAATGAACACAAATAAAAATTCAAGAAAAGTTCAGAAAGACTTGTTGACATGATGAAAAAACAAAAACTTGATGGAGATAGAATTGGACTTGGATTTGAACATGAAGAAAGTTTTGGGACTGCAAACAATCAAGATCATAGTAAACCGGTAAGACAACCTAATTCTTATAAATTCAATGGGAAATGTTTCAATTGCAATAAATTTGGTCATAGAGAAAATCAGTGCAAATTTAGAAATAATCATAATACAAACTTACTCACCGGTCAATGTTCCAAATGCAATAAAGTTGGTCATAATTCAGAAAATTGTAGAATGAATGTGAAATGCTATGTTTGTGGTAGATTTGGGCATTTATCTAATCAATGCAGAACACAAAATAATCAAGGATATGGAAAAGCTATTCAGAGGAATAATCTAACTTGTTATGCATGTAACAAGATTGGGCATATTGCAAAATTTTGTAGAAGCAAGACTATACCGACGAACAACAAAAGATCTAGTGTGAAGGGAAAAGAAAAGGTAAATGAAATAAAGCAAGAATTTTCAAAACAATGGATTAAGAAGGGAGATTAGAAAGTTGATGAATCTATCTCTGCACTGATAGAACAGAGTAACCCTCCACCGGTAAGTGATTCTTCATCTAACTAATGAATAATCCTTAGGGGGTATTGCAAAAAATTGAAAATCATGCATTTTACCCTTGGTTGATGGGAAGAAGACACATTTCTGCTTTACCGACATATATGTTAAGTTTTCAATTAACTGGGGAGCATTTAATGCGGTTTTAAAGAACTTTTTTGGCTATAAAGCACCAGAAAACCCTCATTTTGACTCACCAAGCATTAAAGCATTCAAAGAGCACGAAATTGAGCAAGGGAATTCTAAGGCAAAGTAACGAAGTGATTTTTAGACATTCAAAGAATTTCAAGTTAAGAGGTATTTATCAAAATGGCAACTTCATCTTCTGTTCCTGAGTTTATTGCAAAACCTACCATTGGTGAAAACATCAAATGCCCTAGACCCATGTTTAAGATTATTCCTGAGATTGCAAAGTAGGATGATTCTATTGGAGTTTTTTTAAAAATTCCGAAGGGTGTTGCATTTCCTGAAGGCCCTAGAATCTACATCCATTGCAACATAGAAGACCTAGGGACTAAGGATTTGAAGAAAATGTTCAATGAGGTTATTACTGATGAACAAGGTCTGATTAAACCTAAACATAAGATTGTGGATGACAGGTTTTGTAGAAATACTGAACATTCCTGAATTTCCAAAGGAAGTTGTATAACTTGTATTGAGAAGAGTCCATGGAGAGTTCATGTGGTTAGAGTCAGTTTGCAAGATAACCAAGGAAGCAATTAAGGCAGTTACTGGTTTACCCTCAACCAGTAGTAGACTTGATAAAACCAAGACAATACCTAACAAGAATGTGACAAGCTTAACTAGAGCCACATCTAATAGAAGATCACTTAGAGTCAATGATGTTAAGGATATAAATGTGAGATATGTAAGTATGCTACTTGGATATAAAGCAACAAATGCAAATAGACTGAATTGAATTTTTAGCCTTTGCACTCACAGTGCATATGAGTTGGTGAACAATAATGCTATGATTGATGTTTGTGAATGGCTTAAAGATGAACTGATTGACAATTTGAAGAAGATTAAGGGAGATAAGAAAGGTACTATGTGTTTTGGGAGCCTACTAGTATGCTTAATGCTATACTTTACCAAAGAGATACTTGGCATAGGTCACAAAGATTTTGGCTATGACATCCCGGTAGGCAAATAGATGCAAGAAGCTTTCACGGGTATGGGCACTAACTATGATAAGTATGACAAGAAAATCTTCTTTGTTATTAAAAGAGACGAGACTTGGATGGAAGTAGTAAGCCCTAGAACTATTTGGGTTACTGAGATGGGTTATGAGGTAGATCTACCTATTCTGGAAACATATGCAAAAGCCCTACTTGATGCACCTAGGGAGCCATATGAAAAAATATTTGGTAATGCTAAAACTATTGCAAGTAATGTATCTATGCAGAAAGAAAGGAAGAAAAGAGACAAGTTTATCAGAGATGCCTCTAACAAGGCCAATGAAATTAAGGAAAATGTCATGAATATCAGTAGTATATCAGCTAGTGAGCTTAAACTACTGCAACCGGAAGCACATGTTTCACCGGTTGTGACATCTTTTGATACTGACAGTTGCAAGGATTCTGAGTTTAAGAGAGTGCAAAGGAAAAGGAAAACCCAACCGATACCTTCTCCTTCTCAAAAAAACAAAACATAGACAAACAAACAATAGGTAGTTAGGGAACCATAAAAGAAGCTTACACCAAAGAAGATACAGACACTGGTTACCCCTACACTGGATCTACTAAATGAAATAACACAAGAAGGTAATCTAGTAAATGTAAATAAATGGTATCATTCTTTTAAATATTCTGACAAAGAAACTATTGAAGAAAGCATTATTCTACATTTGGATATTTACAAGAAAGTTTTGATTGAGGTTGTGGATATTTTACCTAATGATCTCTATCTGAGACTTGAGGCTAAACAAAAATCTGTGATGGAACTTGATAAGAAATTGAAAGTTGAAGCACTTTTGGCTGTACATTTGGTAAACTCTAAGGAAGAGATAGATGAGCTTCTATTTGAAGCTAACCGGTCAGTATTTATCAGTGGAGACCGACAAGTAAGCCTAATGGCTGGAAGGGTTAAGAAAATTGTAGATGAGACTGTAGATAGCTGGGACATATTTTTTGTTGAGAAAGAAAAGAAAGAGGAAAGAAACAGATCGGAAGTGGACAAGACATTCAAGGTATATCAGAAAGATAAGGGCAAAGGTAAAGTTGGTGGTGTTCCTACTATAAATATTATAGATAATATTCCACCACCACCTTAGGATACCCCTCCAGTACACACAACTAATCCACTAGATATGGCTACTAAAGCTATAACTCATGAGGATACTAACCCAAAGTTTGAAATACTTCTCACAATGAATATATATACACAAGATATAAGTATTGTTGTAGAGAAGGAACAAGCAGATGATAGTGAAAATATAAAGATCTCGGAGAAACTGCCACACATTGTAGACTCTCAGAAAACTAAGATACAGGCTTAAGAAGAGCAACCAGAAACTGAGAAACCTACAAAGGATAAGACAACTAACACAGATCAACATGAATTAGGGAAACTATCAATTGAAGAGGTACTTGTATAGATTGAGAAACCATCAAAGGCAGAGGTACATACACAGACAGATCCACTGGAAGAAAATTTAAGTAAAGAGCAACAAATTTTTGGCAATAAGGAACAAATAGTAAAGGTAGTTGGAGAATATAGCACATTAGCAGGAGAATTTAAACAAACTAACATCACAAATGTTCTTTTGGATTCTATCAAGAGGATAATAGATTGCATTTCCTTCATTTAAGGCTATTGATTATACATTACCTATCTTGAAAATGATTGCACCTACCTATAAGATAGATCACATTAATGATTCTTTAGGTAAATTGGACACATTGTCCAAATTTATTGCTGAAAATGTTCTAACTCTGGAAAAGGTGAATGAGGATACTAAAGGTATAACTCATGATGATACTAACCCAAAGTTTGAAATACTTCTCACAATGAATATATATACACAAGATATAAGTATTGTTGTAGAGAAGGAACAAGCAGATGATAGTGAAAATATAAAGATCTCGGAGAAACTGCCACACATTGTAGACTCTCAGAAAACTAAGATATAGGCTCAAGAAGAGCAACCAGAAACTGAGAAACCTACAAAGGATAAGACAACTAACACAGATCAACATGAATTAGGGAAACTATCAATTGAAGAGGTACTTGTATAGACTGAGAAACCATCAAAGGTAGAGGTACATACACAGACAGATCCACTGGAAGAAAATTTAAGTAAAGAGCAACAAATTTTTGGCAATAAGGAACAAATAGTAAAGGTAGTTGGAGAATATAGCACATTAGCAGGAGAATTTAAACAAACTAACATCACAAATGTTCTTTTGGATTCTATCAAGAGGATAATAGATTGCATTTCCTTAGCATTTAAGGCTATTGATTATACATTACCTATCTTGAAAATGATTGCACCTACCTGTAAGATAGATCACATTAATGATTCTTTAGGTAAATTGGACATATTGTCCAAATTTATTGCTGAAAATGTTCTAACTCTGGAAAAGGTGAATGAGGATACTAAAGGTATAACTCATGATGATACTAACCCAAAGTTTGAAATACTTCTCACAATGAATATATATACACAAGATATAAGTATTGTTGTAGAGAAGGAACAAGCAGATGATAGTGAAAATATAAAGATCTCGGAGAAACTGCCACACATTGTAGACTCTCAGAAAACTAAGATATAGGCTCAAGAAGAGCAACCAGAAACTGAGAAACCTACAAAGGATAAGACAACTAACACAGATCAACATGAATTAGGGAAACTATCAATTGAAGAGGCACTTGTATAGACTGAGAAACCATCAAAGGTAGAGGTACATACACAGACAGATCCACTGGAAGAAAATTTAAGTAAAGAGCAACAAATTTTTGGCAATAAGGAACAAATAGTAAAGGTAGTTGGAGAATATAGCACATTAGCAGGAGAATTTAAACAAACTAACATCACAAATGTTCTTTTGGATTCTATCAAGAGGATAATAGATTGCATTTCCTTAGCATTTAAGGCTATTGATTATACATTACCTATCTTGAAAATGATTGCACCTACCTGTAAGATAGATCACATTAATGATTCTTTAGGTAAATTGGACACATTGTCCAAATTTATTGCTGAAAATGTTCTAACTCTGGAAAAGGTGAATGAGGATACTAAAGGTATAACTCATGATGATACTAACCCAAAGTTTGAAATACTTCTCACAATGAATATATATACACAAGATCTAAGTATTGTTGTAGAGAAGGAACAAGTAGATGATAGTGAAAATATAAAGATCTCGGAGAAACTGCCACACATTGTAGATTCTCAGAAAACTAAGATACAGGCTCAAGAAGAGCAACCAGAAACTGAGAAACCTACAAAGGATAAGACAACTAACATAGATCAACATGAATTAGGGAAACTATCAATTGAAGAGGTACTTGTATAGACTGAGAAACCATCAAAGGTAGAGGTACATACACAGACAGATCCACTGGAAGAAAATTTAAGTAAAGAGCAACAAATTTTTGGCAATAAGGAACAAATAGTAAAGGTAGTTGGAGAATATATCACATTAGTAGGAGAATTTAAACAAACTAACATCACAAATGTTCTTTTGGATTCTATCAAGAGGATAATAGATTGCATTTCCTTAGCTTTTAAGGCTATTGATTATACATTACCTATCTTGAAAATGATTGCACCTACCTGTAAGATAGATCACATTAATGATTCTTTAGGTAAATTGGACACATTGTCCAAATTTATTGCTGAAAATGTTCTAACTCTGGAAAAGGCGAATGAGGATACTAAAGGTATAACTCATGATGATACTAACCCAAAGTTTGAAATACTTCTCACAATGAATATATATACACAAGATATAAGTATTGTTGTAGAGAAGGAACAAGCAGATGATAGTGAAAATATAAAGATCTCGGAGAAACTGCCACACATTGTAGACTCTCAGAAAACTAAGATACAGGCTCAAGAAGAGCAACCAGAAACTGAGAAACCTACAAAGGATAAGACAACTAACATAGATCAACATGAATTAGGGAAACTATCAATTGAAGAGGTACTTGTATAAACTAAGAAACCATCAAAGGCAGAGGTACATACACAGACATATCCACTGGAAGAAAATTTAAGTAAAGAGCAACAAATTTTTGGCAATAAGGAACAAATAGTAAAGGTAGTTGGAGAATATAGCACATTAGCAAGAGAATTTAAACAAACTAACATCACAAATGTTCTTTTGGATTCTATCAAGAGGATAATAGATTGCATTTCCTTAGCATTTAAGGCTATTGATTATACATTACCTATCTTGAAAATGATTGCACCTACCTGTAAGATAGATCACATTAATGATTCTTTAGGTAAATTGGACACATTGTCCAAATTTATTGCTGAAAATGTTCTAACTCTGGAAAAGGTGAATGAGGATACTAAAGGTATAACTCATGATGATACTAACCCAAAGTTTGAAATACTTCTCACAATGAATATATATACACAAGATATAAGTATTGTTGTAGAGAAGGAACAAGCAGATGATAGTGAAAATATAAAGATCTCGGAGAAATTGCCACACATTGTAGACTCTCAAAAAACTAAGATACAGGCTCAAGAAGAGCAACCAAAAACTGAGAAACCTACAAAGGATAAGACAACTAACACAGATCAACATGAATTAGGGAAACTATCAATTGAAGAGGTGCTTGTATAGACTGAGAAACTATCAAAGGCAGAGGTACATACACAGACAGATCCACTGGAAGAAAATTTAAGTAAAGAGCAACAATTTTTTGGCAATAAGGAACAAATAGTAAAGGTAGTTGGAGAATATAGCACATTAGCAGGAGAATTTAAACAAACTAACATCACAAATGTTCTTTTGGATTCTATCAAGAGGATAATAGATTGCATTTCCTTAGCATTTAAGGCTATTGATTATACATTACCTATCTTGAAAATGATTGCACCTACCTGTAAGATAGATCACATTAATGATTCTTTAGGTAAATTGGACACATTGTCCAAATTTATTGCTGAAAATGTTCTAACTCTGGAAAATGCATTCTTTGAGAACACTATAAAGAATTGTACCGATTAGTTGGACACACTTTTACCAGTACTTAATTCTACAATTTTGGAGTATGAGGAGGTATATAGAGAAGCATGTAAACCTCACTATTTGACAAAGGATATAGATGAGGAAATCAAGAAGACACAGAAAGAGATCAATTATATTGCAGATAATTTGATAGGTTCTTCAGGACTTATCTCAGTTTTTTAGCAAGAAATGGTAGTTTTTGAAGAGAAGTTAGAGAAACTTGAGAAAGAGAAAGAAAGGATAAGGTCAAAATCCTAAGAACTCAAAAGTAAACTTTGTCCAAAATTGGACAGTCTCATTATTCAATGGGTTGAATTATCAAAGGCAACAGTTCAAGGAGAATGATCACCAAAGCAACAAATGCACTATCTAACCGGCATGATCCAGCAGACTGAGACCATTCTCTCTGACATCAACAAATTCATGCAGAGCCTAAATCTTGTTTCGACAGACATTTTTAGATTGTAGCCAACCGGTTATAGGTGATGAGGTAGCATTTTTGTATTCTTTGATTCTTTTTGACATCCTTTTTCATTGATGTCAAAGGGGGAGTAGTAGTATAGAGAAAAATAAGGAGTAGTGTGGAGAAAATAAATGCACAAAGGAGATCACTTGCTCAGGGGGAGCACACTTCTTTTTGGATTTCAGTTTTGGATATTAGGTTTGGATTTTTCTCATGAGTGTTGCCATTAATGCCAAAGGGGGAGATTGTTGGCATTCTACACTCTAATGAGAATAGTTGATGTTGTCATTGATGGCAACCAACTAGCAACCAACTAGCAACAGGTTTCTACACATGCACCAACATCACAGATATCATACACCGGCAGGTAGCGACACCAGCAGGCACTTTTACCGACATCCAGATTACACCGGAAATGAATTATACTGGCACTTAGGCTGACATGGGATAAAGTTTTGATTATATGAATTGTTTTGTAAATGTAATTAACTATTTGTAAGTTGACTTGGTATGTTGTATATACTCATATATGTATGAGATCTCATAGGTCATTTTGAAGGAGGTAGTAATGAAAGAATGTAATGAATAGGAAATTATTGTATGAGGTGATATAGTGAACAATGAAGGTTTTGGTTAAGGTATCTAACTGAGCTTAAATTGAGCCTGAACCAGGCATTTGAGATGCTATTTTGAGCAGTACATTGTATTGGATTTAATTGTCCATATTGTAGTCAGTGAGACTCTTTTGAGCAGTGTGCTCCAGGCAGTTGGCCTTCCTGCATGTGCATGCCCATATTGTAAGTAATATTTATTCATTGGCCAATGAATAAATATTGTGGGTCACAAATCCCATTGAGTTTTTTCCCACACCAAGTTTCCTCGTTAAAATATCTTGTGTTATGGTGTGTTTCTATGCCGTGTCTGCTATTTTTGTTTACTGCATTAATTATTGTTTATCGGTACACTGTTTTGGGTTGCAAAGTTATAAATAAGTTTATATATTCAATTAACTGGTTAGACACTGATTCAGCCCCCCTCTTAGTGTCTTTGGGATTGTCATTGAATCTAACACTAAATATTGTGAAAAGAAATAAGCAAATGCCTTGCCATTTAAATGTTAAATGCTTATGTTGAAATAAAGTATCATGAAAATAGAAAATCAAATTAATAAAGGTTTTTTTCCCTTTTTACCTTTTTATTAGTTTTAGATTTGATTTTTTTGAAAATTATTATTTATGTATAAGGTAAATCTGTTTTCCTTTACTTTTTAAAATAGTTTATTCTGATTGGTGGAGAATACTTTTAACCTAGAAAGTTTAGGTTGAAAATAGATTTTTCCCATATATTCTTGGGAGATCACGGGAAGAAGGGAGGTAGATTTTTGAATGCAAAATTTGTAAAGCCATTTGGAAGAAGGAGTTTGCATTTGGAATTGTTTGCAAGGTTGAATCTCTTCCACAAATTTTCTTCCTAGATTGCTTTGTAGGTTGGATAGTTTTCTTCTTGTTTTGCAATTAAAATTTGAATGTTGAGTTTTCTTTATGTGTGTTTGTTCAAAGTTGTGAAAATCTTATTGAAGATTCTTGTTGGATGTTGGATTGGAAAGAAACAGTAGTTATTATTGAATTTTATTGAATTCAAATCAAATGTGTGCATGTTGAAGGAAATGGTTATTTTGTCTATTTGTGGTGTGTTGTATGTGTAGACACCCAAAATTGTCCAGTCTAAATAAATAAATTTTTTTTATTTAATTATCTAAGCTTAATTCTTCTATTAATTAAATAAATCTTTATTTATTTAATTAATTGATTTATCCTCTTCTAGCCTTATTTCTCATTTAAATAAATACATTTATTTATTTAAATTATCCTTTTCTTAAATTAAATCAATATCTTATTTATTTAATTGATCTCACTCCTATTAACTAAATAAATCTTTATTTATTTAATTAATTCATTAACCTTTTCTAGCCATGGCACATGTCATTCATCTCTTAATTCATACACTACCTACCCCTTTCATTATTTTATTATTTCTTTTACCTACCCTCTAATCATAGCTGACCTCCTTTTACACCTCTCAATCTTATCCCTCCATTTCATATAGTGTCTTCTATATAAGGAGATTCTTCCTTCATTATCAACCCTAATCAACCTAATCAATCTATGGAAACCCCCCCGTTGACTACTTGACTACACTATGCTTTTGAACATAGGTGATCCTACTTGCAACCACATTTTCATTCTTTGTTGAGCTCTTGTGCACATAAAATCTGAGAGCAAATATATCAAGCAAGATCAATGGAGATAGGAAGAATGGAGATCCAAACCCTATTGGACATGTGATGGTATAATCTTTGTGATTTCATTTGATTTGCATTGTCTTAGGTAATCTTCATATGTTATGGTGGATCTTTGTTGTTATTAGGCTAGGGTTTTGTGGTTGAATTCATTTAGCCTTTCAATATCGTTATTATTGTTATCCATTTTCACCATATACATTTTGGCACACCCCGTGGGACATTGATTTTTGTTAGATCTATATTTTTTGCAGATTTTTCTAACCCTATATTGCTGTTTTGTAAAACAATTTGGAGAATAACCTTGTCCAGCTAGGGTTTTGGACACAAAATCAAGATCTTGGAGAGATTCGATCATATCTCAGAAATGGCTTAAAAATTTTTCACCAAATTTTTTTTGTAGGTTGAAAAAAGTATTAGGAGCTCTCAATCCAAAATGTAGAATTTTTGGAGAATATTTTCATTTTTTATGAATTTTAATAAAAAACTAATTTTGAGAGCAAATGAGAGAATTTTTTGGATTTTCTTACATTTTTGGAAATCTATCATAATTATACATAGGATCAATTCTTTGTGATTTTAATTTTAATGCAAAATATTTCCCTAAAAATTGTATCTTTAAAAATTAGGATTTTTCCTTATTTTAATCAGATCTCACAAACGGCTTCTAATTTTGGCATCCAATTTTTTGTGAAGGTTAGGAAAATTATCAAAAGGATTCAATAAGAATTTCAAATTTTTTGGATCATGTGTTCAATTTATATGAATTTTTTATGAGTTTTCATAAAAAATTAATTTTGAGAGAAAATTAGCGAATTTTTCAAATTTTCTTACATTTTTGGAAATCTATTAGAATTATACATAGGATCTATTCTTTTTATTTTAAATTTTATGCAAAATCATTCCTCAAAAATCAGATCTTTGAAAATTAGGGTTTTGCATTATTTTACTCATATCTCACAAACTGCTTGGATTTGTTGTAGAAATTATTTTATGCAAGTTTGGAAGACAATCAGGACTCTCCAATAAAAATTTTATATTTTTTGGATTGATATTGCATTTTATATGAATTTTTTATTATTTTTCATAAAAAATTAATTTTTTTAGCAAATTAGCAAATTTTTTGGATTTTCTTACATTTCTAGAAATCTCTTGAAATTTTATAGGTGGTATTTTTTTATGATGATTCAGATCTTTGAATTGGTCAACAAAATGTATTGTTGAAGGCCCCTATTTCACAAAGTCTTTTGGATCTAAAATTTAGCTAACTTATGTGCTTGCGAGAAGGGGTGATTATTTCAAGCAATCCAAACTACTAATAAATCTTTGTTGCAGGTCCTTGGCAAGGGTTTTTGGATTTTTATTGTGTGCCTTGTTTTCATAGACTAGCAAACATTTCAATTGGTGCACTAAAATTGAATCATTGTCTTTTGTGTCTTGAGCAATAGGCTCTTTTTGTTTAATCTTTAGAGGACCTACCTTCCCGTGTGGTCATTAGGACTACTAGTGAGAAGAGAATGACCCAAGTGGTAGCGAGGAAAACCCACCTCTTCTGAACCACTATAAACAACTGTATTCATGGTGAAAACTATGGATAACGTGTGCTGATTAGTTCATACTGACACTATGTCTCCCCATAAACCCGTTTGATCAAATTTATTTGATCAGTTGTAGGGTGTAACCCCTACCAGCTGGGAGCCTTCTGTATTTACAGAGTTGAAAGTGCCTCATGTATGGCCACACGAGCAGATGCCCTTACTAGCACCTTTTTGTTTTAGAAGCCAAAATCCTTCTAGTTGTTAAGGCAGGAGGTCGAACCTCTGGTAGCGGCCCACACACATACGGTTTTTAGTAGAGATACAAAGTTCACCACAAGGAGTTTTCATGGGGAATGATGCTTGGCTGACCCGAGAAGTGAGTGTCGAGGGTGGAGCTAGTGAGGTCAAGCATCTAAGTATTCGCTCTGAATAGCGTAGCCTCGGGGGTAAAACTTCATGTGGGACCAACAACTATTGTCTTGGCCAGCCATAAGAATTGTGCTTGACTTATTATAAACATTCAAAACATTCAAGACCAAAGAGCAAAACATTGTGTCTTTTGTGTCTTCAAGTGTATGCAAAACATTTTTACATCAAACAACACACTTTTCTTGGATCATTTTGAGTCTAAACACTTGAAAACATTGAGTCCTCATCAACATTGTGTCCTCTTGTCATGAAAAATAGTCAAACATTCATATTTGGTCACAACCAACAACTTCACAAATTGGAAAAATTTTACAGTCCAAGAAACAAGAGTAATTAGTTTCAGAATTCTTGAGCTTCCTAGGTTGTTTCTCCAAGTTTTCATCTAGCATTCAACTTGTCTTTGGGTCTCACAAATTCCATCATTGCTTTACATCTTGCATTAAATTACATTTGTCTAAACTTGAGTCAAAAGGTCACTTGCTTGTCCTCATCATACTTTGTCAACACACTACATACAACAATATTTTGCTAAGTGGTCCCTCATCAAGGTCTATCACCTTTGGGTCTCATTTGGTCTTACTTAGAGTCAAGGTCAACTTACCTCGTCAAGAGAAACTATCCTCTCTTTGGAAGTCACACCTACTCTACTACATACATACTTGGTCTTACACTTTGGACATTGCAAGTACACTTCAGATTCATTTACATTCCATCCAACTCTTAGTCTTCCATACTTTTTCCATTTTCATCTAGTCTCACACATCTCGGTCAATACCTAGTTCATGGTTGAAACCCGTCTTCAAAAATCTAGGAGAGAAACTAAAGAGGCTCAAGAGTCTGCAAACATGAGTTCTTATGAGTATGACAATGATATCTTTTTCAATTCTGATCATACTACATTACCTAACATGGATGCCTATAGAAACATTCCAAATGTTGAGAACATGGACACTACAAACAAAAATGATACACACAATGATGATATTGACAACTTTTCAGTACATTCAATAGATGTGGAAGAATCCATTATGGATCCCCGTTTCAATCGATTGGTTGAAGAAATAATGACGAGGGATAGACAAAACTTCTTACAAATGATGGCACAAAGTGGAGCCAAGATACCTCATTATTTTGACATGTCTCAAATAATGGAAAATCGACCTTTGCAACAACCTCACTCCAACATGGATCAAAGGAGGCCTAATAGTGGAGGCAATAGAAGACCACATCTTGTGCCTGAATCACCATCATCTTTGTTTCAAAAACCAGAGGTCCCACATACACATGGTCAAGCATATGATACTCACCTTCATAGACCATTATGGAAGTCTTATGCAGAGAAATATGCTCAATCACATATCAATGCTAAGGATCAACCACCAAAGAAATTGGATATTCAAAGGCATGCTCAAAATTTGGACACAAGGAAACCCCATGTCAAATTTGGGGGCAACACATTAGAACATGTCACGCCTGTAGAGTATGGTATACATGGACAAAATAGATATTTCGTTCCTCAACATGAATCTATACCAAGTGGTCCATATATGCAGCATCACTATAGACCTCCTCCATATGAACATGTGTATGATCAATATCATCCATATATGCAACATGCTCCTCCTCCAATTGGTGCCTCAAGCATAGGGTATGGTCCAAGAAGTTGATCTCCACCTAAGAACAATTTGGAGCAACAAATCAGGGACTTAAAAAAGAAAATGGAGGACATAAATAAACCGAAGCCAACATACACAATGAGAGAAATATGTCCTTATCCATTTGACAAGAGAATTCCAATGCCTCCTTTTCCTACATACTTTGTGACACCTAAGTTTGATAAGTATAGAGGAAAAGGGGATCCTAAGGCACACATAAGACAGTTTTTCACAGCTTGCATTGAGGTAGCTTCAGAAGAGACATATTTGATGATATTATTCCCACAAAGCCTAGGTGATCAAGCTATGGAATGGTTCTCCCATTTTCCACCTAGTATTAAGTTATGGGGTGACTTAGCAGAGGCATTTATTCAACATTTCTCCTACAATATAGAGACAAACATATCAGTCACTACTTTGGGCAACACCAAGCAAAAAGAGGGAGAGTCTTTTGCATCATTTTTACAAAGATGGAGGAATCTAGCTAGCAGATGCTCTTGTGAAATTCCACAAAAACAAATGGTAGAAATGTTCACCCAAAATGTTAACAAAGACATTGGCTATGATCTAAGGAAATCTTGTTTGTCCACCTTCAAGGATGTCATTGAAAAAGGCTTAGTGACAGAAAAGGTCCTAATTGAGCAAGGAGTCATTAAGATATTCAAGGAAAACAAGGATGACTTTAAAGGAAAAGATAAGACAAGATTTTGGAATAAAAGCAAAAACACAGTCAATGATGGTGTTGTTGATGCCAATACAGTGCGACCCAAAATCATTTTTTTAGGATCAAGCTCTACAAACAATCAAGTGAATACTCAAACAACTTCTAGATCACGAAGGAAGTACACTCCATTGGGAGAACCACTTGAGTAAGTTTTCAAAAAGCTAGTGGCAAACAAGGTAATCACTATTCTAGATTTTCCTCCATATGAACCGAAGGTTAAACCAAATTGGTGGAATAATGATGAATATTGTGAATTTCATAAAAGCAAGGGACATAAAACAAGAAATTGTCATCAACTAAAGAACATCATACAAGATCTCATTGATAGAGGTGACATTGAGATTGAAGGACACTCATCCAATCAAGAACATGAGATGTTTAAGGAACCATTCCCAAAGCATGACAAGGGAAAAGCTAAAGCCACAGATGAGCAAACCAACTATACCAAAGCATCTTATAACTATGATTCAACTATCAATCACATTTCGATGGACAATTATGTCTCTACCATTATCATCAAGGACAAAATGTCTGAGAATTATACCCAAAGACCCAAGATTGTCCTAAAAGGCATCAAATCTTCTTTCGAACCTACCTCTGAATGTAATGTTACAACTTGTCAAGGTAAATTCACTTTGCAAGATGCTCCAGCTAAAAA
Source organism: Cryptomeria japonica (assembly GCF_030272615.1). NCBI lineage: Eukaryota > Viridiplantae > Streptophyta > Pinopsida > Cupressales > Cupressaceae > Cryptomeria > Cryptomeria japonica. The sequence continues at coordinate 84,628,176 of NC_081415.1, forward strand.
CACAGCTTCCTTATCAACCAAACCTGAGTATGACCTTGTCAAACAGTTAGGAAAGACACCCGCGCTCATCTCCATTCTTGAGCTCCTACGCATATCCCCCTCACATAAATCCATTCTTGACAAAATCTTGAGAGAAACTATTGTTCCTACTGATCTGAATGTGGACCAGTTTCAAGCCATGGTGGGATACCTTTCCATTCCACACTCCCTTACATTCACAGAAGCCGATGATGCCTCTGTAAGTCAGCCACATAATGCACCATTACACATTGAAGCCTTCATACACAAACATAGAATCAAATGAGTCCTGATAGATGGAAGAGCAGGTCTAAACATTTGTACATTGAGCACTATTAAACAATTGGGATATTCTGACAAAGTTGTGAATGCTACAAACAAAATTACCATCAAGGCATATGATGATGAAGAACATTCATCCAAAGGCACAATCACCTTACCTCTCAGAGTTGGGCCAGTTACAAAGGATGTGGTTTGTCAGTTCCTAGACCTGGATCTCACATACAATATATTGTTAGGACATCCATGGATTCATGAGATGAGCACAGTACCATCTACATATCATCGATGTATCAAGTTTCCACACAATGGAGTTGAAGTGACTGTCAAAGCTGACCCAAATCCATTTATATATTGCAACAATCTGCAACCTAGATCAGAAATAATAATTCTAGTTAATAGAGAATCTATTCCTTCATTAGCATATGTGGATCCAGAATCATTAAAAGCTTCTACATCCAAACAATCAGAGCTCAAAGGAAAGTTCAAGTTTAAAGACATGGGATGTGGTGAGTATATCTTTCATGTTGATCAACTCCCACTATCTCCTAATGTATTCAGTCGACAAGAACAACCTACAAAAAAATTGCAATGCTAGGGAATTGGGTGTGAACCACCTAGTGTTGTCGCTACTAAGTCCAAATGCAAATCTCCTCTAGCGGTGCAAGCAACTCTTGATATCAATAGTCCTAAGAGTGGTTCCAACAAAGAATCTATTGAGCATATCACAAACCCTTTTGAGAACTCACATAGCCTTACTATGTCATCTGCTCATTCCATTTCCACTCCTCTTCCAAACTTGGATCAACAAGAATTAAAAAAGCCCTTACTGATTGGGGATCAAAAATCAAGCTTTGAAAAGAAAAATCTAAAAGTCAAAAATAATAAAGAAAAGTCCTTTAGTCCAAATCAAAATCAAAAGCAACTGGACTCCACAAAAATCAAAGTCAAGGATAAAAATACTATGAATGAAAAAGAGAAAGAGTTGATCTCCCCTAATATCAAAATAATTGGGGGCAAAAGTTCTAGAATTTTAAGTCAAAAAGAACACTTGTTGATCCTAAGTCTCCATCATGCTATCCTACTTTCACTTCTTTTCACAATCATAAGCCTTCATAACTCATCTACTTGTTCCACACATCTTTTTCCTTCTGGTGATACATCATGGAACTTTAATGGAGCTTCCTCAAAGGACATTGTTATCAGGGATGCCCAAACTTCTTTAGGTGACACGCATATGGGCCTATGTAGTCCACACACTAGTAATTCTATCTCAGTTCCCTTATCAAGGAAGACAGTCACTTGAGTTACATATCATTCAGTCAAGGAATGTCATAGTTACAATCACAAAGTCAAGTCTCGCACATTTGAGGTAGGTGACTTGGTTCTTAGAGAAAATCCTAAAAATCAGCAAGACAAAGAAAAGAAGGGAAAGTTTGAACCAAACTGCCTTGGTCCTTACATCATCATAGCAGCATATGGATCTGGGGCATATCAGCTCTCAACTACAAAAGGTGAACCTTTGGAGGATCCTATCAACAACATGCACCTTCGCAGGTTTTACACATAGCTCTTCAGAGTATCCTAATTCAAAAAATACAAAAAAATTCAAAAATTTAAAAAAATAAAAAAAAAAATCGTTACTTGGTGAAAACCTAGCAAACAGATGCCTTGTGACAAAAAAAAAAAAAACATTGAAAAATTGAAAAAAGTAAAGAGAAATAATTTCGTCCAATGGTGAAAACCACTTTGGTGGTGCCCTGGGCAAGTACCATGTTGAAAACTAGGTCACCACTGCCATGCATAGAGACATTGCTCCTCCCTCCTTTAGGATTCTCTTTCATCACTTCACTTTGCACAAACTCACAGCCTATCATTCATAACAAACTTACCCATTCCCATCATGGCTTGTCATTGATCTACACAAGATTAGTTTACCATTCATAATAAACATTCCTTTTCACCCCTTTCCATTCATAATAAATCAGCTCCTATTTGTGGCTAAGGCAAATCCTATGTCTAGTGATGGGTGTGGAACTGAGAACATCACATGTTTCGAGGAGTACAGTTTCTTCCAGCTTCCTTTAGTCTATCTGCGCACAATCCGCAATAAAGCAACATTTGCATGATAGATCCGCAATAAAGTTTCATCTTCTTCACAATAAAGTATTAGTTTCATGGATTCAGTTAGTTTCAGATGATACGTAGTAGCAACAATGTGCTTCAACAAAATAAAATCTTTCAACAGACTCAAACAACATATGGTTTCATGTTATCTATCCTTTTTGTGACAGTAAACATTATGACCACAATCAAATAAGACTTATACAAGTGACAAGAGACACTAAACTTGAGGACTATAGTGGATGTTGGTGTTGAGTCTTGGTTTTCTTTTGATTTTATCTTTTGGTGACATGTCTTTTATCTTTTTTAGGATGTCTCTGACTAGAGATCCTATCTCCAGGATGTCTTTGACTAGAAAGACGAGGATGGGGTATCGTCACCTATTTGTATTTGTTGTCTATGGATTGTCATTTAGTAATGCTATGACTTGTCCAAGGATATGAGTACACTGTGAGTCTAGTATGAACTGGAGCATTCCTTGTTTGTGACTATCTTATCTCCATGCAAATGGGTACAATGACTTTCTGGGTCGAACATATGCCTCGATTGTCATAACCTACTTGCCATAATAAAGCTCAATGATGATAACGCACAAGAATCTCTTTCACTTTCATATCTTCTATCTTCCATCCCCCTTTCTTGATTGACCTCCATAGTCCTTCTTGAGTCCGTGTAGCCTGCTATCACATGACTGAGTATAATGACACACCAAAAACATTTGCATTTCATGTAGTTGCACCTGCATTACCACATATTAAGCACTTCATACATACATATAGATATCACAATTGCATCACATCCTACACACAACACATGTTAGCACATTTTATATTATCATCATGTAAATAATTATTTGCATTATCATATTTATCTGCATTTCATACATTCACATTTGCATTGGCATAACATTATAAAACATAAAAGAACAAAATATATATATATATTGCATTGCATCATATACATATTTGCATCCATATCATAAGCATCACATGAGAACATCTCATCACATAGGTACGCATGCATATAGTTGCCGCAAAGATGAATCATCTCATATATATAATCATAAGTGTCATGATACAATGATGTCAAAATCATATGGCTACAATCACCCAAAGGTATCTACATCATCATACAAAATGGTACAAAATTGATACATAGGGAGCCCTCTACGGCTATGATGAACTCCCTTCCTCAGAGCCGACTGGCCTTGACAAAGTCTGAGCCCTAGAAGGACCCACCCCAAGATCATCTCTCCTATCCCTTGTGTCCTCTACACCCACCCCTCATGTCGCCCTATCCGGATAGAGGAACCCACTTATAACTCCTACCAACACTGTTGGTAGTGCTAATCTTGTCCATGTCATGGTATCCCATGCCACATGTCCAGCCCTCATCTCTAGTCCTGGATCCTAAAACACTCGTCTCAAGGCCTCCCTAGCTCCATCTCAATCATATGGAATTAGCTCCCCCTTGATCGGTATCTGCAAAATCCTGTATACATCCTCCAGGGTAACTATCATCTCCCCCATCGAAAAATGAAAAGTGCAAGTCTCAGAGTGCCACCTCTCTGCCAGTGCATTCAACAATCCCATGTTTTCCTGAAACTCAGGCACATATAGAATATGTCTCAATCCCATAGCCTCAATTGTATCTCAATCCTCGGTTGTCAACTCAGGTCGCAACCTCTGAGTCGATGGGAATCTCTCCCGTGACTCTAGCATAGGAAAATACTCCTACAGTCACACAAATAAATCATCTCAGTCCTAGTGACACTCACTGTTCATCACAAAGTGTTGCTTCTATCCTAGTGGTACTCCCTATTCATCACAAAGTACTACGTGTTTGGCACTCCCTATTCATCACAAAGTGCTTCTCACATTTGCACTCATTGTTCATCACAAAGTGCTGTTCATATTTTAGTACTCCTTGTTCATCAAAAAGTACTATATCTTGGTACTCACTATTCATCACAAAGTGCCTTGATCTATCCTAACCTAGGGCCTCTGCTTGAGTGAATCCTCTTGAGAAGTTTCCTAATTGGCAATGTATGTTCTATCACAAAACTGTCAATCCTAGCCCTATTTGTTATCCTTGTCTTCCCTAAAGGACCTGCTTGAGTGTATCCTCTTAGCAACTTATCCAGTCGATAGCATATGTTCATCACAGAACTGCCAATTTGACCTAGAAGGCACAAATTCACATTTTTGGACACAAACGTGCTTTCATGACATAAACGCTCGTTTAGACCGCATAAATGCGCCTGGCACCAACGTAGATGTGCCTACACATTTTTGACATTTTTTGGACCCTATTCTAAGCACATTTATTACCCTACCTAGCATGCATTAATGACAACAATAAATGCATCAAATGTACAAGGAGGTTTTGTGGTACTTACTGGCTCTCTTGCCTCTGCTGGCCTCTGAAATCGGCGAACACGATTGAATCTATGAGCCATTGCCATCGCTACTGACTGTTGCTGCTCTATGTCGCTCTGCACTCTAATCTCTTGGATGTGTGGATGACAATGAGGATGTTTTCTCCTCATGGTCTATCTAATAGACTACCCTAGCCCTAGTCTCCTATGTTAGTCTTCATTATCCCATGACTTTGTCACTTTATCTGGTCAGTCCATTCTAGCCTTTCTTTCTTATCAAGAGATTGTCTGTGGTCTTTTCATAAATTTTCATCCAATCTCTCGAGGGGGCATATCATTCCCATCTTGGGGCAACTCTGTATCAGTTCATCTTATCTTCTTTGAAACAATGCAAGAAACCGCATTGTCTCAAAGAGGGGCAAAATGTAGACACCCAAAATTGTCCAGTCTAATTAAATAAATATTTTATTTATTTAATTATCTAAGCTTAATTCTTCTATTAATTAAATAAATCTTTATTTATTGAATTAATTCATTTATCCTCTTCTAGCCTTATTTCTCATTTAAATAAATACATTTATTTATTTAAATTATCCTTTTCCTAAATTAAATAAATATCTTATTTATTTAATTGATCTCACTCCTTCTATTAATTAAATAAATCTTTATTTATTTAATTAATTCATTAACCTTTTCTACCCATGACACATGTCATTCATCTCTTAATTCATACACTACCTACCACTTTCATTATTTTATTATTTCTTTTACCTACCCTCTAATCATAGCCGACCTCCTTTTACACCTCTCAATCTTATCCCTCCATTTCATATAGTGTCTTCTATATAAGGAGATTCTTCCTTCATTATCAACCCTAATCAACCTAATCAATCTATGCAAACTCCCCATTGACTACTTGACTACACTACGCTTTTGAACATAGGCGATCCTACTTGCAACCACATTTCTGTTCTTTGTTGAGCTCTTGTGGACATAAAATCTGAGAGCAAATATATCAAACAAGATCAATGGAGATAGGAAGAATGGAGATCCAAACCCTATTGGACATGTGATGGTATAATCTTTGTGATTTCATTTGATTTTCATTGTCTTAGGTAATCTTCATATGTTATGGTGGATCTTTGTTGTTGTTAGGCTAGGGTCCATTTAGCCTTTCAATATTGTTATTGTTGTTATCCATTTTCTCCATATATAGTATGTTCTTGCAAAATCTAAGTTCTTGGTTTACTTCCTCTATTTTGTATAGAAAAAATAGATTTAGTTTTCTAGGTGATTCCTAGTTTCTATTTGCCCAAGAATTGGGTTTATGTTGGCAAAGTTTATTAAATTGCCTCTTGCATGATTCAAGGATTCTTCCTATGTGAGAAGAAATGAAGAAATTAATCAAATCCCTCTTATCTCTCTTAAATTCTTCTGATTTTGCCCAAGATCTTTATGTATTTGGAGATTTTGTGTTTAATTAGCTTTTTAAAATCTCCTTATCAAAAATATCATGCCAAAAATTTGGAAATGATGTGTATTGAGTCTTTTTACCAGTAAATGGATACTGGGAATGAATTCATTTTTAATTAAATGTTTTTAAAAAATTAAATAAATAAAATAATGTTTTAATCTCAATCTACGTGGCAAGCTAGTCACACCACGTGGGACGGTAGTGTCTGCTACCCCGAGTAGCAACACTATCAGTCGGTAGTGGCTCCTACGAGAGGTAGCAACACTACCAGTCAGTAGAGCTGCTACCGGTTGGTAGTAGCACTACCGACAGGTAGTGTCTATGGCCTTCCGACAGTAGCACTGCCCACGGGTAGGGCTTTGCCCACCGCCTGTGTATCATTCCTCCACGGGGTATGTAAAACGTGTTGCTATGTTTTTATATTAACGCGATTTAAATTTATATGTTAGTTTTAATTTTAGTTTTTAGAATTTTCTTGTAAATAATTATATATATATATATATATATATATTTATAAATTTATTTTATTTTCTTGTAATTCAAGGCCTGGTTATATAATCAGATTGATAATTTTAGATTTAATATTGGAAATAGATAATATGTTTTATATAATTCATATTTTATTTATTAAATAGTTAATATGGATTTTATTATTGTGTTGGAATATTGTTTTGGAAATATATAGAATTGAATGACATTTTGAATAATATATTGAATGTAAGGTGCATTTATTTAATTTTTAAATCAATAAAATTGCAAGTGTTTATGATGCTGATTTTCTCAAAGATTGTCTATGTTGGGACTTAGTGAATTTAGATTTTCTTTCAAGGGGTTTAATTGGTTGTTATCTCTCATTCTTGTTAGTCATCTTGTTGTGGCATATTTTGTATCTCTTGACCAAGTAACGTAGTATGACGTCATTGTCTTAACCATGTAGTGCTTTTTCCTTATGGTTAACCAGGGGCTAGTATGTCTTGTTTTTGGCCACTTGTATTTGGATAGTGGTGTTATGGCTATCTGTTTCACTGTAGGGTCCTCGTAGAGTTACCATGTTCATTTAGTGTCCTATGAGAGAGTGGCTTTCGAGTCCACACCCGAAGTGGTTGGCAGGATAACCTCTCGAAAGTCAGTTAATAATTGATAACCTAATAATTGATTAGGGGGTGGGTAGTTTTAATATTAATTAAGATATTGTACACTATGCATGGGTGAGTGCCCGTATAGGCTCAAGATGTAGTGGGAAGGCATGGAATGGCAAACCGACCACCTTGTCTTCTTGAAGGGTTGGTAGGGTCCGCATAAGGCTTAGATGGAGCTAGAGGTTTGGGAAAGGTTACCAGGACAACCCAAGATGGGGGCCGGGACCTATGGAGGCCTACTTAGGGTAACCATCTTAAGCTATGGGATGACACTCTCTCTTTAGGGTCACTAGTGTTTTGTGATGTCGAGTTGAATATTATGGAGTCATATTGTATTGTCATGGAGTCATTTGTTCTGTCGTCCATGTCCTACTTATGCTTTCTTGAGGGTCTTTTGCTATCTCCTAGCATGGTGGGGTGATTCCATCTTGGGATTACATGGTCAGGTGGTAGTGCCACTTCCAATCGGATGTTGTTGTTCGTACCTTCATGCGAGGATTGGCTTCGCAGGTGTTCCTATGGTTCATGACTCATGCTCTACCTCATGTTGGAGATTATTGTTCTTTGGAGACCTATGTGGTCAATTGTATCAATGAATTTATGTAACCTTGTATTTGATAAAGTTGTTAACTTGAATGTATTATTGGAAGCCATGTATTTTATGGACAATATAATCCTAAGATTTGGATGTTATTTATCAACTTTCTATACGATTTGTGTAAATGCTTAAAAATAGAGAAAATTATATTGTTACTCTTTCAATCTTTAAATAGTGTAATCTGTTATTGTATATGGTTTATTTTGTTCATTGTGTAATGATGGATAATTGGATTAATCGTAATTATGGAATTTAACTTTTAGTTTAAGTCTTCGTTGGTAACCCTTTAGGAATTTTGGTGTTAGTCTTCCACTTGTGTTATTATTATGCAACGTAGTAATTAATGCACTTAATGTGATTTATACTTTTAAATTCTTTTTATTTCACCCTTAGTTGTCTAGATGTGTGGTTATTCCTTTGGGCTTCCTGGCAAGGCGTTACATGATCAGTTTGATTGCAGACTTTGAGATTTTTCATGTTGTTGATTTGATTTTATGGATGGGCCGTGCATTCATGCTTTGATTTTAAATTTTAATTTGATTTTGTCAATTTTGTCGATTTTTAGTTTTTGGATATTTTGACTTTTGGAGTTTTTTGGATTAGAAGAAAGATGTATTTGGTTTCCCTAATGTATAGAAAGACAAGGATATTACGAATAGATGATTGAACTATTGAGGTGAAAATGGATAGGAGAGAGATATAGGTAGCTTATGAGTAGACACGTCAAGAGATTTTTGAAATCATTTTTTTGTCCCTAGTTTTAATCAAGATCGAGGATGGAAAAGGGGATATGGATAGAGATAGGATATGTATAGAAGAAACAAGATCATAGATAGTGATAGATGATGGAAGAAATGAATAGATAGGATAAGGGATATGGATAAAGTGAAGCAAGATTGTAGATAGCACTGGATGATAAAAGCAATGAATAGATACGCTAGATGGTATGGATAAGGGGGTATGGATAAGGTGAAGCAAGATCATAGATGGCACTGGATGATAGAAGAAATGATTAGATAGGATAAGGGATATGGATTAGAGGATATGGATGAGGTGTAGCAAGATTGTAGATAGCACTCGATGATAGAAGCAATGAATAGATAGGATAAGGGATATGGGTTAGAGGATATGGATGAGGTGTAGCAAGATTGTAGATAGCATTGGATGATAGAAGCAATGAATAGATAGGATAAGGGATATGGATTAGAGGATATGGATGAGGTGTAGCAAGATTGTAGATAACACTGGATGATGGAAGCAATAAATAGATAGGATAGGGATATGGATAAAGTAAAGAAAGATAATAGATAGTGATTAATTTAGATAGGGTAAAAGATATTGGAGGAAGGATAATGGGAGATATGGTAGGAAGAATAAAGTGGATGAAACTTTTCTCCCAAGCATAGAGGTTTCTATTTGCGAAAAGGCAATATGTAAGATTGTCACAACATCTAGCACCACCCGAATAAGTGTTCTTGAACTTTTAAAAGATAAAGACCCAACCCACACTTAGAATCTCTAAAAAATTCAATTGAACATATATAGAAGCTAGGAAGTAGACTCAAAAGGGAAGAAGAATCCCAAACTAGTTCAAGGTACTTAGTCTTTGATTACCCATGTGTGTGCAAGTGGGTTCATTTTGGCTCATATGATCACTGTAATATTTAGAATCCAACGTGGCTAGCTACATGAGTTACCTTGACTTCAAAAGCATCCTAGATAGAGCCTCACTACAAGTGAGCATCCATAGCCCCAATGAGGTTATCATTGTAATCTCACAAATATTGCTCCATTGCTAGCCATGCATTCATAGCTAGAAATGTGTGCAGGAATGAGTGCAACATAAATGTAAAAGTCAGTTTCAAAGGGTCCACACATCAATGAGACTCTTGGCGCAAGTTATAGGAACTATATTGAATAGCTCAACTTCCCAAGTGGTGTCCCATTGTTCTCTATCACATAGGATCCCTAAAGTCAATTCTTTTGCTCTCAGATCACTGAGCAAAGTGAGTTAGGAATGACAACCCCAAGAATTAGTGATGTTTGATTATAAGCATGAATGCATTCCTAAATTGTATATGATATTGAAACTATGATGATTAAACTAGCATAAATATGATGCTGTGATAAAGATTAGTTATCCTATCCTAATAAGATATACTAGTTTAACATGGATATGCTATGATATTGAAAATACTTCTAAATGCTTAGTATAACTTAACAAAGAGAGGCTAGCTGCTTAGTAAAATGACTATAAGTTTGATGCATAAAATTTGATCTATTTGAAGAAGGAATGGGCTCTATTTATAGGGAAAATAGGGCAATTGATAGTCAAGATCGAATAATCTTAACAAGGGCCAGGATTGAAAGTTAATCAATCCATGTTTACAATTCTCACCAATGAAATGGTGACAATTTTAAACAAGAGGTTTCTTGAGAGGATATGTAAGAGGCATTAAATTCCTAAGAACACATGAAGGTTACCTTAGGAGGTAAGGGTTAAGGTTAGGTTAGGGTTATCCACTGGACAAATATTTTATCCAAAGGACAAAATCTTGTGCAAGGGTTGAAGAGATAACCAAGGTTAAAGCCATGAATGCTTGATGAGACCCTTGGGTTAGATGGGGGTTGAGTTAGAGACAAAGTCTCTAATCATGGAAGAAGGTTGAGTTAACCATTAATGGTTAGGAAGACTTTGAGGGTTAACTTGTTGAGGATATAAAACCTTTTATGATTTTCAAAGACTTTGAAGGCTTTGATAAGTGACTTCTCTTTGCTTAGGATTGTGACAATATTTAGGAGATGGATTAGGCTAAATTGGAAGTGATTAGAAGAATCTAGAAGGGGGTTAAAGAGGCAAGTGGGAGATGTAGGAAAATGCAAGTGGATGAGGGAGAAAGATTTTATTTAAAATAAAATTAATTTATTTCAATCAAATAGATGCAACTTGCAGAAATACCAATGGGATATTTAAATATATAAATTAGATTTATTTATTTGCAAAGATCAATTTAATTAAATATAAATTTAATTAAAAAGGGGGAAAGGGGAATTGATTAAATAAAGTGATTTATTTAATTAAAGGCTAGAAAAGGCTTAGGTGAACTTAATTAAATAAATTGAGTAATTCATTTAATCAAATAGATGAATATGAAGAAATTAATTAAATAGAATATAATTAATAAGAGGAAATTGGTTAAAAAAAATATTAAATGTTTATTTAGGAAAGTGGTCTGATTTATACATCTACAACTATCATAACTAAGATAGTTGTAAACAAGGTATTGAAGTCGATAGTTCCTGCATTTTTGGAGATGAACATGCTCAAGAATTTGAATGGATCTCTAAAGGCCACTTCCATGGATAGATTCACACTAACAAAATATTGTTTTTCATCATATCAGTCTTCTTCTCCTAATTGTAGGGATGTGAACATTTCATTGTAATCTATAACAATATGCTATGGGTGCGGTAGGTATTATGTTGTGGTTTATTTTCTCTTTAATTGGTTTCAAGCTCTCTTTTGGCTCAACCTTATGTTCTCTATGTAACTATTTGTTATCTTTATTATTCTATAGTATCAGTATATGAAGTTCTCCTATTTGCCAAAAAAAAATATATATATCCCACATAATATTTATTTGAGTTTATCTACCAAATTTTAAGCCCTAATTGTAAATTTTAAATTGATTACTTATCCCTAATTTGTAAAACTCATTTATGAGATATCTTTCTCTCAAGGAAATTTTAAATATTACTCACCATCATGAAAAAGATTCATTGATTGCTCTCAATAAAAATGTCAATGGTTCAAATATTCCTATTCTCATTGAATGGAAATTAAGAATTATAGTGCACTGAAATATTTTGTAGAATGTTTTCCACAACATTAAAATTGTTTGTATATTAATAATATCAAATATTATATTTATTCTTCTTTTTCATTTCAAAATATTTATAAGAATTCAAATAATGTTATTTAAGTATTTTTAGGAGATTAAGATTCTATTATGATACATTGTTAATATTTACTCTAAAATCATGTAGGTTGTACACAATTTATATTTGTAAAATTAAACATATTTCTTGTTGTTATTTGTGGGGAGCATAAACTTCTTGATGAATTTTACATTTTGTTATTTTATTTTGTGAATTATGAACTTTGTGAGATTCCATGGCCACCACCTTTTGGCTTCACTTATATTATATATTTGTGCTTTTATTAAATTTAATTTTAAAAGGTTTATTAATAACTTCTTTTGAGGTTACATGAATCACTTTTGTGTATGTTCAATTTACATGTTATCATCTTTTTACCAAAGGATACTCTAATTGTATGTAATGCTCAATTTTTTTATTATTACTACAAAATATGAATTCAACTTGTTTTAAAGTAACAACAATCAATTCTAAGTCAATGTCATAATTGAATCAAAGTAGTGGAAAGATATGGGATTTTTCTTATAACTTGTGTAATCTAGTATGACTTAATTTAAATTCACTATTTTAATAATATAAAAGTTTGATTATGATCTAATTTTTTTATTGTAAATAATTAGTGTTCATGAATGATTTTTTAAAGAGTGTACATTTTTTATTTAAGATTGTACATTTTTTATTTAAGATTAATATTTAAGTCATTTTTATATTAATTAGATGTTATACAGCTTTTAAATTAGGTCAATATGAAGTTTTGAGTTTGGATTATCATTGAGAAGAAAATGTAAATTATGCTTTACATATATCAATTATATCTATGCTTAGTGGATGGGATCCTATTGATGACACTATCCCTGCTATTGTTTGGTATCAAACTTTTGATGATAAAGATCCACCTAGAGTTGGAATTGCATGAACTACAAGTAATTGTTTGTTTTAATTTATGACTTGATCACATTAGACTTTATGGTAGTCCCCTATTTTTTCACATAGAGTACTAATCAATCATCATGATATATAGTACCCCATTTTACTATTGAAGCTTCTAAAGAAAACAAAAATATTATATTGAGACCTTGAGATCCACATCTTAATTTATATTTTGTTACTTATTATATGTTGTAATGTATTTTTTCTATAAAATGCGACCTCATTATGAGAATATTAAAATATTTTAATTTTGTGTTGAATTACTACGTCCTACTTCATATTTTCATACTAGGGAGGATCATTCAACCTAGTATATTAATGTTTTTGTTTGGGAACTAATCACCTATAAATTTTCCACTCTAATTCTCTCCTTCATAGTGGGAGAGATTTACACATTAAATTTTGGCTTGCCTAAGCTTCTCAATAGATGGTCTTGGACATTATGTGCCCCCTCTTTGTCTTATGGAGAACCTTTGCATCTACCTTGAAAATATTACATAGAAAAATAATTTGGGATCCCATTAAGAAAATAATAACAATAGAGTCTCCAAAAAGGTTTTATAGTATTTTATCATTTTTATATGGGGAATGGTAAAAAACCACCCACTACCCATCTTGAAAAAGTTCCTTTTTCCTTTGTGTTGGCACCAATGAATAGGAAATTTGTTGCAACTTCTATGCAATGGTGATTTGATTCTCATATCAATAAATAATGCACATGATAAACCGAATTTCAGTTTTTTACTTTTTTAATACAATATATAGTATAATTTCTATACTTTCTCCCTATTATTGGACCATATATTTATTTGACCACTAATAGAATTTATATCAAAAAATAATAGATAAACCAATGATGAATGGAAGGTTTCCCAATGCGAAGTAGTTGCATTAAATTTTTTCAAAATATCAATCAATATTTAGAGTTCATATTTGTTTATTTCAATTAACCAAATAATTAATCTTGTGTGTGATAAGGAAGTCTAGGGATAGATGAAAGAGTTTCAAAAGGGTTAGGCTCTACTTTCTTTTAAAAGGAATTATGTCCACATAGTTTAGAGAATACATGTTTAGGGGTTTTGAGGGGTTTTCAATTTTTAAAATTCAAAAATCATGAATCAAAACAAATATAAGAAAATATTATTATATTTTAAAATATGAAAAACCTAAGAATATTACCTTCTCAACCTTATTCATATCACATCATGGCAACATTGTCTTTGCTTTCCTACTATTGAAGATGTCACAAATGTGCTCATACTTTATGTCACTTGCATTAGGGCTTTGTAGATATGTGGTTGAGCTTAAATTAGATTGACCCCTTTTTTCTCCCTTTAACTAAGAAATAACATGAGTGTGTTAATAAACAAGGTCACATCTTGATTTCCACAAACTAAAAGGTGGCTGTGACCATCTTTTAGTTCCCCATCTTTGTGCACATGTCCAATGAAACAATTATAATTTTTTCTTAATTAGATATGTTATTTGGTTGTTGACCTATATTGTCTAGGTGATATTTCAATTAGTTTTATTTTTTTTTTCAATATGATTTTGATAGTTCTTTATTTCATGTTTTATGTTCATTTTCATTCTTTGATTTGAAGGTAGTAGGAAAGAGTACAATAGATGAATAGTCATCTTGTAGTCATTACATCTTCAATCTTTAAATTGATAATTTTTAATATGACTATATTTAATATTCTAATTTATACAAAATTATTTAAACAATCTACAAATTATAATACAAATACAATAATAATTATTTATGAGTTATCCCTTATATTCTTAATCAGAGATTGTTGAAATTTATATATGGTCTTGAAGAACTTAAATAGCCTAAAGAAGCATTTGGAACCAATGTTTGCAAATATAGATGGGCATGTCCAACAAATATAAATATAGTCTAATGTTTGCTTACACATGTATTCACAAACAGAGACCGCTAGGGTTACGCATATATCCTCTAACACAGTCCGTTCTTCATGCAATAGAGGCGAGTGAGAAAAGGAATCCGCAAAAATAGCGTGGTAGTGCATGGAGAAATGGCTATGGTACTGTGCATACATACTCCTGCTGATTCGCATGCCATTCACATATATGTGATGAATTACTCGAAGTGCGCCCAACTTAAACGGAAGTCTGGTACATCCTGCATGGAATGTCTCTACCTGCACACACCTTTGATGTTCATGAATGGAACTTGAATCTCTACTATTTATCTATCCTGAGATGCCATTGAGTGGGGCCGTGACCGGGGGCTACAAAAATAGAAGAGGCAACCAACATGTTTTCTTTGTATGAATACATAGTTGGTGTTGGGCTTTGTTGATAGTGAATATTGTGAATCAGGGAGGAGATAATGGTCATTTGAGGTGCAGACAACCGTGCGTCTTTATTACCTTGCGCAATCATTTCTATTTTTATATTCACACTCTTTCAAACTATAATGCTTAGGCTTTGCCCTTTATAAAAGCATCGTGATTATTGCGAGTGTGTGGCCACTAAAGGTAATGAGGTATTGGAGGTTTTGGAAAAAGCAAAAGATCAGGTAATGTAATGCGATTTTAATTAGTTATTTTTAGAAATTATAATTTTTCTTTTAATAAGGAACATGTTGACAATTGTAAATTTCTTCAACATTTGTTTATCTGACTCAAATGCAGAATCTAGCGCACAAAGGCTTGATATAGGGGAGATTGTGGTCTAATCATTCTTTTATAAGAAAAAGTGACTGAGTTCCATGACAACAGTAATGACAAGATTCTCAAAAGAAGAAAAACTGTTAGAATTTATATAACTCTAACAATAATTTTGAAAAATATAAATACCATCAAATTTTCCAAATGAATGGAACCAATGTACACATATTACATGTAAAGGGTACTAGAGTTATGCATATATATGCTCTCTAACAATGTTCACTCATATTAAGGTGTCACTTAAGGAGCATATTGGAAAGTATTCATACAATTTGAATTGCATAGTATTTTTAATTGATTATAAAATTTTAAATTTGTTTGATTTAAGTAATTAGGTTTTTTTATCAATTCAGTTTTTTTTGTTTTTTAATGAAAATGTTGAATTTATAGTACATTATAATGATATGAATAAGTATCTAAATGTCAAATCTAATTTAGATGTGTTTTAAGGGATTTGAAATTTGATGGATAATTTTTTTATTACACTATCATTTTCATCAATTATGCTCAATCAATTGAAATACATGTTCACTGTTTTTTATTTGAGACCATTCAAATAATCCACTAACCACATTAATATACAAACAATGCAATGGAAATGGATCTATGCACTCTGTTTTGGCATCTGCTTAGATTTTGGTAGGATTTTGGAAGAGTTTGGAAAATAAAAACAAGAGCGATATGAAAGAAAGAAGAAAAGAGACTAGAGGAAGAAGCCATTCCAGAATCATGTTCAGGAACTTTTTTATTTCTTTTCCATTTACTAAATTTAGACAGCAAAAAGGAGGAATCTTGGTCGTCATGCTAGAGAGGCTTGTGAGAAGAGGAATCGGCAAAAATAACTGGCAAGGTGAGTAATAAGGCTGAATGAGAAACGAATAGACAAGGGACTGCATGGAGAAATGGCTATGGCAATGTGGATATATAAATATGGTATTGCTACAATAAAGTACATGATTGTTTCCATGCAACCAAATATTACACACACAGAATACTATGGTCGAAATCTGCCATTGCCATCATTTCAGTTCATAGTTTAATCGTTTCATCTTGTATGGATACCAAAGACTTGCATGCATGCAATTCAAATAACCTGTTTATCCTAAGATGGCATTGGAGCACAGGGGCATTAGCAGAGAAGAGAAGACTCAGCCAATATTTAGCGTTGGACTTTGCTGATGGTGAAGCACAGTGGATATGGTGAGTCAAATTGGAGTTAATGGCCGTTTGAGGCGCAGAGATATATCCACAACAGATATCTCATTGTTTATATAAATATCCTAATATTGTAATAAGGGAGCATTTAATTCATTGGAGATGGCATATGGCGCCTAAAGATAATACTTGGTATTAGAAAAAGCAATAAGAGGGGATAATGAATTGTTGAATGATAGTAATGTGTTAATCACCGAGTCATTGAATGGGAACATAGCAAGTTATGCTACCATTTTAATTTAACATTTGTTTATTATTGAAATATGGAATGGTAATATGTGAGATTATAATGTCATTCTAGTTTAACATATTTTAAAGTGTGGATGGGTTCTAAAGTTTTAGTTATAAAAATATGTATTGTGAGGATTTTTTTGTAATGTTTCTTTTAAAATAGTTCTTTTCAAGTATCTTTTGTGTTGCTAAATTGTTTGTATATCAACAATCTATTAGATGTATTGGGATCAAATTTTAATGGTGTGAATTGTTTGATTTTAAATTTAATGTTTCATTTTAATTTCATATTTTTAATTTTTTTTTTAAATTCTATACAAATATTTATTAACATTCTATTTAATATCAATTAAATATATTTAACTCATTTGTAAAATAGTTGACTACAATTATTTGAAAATTATTGTAATTATTTAGTACTAGTAGACTATTTATTTAGGAGAATACATTTCTCAACTTAGGTTTATAGTTTAGTTATTTTTCAGTAACTAATTATTATATCGTTTCTTATCTTGGGAAAGCTTGTTTAAAAGCTTTTCTATGGTTTGTCCAAGTTTTGACTAATTTATTTTTATTAAAGTTGGGATAAACATTTGATTGGATAAAAAACCTCAAAATAATAAAAAATGCATCGATATAAAAGATAAAATAGTTTATAGTATAAAAAAATAATGTATTTTTTATTTTGATTAAGACTAAATAATTCAATTAATTGAAATAAATAATTATTACAAACAATTTCTTATTTTTGTGTAATATTTGATTCCTCTCATTTTACAAATAAATTACTCATATTCCATGTCCCTTTTGAAAGATGTGCATTGGATCTCTTTCCATCTGTTTATATTCTTCCACTTAAACTAAATATATGTACTTCCAAAAGTGTTCCTTGTTCCCTACCTCAATATTAATTGGAAGTGCAAATTTAGTGATAAATATTTGGCAAAGTTTAGTGGACAATTTTGAAGTACAAAGCTGAAGTAGATGCTGAAATACTTGACTGAAAAATACTGTAATGTAAATTATATGTTGGTGAAAGATCAAAATGCATATGGTGAAAGATTAAAGATTAAAGATTAAAGTTTCTAAAATTTGTCAGTCTAGTATTGCCCACTTGAAAAGCCTTAAATCTTAAGTTGTTTTCAATTGTTGATCTTATTTGTCAGAGTTTAAAGTCTAAGTTGAAAGTCTATTTGTTGTTATGTCTTAGTGGTCAAATTTTTCGTATGTTATGTCTTTATATTCCTATTAGCTAGAGGTTTTGTGGTTAAAATTTGCCCTTTGTATTATGTGTTCAACCCCACTTTTTATGCATTGATTACCACGTGCACAATTGTCTTTTAAGTGTGTGTCCATCAATGTGACTGTGTTGCATTGACGAGAGCTTTTCTAAGTCCCATCAACCCACTGATGGGGAATGGAGTCATGAGAAAGTGAGACTAAGTGATCGATAGGAGTTCTTGGTAACAATGGAAGTCTTGTTCGATACCATCGACCTACCAAGTAGTTTGAAGACTTGACTGCATCGGTAGGCTACGAGAACAAATTTGGTGGGTGTGGTCGTCAAAGAGACATTTCAATGAAACATTTTTACGGTCCATCAACTCCCTGAGAATGAATGGTTTGTGAGCTCCGTTGGTGGTTTTAGTGATGGATAAGGTGCATCAAGGAGACATAGCAACACTGATGGGAACTTTTCTACCTCCATCCGATTTATTGATCGAAAACAATGAGGGAAGTATGGGCTCAAGTGACAGCTTAGGTAATAAATACAGTTCATTAAGGGAATACAATGATATCAATGGGAATTATTTCACGTCCCTTTGATTTATCGATATTGACTAGTGCGGTTATTATGTCGAGAGGAAAATTCAAATCATACTAATAACCGTTGATATTTTTTATCAAAGGTGGAAATTTGAAGTCAGTAAATGACAATACTGGCAGTTTTAGTGCTCACAATGGATGATTATTAATGAGATGCATGAAGTGGTTTATGAGCTCATTTCCATCTCTATTGTGTTGTTGATATTTTTAGTGTTTGAGAAGAAGTTGCATGAGCGTTCAGTGGAAGAATTCAAGTTTTCAGAAGGTTGTAAAGCCATTCATAACATCATTAAATGAGTAAGTGATCAAGCTTGCACTAGTGTTACAATTAGATTTTTGTTTCAAAGTAGTGAATTGTAGTCTAATGTTTGTATTTTTTCTTTGGTGTGACAATTGAAAATGCCGAAGGAATTGGTTCTTGAATTTTTGAAATTCTATCATTTTGTAAGAATTCAAATAAAACGAAGGGTCTCTCTGATAAGCCTAAGAGACATAAGAAAGAGCCCTAGCATGCACATTACGACTTCATAGACTAGACCCTGGTGCTAAGAGACTCGAGGATAAAAAGAGCCATTTAGGGGATGTTTGGACAATAGAGAGAGGATATGATCTATTTAGGGACCATTATAGAAAAATGTACACAAACCAACTTGTCTGCAGTTGTTGGAGATTGAATTTGGGGAGGTTGGTGGTGCCAAATGTCTTTGTGAATGTTAAATTTCTTAGATCACTGGCTAAGAAGTATGACCCAAATTCAAGAACTATTTAATCTGAAAATGAATCCTCTTTTGTCATAATCACAAGGGATTATATTTGCAAAGTTTTCAATTTGGATTGTGGCCTAGATTTGGAATTTAGAATTGAGGATTTTCTAGATGAATATCATAGGATGGATAATGATTATAAAAGTTGGAAATTGTCCTTGCATAGACCAAGTGATTAAAATGATAAGTTGAGGGTATTAGCTGATTCAAAAGAACCTCCATTTTAATTGATATATGCCTACTACTGTATGTGTCAAGTCTTGGGCTTGGAGGCTCGTACAAGAATGCAGATAGTTGCCATGGTGTTGGGAGTAGATATTCAGAGCCATGATTCTTAATATTTTTATTTTTTATTTTTTCTTATAGTAGAAATCAATAAGACTTTGACCTCTATTAAAGAGGATGATAAGATTATACATTTTAAACATTGTTCATTGTTTATGAACCTTATTCTCTATGAGGGAAAAGAGAAGAATATATGGGAAAAAATAGTTGAGAGAAAGGGATGATGATGATGATGAGAATTTAAGGCCTATCCAAATATGGATTGTTATCTAGGATAGCAAGTGCAAAAGGTCCCATTACTTGCTCATTGTGGAGCTTTTTGTAAAGCCAATATACTTTGACCTTGGTCATCCTGTGACTATTCTTTGTCTATTGCTATTCAAAGATTTTTTAGGCCCAAGAACAAGGAAATTAGGGTGGGTTTGAGGGAACCCCATATTTTTTACCAATAACTATTCATGATAAGGTGGCTTATTTGGAGATTGTTAGGCTATTCGCATATTTTGATCTTATGCATTTGAGATCTCATGTCAAGCAATCTCTATTACTAACCACATTTTGTTTTGGAGTTTCATAGTTTGTATTTTAAAAGGGTATCGTGGATTAAAAAAATAAATATTATTGTCTAGCATTTGGCATAGTTAGGCAAGTGTTTAATCCCAAGTATTTCATTAATACTACCAAATTGGCATAGAAGATTAGCTGTTATCATCATGTGTGTTTTTTGGAAGATGATTTCATTCAAGAATATGTATTTTCAACATCTCATCTGAGGATTTGACTTGTATAATAAAATCATGACAATTGAGAGGCAGAAAATAATGCACTGACCTTCATACCAAGGTGCTTTTTCTAAAGAAGAAGACCAATTGAAAAGAATAAAAATGATGTTACAACATGAGGCTGAATTGACTAGAGGAATTCCCCCTCATGTTTTTAGAAGAGAGAGAATTTCATGATGATGATATTCAAGTAATGGAAGATAAAAATATTCTTCCCATTTTCCATATGTCTCCATAGTAGTGCAAACCCTTATCAAGTCTTTGAGGCCCTTCATGGGTCAAAAATCTCATCATTTTTATGATTGTCCTAAAATAGGGTATATTGCTATCCTGATGAACTAGTAACCTGATATTTTATGAATATGATGCAAATAAAGGATTTAGTGAGTGGATAACACCTGGGAGAGGTGTGGGGGGTTCCTTAGTAACCTCTGAAGGTGAGAGAAAGCCTTGGTGAGAGGAGTTGACACACATTATTATGACTATCCTAAACAAAGTTCTGGCTGCCAAAGTGAACCAGTGATATAGCAGCAAGTTTTCTTTATGGTCTTTAGGGTGGTTGGAAGGGTGAAGGATGGTGATTTGTCTATGTTGAAGAGTATCTTCAAGGGTGTCTTTAAATCCTTTGGGTTGGTGAATATATGTTTTTCATTGTTATTTATTCCTTTGGACAAGTTGCTATCCTAATAAGAGTTGGTCTTGTGTGAGTAGGGTTTAAGGGTTTGGTGTGATATAGGGGTTGGAGAGACTCATATTGGCCTTGAAGAAGTTTTTTGAACCAAATATAATGAATTCCAATGGTTGTACAAGGGTTGGGAGGCATGAGTACACTTTTGGGGTGTTGAAGTCTATTGAGCAACTATTAGCCTTGTGAGGGCTCTTGAGAGTTTGTAAAGAGTTTACACCTATTTGAATAGGTGAATTGGGAGAAATATATCCCTAGTTTGTTGTGTTTGTTGGATGCTCTGCATCAAAGAGGTATCAGATCTAGTGAGTAGATCTCTTGTGGTAGATTGGTGGAAGATTGCTTGAGAAAGGTTAACGGTTGTCGGGTCAATATGCCTCATAAGCCTATTGGTACTGCCAGATAGTTGCAGGAGTTGAGATAGAAGAATAATAGGTTGCAAGAGGCCTACAATGCTGTGTTGGCAAGGGTTGAAGCCTTGGAGTCAAATCAGAGAAGAAATTTTTACATGGGAGATGTGAGTGATGAGGAGGAAGAAAAAGAGTCCCAAGAGGTAGAGGAGGAAGAGAAGATATATCTTGAACAGAAGCAGACAATCAGGTTGTTAAAGGTAGTCAGAAGTGACCAATATAAGGTAAGGGTTGATTTACATATGTATGGTGGGAATTTGAATGAGGAGGAACTACTATATTGGATTGTAGCCAGGATACCCACTTTGAAAGTGAAGATGTACTTGATGGTCAAATGGTCAAGGTTGTAAAGACCAAACTAAAGGGACATGCACTTCTATGGTGGAATTATGAAGAAGTCGAAAGGAGAAAGAGGGGAAAAGCCAAGATAACGTCTTGGGATAGGACGGTTTCAAAACTAAAAGGTAAATTGCTTCCTAGAGATTATGAAGTTCAATTGTTTAAGAAATTGGAAAGTTTAAAACAAAAGGATGTAGATGTGAATACATACACTGATGAGTTTTATAAGTTAAGCATAAGGGTAGGAAGAGATGAAGATGAAGTTAAAAAAGTGGGTAGATACCTTGGTGGTCTTAGGTTTAACATACAAGATGAATTGGTTGTTGCTAACCCAAGTACCTTTATAGGTAGATGCTATAATTGACAAGAGATTGGACACTTAACATTTAAGTGTCCTGAATGTCAAGGATCCACATCAAGTGGTGGTGAGAGAAGGAATGAAAGGAGAGTCCATTATGTGAAAGAAGAGGAGGGTGACAATGTCAACTCTCCTCATGTCCAGGTTATGTCATAAGATAATGGAGAGGCATTGATGGTAAGGACTTTGTTGCAGTCACCTAAAGAGAAAGACATAAGTCAAAGGAGGAATTTATTTTGGACTACATGCACATTTAGAGGTAAGGTATGCAAGGTTGTCACTCATTCAGGTTTACAAGATAACATGGTGTCTAGGGAGATAGTACATAAGTTGAATCTAGATATAATACATCATAAATAACCTTAGAAAGCCTCTTGGGTCAATGATAATCAGTCATTACTGGTGAATGAGTTGAGTTTTAGATTGGTGAGTACACAGATCTTATGTGATGTTTTCTGAATGGATTGTCGTCATTTGTTGTTGGGAAGACCATGACAATTTTATAGACAATCAATGTATGATGGTAGAGAGAACACCTACATAATAAAGAATGATGGAGGAGATTTTAGACTCACTTATTTGCAATAAAATGACAAAGGGAAAGGTAAAACCAATATTGTTATGTTTGTTAAGAGAGAGCCCTTGGAGAGTGAAGAAGTTACAACCATTTCAAGGCTTGAGTGTACTAGGACAATAGGGTTGAATAATGATATACTAATTGGGATAGTGATGTGTCCATTTGTGGAGGATATGATCACTCAAAAAACTAAGTTTGTAGGTTTAGAGGGTTTGGTCCATGGAGAAAGGACTAGAGGTGACATGGAGAGAGTTTAAGTGCAAGTACCAAATGATACCTCTAGGTGTGAACCAAAGATGGCAATGGTTTTTAACTACCTTAAATTTGATATGTGTTTTTATAATATTTTGTATTCTTGCATCACAAGTTTTCAAGGATTCCGATGGCAGCATGGAGTACGGTGGCACTCATGGGACATGAGTTGTCCTTTAGGGGTGCATGGTGTAGGAGCACAGGTAGATGGTCATATGCTCCTATTTGGCCATTATGAGTTGTTTTCAAGTTTTATGTCATGTAAATTTATAATAATTTCATGAATGACCATCCTTTATGTAATAAGGTCCTTTAAGACCAATTTGTAATGTTTGAGTTCAATGTGTAGGTGTGTTGTCTCAATATTGTCAAAATTGTCATTGTAGGGTGAAAATGTGTTTAAGACATCAAATGGGATAATATCTAATATATGAAGTATATTTGGGCCTATTTTAATGTATTTACAATTTTTTTAAGTCATATCTTGTGTTTGGAGTCAAGTTTTGCCAAAATTGCTAATACTGTCAAAAGTTGGGAAAAGCAATTTTTGCATTTTGTTGGTGATTTGGAGCTAGTTTGTTGATACAAGTTCAAAATATAGTTGTAAAAATTTGGGAAGCTTTTAAAATATTTTAAAACTATGCTTCCCTCTACCAATATGGGGATTAGAGTTGATATGAATGTATTGGAAGAGAAAATCAATAAAGAATTTTGAGTTCCCTACAAATTCTCTATGATTTTCAGGCATAATAGTTTGATCTACTATAGATCTCTTTGTGAAAATGTGTCTCTTGGAATTGGAAACTTTTTTCTTCATTAAAGATGAGTTAATACCCTAAAATTTGGTTTTTGTTTCATTTTTTTCATCACATTTTGAATGAGATACATTAATGTTTGTAAAAATTGCTAAACCTTTCCCTAGGGTTCACAATGACTTAATAAAATGTAAATAGCTTACTTCTAATCCATTAAAGAAGCCAAAAATGGGTTATAAGTTGTAATTTTTTATTCTCTTTTTTTTTAATGCTTTTGGGGCCCCATAACAAATTTAGCACATGCAAAAATGGTGCAAAGTTCTAATTTTCTGAGTCTTAGTTAGATTAGACAAAAAATTTAATGGTGTAAGGGTGGTGTGTATGCAAATTTGGATTCTAAGAGGTTGGGTGAAGGTTTAGAGGGGTTTTAGGGGTTATTTAAAACCCTTAGAAAGTCTTTGATGCCCTTGATAGGTTGAAAATATCATCATTTTTATGATTGTCCTAAAACTAGGTATATTGTTGTCCTAATGAACTAGTAACTTGAGATTTTGTGAATATGATGCAAAGAAAGGGTTTGGTGAGTGGAGGAAACTTGGGAAAGGTGTTTGGGTGTCCTTAGTAACCTCTAAAGGTGATAGGAGTCCTTGGTGAGAGGAGTTGACTCAAATTATTATGACTCTCCCAAAAAAAGTTGTAGCTACCACAGTGAACTAGTGATATAGCGATGAGTTTTATTTATGGTATTTAGGGTGGATGGGAGGGTGAAGGATGGTGATTTTCCTATGTTTAAGAGTCTCTTAAATAATTTATTGAGGTCCCTTGGTTGGTGAATATTTATTTGTCATTGTGAGTTATGCTTATAGACAAGTTGGGGTCCTAATAGGAGTTGGTCTTATGTGAGTAGGGTTTAAGGGTTTGGTGTGATATAGGGGTTGGAGAGACTAACATTGGCCTTGAAAAAGTTTTTTGAGTCCAATCTAATGAATTCCAATGGTTTTACAAGGGGTGGGAGGCATGAGTACACTTTTGGGGTGTTGAATCCTATTGAGCACCTATTTTCCTTGTGAGGGATCTTGAGAGTTTGTGAAGAGTTGACACCTATTTGAATAGGTGAGTTAGGAGAAATATCTTCCTAGTTTGTTTATTTTGTTGGATTCTCTACATCACATAGCCTAGTGCTTATATTTTTTATTCCAAAGAGGAGAAATGTGATGACAATGATGAGTGCCATCAAATTGTAAAAAAATTTATTATAGAATATGATCCTCTTAAGGATAGGAGAGTGATTGAAATTGATCCCTATGATGCATTGTCTGATGATATCAGACATATTGCCTCTAAAAATTTCATTTATGATGATTCTTGGGTAATTTCTTCTAAATTTAAAGCTTTTTTTGTATTATATAGGAAAATAGATTAGAGAGAAGATAAAGGATATTATTCATGACAAACAACAACTAGTTGATCAACAATTGCTTGATGAAGTAAATGAAGATATAAAAGAAACAACCCTAGAAAAAGGAAGAAAGTTGATATAAGAGGTTGGTGTCATGATTCTTTCAGGTGGGGGTCTTCTCTCTATAGTATCATTTGATAGTTTGAGGAGAAATCTAAAAATAATAGTTAAACTAGGTAGAAAGGTAGTAGATAGGATGCACATAGGTTCAAGATTTAATCTTGATAATCATACTCTAGGTTTTTGGGTCATTTATTCACTTGGTAAGGGACCATTAACTATTGACTACCCTAGCAAAATTTATGATCATCGTATTATGCAAAAGCTTGGTGACATGGACTTAGCAGAAATTGCTGACCTGAACATTAATGTTGATAAATTCAATAATGCACAAGCTGAAAATTGGTGAAATAAAATAGATGGTATGTTACAAAAAAATGCATAGTTAAAACAAGAAATTGTTAATTTGAGGGATCAAATGCAATATCCCACATGCTCATACTAGTAAGTTTTATTTCATTATAGGAAGGTGGTTGTGATGAAAACTAAAAGTACTTTTTAGGGAGATAGAGCAAGTAAGTTCCAAAAGATATAAGAACAACTCAATGCAGAGTTCAAAACTATCAAGTTTAGCATTGTCTTTGATTTGGTAAAGAAGAGACTTGAAAAGATAATCTCATAGGTTGATAGGTTTTGGATTGTTAATGCTAATGTTTAGTGCACTCAAAGAGCATAAAAGGTTGTAGGTTAGATTGACATAAAAAAAAACAAATGTATAAAAAGGTGATGTTGATGCTATTGTTGTAAAGGCTATGGATGGATGTATGGATAGATATGAACAATAGATTTCATGCAATGCATATTAAAGAGATTAGTGGATTTGAATAGCTCTTAGATATTCCATTTCCTACTTTCATTGATAGAAATGGTGATTTTAAAGAATGGAGTAGATGGAAACATGAAATATCTCAATTATTGCCTCATGCTTTAGATTTTACCAATGATGCAAAGATGGAGGTTGAAAATACTTATTTCTAGCTTGAAGGGATGTTTTCCCTAGAGTATGTAACAAAAGAAAACCATGCCACAATTGACACATATTCGAGCCAAAAATATATTGTTTTCCCAAGAAATTTTGTTCATTTCTTGATCAGTGTGATGGTGGATGCAATATAGGCCGACGCTTCATAGACCATAGTGCCTTTCTAGAGTCAATATAGTCATCAACATCTACTTGCAAATGGAAGACAATGAGCGTGTATACTTGTGTTCACTGATTTCTCTTTTATTTTCCAAACTTGTTCTTATTCTCTTTTTCTTTTAGTGTCACTTTACATCTCAATGGTTATGTAATTCAATGACATCAAGTTAACAATTGAAGGTTAGCACTAGGATATAATACATAGTATGCAAAGGGTTTTTGTTTTGATGGGGGTAGTAGGATAGTTTTTGTAGGTATTTGGATAAAAATGGTCAAAATTTTCGTGATCCCTTTTCTTATCTTATAAAAGGGAAAATTAAGATCATGTAGGGGCTCAAAGTTTATTTTGGGGAAAGCATAAGATGTAATTGAATTTGATATAGAAATGGATAACTTGTAGTAATATTGTGTTCCCAATTTGGTTTCAGTTATTTGATAAAATTAATGAAAAGACATATTTTGGCCATCTACAATTTGTATGTTTCTTTCACATATGAATCATTATATTAATGATATATTTTATTTTTTGATGCATATTTATGTCTTTTGTGTGATCCTTTTATTGATTCTAATATAATTCTAGTGACAGGTGAAGATGAGTGGCATCTTTGTCACCACCCTTCTAAACAACACTCATGACCTATTATGTCGCTCCTCATTGTGTGATATTGATAGCTTACCTTTTGGGGAGTCATTGTCATTCATTCTTAGTTAGAAACATAATAGTATAAATATGTATTCTTTTCCCTATGCTTGGGGAGACAAGAATAGTTTTCAATCATTTCTTCATTCTAAGGATTCAATTTTCCTTTATTGAGTTGTATCTTTAATAATAGGATATCATTTCTTACATAGAATTATCCTTCATGTGAGTACATGTTTGTTCCTTGGTTATGATATATTCTTCCTTGAAATACTATGTCTTGTATAAATCATTTCTCCTTCTAAAGGGTTCACAAGTTTATGCATGCAAACCAGAAACTAAACCTATTTCACAATCATAATAAAAATAATTCTGATTTTTTCTTGATTTGATATGTTATTTAGTTGATTTATATTTCTTAGATGATATTCCATTTGTTTTATACTTATCTCAATATGAATTTGATAGTTTGTGATTTAATGTTTAATGTTCATTTTTTTGTTCTTTAATTTTAAGGTAGTAGAAAAGAATACAATAGATGAGCAGTCTTATTATAGTCATTACATCTTCACTCTTTAAATTGATAGTTTTAAAGATGACCAGATTTTATATTCTAATTCATATGTAATGATTTGTAACAAAATGCCATTTATGATATAAAAATAATAGTACTTATTTATGCTTCTCTCTGTTCTTAATTTTAGATTGTTGAAAGTTATATATTTGTTTCCAAGAGAAGAATATTTTGACAATTTTTAAGAACACAAATACCATAATTAAGCTTTCTAAATGAATCAACTTTGACACTAGAATCAACATTTTGCATCAGATCTTTACTTTCTAATACATGTAGCAAGTAAACCATTAAGAATTTGAAGATGAAGTAAAGTACTAATTTGTGAGATTTTTCATATAATTTCTAAATATATTTTTTTTAAAATAATTAAAAATTAATTGTCCATACTATTCTGATTAATATGAAAAACAGGTTTTAAGGACCCATATTGTTATGTAACTTTTAATAGCTCAATATTTATAGTAATCAACATTTTTTCAAAAGTGACATTTATTTGGTAATCCATAACATTTTTTATAGCAAGAAGGAAATTCCTATTTTGGAAATATAGAATTGTCACACCAATATCTAGTGAATGAATATTTTTTCATAGTTTTTTGTAACATGTATTTTTTTTAGTTAATTTTTGAAGATAGAGTAATTGTAATTTAGATAGAGGTATATTCCATAATGCATAACTTTTCTTGTATGCATTTGTAGCGTCCTAAAATTGCGACACTTGCAATTTCGACCGTATTTGGGTCTTCACGATGATGATGCAACACCGAACCTGAATGGAGACCCTGAAACTTGTTCATGACATCAAAAACTGCATTTTTCAGCACCCTGGCCTGATCCTCCTTGCACCCTGCTGTCCCTAGAGGTGGGACCATGGCGCCCAGCACCCTGGTCCTTCAGGACTAGGGCACCCAGTGCCCTGGTCCCTGGCCCTATTTTTGGGCCCGGTCTCTTTTGGGGCTTTGGGTCTTTATGTTTGCAAATTGGAAAATATTGTTTCCTGGTCGGCCTAAGGTCAGAAAAATCAGTCTATCAACCCTAATTGACAAGTATATAAACTACATTTCCCCTCTCAAAAGAGGAGATGGAAAAAAGGCGGAAACGATACTCAAGCATTCAAGCATTCAAGCATTCCTTCAAGCAATTGATCATTCTAAGTTTCCATTCAAGGCTAAGTGTTGCATTCAAGACAAGGATTCAACCATTGAAGAGGAGATCACATACCACTTACAACATACAACATACAACAACAATTACACCTTCGCATGTAAGAATACAAACATTCTTACAACAAGGTACTAGTACTTGTTTTACATTACAATCATTTACATTTACAGCATTTATCATCTCTTGGTTAATTCCAAAACTGGGGTTTGCCCTTATCCCTAACCCCCCAATCGTCTTCGCTTTTCTGTGTGTAGGTTGTAGGTACGCGGCTGTAATTGAAGATCTGGAATCCTTGTGCAGAGACGAACAGATCCCCCTTGGTTTCGCGGATTTTTCAGGGGACCTTGTGCACGCCGGGTGCCATCATCCCATCAACTTTTGCTCAAATTTGCAGGACAGTGCCGTCTCGACATTTTACTGCTAATTCCAGGTTCGTAGCTTCATCCTATATTCCTATCTCTATTTATAAGCAAATCTTTCTCACTTTTCATGCATTCCTAGCTTAATCCTTCTATCTACATTCTTTACAAAAGAGGGTAGCCTTGCTATCTTAACCCTTGAAACTCATTTAGAATCCAATCTTGCATTGTGTGGGATTGGATCTTGTGGGTTTCAACCCCTCTTTTGAATGTAAAGTCTCCCCTAAGTGAAAATCGTCAACCCTAGT
This sequence comes from Cryptomeria japonica, assembly GCF_030272615.1. Classification (NCBI taxonomy): domain Eukaryota; kingdom Viridiplantae; phylum Streptophyta; class Pinopsida; order Cupressales; family Cupressaceae; genus Cryptomeria; species Cryptomeria japonica. The sequence goes on from NC_081415.1 coordinate 84,657,944, forward strand.
GACCTCCTTCCCCTCTCCTCGGAGTGGTGGGGGGAACACTTAGGGTTCGCTCACGATTTTCCGCTTTACAGAATTTAAGTTAAATTATTCTTTTTGTGTTGAAATGAGTATATTAATACCTAGGAAAAAAATATTTTTTACAATTTTTGTTCTCTATTTTTTCAAATTTTCAACATGTGTGAAACACAATCCTCAATGTTTTATGGAAAAGCTACATTCATAAGAAATAAAAATAAAGATATTAAAATTTATACTATTTGGAAAGTTTATAATAAGGAATAAATATTTTAAAATATATAACTTCTAAATGAATTCATTTCACCCCACAAAAGCTAATGTAAAAGTAGGTTTTTATCGACACTTTGATAGGTACAAAGGAGACTCCATTGCAAGTATGATTTAGAAGTAGATGTTACTACTTATCAAATTTCCATTAGTTTCATAGCCAAAGTCATACTATATATTCTAGTCGGTTAGTATTACCGAATCATGCAGTCAGTACACACAGAGAAGTCGGTATGAACAGTCTAGTCGGTTACAGAAGAAAGTAGTCACAGAACGCAGTATTCACCGAGTTGTTTACCAAGTAATGTTTCATGGCTATCGAGTGGTAAAGTTAACTCACTGAGTGAAATGTTCTACCAAATACATTGAACTTGGACATGCACATGAAAGCATGTTACAAGATTGAGGCACATCTAACCGTTTTTGCATTGGAAATTGCACTAGGAGATTGTGTATGATTACAAGGTCAATCTAACCAATGAAATATTTTGTTTAGTTATTCATTTGAGGAATCTTTTTGTAAGATCGAAGCAATGAATCAGATCACCACTGTAAGAGATATATTTATACAACATGATTTTAGGGTTAGAAAAAGAGAGATATACAAGAGATGTGAGATATGTGTGTGTATGCATGAAAGAAGACTGTTACAAAGACACAGAGAGGTCACCAAGAAGGTTATCATTGAACAGTCAAAGAACAGAGTAAATAGAAGGGTTTACCGAGTTACAATATGGGTTACAGAGGTATGCTACAAGCTAGGTAATCTTATTCAGAGCACATAGAATATGCTATAACATTTCAGATGTAAAGATGCAGATATTTGTAATGATTTTATTGTAATATTTTGAAGTTGTAAGAGAAACCTTTAATAGGCTAAAAGACTCTAACCAAGTCTATAAATTGTAAATCCTTTAACCAGGTGCAACATTTATATAGTGTTGTAAAATCCTTTAGTAAGGTAGATCTAACTGATCTTGATACTCCTAACAGGGTAAGCTATTAGAAATAGCTAAATGTAGCTCTAACTGAGCATTCTTTATTATTGCAGTAGTGAAGTTGTGGGTGCCATCCCCACCATAGTTTTTCTCTCTAACCAAGAGTTTCTGCATGACCAAAATATATGTGTTATGGAGTGAATCATGTATGATTGTTATCTGTTGATTTTACCTTTATTTTATGTTATTGCACTATTTTGTTTATGCATAATAGTAAGGCTATTATCAAAGAAAATTTTTGGAGTACCGATTCACCCCTCCCCTCTTAGTACATTAGCTTTCCATATGGGCCTAACAATTAGTATCAGAGCCTGAATCTTGTTAAAGGGTTTAACTACCTAAAGAGAAAGATCTTATCAATGGAAGGCTACAAAAAATCTTATCAATGGATTCTCAAGAGCTAGTGGAACAAATCGAGACATCATTTGAGAATAGTATATCTGAAGAGACTGAAGAAATAATTGGAATGTTGAAAGAAAAGAACAAAGCATTGGCTGATCAACTGAAAGCAATGAAAAGAGAACATGAACATTTCAATACACAGATGACTGAAAATCTAGATGTATTAAGGATAGCTGAGGATAAAGCAAGAGATCTACAAAGAGAGAAACAACAACTTGAAGCTCTAGTATCTGATAAGGATGATGAAATCATAAGGTTAACTGGTATTCAACAAAATATGACAGATCAACTAGGTTATGCACATCATGAAGCAATTTTGAAGAATGATGAAAATCAATCATTGAAACTTGAAGTATCAAGGTTGACTAGTGAACTTGAAACAAAGAAGAAATCCAAAGAATCATTAGAGAAAAGTTATGAAGCATCAAAGATGTTGGATGAGCAACTAAATACAAGAAGACCCTACAAAGATACAAGACTCAGTTACAAAGGAAAAGACTCTACCGAGAAAGGAATTCATACTACCGAGAGAGGAGAATCATCAAAACAAGATGGAAATAGGATTAACATCAAAAGAAAGAAGCCTATTTGCTACTACTATGGAAATTAAGGTCATACTGCCAACATATGCTAGATCAGAAAAGGTAAGCAACCGAATATCACTAAATCCAATGGATATTGTTATAATTGCAATAAATATGGTCACACACCTAAACAATGTAGGACAAAGTCTGTTAACAACTATCAGAAGGCAAAATTCAAAAGGTTTTGTAAAAACTGCAATAGATATGGACATATTACCGAGAAGTGCTGGTTTAAACAAAAGAACTACATGAAGTATCCACACCAAGCAAACACTGGAGGTTACCGAACTCACAAAGATCCTTACCGATAATATGCAGTAGTACCATGGGATTACAATACAAGGATATGGTGTGAAAGTTGTGGAAGATATGGACATATAAGTGCCAACTATTTTATAAGATTTGGAATGAACAACCGGAGATCATGGAGAAGTCCTGTTATGGCATGTTTTCATTGTCACAAAGCTAGACATTTAGCTAGAGATTGCAGAGATCAATCGAGAAGAGAAACTGAAGAGATAAAAGAAAAATTCAAGATGATTTGGAAAAAGAAAGAAATTATGTCTGATGAAGAAAGAACCTTACCTACTGAGTTAGGTGCATCTATTTCAAATTAGTCAAGAAAAGGTATGAAGGGACTACATTCTTTAAAAGTTAAATAATAATAGATCCTATTCTATTATGTACAAAATTCAAAATTTGCATAGTTAAGATGCAATTAGTCAGTTTATATACTATACAAAAAACCTGTCAAGTTGGTTTATACAGGAAACCTGTCAAGTCGGTTAATAAAGGAAAGTTGGTTACTCGGTTAAAACACAAAAAAAAAGGGTAAATCGGTAAAAGGTGAACCGAGTGAATTTAATATCTTGACCTAAGTTTCATAGAGCCCGATGAGGTATTTTTGAGTACTTAAAAGTGCTTTCGCAGTCATTTTCATTCACCCAAGTTTTTGAGAAGTAGAGCAGAGTGAATCAAACCGATCAAACTTCATTCAGAGCAAATTTCAAGGTATTTACATCAATCTATTCACACTATTAAGTTGGTTTCCAATCTAGTCAAATTGCTATTGTCTACCGAGTGTGAAGCATCAGTCGCTTGTAAACCCTAAGGATAAATTGTCAAATCTTACCTGAAACCTACCATGGTGCCCAAGATCCAAGACCCTTTAGTTGTCCAAAATGTGGAGAAGCCCTCGTTGAAATATTCTCTAACTCCTAAAGTTGCCTCACAATCGGATGATAAAACTGCATTTTCACTCATCCCGGATCAAGTCTTGTTAGTGGAAGATGTCAAATTCTTTACCAAATGCCATGTTGAGGAACTTGGTCATGTAGAGATTAGTGACACATATGATGAACTGTGTACTAATGGCAAACTAGATAGAAAATTTGAGCATATCAAAATCAAGGGATTAACTAAAGCCCTAATCTATCCCCGTGTGTTCAAACCCCAGTGGGTTAAGTTTGTCTTGAGTAGAGTACATGATGATTTCATGTGGCTACAAGAGCAACCGTTCAAGATGACAAAGGAAGTTATTCCCCTAATCACCAGGTATCCCATCTACGATCATGCTCGTGCACAAAAAATGATATCACAAAAGGAGCTAATCAGTCTAACCGGAGTAGAATCTGATTACCGAGGACTAAAATTGAATAATGTCACTGATGGAGAACTAAAGTTTGTAATTAGAGTTATTGGTTACTAGTTCTTCCAATCTGCAAGGGAAAATAGTGTACCATGTGCTGTAGTGGACTTGGCCTACAAAATAGTGAAGAAGGGAATGAAAGTAGACTTATGTGAAGTGCTACTAAAGAACTTGTTTGAGAACCTGAACACAATAAGGAAGCCAAAGAAGAACAACTTGGTAAATACACTAAAGTTCATATCACTACTTGTATGTATGTTTTTCTATTTTGAGAAGTTCTTTCCCTTAGTCGGTAAAGTAGTATGGGAGCTACACCGACCTATCACCCATCAGATCAATGACTACATCAAGAAGTTAGGAGATAACTTTAATGATATCATGGATGATTACTTTAGCAAATTCCAAGAGAAAATGCACAATAGGTACAGGATTCCACCATAGTTGGTCAAAAAATACAAGGATGAAATATGTTTTGAGGTCGACACTGATTATTGCTATGTAAATGTTGTTGAACCGAGAACTCAATTGTTGCAACCAATGGGTTATGAGATTGATTATGATATTACACAACAACAAATTGATGCCTATTTATCAGTGCTAAGGCATGCAACCGAACTAAGGTATGGAACCTATGAAGAGGTGAAGGAGAAAGTAAAAATGAGCATTGTAGTACCTAAGGCTACAAGAAAAGCTACAAAGATGATAAAAGTTTTATCTGAGAAATTCGGAGAAGAATCCTCCTCTACACCTATCAAAGGAAATCTTGCCATTACCGAAGAGGAATCAGAAGGAGGCTGCAATAACATTGAGCACAGAGTTGCCAAAGGGTAAAGTTCTGAAAAGAAAGAAACGTGACATCACAAAGGCCCTACCGACTCCACCAACAAAGAGACCCAACACCTGAGCATCAGTTGCATCACCGAGTAAGAAACAAAAGACTGTTGCCATTCCTAAGGTAACTAGAACTTACAAGAAATCTACTCGAAGACTCATTTTGGCAAAAGAGTCGAGTGATATAGAGTCTAATGATGCAAACAAATTCTAGATTGTGAAAAGCAAAAGGGTAAACATTCACAGTGTTGAAATTTTTTGTGCCAATCTTAAAGAATACGGTGGATTTGTAGGATTCAGATATATTAAGTATGAGACTAGGAATAATGATGAGAAGTGACAGATTGAAGAAGCTATCATTTGTACACTTTTGAATTTTAGGTTAGCACCATTAGAACTAGCAAAGTCACTTCTGAGTGAAATCTACTTACATATTGATAACAGATGGAAATATGCAATGGACTCAGAGAGACAAATAAGAGAATGAAGTCTAGTCCATCTATTTCCTGACATGTCCGTAACAGGAATCAAGGAGCATTTAACCACATAAAATTCTAAATTGCTTGTGAAATAGAGAGCCTTAAAATTGATGAAGGGGCTATATATAGATGTGGAGAATGAGACTAAAGCCAAGTGGCAAGAGATCTTCAAACAAAACGATGTTGGTGAACAATCTCAAATTGAAATTGTTGATGTCAACAAGCAAGATCTAGATGTCACTGAGCAAGGTCCAAACCCGGTTAACACTATACAAATTGATGAAGATGTAATGGATGAAGCCGCACCTGAGAAGGAAATGATTGAAGGCACCACTTATGCAAAAATTGTCTCTAGTGAATCTATCTTAGAACAAGTTTATCCTTATCCGCCGGTGAAGCCACTAGTCTCAATCGAAGCTCCCAAGGACACCGAGCAAGGCATCGAAGGTAACAAATCTAAAGCTGCAGGTGATACAACCAAAGATCAGATGTCTCAAGCACAGACAAGCACTGCAAATGTTACAACTGAGACCCCTATCACTGAACCACCTAAAGACACTGCAACGGCTACAAGAACTGACCAAAGTGTTGCATCTACAGAGCAACCTACTGAGGGTCAGCAAGCCTCACAAGCACTTGTCTTAGTTCCTCAGACCAAAGGAAAAGAAAAGAAGGTGAGAAAGCATGGTTTTAAATTTGACTTATCTAAACCAATCATGTTGCCCAATGTAGACATTTCCAAATTGAAAGGGCAAGCACTCACTAAATTCGGTGAACTATGCAAAGCAAAGGCCGAATAGGAGAAGCAACTGGCCATATAGAAAAATAATAAAGTACTTCAGAAGGTTAGGACACTACTCACAAAAATGCTACCTTCAGCAACAGTGTCAACTGATGTAGCCATCCATATTCAATTGGATGAACTCCTCAATCAGATTGAAACATCTGGAGTTGATGCATCTGAGTACTTAAGCAAGCTCAAGGATAAAGAGCTTATAGAAAAAATGATAGAGGAAGTACAAAAATCAATTGCTATTGGTAAGGTAAAACTTGTCAAATTCAATGTTGAGTTGTCCCCTCAACTCAAGCATATTCTTTATTTATTCTAGACATTGTGTACATTTTCCTTATTTATTAAAGATATCAAAAATAAAACTGATGCAATTGAGAAAAAGATCACTGATCTCTCATCTAAGTTGACCACTGAGCCTAATTTAGTTCAGAACTTTTACACAAAGCTACAATAGCTCATGGCTCAACAATTAGAACTGAGGAATGAAGAGCATAAAATCAGGATGGATATAATGACCCTTCAAACATTATTCCTTCCTCATCTCTCATTAGTACAGGAATAGATCAACCGAGCTACACGCTTATCAACTACACAAGAGGGAAGCACTCTTGATGGCTTAATATCACTCTTATCTGATATTCAAGCACAAAACTCATTAATGGAAAGTGTCAAGGACTCACTCTCAGTTTCCCTCAATGATGCCCGGACAACGTATACAACTATTTTTGATCAATTATCACCTCCAGATGGAAATTAAGTTTTTAATGTTTGTCAAAAAGGGGGAGTAATATTATGATACTACATAAAGGAAAGTAATACCCAGCAAAGGGGGAGTAATTCTACATAGAGGAAAGTAATACCTAGCAAAGGGGGAGTATTCACCAAGTTGTTTACCAAGTAATGTTTCATTGCTACCGAGTGGTAAAGTTAACTCACCAAGTTGATATTCACCGAGTGAAATGTTCTACTAGATATATTGAACCTGGACATGCACATGAAAACATGTTACAAGATCGAGGCACATCTAACCATTTTTGCATTGGAAATTGCACTAGGAGATTGTGTATGATTACAAGGTCAATCTAACCAATGAAATATTTTGTTTAGTTATTCATTCAAGGAATCTTTTTGTAAGATCGAAGCAATGAATCAGATCACTACTGTAAGATATCTATTTATACAGCATGATTTTAGTGTTAGAAAAAGAGAGATATACAAGAGATGTGAGATATGTGTGTGTATGCATGAAAGAAGACTGTTCCAGAGACACAGAGAGGTCACCGAGAAGGTTATCAGTGAACAGTCAAAGAATAGAGTAAACAGAAGGGTTTACTAAGTTACAATATGGGTTACAGAGGTATGCTACAAGCTAGGTAATCTTATTCTGAGCACATAGAATCTACTATAACATTTTAGATGTAAAGATGCAGATATTTGTAACGATTTTATTGTAATATTTTGAAGTTGTAAGAGAAACCTTTAACAGGGTAAAAGACTATAACCAAGTCTATAAATTGTAAATCCTTTAACCAGGTGCAACATTTATATAGTGTTGTAAAATCCTTTAGTAAGGTAGATCTAACTGATCTTGATACTCCTAACAGGGTAAGCTATCAGAAATAGCTAAATGTAGCTCTAACTGAGCATTCTTTATTATTGTAGTAGTGAAGTTGTGGGTGCCATCCCCACCACAGTTTTTCTCTCTAACCAAGAGTTTCTGCGTGACCAAAATATATGTGTTATGGAGTGAATCATGTATGATTGTTATCTGTTGATTTTAGCTTTATTTTATGTTATTGCACTATTTTGTTTATGCATAACAGTAAGGTTATTATCAAAGAAAATTTTTGGAGTACTGATTTACCCCTCCCCTCTAGTACATTAGCTTTCCATATTGGGCCTAATAGTAGACAGGTTCTATCCAAGAAATTTTGATTAAGAGTCTTTGATCTAACTCTTCTCAATTAATTACTTCAAATGGGACCTCTTAAAACTTAAATGATTATATTCTTTTTAAAAAGGTATGATTTCAGAAAAAATCAAGATGTACCAAACAATGTCACCCAGTATTGTGGGATCACCCATTAGTTTTATACTTATCTCAATATGAATTTGCTAGTTTGTGATTTAATATTTAATGTTAATTTTTCATTTTTTAATTTTAAGGTAGTAGAGAAGAATACAATAGATGAGCAGTCTTATTATAGTCATCACATCTTTACTCTTTAAATAGATAGTTTTAAAGATGACCAAATTTTATATTCTAATTAATATATAATTATTTCTAACATATTACCATTTATAATAGAAATGTAATAACAATTATTTATTATTGTCTCCGTTCTTAATTAGAGATTGTTGAAAGTTATATATTTCCCTCTAAGAGAAGAATATTTTGAGAATTTTTAAGAACATAAATACCATAATTAAGCTTTCTAAATGAATGGAACCAATGTTTCCAAATTAAAATTCCCATGGCCTATATATATATATATATATATATATATATATTCTAATTTTTAAGTACGTGGTTATAAAGGCAATAAGGTATGGGTCATTCAGATGCAGGATCTTGAGTGCAGAGACAATCACAACATTTAAAAAAAATTAGTGTGTGACATGGACGAATTTCTTTTCACAGTATTTAAAAAAAAAAAAATTGGGACATAGATGAATTTGTTTTTAGTTTAACAAGTTTGATAAAAGAGACTCAAAACAATGACTATCTTTTTAGAAGGAAGTGTAAAGCTTTAGTGGAGATTATTTTAAATCTTTAGTGGTGATAATGAGTTGTGAACACGAAAGCATGTTAAATTTTTTTGGAAATTGATAATGAATTTAATTCTAGTATGCATTGAGAGAAGTTTTGCCTTAGGAACACATGGGAAATTGTTAGAATTTATATATATCCAAGAAAGAGGAATATGTTGACAATTTCAAGTGTTTGGAATGAATGGAATCAGTGTTTCTATATTTAGATGATCATGTCTAACCTATTTACATATATTCTCATGATCGTAAATGCATTATTGCATATAGAGGCTATTAGAAATATTCATATATGCTCTTTAACACACTTCACTCATATTAAGGGGTGTCACTTAAGAAGTGTATAGGAAAGCATGCATATAATTTCAATTATATCTCATTTCTAATTAATTACTATAATTATATTTTATTTGACTCAAATAGCATAGATGCTTTCATAAATTCAATTTTCTTTTCTTTTTTAATAGAAATAGTTGAATTTATAACAAATTACAATAATATAAGAAAAACACATTTAAATGTTTGAATCTATTATGAACCTATTTTTAGGGGTTTGAAATCTCATGAATGATTTTTTAATCATATATCACTATCCTCATGAAGTGTACTCAACTAGTTGAAAAACTACACTACCTTTCAAACTTTAGTGAATGCCTGTCTTTGTTTATCACATACCAACATCCTCTTCTATTGTACTCAACCATTTGAATTATATATGCTTGAAATAAATATCCATTTAGGACACAAATATATATTAAGTCATTTCTATTTTTTCATAATGCTATTGGAAATAAGGTCCTTAGTTTTATTAATATGTTTTTTAATTATCTTATTTACTAAGGTTTAAATCTATTGAGGCATGATACATAATTAAAGAGGTCCAGGGATTACTTTGTGAATGGATGATTTTGAAAATTAATATGTAAATATTGTAATAAGCTAGCCATAAAATCATTCTGGAAAGCTTGAGCATATGGCTACTAAATAAGGTATTAGAAAAATCAATAAAAGAGGGGACAATGCATTGTTGAATGTTAGTAATGCGTTCACAACCAAGACATCGAATGGGAACATACCAAATTATGCTACCATTATTATTGATATATGAAGGGTAACATAGGAGATTGTAACATCATTCAAGTTTGATATTTTTTAAGAGTGTAGATGGCTCTATGTTTTTAGTTATAAATGTATATTCTGAGGATTCATTTAGAATGTTCCTTTTAAAATAATTTTGTTTGAGCACCTTTGGTGTTCTTAAATTATTTGTATACCAGCAATCTATGAGATCTATTGGGATCAAATTATAATGGTGTGAGATATTTGTTTTTTATTTTATTTTCATAATTTCAAATTTTTAAAAATATTTTATATAGATGTTTTTGTATGTAATAGATACCAATTTGGTTTTAATTCAATATTTATAACAACTTATTGAATATTGTTTATATATATTTAACTTATTTGTAAACACTAAAGAATTTGACTAAAATCATTAGAATTTTTTTTTGTAAATGTTCAATGTTTGTGAATCATTCTTTTTAAAGAGAATACAATTTATCAACTTAGGTTCATAGTTCAATCATTTTCTTAACTAATTGTTATATTGTTCCTTCTTTTAGAGAAGCATGTTAAGAAGCTTTGTTGTGTTTTTTACAAGTTTTGAATTTTTTTTTTATTAAAGTTGGGATAAACTTTTAGTTGTGTAAAAGACTAGAAAAATAATTAACATCCATTAGTATAGAAAAAAAATAGTTTATAATATAAAAAATTAATGTTTATTTTAATTTATCAAGGTTAAATAATTCAATTAATTTAATTTAATAATAATTACAAATAACTTTTTAATAAATTGTGTAATATTTAGTTCCTCTCATTTTACCAATAAAATTTCACATTTACATTCCTTGTACTTTTTTCAAATAGGTGTTGGATCTCTTCCCATCACTTTTTATTCTTCCACTTCAAATAAATATGTCCTTCAAAAAATGTTCATTGATCCTTACCTTAATATGGAATGGAAGCATAGATATAGTGATAAATATTGGGCAAAGTTGAGTGGATATTTTGGAAGTACAAAGTTCAAGTAGATGATAGAATACTTTCTTGGAAAATATTGTAATGTAAATTATATGTTGGTAAGATATTAAAGAGAATGTTTTATCGGTCAATTGATTACTCCTTTTTTGTTGAACAAATAAATTTATGAAAGATTTATTTTAGAGTTACACTTTTTTTGGGGAAACAATTTATATATTAATCAAAGAAGAAAATGACATGCAAACCAACAAGACTTCTAGATAGAACCTGACAACATGACAAGCTACAAAAGAACATTCCACAAAGGGTACTCACAAAATAAAACAATAGAAAATTTTTAAAAACATTAGGAGTCTAGCCACAATTGAGGAATTAAATACCAAGCTAATAATAGTCAAAATATTTTGTACTCTTGAATAAGTTTAAGAATCTATTGATGATTTTCTTGGGTCAAATAAGCTTATTCTTATGCATTATAGGTATGTGGTCCCACAAAAACCTAGTTAGCTAAGCAATCTTCCATCCTATTCCATTCTCTAGGACTATTAAAAAAAATGATAAATTAAATTTTGTGAAAAGGTTAAGAATGTTTTTAGCAACCACAACTAATAATCAAGAGTACTCTTGAAATTTTCTTTTGTTTGGAAGAGATACCTTAAATCATAGAGTGAATTTCTTAGATGAATTTTCTCCATTTGAAAGAACAAGTAGGTAATAATGCTTGAAGAACCACCCAATCTCTTATTTGATAATTAGAATGCATTCCCATATTATTAGATAAGATAAATTGGATCAATCTCCTATTATCTTGATTGAGAGTACCAATTCTAGCCACACTAGGATTACCTCAAGAAAAGATATTGGTATTAATCTTCAAGAAATCAAAATGAGTAGGAACCTATCATCCAATTTTTTTCACCCATCCAACCTCAAAAAGAGACATCCATATTAATCTTCAAGAATATGTAAGGATGAGGAACCCATTGAATCCAAATTTTTTGACCCTCAAGGAGACATCCATATTAATCTTCAAGAATCCTAGTAGAAGAAGTAGGCAATTAATTTAATAAGTCTTTCCATGTGTTGTCTTGCAATTGAATTTCTGGTAATTGATTCTACAATTTTAAGGTGATGGATGATCAATAAAAGTTAGGGGAGTATGATAACTAAATCTCTTTTTACAATTTTTGTTCTCTTTTTTTTGAATTTTTTGACATGTGCGAAACACAATCCTCAATGTTTTATGAAAAAGCTACATTCATAACAAATAAAAAATAAAGGTATTAAAATTTATGCTATTTGGAAAGCTTATAATAAGGACTAAATATTTTTAAAAATATAACTTCTAAATGAAATCATTTCACCCCACAAAAGCTAATGTAAAAGTGGCTTTTTATCGACACTTTGATAGGTACAAAGGAGACTCCATTGCAAGTATGATTTAGAAGTAGAGAGGTTTTGTCGAAGAAATTTTGATTCGAGAGTCTTTGATCTAACTCTCCTCAATTAATTACTTCAAATGGGACCTCTTAAAGCTTAATTGATCATATTTTTTTTAAAAAGGTATGATTTCAACAAAAATCAAGATGTACCAAACAATGTAACCCAGTATTGTGGGATCACCCATTAGTTTTATACTTATCTCAATATGAATTTGATAGTTTGTGATTTAATATTTAATGTTGATTTTTCATTCTTTAATTTTAAGGTAGTAGAGAAGAATACAATAGGTGAGCAGTCTTATTATAGTCATCACATCTTTACTCTTTAAATAGATAGTTTTAAAGATGACCAAATTTTATATTCTAATTAATATATAATTATTTCTAACATATTACCATTTATGATAGAAATGTAATAAAAATTATTTTTTCTTGTCTCTGTTCTTAATTAGATATTGTTGAAAGTTATATATTTCCCTCTAAGAGAATACTATTTTGAGAATTTTTAAGAACATAAATACCATAATTAAGCTTTCTAAATGAATGGAACCAATGTTTCCAAATTAAAATTCCCATGGCCTATATATATATATATATATATATATATATATATATATATATATATATATATATATATATATATATATATATATATATATATATATATATATATATATATATATATATATATATTTTCTGATTTTTAAGTACGTGGTTATAAAGGGAAAAAGGTATGGGTCATTCAAATGCAGGATCTTGAGTGCAGAGACATTCACAACATTTTAAAAAAAATAGTGTGTGACATGGATGAATTTCTTTTCACAGTATTAAAAAAAAAAAAAATTGGGACATAGATGAATTTGTTTTTAGTTTAACAAGTTTGATAAAAGAGCCTCAAAATAATGACTATCTTTTTAGAAGGAAGTGTAAAGCTTTAGTGGAGATTATTTTAAATCTTTAGTGGTGATAATGAGTTGTGAACAAGAAAGCATGTTAAATTATTTTGAAAATTGATAACGAATTTAATTCTAGTATGCATTGAGAGAAGTTTTGCTTTAGGAACTCATGGGAAATTGTTAGAATTTATATATATCCAAGAAAGAGGAATATGTTGACAATTTCAAGTGTTTGGAATGAATGGAATCAGTGTTTCTATATTTAGATGATCATGTCTAACCTATTTACATATATTCTCATGATCGTAAATGTATTATTGCATGTAGAGGCTATTAGAAATATGCATATATGCTCTTTAACACACTTCATTCATATTAATGGGTGTCACTTAAGAAGTGAATTGGAAAGCATCCATATGATTTTAATTATATCACATTTCTAATTAATTAGTAAAATTATATTTTATTTGACTCAAATAGCTAGATCCTTTCATAAATTCAATTTTCTTTTCTTTTTTAATAGAAATAGTTGAATTTATAAAAAATTACAATAATATAAGAAAAACACATTTAAATGTTTGAATCTATTATGAACCTGTTTTTAGGGGTTGAAAATCTCATGAATGATTTTTTAATCATATATCACTATCCTCATGAAGTGTACTCAACCAATTGAAAAACTACACTACTTTCAAACTTTAGTGAACTTTTTTGTTGATCACATACCACGATCCTCTTCTATTGTACTCCAACATCTAAATTATACATGCTTGAAATAAACAGCCATTTAAGACGCAAAGATATATTCAGTCATTTTTACATTTCCATAATGCTAATGAAAATAAGGTCCTTAGTTTTATCGATATGTTTTTTAATTATCTTATTTACTAAGGTTTAAATCTACTGAGACATGATACATAATTAAAGAGGTCCAAGGATTACCTTGTGAATGGACGATTTAGAAATTAATAGACATTTATTTGTTTATATAAATATGTAAATATTGTAATAAGCTAGCCATAAAATCATTCTAGAAAGCTTGAGCATATGGCTACTAAATAAGGTATTAGAAAAATCAATAAAAGAGGGGACAATGCATTATTGAATGTTAGTAATGTGTTCACAACCAAGACATCGAATCGGAACATACCAAATTATGCTACCATTATTATTGATATATGAAGGGTAACATAGGAGATTGTAACATCATTCAAGTTTGATATTTTTTAAGAGTGTGATGGCTCTATGTTTTTAGTTATAAATGTATATTATGAGGATTCATTTAGAATGTTCCTTTCAAAATAATTTTGTTTGATATCTTTGGTGTTCTTAAATTATTTGTATACCAGCAATCTATGAGATCTATTGGGATCAAATTATAATGGTGTGAGATATTTGTTTTTAATTTTTTATTTTATTTTCATAATTTTAAACTGATAAAAATATTTTATATAGATATTTTTGTATGTAATAGATAGCAATTTGGTTTGAATTCAATATTTATTACATCTTATTTAATATTGTTTATATATATAACACTAAAGAATTTGACTAAAATCATTAGATTTTTTTTTTTCAATGTTTAATGTTTGTAAATCATTCTTTTTAAAGACAATACAATTTCTCAACTTAGGTTCATAGTTCAATAATTTTCTTAATAACTAATTGTTATATTGTTCCTTCTTTTTGAGAAGCATGTTTAGAAGCTTTGTTGTGTTTTTTACAAGTTTTGAATTTTTTTTTATTAAAGTTGGGATAAACCTTTAGTTGTATAAAAGACTAAAAAAATAATTAACATCCATTAGTATAGAAAATAAAATAGTTTATAATATAAAAAATTAATGTTTATTTTAATTTATCAAGGTCAAATAATTCAATTAATTTAATTTAATAATAATTACAAATAACTTTTTAATAAACTGTGTAATATTTAGTTTCTCTCATTTTACCAATCACATTTATATTCCTTGTACTTTTTTCAAATAGGTGTTGGATCCCTTCCCATCACTTTTTATTCTTCCACTTCAAATAAATATGTCCTTCAAATAATGTTCATTGATCCTTACCTTAATATTGAATGGAAGCATAGATTTAGTGATAAATATTGGGCAAAGTTGAGTGGATAATTTGGAAGTACAAAGTTCAAGTAGATGATAGAATACTTTCTTGGATAATATTGTAATGTAAATTATATGTTGGCAAGATATTAAAGAGCATGTTTTATCAACCAATTGATTACTCCTTTTCTCTTGAAAAAATGAATTTATGAAAGATTTATTTTAGGGTTGCACTTTTTTTGGGGAAACAATCTATATATTAATCAAAGAAGAAAATGACATGCAAACGAATAAGACTTCTAGATAGAACTTGAAAACATGACAGGCCACAAAAGAAGATTCCGCCAAGGGTACTCACAAAATAAAACAATGGAAAATTTTAAAAAACACTAGCAGTCTAGTCACAATTGAGGAATTAAATACCAAGCTAATAATAGTCAAAATATTTTGTACTCTTGAATAAGTTTAAGACTCTATTGATCCTCTTCTTGGGTCAAATAAGCTTAATCTTATGCATTATATCTATGTGGTCCCACAAAATCCTAGTTAGCTAAACAATCTTCCATCCTATTCCATTCTCTAGGAATATTGAAAAAAATGATAGAATCAAATTTTGTGAAAAGGTTAAGAATGTTTTTAACCAAAACTAATAATCAAGAGTATTATTGAAATTTCCTTTTGTTTAGAAGAGATTCCTTAAATCATAGAGTGAATTTCTTAGATGAATTTTCTCCATTTGAAAGAACAAGTAGGTAATAATGCTTGAAGAACCAGCCAATCTCTTATTTGATAATTAGAATGAATTCACATATTATTAGATAAGATAAATTTTATCACTCCCCTATTATCTTGATTGAGAGTACCAATTCTAGCCACTCTAGGATTACCTCAAGAAAAGATATTGGTATTAATTTTCAAGAAATCAAAATGAGTAGGAACCTATCATCAAATTTTTTTCACCCATCCAACCTCAAGAAGAGACATCCATATAAATATTCAAGAATAGGTAAGGATGAGGAACCCATTGAATCCAAATTTTTTGACACTCAAGGAGACATCCATATTAATCTTCAAGAATCCTAGCTGAAGAAGTAGGGAATTAAATTTATTAGTCTTTCTATTTGTTGTCTTGCAATTGCATTTCTGGTAATTGATTCTACAATTGCAAGGTGATGGATGATCAATAAAAGTTAGGGGAGTATGATAACTAAATCTCTTTTATCCATTATCCATTCTTATCATTTTCTATTAACTCCCTAGTAGCCATTTCAACAAATCTCTTAAGCCCTATTTATTATTGTGGGTTAGAATTTTGTTCATTGTAGTACCCCTCCTCGATCAACCTCTTTTTGTATGTTTTTTATTGACTTCAGTGACTGTTCAGTGGAGCATTTTTGTATATTAATTCGGATGTTATGCGATGTTATTTCATGCATTATCTGGATGTATGGTGTATGCATTTATGCAGTATCTCAGTGATTATGTTTAATGTTATTTTATGGATCATTATCATAGACTGACACTTGTACCTTATATTGCGATGCGTTATTTATATGTTGCGTGTTTGCAAGTATATTGGGATGTGAGGGGATAATTTTCCTTCACTCACTTTGGTGAGACAGGGAATGTCATGATTCTCCTTCATTGGTGTGCATGTCGTGTCGGTATATATATATTGGTTTATATGCACCTGTGGTTCTTTGGTGCAGGACATTGCAGGTACTAGTACCGGGTAGGTACACGGTATCGACTCCACCTAGTTTCATAGGTTTGAGCGTGCCTTATATATCGGATGGGAGTGGAGGAGGTAGTTGTTGTACCCTAGCTTGATCCACAGTTACACTCATGTAAGTGTTGTCAGCCAGTTGCCTTGTCCCGTCTGGCTGGTATGCGAGTCATGGTGCCTTGGTTTGTTCATTTGAGAGTCGTCATTTGATCATTCTTGGCTTTTCATGTTTCTGTTCATTTAAATGGTTATTTAATTGAATGGATGATGCTATCTTATGTTGGCGTAATTAGTTAATTATTATGCTCTGTGATTATTGATTTAATTAAATTAATGATTTGCTAGACTAAATGGTTAACGGATTTATTTATTTTGTAAAGTGCATTGATATATTTTGGAAGGAAATAAATAATTGCCTAGCCATTTAAATGTTAAATGATTATGTTGAAAGAAAGTATTTTTGGAAATAGAAATTAATAAAAACTTTCCTTTTTACTTTTCCACTTGACCTTTTTCATTTTAATTGTTGGAAAAGAATTATTTTTGATAAAGGAGTAAATCTGATTGTTTTTACCTTTTAAATATTTAAATTTAATTGGTTGGAATAACTTTTTAACCTAGAAAGTTTAGGTTAAAAGATAATTTTCATGCTATTCCTAAAATTCACAAGAAGAAGGAAGAGAGGGATTTTTGGAGAGAAATTCTGGAAAACTGCCTAGAGGAACTAGAAATTCGACCTAGTTTGCAAGACTGGAAATTCTTCATCTCTTTGTGTGCTATTGCTTCAAGGTTGGAGGTTCTCTTCTTGTTTTGCATTTGTTATTTGAAAATTTCAGTTTGCTTCCCATGTGTGTAAATTATGCAATCTTCCTGTAGATGCTTGTGGAATGATTGGAATGGAAGAAAGAGAGTTTATTGTTGTTAATTTTGTGAATCTATATCATATGGTTTCATTTAGGAAGGAAATGGTTCATTTCTCTATCTATTGTGTGTTTGATCTTGAAAATCAATTTCTTGTTTTACGTCTTCTATTTGGAAAGAATGAACTAGATTTAGCTTGTTGTGTGCTTTCTAGTTTCATGTTGCCTAGATTTGGGGTTCTTGTGGGACTTTATTTCATCTTTTACCTTGCTGGCAAATATCCATTTGAAAAATTGGATTTGGCACTGTGTATGTGTGTGCCCGTGAAATGTTCCAGAGATGAATCATTTTCTTATTTAAATGATTGGGTGGAGTGTTGATTTTTATGCCTTGGGAGGCATGTATTTTATTTGTTTTGTTATCCTTTCCTTACCTCACCCTATGGTAGGCTAGTCCCACCACACGGGTCGGTAGTCTTTGCTGCTCGTAAGTAGCAGTACTACCAATCAGCAGTACTACTACGCAGTAGCAGTACTACCGGTCGGTAGGTACTGCTACCGATGGTAGTAGCACTATCGGTTGGTAGTCACCATTACCAGTTTGTAGTAGTGATACTGGACGGTAGCACTTGCTACCGGTCGGCAACAATGCTACCAGTCGGTAGTGCCTACTACCGGTCAATAGCAATACTACTGATAGGTAGTGCCTACAGCCCCTGACAGCGGCACTGTTGTGGGTTGATTTTTGACCCCCGCATCACCATGTACTTTACCAGTTCAAACTGGTTAGTGCTATTAAGTTAATTTTTAATAAATTATATATATTTTAGAGTGGTTTTTGGTGTTAAATGAAATATATTTTAGAATGGATTTTGTGTTGAATAAAAAATAAAAGGTGATTTTCATGTGATTTTTATTATGTGGTTAATAAATTTATCAATGGAAATCAAGGCATGAATTAAGAATTCAAATTGGTTCATTTGGGTATATTCTAGAAACAAATTAAAATGCTTGTTTGGAATTCATATTTTTTTCGGTTGAATGTTTAATGTGGATTTCATTTTTGATGGAATATTGATTTGGAAATTGAATAATGTGACTGCTAGAAAGAGTATTTTATTTAATTTTCAATCAATGATGTTGCAAGTGTTTATGATGTTTTTCTCAAAGATTGTCTAAGAGAGGACTTAGTGAAAATAGCTGTCCTTGCAAGTGTATAATGTGTTATTTCTGGTCTATGGTTTAGTCGTCCTGTGGTGGTGTATTTGATACCTTTGACCAAGTGATATATGTTGGCTTCGTTGTCATAACCATGTAGTGTATTTTCTGTATGGTTATCCAAGAGTCAGTATGTCCTTATTAACCACTTGTTTTTGATAGTGGTGGTTATGGCTATCTACTTCATGATAGGGTCCTTGAGGAGTGACCTTCTTTGTTTAGTGTCCTTTGAGAAAGTGGCTTTCACCTGGGGGTTGCGCCCAAAATGGTAGGCATTACGACCCAACAAAAGTCAGATAATAATTGGTAATCTAATGAATTGATTAAGTGGGTAATTTCATAACATTAATAAAGATAATTGTACCTCGCACTTGGGTGAGTGCTTATACTGAGGTTCATCATGTTGTGAGAAGGCTTGAAATGGCAAACCGATCAACTTGTCTTCATGAAAGGTTGGTAGGGTCTGCATGAGACTTAGTTGGATCTAGCGGTTTGGGAGAGGTTACAAGGACAGTGAGCTGGGACCTATGGAGGCTATACCATGGTGTCCATCTTAAGCTATGTGATGACGCTCTCTTAGTTCACTTGTGTATTTGTGATGTTGAGTCACTTGGATTTTTTGGAGTTATATTATGCTATCATGGAGTCGTATTGTCTTGTCGACCATGTCATGCTTATGCTTGTTTGAGAGTCCTCAAATATCTCTTAGCACGGTGGGGTGATTCCATTTTGGGAATTACATGGCCGAGTGGTAGTGCCACTTCCCATCAGATGTTCAGATTTGTACCTTCATGCAAGGATTGGCTTCGTAGGTGTTCTTGTGGTTTGTGGCTCATGATTCATCTCATGTTTGGAGATTATTGTTATTTGGAGACCTATGTGGTCATTTTAATATTGATCTTATGTAATCTTGTATTTGGTTGAGATGTATCTTTATATGTATATTGAGAAGATATGTATTGGAAGAGAAATGTAATCCTATGTTGGGGTGTTTTTTATCAGTTTCCTTTATAATATTTGTAAATGCTTATTGAAGTGGGATTATAATGTATCCTTTCAATCTTTCAATGGTGTATCTTTATTTTCTCATGGCTTCTTGTGATCTTTGAGTGAATAATGTATATTTGGATTTATGTTTATTGTGGAATTTATCTTATGAATTTAATTATTCGTTGGTAACCCTTAAGGAATTATGGTGTAAGTCTTCTGCTTGTGTTATCATGCATGTTGTGTAAATGAGCTTATGATGTTTATACTAAAAAAAAAAAAAATTGTTTCACCCTTGTTTGTGGGTTTTCCTTCGGGGTTCCTAGTCGGGAATTACATTCATCCTACTACATATTTTTATCTTGTTCTATCTCTTCCAGTATATATAACTACTCAATCTCCTATGACTATCTTCCTTCAAAAGTTCTCTATCCTATTGGGTCAAGCCAACCAGGAATCATCTTATGAAATTAGTGTATATTAGTGTCAAATGAATTTGTTGCCTCAACTTCTGGAAGATGCTCTTGCTGCACAAATATTTATTCTCTATATAAGATGACCTTGTGGTCTATTTAGTCCATTCTAGTTAGGTCACCGCATATTTTTCCCAATTCTCTACTTTTAACCCTTTTTGTTTTCAAACTTTCTATTTTATATAATTTTTTCCATTCTTATTCTTCCTTCTACACTTTTAATGTTTGTTCTTAAAATGAAAAACCTAACTCCATTTCCCTCTTTAGGTTATCCATATCAAGTACACATTTTTATTTTGTGTGAATTAGATAGCTATGGACTTTCTTGATGGTTATCCAAGTAATGATTAGAACTTTTATAAAGGTGTACTTAGCAAGTACCAACACCATCATAAAATATGGAAAAAATATTAAAAAGAGAAAAAATATAGTGAGATTTGAGCTATTTTCTATATCTATCACTCCTCGCAGACCAAATATGGACACATTTCCTCACATCTCAATTACACCGTTGATCCATGAGTGATGAAATACGGATTAAGAAATTTATCATAATTACAAGTATGATTGAAATAAAACATAATAAGAATTATTGAATAAAATCATGTGAAATAATTACAAAATATCTGTGAGACAATGTTTAGATTAATAAACGTGGGATAGCACCATACCATTACATAACCATAGAGTGACACCTAGGGCACATGAGGGATGTATATCAAGCAAAAAAACCCTCACTAACATAGAACAAAAACCCAATAAGGCATCCTAAGAACCAGTAAAGAACTAGAAACTAGTAGAAACAAAAAAAATAGAAATCACCTATGTATAAGACTTTTATGAAGGGGCGTGGGGGGGTTCCCTTAATGAGATCCTTAGAAATAGATTGAGATAAAGAAGATAAAACCCAGTAAGGAAACTTCATTCTTACCTCGTGGCATAGGTGGTTCAACATAGGGAAGAGCTAAAGATAAAATGTCCTCTTCCTACTATCTAGAGTGAAATATTTCATGAAAATAAGGGTAGCCTCCTTGCAAATAATAGGAAGCTCTTCTTTGTTGTATTCGCTTTCAAGTTTGGAAACCCCTTCCTCGGGTTCAAAGAAACAATCGAAATATTCATTGGAACTCCCCTTAGGCTTCTTGGGGAAGAAGACACCATCAAGGGCCAAGCCTGTAACTATTTCAATGGTCACCTTCGACACCAAAAAGGCAACACTCCCAATATTAGTAATACCATTATCCTAGGCTTTAACAAAACCCGTAGAAATTTTAGGATCATGGTCGGTCATACCCTCGACATAGGAATCTAAATTCCCCTGAATCATCTTGTGCCAAAGCTCACCATTTCTTTTGAATTCAGAGCACTCATCACGTTCAACCTAGTTTAGATCACCTCCCATCTTTAGAAACTTAGGAGCCAAAATGAGAAAGAAAAAATGATAGTTATGGGTACCAACAAAGTTTAATTCTTTCCACCTTATTCAGCAAGGAAAGTAAAAGGCAAGAATAGAAAGTACCAAAAAGTTAATCTTGGTATTACACATCATTAATATGTAGGTCATTTGATATCATGGTATGAGCCACAATCAGTACTTCGTACATGTAGAAGAACACTTGCAAATTATTAACCATCTCTCCAAGTCCAACTAGCTTATTTGCCACCCTCTTTCCCTCATGTTGCACATGGAAAAATCTGACATCATCGAGAGTAGGAAGGAGGGTGCAAAACTTGTCAATGAGAGAACTAGTCTTCTAGTCTAGCTTGGCCACCTCATTAAGCATCATAATAGTGTTACAAGATTCACCTTCAACAATGATTTTTCTAAGTCCCTTTTTCCTAGTGACAACAAGCTTGAGAAACATGATAGCCAGTTCAACCATGCATTAAGTTTGTACAACAAGGTTTTTTATGTAAGAAATAATTAGATTGCCACAAGAGTATCTAATTACTCCACCCCGTCCTACTTGACTGGGTTACCATGGGAAGGCCCATCAAAATTCAATTTTAGCTATTCGGTGAGAAAATGCTACATTCCATTTGTAAAAAGGAATATAATGGTAAGAATATTAGAGTCATGTGACATGAGTTCTCATAATTAATAAATTACATGGCATGATAGTGGTATGAAAATGAAATAATATGTGTATTATGTGGATGTTCTAGAAGTATTCCTGGCTAAAATATGACAAGATGGTCATTACTAATCCTTAATTAAATTGATATAATATAGTAATTTTTGACAAGATATGAGATGACATGGAAAGCGTGATGATAAAGATTAGATAAACTATTGAATTGGTCTTTTTTCTTATGGATGCATGCATAGGTCCCATGAATATCTTGGTAATGACTATGAGGAAAAAATGATGAAATTTGATTTCATTGTTTATTTTGGTGAATGGATGGTTCACCAAAGACTGTGTTAAGGTAAATTTATTCAAGAGAAAGAGTTACAAATCATACCTAAAGAGAATCATAGTTTGACAACTATATATTTATTGTGTCATTGAGGACCTTTTGTGGTTGGTATGACTATATAAACTATTCTATGAAATACTTTGTATTAGTTTGCCTTGTATAGAACTTGAGATGATGGCCAATGACTAATAGTGAGAACTCGACTAGGTAAATATTGGTCAATCGAACACCTCCAATTAGATAGGCCACATAAATTTTGCAGGGCCATAATAACCTCATCTACAATTTCCCTTTGTGATTTTTATATTAAGAGTCATATAATAGATCCATTCACATTGTTAAAATTATTCTGATTTGATGAATTGGTCATGCCATTTCACCCTTTTATTTTGGATAAGTTCAATATAATGCATATGTTCACTTCTCTTTTGAGTTAAGATAGAGTATCTAATGGGATAATTTTGTATTTATACATTGTTGATAAATCCATCTATAATTATATTATTTTCATTAGTGTCATATGCTCAAATTCCATGGGAAAGATATCCTTCTTCCCATACATTATTTCATATGATCTCAATCTTTGTGTGGTTTTCTAGGTCACCATGGAGGTCCATATAGCCTTGGGAATCTTAACTACCCAATCCTTCCTACAAAGGGTAACTATTTTAGTAAAGTTGGCCTCAATTTCTCCATTTTTAACTTCTACTTTTCCATTAAATTAGGCATGATAAGGAGTGTATTTATTATGCCTTATGTTATACTCATTCACTAATTCTTGTACTAGTGCTTAGGTATACTAAGGGCCTTAATCAATATCAGTTTCTTAATGCACGCTAAAAAAGTAAATATTTTTTCATTATATAAAATTAATCTCATTTACTAAGATAGTTAGTGCAAATCAATATATACTACTTGTTGGTGGAAGGAGGATCTATTGGTCCTATGAATTTAAGCCCCCATTTTTCAAAACCTTATGGTTCCCTATAATAACTAATGGTTAAGTCTATACGATTCAACTGTACAACTTAAGGATGAGACAACCCTATACAAAGAAACCATTAACTAATATAAGACTCATTAAATTGTTAATGTGGATCTAAACTGGAGATTGAACTAGTACCATGTGTAAACTATGAGGTTTTGGGCTTCTACTATAGTCTAAGATTCATGTAATTTCTTAATACAAAGTTAATCATTAAACAAACAAACTATAGATAGGGATGTAAAGTTATCCTAAATTAAAACTACACATTCATGAGTATCATATCTAAGAAAATTAACGAGTGCAATGAAAAGGTATATGATAGATTTTTAGTAAAATTATTCACATAATAAAATTATAACTAATTGTTTTAAGAATATTGATGTATAAAATTACATGAACTAATTAACAAATGAAAATAAAAATTTCCAAGAAATGAACTTTTGAACATGACACCTTACCTCAAGTAGGACCTGACCTAGGTAAATGTACTCACTAAATTAATCTAGTTGAGTAATGTTAATTTTACAAGAATTCTTCACAAATGCTTGTTCAATAAAAAGATCAAAAATATGAATTTTTTTATTATTAAAAAATAGAAAAAAAAAATGGAATGGTCAATCTTTTGATCATATTATACATTAGACATATACGATTGACTTATTCAAATGACTAGAATTGATCTATCACACATTCTGATTAACTAGGAACATGATTATATAACTCAAAGTAGACATCTATGATAGTTCTATATTCATCATGTAAAGAGATTATTGATGAATAAGATGAATTTGCAATAGAACAACATTCATGTTGATTGTGAGAGGAAACTTACAACCAAATAATGACAAATTTCACATTACCCAAAAGACAAAAATGGAGAATGTAAATCATGGGAAGGTAAAATTAGAGAAAGTTGACACTTTGTTTAATGTTATAGTTGCATTGATAAAAAATCTGAGCACATAGAAGTTCAAATTGTATGGGCCTACTAGTCCCCTACAAATGATCTATGGGCTATTTAAAAGAGTCTTTAACAAGTGGGAGAATGTTCAGATTAAGGTGTATCAACCTTTGCAAATTCTAATATTAGTATTTATTTATTACTTTATTTAATTATTTTTTGATTAATTTCTAGTCATCAAGTGGGATCCATATGCTTGGTGGCATTCTACTTAGTAGTGACTATATGACACACATGTTGTATATGTGGTGTAGTACCCCGTTTTGATCGGACTTATTAGACTGATTTTGTGTTTCAGTTTACTTTTCAGTTGGCACCTTATTGCTCGTCATTTTGCAGACGTAATTGATATTATTTCATGTTTATCTAGATATTGGATGCATGAGTTACTTTCAGTATTTCAGTATTGGTGATTTCTAGTGTTTCGTGGATTATTGCTCGTACTGACATTTTACTTTATCTAGGTGATGTGTCATATATATATGTTGCGTGTTTGCTATTGTATTGGATGCAAGGGGATGATTTTCCTTCACTCGTTTCGATGAGATAGGGAACATCGCGATTCTCCTTCATCGGTGTGTGTGTCGTGTATTCTATATCTATATGCATGTATGTGTGCTTCGGTGATGCAGGATATTGCAGGTACAAGTACCGGGTAGGTATGGGGTATCGTCTCCACCTGGCTTCACAGGTCTGAGCGTGCCTTATATGTCCGATGGGAGTGGAGGAGATAGCTTTTGACCCTAGTCCTTACCTCAGTCTATTATTGTGAGTGCCGTCAGTCGGTCGTTCATCCCTTTTGTCTGAATTTTGAGTCTTGTTACTTTTCCTCGATTTGCGTGCCTTGGTGGTTCGGTTAATTATTTAAAGTTTAAGTTGTCATTATTGTTGACTTGAGTGATTCATTCCTTATTATGCCTTATGTCTTGAATCAAGCGTAATTGATTAGTTATTAGATTTTAACTGTTAGTTGCTTATTTGGAAAAGAAATCGTGTTTAGATCCAACGGAAGAAGTAGAATAGATTAGTTAATTGCTCTTAAATACATGCAAATAAAGTTAACTCATTGCTTTCCTATTTAGTAGAAAAACTGATTGAATTGCTACTTATGAAAATGTAATTTTCAAAAAGAGGAAATTTTCATTTATTTGTTTTGAGAAATATGAAAAGGAAAAATAGAAAAAGAAAAGAAAGTCAAATGGGGAATTTTAATGTTTTTTTTTTAAATAGAAATTTTGGCAACCTAGAAAATTAGGTTAAAGAGATTTTCTTGCAAAATCATTTTGGAGGAGATTTTGGGGGTTATGCTTATTTTGGAGGAGGAGAAAGAAATTTTGGAAAATTTGCTTGAAGGGTGGATTTGGGTGTGAACTACCTGGGATTCTTGCTGAAGCATACCATTCTTGCTTGGAAATCATAAAGGTTGGTTGAATCCTTGCTTATTGCAACAAAAAGAAAAAATCATTGCTTTCTTCCCATTTGCTGTTAATTGTTTAAAATCTTGAATTGTGAATTGTGGGTGTTGGGTGTTTGTTTGTCATGGGTTGTGGAAGAAGAATTCTACCATTTTTTTTCAATTCAAACTTAATTTCTCTCCATGTAGTTTCCTTAACTGAATTTATATTGTTTCATCTTTGCTATGCAAGAAATTTCTTGGTTTATCATGCTGTTTGTAATTAGGAATTTTGATGGGTTTTGGTAGTGTTATGCTGGCAAAATTTTGCCAAGCATTCATAAAATACCTCTCCCTAGAAATTTCCAGTTTTAAAAATGATGGTTATGAGTTAAATTTCCTTGTTCATGCTTGATTGGGAGCAAATAAATTCAATTGGGGTTTGGGGATTAAGAGTATTCTCATTTAATTAAATTTTTAGAGCAAACTGGGTTGTTTTGGATGAAAGTTTATTCCCCCTGTTTTGTCTCAGAGGATTTGGTTATTGCTGGTAAAAATTAGCAATACTAGTGACTAGAAAATTGGTTTTAATTGGTTTTTTTGGTTGAATGTTTGTTAAATTTGGTGGCTGGTAAATTAAAATTTTAATTTGGTTTTAACAGAGGTTTTACCTCTGTCTCTGTTTTTAAGTTTTTATTTGTTTATGTCTCAGTCGTTTTAATTAAAAACGAGTTTTTTTTTAAAACTGTTGTTATACAAAAAAAATTTGTTTAAATTCGAAATTAGCTGTATTGGGGGCGGTGGCGGGGAGCTAGGCTCGACCCAGCCACGCACCCCCCTTTCCTTCCCTTCCCTCCCTGCTCGCTGCAACACCCAGCGTGGGTACAGCAGCAGCGCTGCT
The DNA here is from genome assembly GCF_030272615.1 of Cryptomeria japonica. NCBI lineage: Eukaryota > Viridiplantae > Streptophyta > Pinopsida > Cupressales > Cupressaceae > Cryptomeria > Cryptomeria japonica. The sequence continues at coordinate 84,685,096 of NC_081415.1, forward strand.
TTCCCCAAGATGGGGATGCAGCTCGTTGCATTTCCCAGTTTGGGAAAGGCAACGCTTGCTGCAGTGGGTGCGTAGGGGTCCCACAAGGTAGTTTGAAATATTGTTTTTTTAATATTTTTTTTTAGTTTAAAAAAAAAACGAAAATGACATTTTGTTATGTTAGTGGCTTAGATAAATTGTTAGTGTTACTTTATGTTTAATATTACGTGATAAAATATTGTTATTTTAATAAAAATAATAATATGTTATCATTTAATATTAAATAATAATATTTATGTTAATGGTTTTTAATAAATTCAATAAGCGTTATTTTGTGTTTAGTATTAAGTAATAATATATTGTTATTTTAACAATAATGACAATATGTTATTATTTAATATTAAATAATAATAACGTGTTAAGTGTAGTTTATGATGATGTTAAGATTTATTAGTAATTCTGTTTGATTTAGTAATGAGGATTAATTGCTTGGTACCGTGAAAATAAATAAAATGATTCAGAGGTTAGTAGTAATGTTGGAATTAAGGAAAGTCGGATTAAATTTATTATTAGTGTTTGTTATCCAAGTATTATAAAATAATCATATGATGATTGTATTCGTCAAATAGATGTTATTTTGGAATTATTTTATAATAGCTGGTATACATTTGTTTAATTTGATTTAAATGTTGACTGCTCAAAGAAAGATTGCTTGTGGTGTTTTTATAATTGTAGTCTAGTTGTTTTAATGTCGTCGCATTATGTTTAAAACTGTCATTATGTTGTCGATGTTTACCCTTGGTCAGGTGTCGATGTTCAAACCTTGAGGAAGTGGGCTTTTATGTGTTATGTCCCTTATGGTTAACTCTGGGTTTGTGACTGTGAGTCCTCCACCTGTGTTATGTCTGGATAATTTATGGTTGTTAGTTCACCATAGAGTTCTCATAGATAGTCTTATCCAGTTAGTGACCTAGTAGAGAGAGTGGCTTTCGGGCGGGGGCCGCACCCAAAGTGGATGGCAGGATAACCCCTCGAAAGTCAGCTATTAAGTGATAACCTAATAATTTGTTTAGGGGGTGGGTAGTTATTAATTTAATTAAGATAATACACCCCGTACACGGTTGAGTGCTTGTATAGGCTCAAGGTGTTTGGGAAGGCCTGGAATGGCAAACCTACCACCTTGTCCACACGAAAGGATGGTAGGGTCCGCATGATGCTTAGATGGAGCCGGGGGTTCGGCAGAGGTTAGCAGGATAACCCATGATGGGGACCGGGACCTATGGAGACCTACCTAGGGTAACCATGTTAAGCCATGTGATGACACTCTCTCTCTCGGGTCGCTAGTGTTTTGTGAGTCGAGTCACTTGTGTACTGCGGAGTCATGTGTACTGTTGTACCTTTCTTGCTTGCTTGAGGGTCGTCTGCTATCTCCTAGCACGGTGGGGTGGTTCCATTTTGGGATCACATGGTCAGGTGGTAGTGCCACTTCCCATCGGATATCTTGTTCCTACCTTCACGCGAGGATTGGCTTCACCGGTGCATCTTGGTTCTTGATTCTTGTAGCACTTGTATTCTTGATTTTGTACTTTGAGGCCGTGTGGTCATTGTATCAATAACTTGTAAGCTTTGTAATTTATTGTTCTATGGAAGCCATGTAATTTTATGGAATATTGTAATTCAAGTCATGGGATGTATATTGTCTCAATTATCTTTCCTATTATGTATAATGAATCTTTGGAAGTATGTATGTTGTAAATCTTTAGCCTATCTTTTGGAGATCAATTTATGAATATGAATTATTTAATCATTTTGGCTTTCCTTAATTTAAATGGATGATTGGATTAATATTGTTATGTGGTTTTATTTAGAAGTAATCTTCGTTGGTAACCCTTTAGGATGTAATGATAGTCTTCCGCTTATGTTAATTATTGAGCAAGTTATGATTATTTCCTTTAATCTTTAAAAAAAAAATTATTGCGCCTTTTAGTTGCCTTGTTGTGTTGCTATCCTTTAGGGTTCCTGGCAGGGCATTACATGTGGATGCAGGCATCTCACTCAGAGGATCTTGCACTAAGTATATGTAGCCAACATGTGACATGTTATGATATATTTATGGTAATATTTGTGAGGGTTATTATGACACTTACATATGACAAGCTATAACAAAATTTATATAAAATGGACAAGTGGTATGAGACATCCTTGGATGGAGAAGGTGGATATCTAAGTTTATTTATGACAGGTTGTAATACTATCTATTATTAATAGTAAATTATTATTGATTCTCTTACATTTGTAAGTGTTGTTAGTGATTATTACATTTACAAAAATTGTAATATGAGGTGTAAGAGAATTCGTCATACCTTAATATGGAAAATTTGGGGTGCTCAACTTAGGAGGTTTGGATTATGAGTCATTTAAAGTTCTATATATGCGTCATTCCCATAGCTAGAGGCGGTTCAAAAATCATGCCTATTGTTTTCCACGATCCCATATTTTTTCTTCATCTAGAATATTCCTCCTTTGTTGTATTCCTCCATATGTAGTGGTCTTAAATATAATTATGTAAGTTATGTTTTGTAGGTGAAGTGTTATGCTACCAAAATCAATCTAGATTATGTGTAGTTGGTTGTTGAGAATTCATGTTGAAAAAGCAACGTACTTCTATTGTACTGTAATTATTTTTGTTTTTTTATATTTTATTGTAATTATTATCTTAGTAATACAAAGTGCATTTATTTTGGATTGTAGTGTCCCCTGAAAAGCGTTTTTCCATGTATATCATATATTTATTGTGCTTATCTATTTGCATTGTATTATAGATCCTTTTGTATGTCTTTCTCCTCCTATAAAAATTTAAGATTTGTAAGAAAAATTACACTCTCCCCCTCTAGATTAGTGTTAGGGAGAATATTCCACACTTTTTATTCCTTTGACATTTCATGTATTTGTTTCTATCTTATACTTTTCTTCTATAGCGGACAAAGAAACTAAGCTTTGTTGGTTACTCATCAAAATATACAAACTATCAAAACTAGTAAGAAACATAACCATTGGCAAACCTTTCATTGTCAATATTACTAGACCAATTAAAATTTATAAGTCCATGAATACTAATAAAATGATAAGTTAATTTTGAGTATCCATGATAGTATAGTAAATACACCAAACTAAATCACAAATTTCTAAATACTCTCTCAAGTACATCCCAATGCACTTGCCTAGGATTAGCCATAAACTGACTACAAACTCTAACTACTTGAGAAATATCTCATCTTGCACAAATTATAGCATACATAAAACTTCCAATTGCATTAGCATAAGAAAATTTAGTCATCTCATCCACCTCAATTGGATATTTTAAAAATCTATAATTGATAACTTTGTGCATTTTATAAGTGGAACTAACAATGGTCCATAGTATGCCATGTTAAACAACTCAAAAATATTAATCAAATACTTACTCTATCTTACCTAAAGTTTTTTTGTTTTCTCTATTTGTTTTTATTTTCATTCCCAATATGTACACAACTACTCCTAAACATTTTGTTCAAACTATTTTGACAATTGAGACCCTAAATTAGAAATAATACCTTTAGCATTCCCTCTAAAAAAATTATCATCAACATATAATGCAATAATGAGAATATGATACATATCCCTCATGTAATAAATATGTAATGATTATATTTTAATCTAAAAAATCCAAAACTCGACAAAAAGGCAATGAAGTTTTAGTACCACATCCTAGAAGACTATTTTAAACCAATTTGCAAACCGAATTTTCTTCACCTTTTCTAGTTTAGTGCTTTTAACATGAAATATAAATTTCTTCTTCCAAATAATAATCTAGAGAAAGTGATAATAAAAATCTAATAGATACAATCTTAGCAATGGGAGATAAAATCTTACCATATTAATATATTTTCTCAATATAGGAATACTCCTTTGTGGCCACCCTTGCCTTATACTTTTAAAAACATCTATTTGAACCAAATTTCTTCTTAAACACCCAATTATATCTAATAAGTTTATTTCTTTAATACAAATCTCAAAATCCCTTGTATCATCTTTTCATAATAAAACCACCTCTTCTTCCATGGCCACTTTCAATGAATATACAATTATCTATAGTGTCTTCCATGGTTATAGGGTCATCAACATTAGAATCAAAGTAAAAACACATCTCCATAGGTGTCTTCTCAATTAGAGATAATGTAGGGGATCTATTGACAAAATATTAGGGAATGACAACATAGTGTGCATATCCTACTACTAAAAGTTTACCCATGAAAGGTCAATTACTTGTGCTAAGGGGACAAAAAGAATAGAGGCTTGGTGGAATTGAATAATATGAAATATGAAAGGAGCTACTAGATTTATTCATTTTAATGCATAGCTAAATTTGTATAGCTCATGTGTAATTTATTTTGGTTATTTTGGATTCATTAACGTTGAAATAGTGGTGATGATTGTGGAGATGAATTAAACAATATTATTGAACATGGCAATGGATCACAAATACCACTCATTATATCGAAATTAGCTTTTCATATGTTATTTGTCTTCAATTGATTAGACCAAGTCCCACTCATGCATAATGGTGGAAAGAAAACATTTCTAGAAAACATTTGTAGAAGATTTATCTTGTAATTTAATTTTTCATTTTTTATAAGTTTCCTTTTAAAATTATGTCGTAGTTATCTATGAGTCTCTTTCCAAGATGATCTTCCTCAAACTTTCAAAGTGTGCCAATTTGAAGGCAACTATGGAAACTAAAACTTCTACATCATTATTTGTGTCCTCCATTGATTTCCTCAAGGAATCTATAACGATAATGTCATTATGATGAGTTTACATACAACTTGCCCTTTATTTTCCCAAATTGCGTTAAGAATTTGTAGTCAAGACGTAGTGACCATGTAGCTTGTTGTTTCTTGGGCTCTCGAAACCTAACCTTAACAATCCAATTAATAGAAGAAATTAATAATTTTTTTTGGTTGTTACATAACATTGATAATTAAATTATTTTATGTCTACTATAAATTTGTCGAAACCTAACCTTAACAATCCAATTAATAGAAGAAATTAATAATTTTTTTGGTTGTTACATAACATTGATAATTAAATTATTTTATGTCTACTATAAATTTGTCTTTTATTACCATTATGATTTTTGTTAAACGCTTATGTTTTTATAAAAACATATGAATGAGAATGACAATAAACATACTTCTCCAAGTATTTTGATAGATGCTAATAACATTTTAAATCTAATTTTCTTATTATATTAAAATATATTTTAGATAAATAATCTTTGCTTATGAAATAATTTTTTAATTTTTGAAAGGATAGTTTGACCAAAATGATGTTTTTTTCGTAATCCTTTTATCTTTAATTTATTGACAAGTCTAATTTATTTTCTATGGACAATTAAATTCTAGGGAACTGTGTATCATGTTTTGTCACATCAATGGGGATTGTGATAAGGTCCTTATACCAAGAAACATGAAATCCATATTCAAGTGAAGGCAAAATATTAATTTTTAAAACTAGAATTGTAAGACGCATGGTGGTAATAATCATTTTATTTTGCATTGGAAAGTTAGTTTATATTTATTGAATAGGTGTTATTTTAACATGTTTTCTAAACAATTAAGGAACATAACATAAGATTTTTTGGCTTAAAAAATATATTGGACCTCTGATCATTTTCTAAAATAAAATTTACAAGGTATTTGATCTCCTATAATGCCAATTAGCAACATATTGTGAAACACAATGCCAACAATCTGAACACCATTGTCAAAAATCTTACCTTTTTTTATAGTTACAATATTGGAAGAGGTCTTTTCATGCTTGAAGCATAGGATAAAACATACAATTTTATAAATAAACAATGAATTTATTATGCACTTTTGTTGACATGGATTGTTATTTGATTTTCAAATTATAAAACTTTTAAGTGATATTATGATTAATTTTACTAATTTCTCAATATTAATTTGAAAGTTTTTTATTTCATGTATATTTTCAATTTGTTGGTTTTAGAGTGTTAAAAAAGATTGCAATGGATATGATCACTACACTTCACCCTTTAAATTGATAGTTTAAATGACTATAATATGCTATATTCTAATTTGAATATAAATATTTGTAACAACTAACCATTCTAAGGAAAACTTAGTGTGGAAAACAACTTTCCTAATGTCAATTTACAAGGGAGTTCAACAAACATGTCAATTAATTGAAACATTATAACATCAGGATGTGCACAAATGGATTCACAAAATAGACATACAATCATAACAGAGAATGAACACCAAGATTTACATGGGAAAACCCTTATGGGAGAAAAAACCCACCACCAAAGAAAGACCACTTTATTTGCAGTAAACAAATAGTTACAGTAAAGTTATAGATCCTTCTTTCTCAGGTATCTGTTCGCATTCACTTATCAGAATTTATAAGAAAGTAACTAGATTTCAGTCATTCGAATCAGAAAAAGACTCTCATGAACACCCACAACAAAAGCCACTTACTTCTCTATAGACTCTTATCTCTTAAATCGACAATCAACAAAATGTTGTCCATAACAGTCTGTTCAAACTCGTTTGTTCATCCAACCGTCAGGGAAACTAACCATTGACTTCCCAGTGCTCACAACTGCTCATTATCCCACATTTGTACAGCAAAGAGATCAATCGACTTTCAAATAAATGAGTACACAATCTTCAAGTGTCCAAGCAGTTACTTTTTTTACCTCTAACCGGTTTGAGCCCATGGCCCACCCCAATGACAAAGCAAAGGAGGCTTCTGATTTCAATGGTATAAGGTTAAACCATTAGAGAGATCACTCGCAAGTCATCTCGATCCCTGATAACACCGAAGTCGAACAAAGAGGATCCATTGGGTAATCAACATAGCATTCAACAAACTCCTCTGATAGCTGATGACATCCCAATCACTGAAAGCAACTTCATCGGGTCATCGGTGTAACGCTAGCCAAGCTCACCTGATAGCCGATCAACAAGAAGGAGGGTCCATCGACCGGTCAGTTTAACATGAACATTGCTTCTTCGAAACTTGATGGAAAAGGATACATTGACAAGAGTCACACCGATAGAAAGATCCTACATGTTCTCCAGCTATTCCATCAGGGTAGGATACTCCGATCAGCCTGAACACAAGTCAAGTTAATTTGAGGCACAATTACAACAAACTCCCACTTGACGAGGAATTCACTGGACCGATTACCATTCTAGACGTTACTGAGAATCATGGGTATCAAGAACCATAGAATTAGAGTACCACCTGAACTTGTGAGTGCTCACAGGTTTCATCCTGGCATCTGGAACATTTTCTAGAGTGTCTACCTTGTTCAGATTTACTTTTCCATCTTCCACCATGTCACGAACAAAGTGATATTGGACATCAATATGATTAGACTTGGCATGGAATGTAGGATTATTTGCCAAACAAATGGCACTTTGACTATCACAACCAACTTCAATTTGCCCCACATCAAAACCAATGTCTGAACTCAAACGCCTAAGCTAGACAACTTCTTTACAAGCATGTGTGGCCGCCATGTATTATGCCTTTGTAGTGGACAAAGCGACTACAGGTTGCTAATTGCTCATCCAACTAATAGCACCACCATTCAACATGAATATATATCCACTGGTGGATCTCCTGCTATCATTGTCTCCTGCCCAATAACAATCCACTTATCCACAAATGTTGAGAGTCCTTTGTGAATCAAATAAATTACCATGAAAACACAAGGCAAAGTCTGAAGTTCCCTTCAGAGATTTGAAAACTCTCTTTATAGCATCCCAATGCGGTCTTCCTGGATTTGACATAAATATGATTAGTACTCCCATTGGTTGGGCAATGTCTGGTCTGGTATAGAACATTGGATACATCAAACTGCCAATAGCACTTGGATAAGGTACGCTTTTCATGTCTTCTATCTCTTTTGGAGATTTCGAACTGTCCTCCACAGATAACTTAGTTCTCTTCAAAATAGGAACCACCCATTGTTTACAGTCAGACATATTAAACCTATCAAGAACACTTGTAATATACTTTCTCTGGCCGAGTTGAAGATTCTTCTTAGATCTTTCCCTCTTGATCTCCATTCCAAGAATGTACTTTGCTGCCCCTAAATCTTTCATTTCAAACTTCAAGGATAACTGGGATTTCTAGTCTGAGAGAATACCTTTGTCATTTCTAATGGACAACATATGATCATCTACATACAAAGCAATGATAATAATCCTATCACCTTCAAACTTGTAGTACATACAATGATCGGCTTTTGATCTCCCAAAGACAATACAAAAGTATCATATTTCTGATACCACATTCTAGGAGATTGTCTCAAACCATAAAGAGACATTTTGAGTTTACATAACAAATTTTCTTTACCTTTTTCCATAAAGTGCTCTAGCTAGGACATATAAATTTCTTCTTCAAAATCACCATGAAGAAATGTTGTCTTCACATCCATCTGCTCAACTTCCCAATCATACACTGCTGTAAGTGACAAAAGAAATCTAATAAATGTCGGCTTACCTATAGGAGAGAATATTTCTCCATAGTCAATACCTTCCTTTTGAGAGTACCCCTTCACAACCAGGCTAGCCTTGTACTTATCAATTCTGCCATCTAGACCATACTTCTTCTTAAATACCCACTTACAACCCACAAGATTCCTTCCTTTAGGAAAATGTACCAGATCCCAGGTTCCATTCTTTTCCAGTAATGTCATTTCATCATTCATGGCTTCCAACCAAGAATCTGAATCAGACGTGTTGATAGCCTCTTTCATAGTCCAAGGCTCATCAACATTCGTAAGCAAAGCATAGGCACAATTAACATTCAACATTGAGTAGTTAAATCTTTCTGGTGAATAACTGTACCTATTAGGTTGTCATCTCTCCTGTGTGGGTCTCCTTTCTACCTATGGTGAGACTTCACAAGTTTAAACAAGAGGTTTGTCATCATGTTCTTCTTCTGAACTTTAAGAGCTTCTTGAACTCTCTACATTTTTAGGTACATTTGGAGTTTGCATTTCCTCTCCTAGTGGAATTTCAACCACATCTTTTCCTTTGTTTCCTCTTTGTCAATCTATTGACATAGGTTTTAGCTCTCAAAAGATTACACTTCTGTTGTACACAACCTTTCTAGTCACAGGATTCCAAAGCCTGTATCCTTTCACACCAATGCCAGGGCCAATGAAAATACATTTATATGCCTTGTTATCCAACTTAGATCTATTTACTTCAGGCACATGAGCATATGCCTTTGAACCAAAAACATTAATGTGTCTTAAAGAAGGATTCTTACTGGAGCATGTTTTCATAGGTGTCTTATCTACCAATGCTGAAGTAGGAGAACGATTTAGCAAGTAACATGTTGTAGCAACCGCTTCGGCCCAAAATTTTTGTTCCAGTCGAGCACTACTCAACATGCTTCTAGGTTTCTCCATCAAAGACCGATTTAGCCTTTAAGCAACTCCATTTTCTTGTGGAGTATAAGGCGTATTCTTATGTCTCTTAATTCCATGGTCAACACAATACTTGTCAAAATTTGCATTGCAATATTCACCACCATTGTCTGTTCTTAAACATTTTATCCTTCTGCCAGTCTGATTTTCAACAAGATTTTTAAACTCCTTAAACCGACTAAACACTTCTGATTTACTTTTAAGAAAGTATACAAAAGCCCTCCTTTAATAATCATCAACAAACGATACATAATATCTCGATTTAGACAAGGAAGGAACATCCACTAGACCAAACACATCAGAATACACATAATCCAAAACACTAGAAGATTTGTTAAAACTGAAATAAAATTGAACATGGTTTTTCTTTCCGTATATGCAATGTTCGCAAAAATCGAACTCAAGATTACAATCAATTAGTCCTTCAACCAGGGTTTTTATTCTTCAAGGTTTTTAAACCTATTTCACCTATGTGGCCTAGCCTATTATGCTAGAGCATTGTTTTCTCAGCAGGAAGTTTAACTTTCATAGAATTATCTTCATGCATCATTATAGTTGTTTTATCACATTTCGTAGAGACTACACTAGAGCATTTAGGTTCAACATTCAACTTATACAATGTACCAATGTGTTCATCCTTAGCCAGTACAATGGACCCACTAGTCATCTTACAACCACGAGACACAAAAGTAACCTAGACTCCAGCATCATTAAGTTTACTAATAGAGAAAAGGTTTCTAGCCAGACCTGGTATATGGAGAACTCCATTAGTTCCATTAACTCTACCATCTAGGAAACAAATTTTGATTCTGCCTCTCCCTACGATCTCTAGTGTTGAATCACTTGCCAGGTACACCTTTCCACCAGCATACGGTTCATACTTTGAGAACCATTCTTTGTGAAATATCATATGGAATGATGCCCCTGAATTGACCAACCAAGTACTGTCTAAAGTAGGTACTGCAAGAGCTTCTACAAAGGCATCTGCATCGCTTTCAAAGTCAGAAGTGTTCTTCTTCTTCTTCTTCTTCTTCTCTTCCTTGCAGTCCCTTCAGATATAATCTTTTTGGCCACAATTCTAGCATTTCACCTTAGACTTCTTTGCAGGAGACTTTGACCTCTCTTTAGACTTGGATTTAGACTTCTTGTCTTTCTTTTTGTCTTTTTCCTTTGACCTTCCTTGAACAATGAGAGCCTCTTTAGCCACCTTAGAAGATTTTTTTCTCATTTCTTCTAACAACAGTGAAGCAACTACTGTATCCATCTTGAACTAAGAAGTAGTAATTCCAATGGCCATTACCAAGTGATCCCACGTGTCAGGTAAGGAACACAACAATAGCATACAATGTTCTTCTTTTTGAATATCAACACCAATAGATGTCAATTGTGCAAGAACCATCTTGAATGCATTCAAGTGATCTGCTAAAGGCGTCCCTGCATCCATCTTTAGAGAATATAACTTCTTTCCAAGAAAAAATTGATTCACCAAGGTTTTGCCCTAATAAATATCTCCTAATTTCTTCCACGAAGAATTTGCAGTTTTCTCCTCGTGGACATTCAATAGAATAGAGTCAACAAGACTCAATATTATCAGTCATCTAGCCTTTTGGTCTACTAGGTCCCAATCTTCTTGCCTCATGCATATAGGTTTCTGTCCAGACACAACAACCCAAAGATCTCGGCCAACCACAAATCTTCAACCTTAAGTTTCCACAACTCAAAGTTTGAGGCTTTGAACTTTTCAATGTCTATTCGCCCAGAAGTGCTCGCCATCTTAATTTGTAATCAAGACAAGTTCTACTGGACTCTCACTCAAATAAATTGACACAAAAACCAACCCAAGCCAACAAGGATAACACAACTGGCTAGGCTCTGATACCACTTGTAAGGAAAAATTAGTGCGGAAAACAACTTTCCTAATGTCAATTTACAAGAGAGTTAAACAAACGTGTCATTTAATTCAAACATTATAACATCAGGATGTGCACAAATGGGTTCAAAATAGACATACAATCATAATAGAGAATGAACACCAAGATTTACATTGGAAAACCTTTACGGGAGAAAAAACCCACCACCAAAGAAAGACCACTTTATTTGCATTAAACAAATGGTTATAGTAAAGTTACAAATCCTTCTTGCTCAGGTATCCGTTCACACTCACTTATCAGACTTTATAGGAAATTAACCACATTTCAGTCATTCGAATCGAGAAAAGACTCTCACGCACACCATCCAGAAAAGCCACTTACTTCTCTATAGACTTTGTTTCTTAAATCGATAATCAACAACATTCTGTTCATAACCATCTGTTCAAACTCGTTTGCTCATCTAACCGTTGGGCAAACTAACCGTCGACTGCCCAGTGCTCACAACTGTTCATTATCCCACATTTGTCCGGCAAAGAAATCAATTGGGCTTCAAATACACGAGCGCACAATCGTCATGTGCCCACGTGGTTGCGAATTTTTACCTCTAACCGTTTTGAGCCCATGGCTCACCCAACTCATCAGCATAAGATACTCTGTTAGCAAAACACGCTCAAGGTTACTCCGATCCCTGGTGAGAAAGCAGAGGCGGCTTCCGGTTTCATCAGTATAAGGTTAAACCATCAGAGAGATCACTCATGAGTCACCCCAATCCCTAATAACATCGAAGTCAACCAAAGAGGATCGATCGGGTAACATTCAGCAAACTCCTTTGATAGCCGATGACATCCAGATCGCTGAAGGCGACTTCATCAGGTTATCGGTGTAACGCTAGCCAAGCTCACCCGATAGCCAATGAACAAGAAGGAGGTTCCATCGGCCTATCGGTTTAACATGAACATTGCTTTTCTAAAATCCGATGTATCCGATAGCCAATGAACAAGAAGGAGGTTCCATCGGCCTATCGGTTTAACATGAACATTGCTTTTCTAAAATCCGATGAGGAAGGATACATCGACAAGAGTCACACCGATAGAAAGAGCCGGTTCCATCGGCCTATCGGTTTAACATGAACATTGCTTTTCTAAAATCCGATGAAGAAGGATACATCGACAAGAGTCACACCGATAAAAAGAGCCTACATGTTCTCTAGCTGTTCCATTGGAGTAGGATATTCCGATAAGCCTGAACACAAGTCAAGTTAATTCGAGGCACAATTCCAACAATAAATGCCATCATCAAGCCTTTCAAATGAATGGAAAAAAGGTTTGTAAAGTTAGATGGTCTATGTCTTACAAATGTAGATACATCTGTGTCTACACAGAGGCCGTTAGGGTTATGCCTAAAGAGAAGAGCAGAGACAAGGAACTGCCTATTTCAACATGTGAATTGGTCCATGCGAACAGAACAAAGGTACACGAATATTTCTGTGCATCCAAATATTACATATACTGTATACTATGCTCGAAATTATCCATTGCCATAATTTTAGTTCATAGTTTATTCGTTTCATCTTCCACGGAATTTTTGTACTGCATACGCCTTTGGCATTGTTCATGAATGGACGCCAAAGACTTGCGTGCATGCATACCGTTTATTGAGCTTGAATTCCTCTCAAATCAACTATTTATTTATCTGAGATGCCATTGAAGAAGGGGCGTAGTGTATATTGATAATGGCCATTTGAGGCGCATCGATATGCACAACAATTTCTATTTTTCTATACCTAAACAAGCACATCTTTCAACTATTAAAGTTTCTCCCAGCTTAATGTTTTTCCCATTGTATATGTCCCCGAAATGTAATAAGGTATTGGAGGTGTTGGAAAAAGCAAAAGAGGGGTTAACGCGTCCACAACCTTTTTTTTTGGACTTTGAATTCTATGAGAGTCTAACACTCACGTTGTGAAGAATGATAATTTGATTGAATTCAAGCACACCCTAGAGAAATTCCCCTTCATGAATTTCTCAATAAATTGTTAGAATTTATATACTGGCTACAATGAAGAAGACCATGTTAACAATTTTGAAAAATATAAATACAATGATCAAGTTTTAAATGAATGGAATCAATGTTTATAAATTTTGATACTCAGGTTATATATATATAATTTCATGTTTGTAAATACATTTGTGTACACACATATTTCTTGTAGAGGCTATCAGAATTAAACATATGTGTTCGTAAAATTTATAATTTATTTGATCTTGTTGTGAATTCAATTCACTTTTTTTTATTGTTATTATGAAAACACTTTAAGTTATAGTAGATTACAACAATATTATTAAAGAAACATTTAAATGTCAAACTTAGATTAAATGTGTCCTGAATGCTTGAATGTTAATAGATTCTTTTTTAATCACATACTACCATCTTCACCAATTATAATTAATTAATTGAAATCTTCACCAATTATAATTAATTAATTAAAATAAAAGACTGTTTTTTCTCAATTATTCAACCATTTTACTTAACAATGCAATGGAAATGGATTTGAGCATGATTTGCAGTCATTCTAAGCTGTCCCCATCAATAGTGCACTTTATTTTGGTGTCTAAATTTAGGTAAGATTTAGGAAGAGATTAAAAAATAATAATAGAATTGACATAGAAGAAAAGAGACTAGAGGAAGAAGAAGTCCTTTAAGAATGTTTGGGGATTTGAAATATTGTAAGGTAATATAGGAGATTTAACTATATTTCTAGTTTAATATTTATAGATTTATAATTTTTTAATTGTAAAAATTATAATGTTTTAATATTTTTGGAATATTTTTCTAGCATAATGTTTTTGTTTTTTGATTGATAAAAGGGCGAGGTCAAATAATTTTATTATTTTAAAAATAGATAGATTTACATTTACACCTCCATTCGGTGTGGGCACCGGTAGGAAAGAATGGAGAGAAGAAAACCTCCGATCTAGCCCAGATTCCTCAAGGATCAGAAAAAATTAAGAATGCGATACAAAATGGAGATACAAGATCAGAAAAGGAACTTGTCCAAAATAATGAAGATTGTATGCAGAAATCCTCTGTGAAAAGTTGAGCTACAGATTGCCCATCTCTTGGGGTGATGCTGCCATTTGTGGGCGACAAGTCTTGCTAATCCTGAAACACAGGGTTAAGCATGCTCTACTCCTTATGCTGCACAAAATATTGAAAAAAAATCTCACCAAAATGTTAGGAAAAGGAAAACCGAATAGGTAAACTTATACAATATATCATACTTGCCTGGATGGTTACCCTATTAGGATACACAACTCAAAATATTAGTCTCAAAAAATCTCCAGAAATAGAATGTGAGAGTGATTACCCATCGAAGAGCATAAACTCAATAAATATTAATGAGGCAAATTCCATAAATATTCTTGCAAAGAGATTGCAGGGAGCTACCATCTTAAAGAATATGGTTCGAGAGCCTTCTAGGCCCTTATTGAGTGTCATGGGAAAGCTTAAAGTGAGATAAAATTTTATCAGGTTGACCCTTAATCTAATAATATGATGTCGGAGATTATTGGGAAGAAAGAGGAAAATTGACATATGAATCTAAGACTAATTTAACTTAAAACTGAGAGAACAGGCAGGAAAATAGGAAACTATATATGAATATGATTATATAGATGTGAGTCTGAACAAAATCCTAATATATAATGTGAATGATGATAAGAGGATGGATGATTGAATCAAGGTGAGGGTCTAATAATGAAAGTTCACCGGATAAGTATATACAAAAATATTAGACGAGGGACCTCTCCTTGGGATAAAGGATGGAAGACTAAATGGGTATGAAGGAGAGGAATAAAAATATATTATTAAGATTTTTGTTTTAATGATTATATCTGACCATGGATTGAGCCTAACTACCTGAGTTAAAGTCTAGGAGAACAAATATATGGGCATATTTAAACTGAATGTTTGTCTGAGTATCTATACGTAAATACAGGGGGTAGGAAGAGGAATAAATAAGGGGGTTAAAACATAGTTTGGGCAAGAGAAGCATAAGGGGATGAAAGGAGAAACATGCTAAGGACCACTTAGGACATAAAAACAAAAGAGGGAGTTGCCCTAAGGTGGTATAGAAAGGAGATTGATGCCATTAGCTCCCAAGTTGGACAACTCATCTGCTCTTTTAGTGCCCTCCCTATAAATATGATTGACTGTGAACCTATCAAAATATCTGCATAAGCTAAGAGCTTTTGACAACAAAGTATGTAGTCTCACATTAGGCATACTACCTTTCCTCAGAGCATTGACAATTATAGCCGAATCTCCTTCAATTTCCAAGTTCTTAACTCCTAGTTTCCTACATAAATGCAGACCTTTCACTAGGGCCATAAGTTCCACCCAATTCTTGGTGTTGATGCCAACCGAAGAGGCAAGGGTTGCTAGTTCCTTGTCTTCCCAATTATGAACAACACATCCTATCCCTGCTTGCCCTGGGTTGCCACGGGATGTCTCATCAAAGTTTAGCTTCACCCAACCTTCGCTTGGGGGCTG
The DNA here is from genome assembly GCF_030272615.1 of Cryptomeria japonica. Classification (NCBI taxonomy): domain Eukaryota; kingdom Viridiplantae; phylum Streptophyta; class Pinopsida; order Cupressales; family Cupressaceae; genus Cryptomeria; species Cryptomeria japonica. The sequence continues at coordinate 84,701,011 of NC_081415.1, forward strand.
CCATCTGCATGCATCCCTTGATTGAAGACTTGCAATCGGACCATCTCCTACAAGGGAGGAAAGGATAAGCCTTCCCAACATTTTAACATCTTTTCATCTCAATAAGTGATAGAGGCAATCTTCAATGTGCCTAATGACAGTCGATTGTTCATGAGCTCAGTGATAGCTGACTCTATTCTATTAATGATTCTGGGAACCTCTAGTTTTTCATTCCTAAAAAGATGTCTATTTCTCTCCTTCCATAGTTCCCACATAATGGAAGAAGGAAGAGCTGTCCATAAACCTTCAAAGAGACAGCCACACCTAAGGAGAGGCCATGCCTTGAGCATTCCAAAGGTGGTGTGAGGGAAGGTCACAAACCATTCAAGTTTGTTGGTGATCCAGATCCAACATTTGTGAGCAAAGGGGCAATTAAGGAGGATATGATTTGTTTCTTCCTTGTCTTCCTCACAAAGAGGACATCTACTAGGGCCCTCATACCCCATTCTTCTAAATTTGTCCATAGTTAGGAGCTTGTTCTGAACCGCAAGCTAGGAGAAGATACCTGCCTTAGGCAGACCATATTTATCCAAGCAAATTTTCAAGGGAAGCTCAGTCATAGGTCTTATAAATGATTTGGAGATGAGAGAGTACCCATCCTTGGAGTTGTATTCTCCTCTTAGAGAGCCATCCCAGATGAGCTTTTCCTCATCCCGACCTAAGGTAATATTCCTTGATTTAAGAATTCCCATAAGTTTTTGTTTATCCCTTACCAGAATATCCTTATCTTCCTTCTTGATCCACTTCCAACCAGCCCCATCATCTGAGGGGGAGATATAGTTGTTTAATAGGGATCCTCTATGAGATTCAAAAAGGATACGAGTAGCACCAAAGTCATGGATATGATCAATAGCCTTATATCCACCCCATGAATCCGACCAGAAAAGAGCTTTATCCCCGGATCCCAGGGTCCAAGTAAGTCTGTCAGAGATAATCCTCCTACAGTCTAACATAAAATTCCATAGGTAGGACCCTCTGGGAGGGTTGGTTTCTCTGAAGATTTGGATAGGATTCCCTCCATTAAGGTATTTGTGGTGCAGCAAGCGAGCCCATTTGAGGTGGGGGTATCTGAACATCCTCCAGACCAACTTGGCACCCAAGGCTTTGCCCTGATCATGAAGGTTTTTAATACCAACTCCTCCTTCTTCTATAGGTTTGCATATCTTGTCCCAAGATATGAGTGATATTTTACGATTGTCATTAGCACCTTGCCAAAAGAAAGTCCTAAGATGCTTGTTGAGCTCTGTAATTTTAGAAGAAGATAAATGTTGACAGGAGAGCTGGTAAATGGGCATAGTTGACAAGACCAATCTAACCAAGGTTGCTCTACTTGCAAATGAGAGCCATTTTCCTTTCCAAGTGTTAATCCTAGGTTTGATTTTATCCACCAAGTTGTCCCATAATTTTGAGGGTCTTCTACCCTTGTCAAGAGGAATGCCTAGGTATTTGCAAGGGAGAGTTCCTTCACTAATCTCTAGGACATTGCTGATCACTTTTCCTAAGGAGGGGTCTATGTTGAACATAAAAACTGTAGACTTGGCTAGATTCACCTCTTGACCCGAGGCTAGCATATAGGAATTAAGGATGCCTTTGAAGGTGCTTGCTTCCCTTACACTTCCCTGCCCAAAAAGCATCATGTCGTCGACAAATTGCTGGTGGGTAAAGGGAGGGAGGCCACTGGTAATGGGGATTCCTTGGATCCCACCTTTCTCTTTGGCCTTAGACATGGATCTACCTAGGGCTTCAGCCATGATGATGAAGAGGAAGGGGGACATAGGATCTCCTTTCTTGAGCCCTCTTGAGTTGCTGAAGAAACCTTTCGGGGAACCATTAACCAAGACTAAGAATTTGGGGGTCGATATACATTCAAATATTAGGTTGATCTAGGATTTAGAAAATCCAAAGGCCTCTCCAAGCATTTGCATAGGAAACACCAGTCAACTTTGTCGTAAGCTTTGCTTATGTCTAATTTGACTAGCATACTTGGGGCCCTGTTGAGCTGGACCGAATGAATGGCCTCTTGGGCTATAATAACCCCATCATAGATTGAGCTATCTGCTATGAAGCCAGTTTGTTCTTCACTAATGATAATGGGGAGAAGATTCTGGAGTCTGGCTGCTAGGGTTTTGGTTAAGAGTTTGTATAGAGTGTTGCAAAGGGCTATTGGTCTGAAGTCATTAAAACTTTCAAGATTCTCTTTTTTGGGGATGAGAGCTAAGAAGGTATTGTTGATTTCTTTGAGAGTCTTACTAGAGTTCCTAATACCTTCTAAGGCATCCGTGATCTGTAGCCCCATAAAATCCCAACATTTTTGGAAAAAGCTAGTGGGGAAGCCATCCAAGCCTGGGGCCTTGTCGGGATTCATCTTCATAAGGACATATTTAACCTCCTCCTCAAAGAATTTCTTTGACAGGATTTTTTTGTGGTCATCGTTAATGATTTTTGGAAGATTCTTGATAATATTAAGTTGGCCTCTAAGGTTGGAGCCTTCAATATTGTTAAAGATTTTATCAAAAAACCTTGCTGCCTCAGAGGCAACATCATCCAGTTTAGACACAAAAACCCTGGCAATTCTTAATTTTAGAAATTCGATTGACCCATCACCTCTGCTTAGTACTATTGTGGAAAAACTTAGTATTTTGGTCCCCATCACTCAACCAAGTCTCCCTCAATTTTTGTTTCCAAAAGATCTCTTCATTTGAGAGTGTCTTTTCATATTCAGAGAGTAGAGCCTTTTCTTTGAGGAAGAGATGCTCATCCATCCCCTTCTCAAGAACCTCAATGTTAACATTCTTAAGATCATTTTCTATTAGGAGATTCTTATTAAAAATATTTCCAAAATTAGTCCTGTTCCATTCTAAGAGCTTCCTTTTGATAAGATTTAATTTGCTTGTGATAATAAACATCTTCGAACCAGAGAAAACAAAGCTTCTCCACCAGTTCTCAATTAAGTTTAAAAAGTTATCATCTCTGAATCACATGCTCTCAAATTTGAAGGGACATTTTTTAGGGGAGTGGCCAGATAATAAGATTAGTTGGAGTGGAAAATGGTCAGATCCTGCTAAAGGGAGGGGGTCTACATTCAGGGTAAAGTTAAGCTCTGAGAGCCCTCCATGGATAAAGAACCTATCTAGTTTCTCAGCAATGTTACAGAAACCAAGCCTTCTATTGTTCCAGGTGAAGGAATTATTTGTCGTTTGGATTTCCAACAAGGAGTTCCTATTGATCCAATGATTGAAATCTACAGCTGTTGGAGGAAGTTTGTTGCTACCTTCTCTTTTTTCTGCTACCTTAGTGATAGCATTGAAGTCTCCCCCAATGATGCATACATCATTTGGTAAACTTCTGAGGAAATACTCCAGTTCCACCCACACCCTAGCCTTATCCCTATTTTGGATAGGACTGTAAATGTTAATCAATTTGAATTGTAGGTTATCTTTATAACTTACCACTTCTCCTCCCATCCAATTTTTCTTAATCTCTAAAGGTGTAAACGAGATGAATCTAGAGTCCCAAATGATGGCTAAGCCCCCAAAGGCCTTTGTAGCAAGGGAGTGCTTTAGCTGTCTAATGCCTAGTTTTTTCTCAAAAAGGGCTATCTCAGAGGAGTTCATTTTGGTTTCTTGGATTAACATTATATCTGGTTTAGAATCAGAGATGCAACACTATAAGATACGGTTTTTGTTAGGGGCATTCAAACTCCTAACATTCCATGTTGTGATTTTCATGGCTCTGTGGGGAGGAACTTCCCCTCCCCTACATTAAAAAGATTAGATATTTTAGACTGACCCCTTGCTTCTCCATCCTTTGATCTAAGTTTAGCAAGGGATCTGTTGCCTCTTTTCTTACTAATTTTAGCACAGTCAAGAGAATCTTTACTTCTTTCCGAGCTGAGAATGCCTAGAGTGTTTGGGTTATCATTTTCTAAGTTGTCTAATGCTATAAAAAGTTCATATGTTTCTATGTCGACTCTAGCAATATCCATTATATTTTTGACATAGAGATCCCTTTGTCTTGCCAGTTCCTCATCATCACAAATTTCATCAACCAATTGATCCATGAGGTCGTTTACTACTTCTTCCCCTACAAATTTGGCAATGATGTTAACTTCCCTAGCAACCCGATCACTCTTAGATTCTGCAATTGAATCTAAAACAACCATCACTGATGGAGGATGGACCTCTGCCACCTCAAAGGTCTCAATTCTTGAGACTTGAGAGATTGGTTGACCCTACATAGGTGCCATTCCTGGATTCAGGGGAGGCCTATCCCTCTATGATTACTTAGAGGAGGAGGTGGGTGCCATTAAAGGGGGAGACCTCAAAGTTTTTAGCCTCTCTAGGGGGATGATAAAGCTAGATGATGGCAGATTAGTTAGTCTGGGCTGCTCTTTCTAAGGGAGGACCTCACTAATTTCACCTTCTTCTAGGTCTCGATCCCAAAGTAATGAGTCAACTATAGGTGGCAATGGAGGAAGAGGTGGGTGAGATATATTAACAATGGAGTTGTGAGGACATAAGTTCATGGTAAGATGATTAGGGTTGATATTAAACTTATAGCCTTCAAAGGTAAAACCCCTCCTTCCACAAATCTAAATGGGGTGCCATTAGATTTGAGGACCGATTCGGAGAAAGGTTTCTCAGAGGGGATCTGCCTTGGCGTAGAATCTTTGAAAGAGCCATTTTAAAAGGGCAATTCTAGGGTTAAACATAAATTGTCGCATTTCACTGTTATTGGTTCTATAGATTTAATGTTAATATTCATATTAACAATCAAAAGCTGGTTAAAGAAGCTTAGGGCTGATTTTTTAACTTCTACAAATTTGCCTATTTTGTTACCTATTATTCTTAAGAACTCATTATTTTGCAATTCTAGAAGGAATTTATCAAGTGAAATTGCTCTATTAACCATGTAGGAATTAAATTGAGATGGAAGAAAGAGGGGTTGCCATTCCCAACAATCAAACCCTAGACCTTTGAATGTTAATATGTCCCTGTTTAGCAAATAATTTCTCAAAATCTATTACCACATTCAATAGCTAAGAAATTATCAGGAAGGATATGAATTTTTACCTGATTATTGAGAGAAGACGACACTGAATAAGCAATTTGATCAGATGGGACCCCCCAGCCTTTCCACCAAGCAAAGATCATTCAGTTGTTGCAATGCATTTGATACCTAATCTTAGTATGGGTATCAATTTCAGTGACCAACCCATTAGGATTAGCTAGAGGATTTGAAGGTGAATTTGGCTTAGATGCTTAGCCTCCTTTGAATTGTGATTATGCGTGAAAGAGTGACAGCCCAGGGATACCATTTTCTTTGATAATTTATCCAAGGACCTCTGATGAGGAAAGATATGGCGAGTAGAGGAAATATTTGATAGGTTAGGTTTTACAAAACCCTCCTCCCGGCAATGATTGGGATTCCGCTTGAGGTAGTTTGATTTCCCTAATGATCTATTATTTCTATGGCTCACCAAAGGCCAATCCTAATCTTAGCACTTGCAAAGTGGAGGGGGAGCCCTAACCGTATCCACTAGAAAATATTTAGTTTTTGTAAAGAAGGCTTCTTGATCGTAGGTCCATGATATAACCTTGCTTGGTACCCTAGAACCAGAGATATTAGCCAAAATAGCGAACCAATTTACAGAGCCTCTATAAATTCCTTGTTGTGGGAAAGAATGCTTGAAAAAGGGTTTCGATGCAATGCATCGATTTTTTGCTCACAGAGACATTTTTAAATTTCAAATTCTATTATTTGTTTAAATAATTTAAGTATTTTGTTTGAGTATTTTTTATATTATTAAATTCTAAATTATAATATGTCAATAGTTTTAGAATATTTTTGTTAACATATTGTTGTTTGAGTCTACATTATTAAATTGTTTGTATATCAACAATTTATAGGGATAGAATTTTCATGAGGCCAAATGCTTATTTTTAGTCAATTTTGTTTATCTTAACTTACATTTTTTTTTTATAAGATTCTATGGACACCCTTTTTATATGTAATGGATCAAGGTTTAGTTTGAACTCTATTTTTATTAACATCCTATTTAATATTTGATAAATATATTTGATTTATTTTCAAAAACTAAAATTAAATGATTATAATTGTGGATTATCGAAGTTTGATTATTTTTTTAAATAAAGTTAAGAGAAACATTTAATTGAATGACCGAATGCCTTCAAAAAACTATTGAGCTTATGGATAAGGCGAAGAAGGAAAATGAGAAAAAGATAAAACATCTAGAAGAGGAAAAATTTGGGTTACCATGAACTCCGTCCTGAAGATAAGACACATAATTGTGAAGAATTATGCTACTACTATGAACACCTTGGTGGGGGACCCTGGTTGTGGACTTGGAATTAGACAAAGACAAAAGCCAAAAAGAGGATTTCAGCCCTTCGAAATGGACTAGAGCTAACATGAAAAGAAAGGTGGATTCTATGACTCAAGACATCCATGAGTAGAAGAAGGTGGCTCAAGAGATGAATAACCTAGAAGATGAGATTTCCAAAACTTTAAAGTCCTTAGGTTAGCTTTGTTTGTTTGATGTTGGTCTTTTACATATTTTTTTCTTGTTGTTGTTGTCCTTTTGTGTCTATTTTGCAGCTTTCCAATCTTAGTGGTAAACTTTGTGGTTTCAAGTCCCCATAAATCCCATTTGCAGACAACAATCAACATGCATTGTTACAAAAATAAAATAGTTACTACTTTTCAAATATAAATAGGACCCCCATTAGAATAGCAAGGATCCTTATTTTTTATTTTTTATGAATAGGCATTTCCCTAAAAATTTTAAAAAATACACTATTAACAAAATTCACAACAAAGTATATTTTCTTTTATGAATATTAACTAATTCAATTATTAAAATTGGATATAATTACAAATATTTTCTTAAGTTTATATAATTACACTTTTCATAAAATATATTCCTTGTTTTGAAATATAGGTGTTGGATCTCTTCCCATTACTTTTCATTTTTCAACTTAAAATAAATATATATTCTTCACCAAATGTTCCTTGTTCCAAACCTCATTATTAAATGAAATTGCAAATATATTGATAAATTTTAGGCCAATTTGAGTATCATAATTTTGAAGTCAAGTTTGACTAGATGTTAAAATACATGTTTTCTTAGCCAACTGGATGTTTTTGTTATATAGATGAATCTATGAAATATTTATTCTAGGGTTTCAAGTTTCCTAAAATTCATTTTTCATCTAGTTTTAGATAAGTTGGATATAAACTTTATTTGGAATAGGTTTAAAGAATAATTTGGTTGTATATTTGTAGAGAGAAGTTATCCTTTTGCATTTATAGAGAACCAAATGCTTAGATACACTTTCTAATTCTTATATTCATAAAAAAAGTTAGAGTTTTAGGGCTTTACTCTAGTAATTTTGTGCAAATTGTTGCTATCCTCTTAGTTGTAGGTCATGTTAAAGAACAATAAGAGAATTGCCTACTAGATAGAATAGATCTATTTTCAAATAAACCAAATCTAATTTAACTAAAACATTTCTTTAGTTGTGCATTTAAATAGTTTTTTAATACTTGCTAAGCTTATAAACTCACAAGGTTATTTTTTTTATCTTCGTAGTTGTTATGTTTTTTTGTAGTTGTTGCTCAAGTTTTTTAGAATTACATTTGAACAAAAATTGTGTCCCTACTATTGTGGTTGATTGCATGTTTTTTGTTGGTGTTGGTATATTAATCCTACTTAGGCATGTTGGGATTAATGTGTCTCAACCTTTGTAAATCTTAATATTGATCATTACAATATTTTATATATTTATTTATTATTTTATTTAATTAATTTCTAACAAATATCTAGTCATTGAGTGGGATCCATAGGTTTTGTGGCATCCTACTTGGTGATGACTATGTGGCATTTATGCAACACATGTGGATGTTGTTGAATTAGTTGAATAGACTAGAAAATATGGTAGAGGATTACTATAAGAATTTCGACACTCTAACTCTCCTATACACACCTTTACTCACATATTGCTAACACTATATACTACTTCTCTTAGTGCGACTACTTTGATATCCAAAACTTTGTCACTCACACACTTCTTACTTTTATATAACTCATACCACACACATGCTTCTCTCTCTTTCATGATACTCTTCATCTTTTACATTTAACGGATGCACTAAAAGAATATGTCAGCCAAGCACTAATGATTTACATAATAATATGCTTCTCAAATCAACACATTATACAAAACATGCCTTGACCAAAAATAGGATAAAAAAGTTGACCTATACTAACCTCTTACATGCTTCCTTCATAGAATTCATTTACTGAAATGTATACCTTAATAACTGATAGTTCTAATACTAATTGTTAAGTACAGATGCCAAGCTAACAAGATGAGAGGGGGGGTGAATCATACAAACTTAATCTTCCATAAAAACAATAGATTCAACCTCGATAACATATACTTCAACAATATAACCAAAACTGCTTAACATGAAAACTCATAAGCATATAAACATCATAACACTCATAACACCAGATTTAATGTGGAAACCCAAATAGGGAAAAACCACTATGGGATTTCGGACCCACTAAGAAATATACTCTTCTAGAGTATGCTCGGTTAAAAGGAAATCCTGTTAAAGATTACAAACACATTGCTAGATGTGACCTGGTTAAGGGATCTCCCTTAGATCTGTTAGGATCTTCACCTTGTTAGAGGTGACCTTGTTAAAGGGTTTCAAACCCTCAATCAGAATGTCACCTTGCTAGAGGGTTTTACAAATAAGACTGTTAAGTCCACTCGATTAAGAGTTTTTCTGTCACTTTAAAAAATAATAGTAATAAAATATATCTGCAACTTCACATCAAAAATGCTAAAGTAGATTCTTATTTTCTCAATATAGTCTAGTCATAGGACTTATCTTGTCCCTCTGCTGGGCTCTATACTCTGTTAATCAAATAGGTCTTCAAGCTTCTATGCTCGGTAATCACTATGTAGCATCCATGTGCTTACACTTGCCCGCATGCATTGTTTATCAACAGTTCCTTATTTATAAACAATTTGCTAACCGCTTAATCTCCTTGATCACATATCCCATGATCAATCATAGCCATCAGATCTTTAAACTTGACCAGGTTCAATGTATCCTTCAATCTGAAAATGTTTTACCTCGCCTTGGAACTTGCATACATTTCTTGGAACTTGTGCTAAGGTATTGCGGTTCAATCTGAGCTATAGATCTTCCTGTCGATCTTCCTTTACCATGGATCCTTAACAAACTTCATGCATGACATACCCATCATTTAATCAATTCCAGCTCATCAGCTTCCTTCATTAAATAACACTTTTAATCATTTAATGCATTCTGTTATAGCTCAGTTGCAACTTGGTAAATACTAAACTTCACTCAGTAGACATTCTTCCTTCATTAACCGATAGCGATAACCTTAGGGTTTACTGACTAGGTTATTTGCTCAGTAACATAGTATAGTATTAACTTTACAATCAACAGCATATGTAGGATATCAAAATAATCTAAACATCATGATCTCATCAATGTCTAACTCGGTAATAGTTGCCCATTGAATAACTTATTTCTCCCGTTATTCATCACAATCTTTCTATGTCTTTTACCAACATCTTTATACTCATCAAATCATACTTCTTAAGATATGGCAACATCATACTGAATTAGAAAATCAATTTTTTGACATCAATGACAAAATAATAATATTAAGATAGTAAACATCCTTAATCAGTTATATACATAATCATCAACAACCTTCTCAATGTCCTTATTGAAATGCCAACAATCTCTTATTGTCTGTTATAATGCCAACAATCTCCCCCTTTGGCATTGATGGCAAAACCAATTGATTTGACCTGCTGATTCAGATTCAGATTTCTGTGAGATTTTGAAATGCTCTCCCCCTATCATCAAACTTCTCCCCCATACAATAGTCTTCTCCCCCTTTGACAACAATGCCAAAAAGTAAAGAACTAAAACATGATTTCTTCCATTGAGAAGTGAATTCCTTGTTGTTATGTGTCAACACAGTCTCGGTCAAAGCATTATGTCTTCAATTCCTGTTCCCTGTAATTGTTCCCTGCACACATTTAGAAAATATCCTAAAGTGTGTAAATAAGCATCAATCCACACATAATATTCTGTAGATTCATCAAATTGATGCTTTCACCGAACTTTGTCAGTGAGTAGAAGATAGGGGTAGGACCCATAACTTACTTCTAAGATACTCAAAAGTATCCCTTGGCAATGGCTTTGTGAGGATATCTGCTATTTGTTCCTTTGTGCTAACATACTCCAACACCACTTTCTTCTCTTGAACTTCTTCTCTAAGATAATGATATTTGATAGAGATGTGCTTTTTCTTAGAGTGCATAACAGGATTCTTTGAAATGTTAATGGCACTAGTATTGTCACATAATATAGTTACTAGCTCAGTAACTTTCTCATTTATACCTTCCAACAGTTGTTTGATCCATGCTATATTAGTACAATTCAATGCTACAACAACATATTCAGCTTCAGTTGTTGACTGTGAAACACATCCTTGTTTCTTGCTAAGCCAACTCACTAGTCTTTCTCCTAAAAAGAAAGCTCCTCCACTTGTTCTTTTTCTATCATCAATGTTGCCTGCCCAATCAGCATCGGTATAAACTTTTAAATCAAAGTGATTTCCTTTTTGACATACTAAGCCATAATCCTCAGTACCTTTCAAGTATCTAAAAATTCTCTTGATTGCTGTCATGTGTGTTTCCTTGGGATCTGCAAAAAATCTTGCAACTATACCTACTGCATGTGCTATGTCTGGTTTGCTGTGAACAACATATTGTAGCTTTCCAATCATGGATCGGTAAAGTGTCTCATCAATATATGCAGATTCATCATTCTTTGATAATTTATAGTTGGTAGTCATAGGAGTACTTACTGGTTTTGAGTCCTCCATTCCAAATTTCTTCAAGATTTCCTTTATGTACTTGCATTGAGTAATGAAAATCTCATCTTTCATTTGCGGTATTTGTAAACCTATAAAATACTTTATCTCACCGATTAATGACATCTCAAATTCTTTGCTCATTTCATTTCCAAAGTTCTTGCATAAAGAGTCATTTCCACAAAAGATAATATCATCAACAAATATGGTTGAGATCAATATTCCATTTTCATCATTCTTCATGTACATATTGATGTTTTCACTTGTCCTTATAAAACCAATCTTGATTAAATAAGAGTGCAATCTCTCATACCATGCTCTAGGTGCTTGTTTCAGACCATATAAAGCTTTGTTCAATTTACATAGCTAATCTTTATTCTCTCCTTCAACAAATCCTTCAGGTTGTTCAATAAAATCTTCTTCTTCTAATATACCATTCAGAAATGTAGATTTGACATCCATTTGATATACCTTGAAATTTTTGAAAGCAGCATATGCCAACAATGTTCTTACTCCTTCAAGTCTTGCCACAGGTGCAAAAGTCTCACCATAATCAATTCCCTCTTCTTGAGCATAACCTTTGCAAGCTAGTCTTGCTTTATTTCGAATGACCTCACCTTTTTCATTTAGCTTGTTTATGAAAATCCACTTTGTACAGATTACATTTTTGTCCTTTGGTCTTGGGACCAGTGTCCATGTGTCATTCTTCTTGATTTGATCAATCTTTTATGTCATAGCATTTATCCAATCTTCACTGTTTAATGCCTCTTTCACTATTCTCGGTTCAAATTCAGATATTAGACATGTGTTCTATCTCAGTTTGTTCCTTGTCATCACTGGATCATCCTTATCTCCTATAATTTGACTTGATGCATGATTCCTTCTGACATACTTGGCTAATACAGGCTCGATAGGTTCTATATGATCTTCTTCATCACTCGGTAACTAGACATTATCTTCATTTTCTTCAGCAGCTTTCTCAATAGGACTTCTCGGTTGAACATATACAAATCCTTCATAATCTTCTGGTTCTTTGGAGTTTCCTTCATCATTTCTTTCTACAAATTCATCAATTTTCACATTTGCACTTTCTACTATTTTGTTAGATGATTTGATCAGACATTTAAATGCTTTACTTTTAGAAGAATAACCAAGAAATGTTCCTTCTTCACTTTTCTGATCAAACTTTCCATTTCTATCATCTTTATGTACATAGCATCTACTTCCAAAGATTTTGAAGTAGCTTACATTAGGTTTGTTGTCATACCAGATTTCATATGGTGTCTTCAAAGTTCCTTTCTTCAGTTGTACTCAGTTCAGGGTGTAAACTGTTGTGCTTATTGCTTCTCTCCAAAATGTTTGTGGCACTTTCTTTTCAATCATCAGGGTTTTGGCACAATCCACAATAGATTTGTTTCTTCTCTCAGCTATCCCATTTTGCTATGGAGTTCTCGGTGTAGAGACTTGTCTTTTTATACCATGATCATTACAGAATAAGTTAAATTCATCAGAAGTGAACTCTCCTCTATCATATCTAAGACATTTCAGTTGTCTTCCTGTTTCATTTTAAACTCTTGCCTTGTACCATATAAACATTTGAAAAGCTTCTGATTTTTTTTTTTAAAACATTACTGACATCATCCTTGAGTAATCATCCACAAATAATATGAAATATTTATCACCATAATAACTTTGAACTTTCATAGGACCACAAAGATCATTGTGCACAAGATCTAAAATTCCCTTATAAGTTTAGGACTTACTTGTAAAGCTTGATCTTGTCATCTTACCCATCTGGCATCCTCGGCACATAGCATTCTCAGGTTTTTCCAAACTCAGTATACCTCTTACTCGGTGCTTCTTACTTATTTTGATCAGATTATCAAAATTTACATGACAAAACCTTTTATGCCATAATCGGGTATCATCTATCTTTGCATACAAACACTTGTTCCTAGTTGACTCAAGATGAAATGTGTTACCTTTTGTTTGAGTCCCAGTAGAAGCTAACTTTCCATGCTTGTCATGAACTTTGACAATTCCATTTTGAAATTCTATTCGGTAACCTGTGTTGTTTAGCTGTGCTACACTCAACAAATTATATTTCAACCCTTCAACCCAATAAACATCATTACATTTAGCATTGTCAAGAAGTGTTATGGATCCTTTGCCTTTTACTGGACATGGTGCATCATTACCAAATCTTACATAACCTCCATCATAATCTTCTAATTTAACAAACTTGAATTTATCACATGTCATGCGATGTGAGCATCCACTATCTATGATCCAAGAATCATTAGTATTTATGTGAGATATTAGGGCTTTTTCTTCATACATTTCTTTATCTGATCCATCTTTGATAGCCACATAAAATACTTCCTCTATATTAGTTTCATCTGATTTATCATCATTTGATTCCTCATTGGCTATTAGGCATGACTTTCTATCTCTTCTTCTGAAGTCTCGATATCCTCTATAATGATTATTTTTCTGTTTGTCATCTTGGTAATCTCTCTTTTCAGTAGAATCTTTGTGAGGACAGTTCGAAGCCATATGTCCTATCTTATCATAATTGAAACATTTCAAAGGTAGTTTTCCTTTATACTTACCTTTGCCTCTTGGTAACCTTCTGGCTAATAGTGCTTCCAACTCTTCTTGCTTTCTGATTTCCTCATATAGTTTGTGTACTTCTTCCATGTTCTTACAAAATCTTTCACTTGCTCCACTATGATTCCCTTTATAATACTTACTAATTCTATCATTGTAATCATTAGATTCACCAAGATGAAAAGAACTGAATGCAGATTCAACTTTATTTACCGAAGACACACTGTTATCAAAATTACTTAATTCAAATGCATGTAGCTTACCAATAGTAGCATCCAAAGAAACTAGCATATTGGGTACAAACCTCAATTCATTGATTGTAGAGACTTGGATTACATAAGCAGGTAGAAGGGTTCTCAATAACTTACTTGTGACATCCTTTTCTTCAATGGTTCCTCCTACTCCTTTGATTTGATTGACAATCTCCTTTAGTCTTGTATTGTATTGGGTTATGTTCTCACCTTCATTCATCCTCATAGATTCAAGTTGTCCTCTTAGACTATCCACTTTTTCTCTTTGAACATGTTCATCACCTCCATACACAAATATGAGCTTGTCCCACATTGCCTTGGCATCATTGCAGCCTTCTAGATCATTAAACTCTAAGTCGGTCAATGCAGATGTTATTTCAATCATTGCTTGTATATGTTCTTGCTTTGCCTTTATCTCTTCCATTGTCAATGGATTGGTGCTAGGTGTAATGAAATCATTCTCCAGATAATATACAACATATTCTCCAACTCCTAATAGGTGCAGCTTCATCCTTTTCTTCCATGTAGAGAAACTAGACTTGTTCAACTTTGGTGCATCCCTCTTATACATCTTTGGATCTTTTCCTCAAGTACCTTTAAACTTTTTCTTCCAGAGTCCAAATCTCTGATACCAATTGATAGTTCTGATACTAATTGTTAAGTACAAATGCCAAGCTAACCAGATGAGAGGGGGGGGGGGGGGGGGGTGAGTCATACAAACTTAATCTTCCATAAAAACAACAGATTCAACCTCAGTAACATATACTTTAGCAATATAACCAAAATTGCTAAACATGCAAACTCATAAGCATATAAACATCATAACACTCATAACACCAAATTTAATGTGGAAACCCAAATAGGGATTTCTCTCAGATCTGTTAAGGGATTTCCTTCATATCTGTTAGGATCTTCACCTTGTTAGAGGTGACCTTATTAAAGGGTTTGAGACACTCAATCAGAATGTCACCTTGCTAGAGGGTTTTACAAATAAGACTGTTAAGTCCACTCGATTAAGAGATTTTTTGTCACTTTACAAAATAATAGTAACAAAATATATCTACAAATTCACATCAAAAATGCTAAAGTGGATTCTTATTTGCTCAATACAATCTAGTCATAGGACTTATCTTGTCCTTCTGTTGGGCTCTATACTATGTTAATCAAACAGGTCTTCAAGCTTTTGTGCACGGTAATCACTATGTAGCATCCCTGTGCTTACACTTCCCCACATGCATTGTTTATCAATAGTTCCTTATTTATAAACAATTTTCTAACCACTTAATCTCCTTGATCACATATCCCATGATCAATCATAGCCATCAGATCTTTAAACTTGACCAAGTTCAATGCATCCTTCGATCTGAAAATATTTTACCTCGCCTTGGAACTTGCATACATTTCTTGGAACTTGTGCTAAGGTATTGCGGTTCAATCTGAGCTGTAGATCTTCCTGCCGATCTTCCTTTACCATGGATCCTTAACAAACTTCATGCACGACATACCAATCATTTAATCAATTCCAGCTCATCATCTTCCTTCATTAAATAACGCTTTTAATCATTTAATGCATTCTGTTACAGCTCGGTTGCAACTTGATAAATACTATACTTCACTCAGTAAATATTCCGCCTTCATTAATTGATAGCGATAACCTTAGGGTTTACCGACTAGGTTCTTTGCTCGATAACATAGTATAGTATTAACCTTACAATCAACAACATATGTAGGATATCAAAACAATCTAAATATCATGATCTCATCATTGTCTAACTCGGTAATAGTTGCCCATTGAATAACTTATTTCTCCCCTTAATCATCACAATCTTTCTGTGTCTTTTACCGACATCTTTATACTCATCAAATCATATTGCCTAAGATATGGCAACATCATACTGACTTAGAAAATCAATTTCTTGACATTAATGACAAAATAATAATATTAATACAGTAAACATCCTTAATCAGTTATATCCATAATCGTTAACAACCTTCTCAATATCCTTATTGAAATGCCAACAATAACAATACCAAAGCATGGTTTGTCTGACCCATAGACTCAGATGCATAAGAAGAATCTCAAAACACAACAAATCGCAACACCAAGATATAAAAGCCATAGATTTTGAACCATAAATTATGATATAATATAATCATTAAGATAGGAATACAAACTGACATTACTTATACAGGAATTGAATAGAAACTAAGATAAGTAAAACATAATTTTGTAGAGAAGAGGATCTTCCAAAAATTACTCTAGTAGATCATGTGTGCCATCATCATATCACATACACACCTATCTTCCATTGTTTCTCAACTTGCCATATACCACATTCGGTCCTAACCCGATTAGTGGGTTTGGCATCAATGACAACGTTCACACAAATCTAACAAAGGTAGGTGTCCCACTTAAAGATCTTGCATGAAGTATATCAAGGTGAAAAGTGTCATGTTATGGAAAATTTATCATTATATCTATGCTAATTATTATGTCAAAATAATATATTATAGCCTATGATAGTTTTTGTGAATAAATTGACAAGTGGTAGGATAGACAGTTGCAAGGCGGGTGCCCATTTTTGATATTGATAGGATGTAAGAGGATCTATTAGATTAATAGTTATTTATTATAGATTCGCTTATAGCTAGTAGTGATGTTAGTTTTTATGATTATTATGAAAACTATAAGAGGTGTAAGAGAATCTTTCATACCTTAAAATAGAATATTTTGGGTGTAGAACTTAGGAGGTTTGAAAGAGGAGTTATTTGATGATGTACACATGTCATTTATATCCTTATACGATGCTAAAAAATTCTGCCAAATATTTTTCTCTATCCTCTCATCTCTCTTCATCTTGAAGCCTCCTCCTTTGTTTTATTTCTCTATATAGGATGGTCTTGGATAGAAATAAATATGCTATATTTTGTAGGTGAACTGTTATTCTACCGAAGTTAATCCAAATTGTGGGTTATTGGCCATGTACTCCTATTGAAGATGATGATATATATATATAAAGAATTGTAATTAATTAGTTAATTGATATAGTCAATTATAATTGGAATATATATTCCAATTAACCAATCAATTATAATAATATATATAATTTTCATTATAATATATCTTTTTGCGTGTTTATTATCTCCTTTTAAATGTGTTTCTTGTTTAATAATTATTAAATATTGTAATAAAAAATTGCACTATCTCACCCAGTAGATTAGTGTTAAACAATGTTTCTTTTGTATCTCATCTTCCTTCCAATTAGTATTAGATGTTGGAGATATTTTGTCCCATTATTGGGAAGTGGGTCTTTAATATTAATCTTAGTTGGAGTGGGAGATTTTCCTAACTATTTTTAAAATCTTGTTGTAGGAAGAAGATGGAAAGAAAATCTTAAAAAGTTGATATGGAGAGTTTTAATGGTAGAAAATGTAAAATTTAGAGTTTGAATATTGAATATATACTTTTTTATCAAGATCGATGGGGTGCAATATGTGGAACAAAACCTCAAGCTACAAGACAACATACTTTTGGGATTCAATGGATTGAAAATTTAAGGGTCTCATAAGGCTCATTTCGGTAGATACTATCTTATTGAATGTCCATGAAGAGAAGAATACAAAAGATCTTTGGAATAAGCTTGGAGATCTTTATCAAATTAAATCCCTAGAAAACAAGATTTTCCTAAGAAGGAAGATTAATTCTATGAAAATGGCAGATGGAAGATGGAGGATCCAATGTTGATCACTTGAATACATTCAACATGGTAGTTTCCTAATTTTGTTCTATTGGTGATAAGATCAAGGAGGATTTTTGCATGCTTCTACTATGTTTTTTGTGATACCCATGGGAATACCTTGTTATTTGATATTAGGAGTACAACCACCAATCTTAATGTGGATTAGGTGGTATCATCATTACTTTCTAAAAAGATCCAATGTAAAACTTTTGAGTTAGCTAATTGTTCATGGTAGATTGAAAATGAAATTCAAGAAAGAGTAAAGAAGAAAATATAAATCCAATGGCAAACCTAGTCTTGTGGAAATTTCAAGGTAAAGTCTTAGAATTGTAGAAAAGCTAGTTACTTTTAGAGATAAAGTAAGGAGAAGAAAAAGAAGAATAAGAGAAGCCCTGCTTCACATTCACATGAATCCTCTTAAGGTGATGATGTAGACTTTGTCACAACCTTGATAACACATGCATTTTAATATGTGTGGTTGATAGATTTGAGTGCATCATCCAGGTTAGTTTAAAAAGTAAGAAGAATATGATTTTGTAAAGGTATGTCTTAGTGATGATTCTCATTTGGGGGTTGTTTGTCCTAGAAGAGTCAAGATTATATTTCCTAATGGTAGAGTGAAGGGGACATGTTTTTATACATATTCCAATTTTGTACATAATATAGTCTATGTGACTAAATTGAGTGATGTGGATGTTTAGGTTGTTTCCTTGAAAGGAGGATGCAAAATGACTAAAGTTTCTATGTTTCTTGCTAAGGATGTTTGGATAGGTACCTTATAAAAGATGGATACATTCATTGTTTATTATAATGTTTCCATGAAGAGGGATATAGATTCTTCATCCTTATCTTTAGATCAAGTAGTGGCGAGGACTATTTCTTACACATCTAATGGTCATTTTTTCTAGGCACTTAAGGGTGTCAATGATTTGGAGATGGAATTTTCAATGGAGAAGAAAATGTTATGACACTAAAAACATGCTAACGTTGGTGAGAAGGGTCTCAAACCCCCAAAAATAATGTCTCATAGAGGTTCTTAATGATTGTAATCTTGAGTTTGATTTTTGTCAAACATTGTATATATGGTAACAAAATTGTGTTCAATGTTACTCTAGTTCTCACAAATCTTCTAGGTTGTTGGACTTGATACATTTTGGTTTCTTTAGTCCTCTTAATGTTCCTTTGATTATTAAATATATTTATTTATGATTGGAGCAGAAGAATTTTTTTTGTATTTTCTCAAAATTAGATATGAATTATTTAGTCAATTTATAGAGATTAAGGCTCTCGTTGATAATTAGACTAGTAGACAGATTAAATGTTTGAGGGATGGAAATGATTGTGAGTTTCTCTCAACATATTTTTATAGGTTCTAAAAGAAATATCTTGAAACTTGTTAGTCCATCATGAAGTATAAAAGAAAGCTACAGGAAAAAATTAGCTTCAACCAATGAATTAAAATGAAATAAATAAAATAATCAAGATTATACCTTCCTTGATTTACACCTCATTGTGTCCTAACTCCACTATTCTTGGTTGTAGATATTTTTGCTCTCAAACAAGCACATGTAGCTTCCAAGATGGCATATGAAGAATAGACAACTAGTTCACTGATAATATGATATGCAAATGATATTAACCTAAAATGCTATGAAAATGATTTATGCTCAAAACTCTAAAATGTTATTTGCTTCAAAAAATCAAACTCACAGATGCAATATAAAGACTCCTAGTAGACTATTAGTTTCAAAAATGGCTTAGGAGACCTCTATTTATAGATTTTTGAATGCATGAGCTTAGGTGCCAGACATCAACGGTCATGATCAAATATTGCAAATTGGATGGCTATGAGAAAGAGGTTGAAGGTTGAGAGAAAGGGGGAAGGAGAAGACAAGTGTCACTGATCTCACCTTGACTGGGTTGAATACTAAGAGAATCTAGAATAGGTTGGAGAAGATATAGGAATGAGAGGACAAGTGGACTCAAGTCCTCCTAAGATATAAGGATATTGGAAAGAATATAGAAGAAGCTTGGGAAAATTTGTGAAAGTATACATTATTCATTTGTTTGGGAAGTTGAAGATAAGTGGCTAATAAATGATTTTATTTTTATTTTATTTTCTTGAAAAAATTTAGCCACATGATGGATGAGTTGGTAAAGTGGAAATGAGGTGGAGATGGAAAGGTGAGTTGGAAAATGACTTAAATAATTAAGAAATTATTTAATTAATGAGACTATAGGATAGTGGATAGAGGAATAATCAAATATAAAAATATTTAATTACTTAATTAGAAGAAAGGGATATAACAAATTAATTAATAAAATGTTTCAATTAAATTAATTAATAGAAGGACATGAAATGAATTAAATAAATTAATCTTTTCAAATTAACTATTTAATAGAAGAATAATTTTTAAATAAATATAAAATATTTATTTAATTGCTCATAGCCAATTTTATGTGTAAACATTTTGCCCCTCTTTGAAATGATGTTGAGACAATATTATTTCAAAGATTAAATCAAGTCTTGATAATGCGCTTGGTTAAGATTAAAAACCTGATTGTGTGCCCCCTCGGGAGATTGATCATGAAATTGTTGAAAAACTTTTATGAGTGATTAATCTCACGATAATTGATTTGAAAAGATTTGAAAATAGGCTTCTCAATTAAATCCATTTAAAACAAACAAATAAAATTTCCCCACTTGAAACATTAATTACCCTTTCAAAAAGGAAATAAAAAGGTATTAATAAAATTGACCTAAGTTAATTTTATCATCATTTGCAAATTTGAAAGCTACCAAAGTTTGTCAAAAGATTTGATTTATTGAAAGCCCACTTCTGATTGTGTCTCATATGAAACTAACTGAATCCATAAAATTGATACTTGATTACAAAGAATAATGAAACTTTATTATGGATTGGCGATGCAAATGACTTCTTATTGCTGATTGTGCTTGAAAAGAAGGAGGAATGAAAAGATGATGCTCCTCAAAACATGTGATGCTTAGGTTGCCACTTCCATCACTAAATTTAGGTATTTTCCCCAGGTTATAGATTGGACCTGATTTATTATGGAAAGAAAGGGTGAAAAGAGAGAATTTATTATGAATGGCTAACCAATCTTAGGTAGATCAATAACAAGTCATGATGGGAATGGGTAAATTTATTATGGAGGGATAGGATATGAGTATATACAAGTGAAAGGATAAGATTGAATCTTGAAGGAGTGAGGAGCAATATCTCTACACATGGCATCGGTAGCCCGATTTTCACCATGGTACTTGCCTAGGGCGCCATTGAAGTGGTTTTCATCGTTGGACGGTTTTATTTCTCTTTACTTTTTTTTATTTTTCAACTGTTTTGTGTCACAAGGCACCTGTTTGCTAGGTTTTCACCAAGTAATGATTTTTATTTTTATTTTTTTGCATTTTTGATATTTTTTTGAAATTATGAGGCTGGGTTACGGATGCATCATCGAATTCTATGAATGTAAGGCTATACAAAACATAAAGGTATCCCACCATGGCTTGAAAATTGTCCATGTTCAGATCAGTAGGTATAGAAGTTTCTCTCAATACTTTATCAAGTATGGCCTTATGTGAAGGGGATATGCATAAAAGCTCAAGGATGGAAATGAGGGTAGATGTCTCCCTAACTGATGTACAAGGTCATACTCATTCTTGGTAGATGAAAAAGTGGTCATCTTAGGTGGAAAACCTTGCAATGTGACTTTACCTTGATGGGTTGTTATATTACATTTGAAGGTTTCATTTTTCGAAGATTAGGAAGATGGTCCAATTCCTTTCAAAACAACTTTACTCCTTTGGGTAGAACCTTCACGAGTTTT
The DNA here is from genome assembly GCF_030272615.1 of Cryptomeria japonica. Lineage (NCBI taxonomy): Eukaryota > Viridiplantae > Streptophyta > Pinopsida > Cupressales > Cupressaceae > Cryptomeria > Cryptomeria japonica. The sequence goes on from NC_081415.1 coordinate 84,722,457, forward strand.
GTCCTTTATGATAATGGTCGAAACATGATTGTCCATTGAAATGTGATTAACAATATAATCATATTCATAGGGTGTCATGGTATAATTAGCTTGATTATCTGTAGTTTTAGCTTTTCCCTTGTCATGTTTAGGAAATGGCTCCTTAAACATCACATGCTCTTCATTGGAGGTGTGACTATTGACTTTTATGCCGCTTGTGTCAATAAGATCTTGTATGATATTATTCAATTTGTGATAATTGCTAGTTATATGTCCTTTACTCTTATGGTACTCATAATATTCATCATCATTCCACCAATTTGGTTTTAATTCTGGCTCATATGGTGGATTATCTGGTAGTGTTATTATCTTGTTTTCCACTAACTTCTTGAATGTTGTTTCATCGGTTCTGCCACCAGAGTATACTTTCTTTAGGGTTTTGATTTCCCTTTGATTGTTCACTTGATTGTTCATATTAGGAGAGCTTGCATTGGGGAGAGTTGTAAGAGGTTTCACAACATTTGCATCTACTACCTGAGTGTGTTCTTATTCTTGTTACAAAAATGAGATTTGTCTTTCCCATTTGATTCCTCTTTGTTCTCTTTGAATATCTTAATGACACCTTGTTCGATAAGGACTTTTTCTTTTGCTATTTCTTTCTTAATGACCTCTTTGAAGGTAGACAAATAGGCTTTTCTTAGCTCATATCCAATATCCTTGTTGATATTTTGAGTGAACATTTCTACCATTTGTTTTTGTCGAATATCACAAGAGAATCGACTAGCAAGACCTCACCATCATTGTAAGAATGAAGAGAAGGATTATCCATTTTTTTGCTTAGTATTGCACAAGGTACTTACTGACACATCTATTTCAATGTTATATAAGAAGTTTTGTATGAAATCCTCTGCTAAATCACCCCATGACTTAACTCTAGGTGGAAGTTGGGAGAACCATTCCATTGCTTGTTCACATAAGCTTTCTGGAAATAATCTTATCAAATATGTTTCTTCTCCCGCTACCTCAATGCAAGCTATGAAAAATTGTCTTATGTGTGCATTAGGGTCCCCTTTGCCTTTGTACTTATCAATTTTTTGTGTCACAAAAAGTGGAGGGAATGCAGGCATTGGAATTCTTCTATCAAATTGGTAAGTACATCTATCTTTCATTATGTAATACTACTTTGGTGTATTCATGTCTTCCATCTTCTTTTGCAAATCCTTGATCTGTTGTTGCAAGTCATTCTTGGGTGGTGTGTTTTCTCTTTGAGCTAGCCCCATGCCTAAGCCATCGGGTGAAGGAGGAGGGATATAATGCATGTATAGATGCTATTGATCATAGATGTGCTCATATGGAGAAGGAACATAGTTATAACTTGTATATGGACCACTTGGTATTGTGTTGTAATGAGGAGCACTAGGTCTAGGTCGATACATGTCATGACCATAAATATGAGAGGTATCATAAGAGTGATCTTGAGTATTGCCCCCAAATCTGACATGGCATTTCCTCATGTCATGATTTTGAATATTTGCTTGAGTGTAATTGTATGCATTGGTATGATCTTGGATATCCTCATGATCATGTGTAGTGGTAGTTCTTCTCCATGGGGAAGGATGACTACAAGGTTGTTCATGAGAGATTCTAACATAAGTGGGATGAGAAAGAGTGTATGTGTTTTGTAATTTCAAGTTTTTGAAATAGGAAGGAAGGTGAGTCAAGCAAAAGACACTCTCTATTATTACCACCATCATTAGGTCTCCTAATTTGTCTTGTATTAACTTAATTTATTTGATTTGCATAATCCTCCAAAATCCGTAACATCAAAATCACAAGGTAATCTTGTTCCTCTTTGTGCCATGACTTGCAGGAAATATTGTCTATCCCTCGTCATGATTTCTTGAACCAATTTATTAAAATGAGGATCAATGATAGTTTCCTCGGCTTCTGCAAAATCCATAGATACATTGTCATTGTCATTATCATTTCCATTGTTGTTCTCATTGTTGTCATTGTCATTGTCATTGTCGGGTATAGTACCATGATTGTCAAATAGATTGTAAAATTTATGCTTCTTCGGACTCCCTTATAGACCTTTGTGAATGGGTTTCAACCATAGACTAAAGTCTTGACCAAAATGAAAGGTAGGATGAAAATGAAAAGACTATGGAAGACCAAGGGGTGTATGAAGTATAGACGAATCTAGGGTAAATTTGTAATGTCCAAGAGTGTAAGACCAAAGTATGTATGTTTTAGAGTAAGGTGTGACTTCCAAAGAGATGATGGATCTCTTGTTGAGGTAAGTTGACCTTCACTCAAGAAGACCAAATGAGACCCTAAGATGATAGATCTTGATACAGGAATCACCTAGTGTTGTGTTGTAGTATGTTTGCAAAGTTTTATGAGGACAAGAAAAGTAACCTTTTGACTCAAATTTGGAAAATATGTTTGGGGGCAATGCAAGTGAAGGAAAATGATTGACTTTGTGTGACCAGGACAAGTTTACTAAAGAATGAAGCCCTATAGGAAGAAGCCTTAGAAGCTCTTTAAATCTGAAAACTTAAGTCCTTTTTCTCTTGACAAATCTTTTGCAATTTCTTAGTTATGAACACAGGCGTAGTTTAAGTAAACCCGAACATGATATTTCAGCAAGAACACTATTATATTAGACACATACATGTTTTCTAGAAATTTTAATAGTGACAAATTTTGTAAAACATAGACGTAATTTTGTCCAACACAGACATGGTTTCTAACCAAAAACGTGATTAGATCTGATACAAATGTTGTTTTCTAAAAATGTGACAATTTCTTCATGATATTTTGTTGTAGGAAATAGACGTAGTTTTGTACTACACAAACACAATTTATGAACACAGATGTAGTTTCAATAGTCACAGATGTGTTTTTTGATACTTTGTGCAATTTTTCCCGATTGTGAAGTTGTTCAATATGACCAAATCTCAATGTTTTTTAATATTTTCATGGAAAGAGGACATAATAACAGTGAAGACTCAATGTTTGAAAGTGTTTTGTCCAAAGGGTAAAATATTTTTCCAAATGTGAAATGTTTTTGCATATACTTGAAAACACAATAGACACAATGTTTCTTTGTTTTTCTTGAAAATATTTGAGTGTTTTTTATCATGCAAGAACAAATCCTAGGGGTGGTCGAGACAATAGTTGTTTAATCTCAATTGGGGGGTTACCCTGAGCTATGCAATTCGGAGTAGATACTTAGATGCTTGACCCCACTGGCTACACCCTCGACACTCACTTCTCTAGTGAAGCCAAGCACTAGTCCCCATGAAAAATCCATGTGGAAAACTTTGTAACTCTACTAAGAACCGTAAGAATGTGAGCCGCTTTAGAGGTTCGACCTCCTGTGCCAACAACTAGAAGGTTTTTGGCTTCTAACATAAAAGGTGTCTAGTAAGGGCATCTATTCGAGTGGCTATAATCAACAACGTGTTATGCTCTATTAAATGGAGGGACTCCCAACCTATATAGGTTGCACTCTATAAGGTTTATGGGGAGTCATAACGCTATTATAGCAACATGTAACACCCATCACTTGCAACTTTCATCACAAACACTTTTATTGATAATGGGTTGTAAGAGCTTGGCTTTAGCCCGTTACCACTTGGGTCATTCGCTCTCACTTGGGTTTATGGGATACTCAGGAGGCAAACCCTCTAAAGGGTAAAACACAAAGAGCCTTTTGCCTAAGACACAAAAGCTGCTTGTTAATTTTAGAGCACTAATTGAAGTATTTGGATAGACTAAAAAAGATAAAGCAAGCAAATTTAAAGTCAAATCTTTGCCAAAGGACTGCACCAAACTTATTAGTAGGTTTGAAATAATACCCCTCCTACAAGAACACAAGTTAGGTAAATTTTAAAAATCCCAAAAGACTTTGTGAATTAGGGGCCTTCGACATGACATTTTTCTCCTTTTTAAACAGTTGCACCAGTTTGTTAGTTGGATCAAAAGAGGTTAGCTCCAAAAACCAAATCTGAAAACCCTAACTAAAAGAGAAAATGCAAAACTAAAAAACACAAACGTAGTTATACCCGACGTAGACGTGAAAACATATCACAAACGTGAAAAGAATGAATACAAATGCACCTTTACGAAATCAAATCCTGTAAATTTAACAAAAAAGAACTGACAAGAATCTTAGTACAGACATGGAAACAAAATTATAGACATGATTCTAGAAACCTGGACCTTTTAAAACTGACTGAAAAACATGTAAAATAAAAATGCAACAAAAGGAAACACAAATGCGAAAATAAATAAAAAACATGATTAGATGTGTCATAGACACGACTTTAGGATAACAAAATCTGCAAAAACAATAGGAAATCAGAAATGCAAAAAGAATAGCTGCAAATGCTGAAAGAAAACATATATGGAGAAAGATCCATTGTAGATGCGGAATCATTCCAATGTCGAACCTGCAACTTTTAAAAACACAAAATCTGCAAATAAGATGTCAAAATAAAAAGGGACAAGAGTCGCATTGGGTGTGCCAAAATGTATATGGTGAAAATGGACTAAAGGAAACAACAATATTGAAAGACTAACAAGGATGAACCACAAAGACCCTATCCTAACAATTAAAATAATCCACCATACACAAATGAAGATACCTAAGACTATACAAATAAATTAAATAAACCAAGATATACCATTCACATGTCTAGTAGGGTTTCAGTCTTCATTTCTTCCTATCTTCATTTCCTAAAGTGTTTTTTTATTCTCCTATAATTCATATGAAGAAGTTAAGAAAATACAACTTATGAGATCCCAAGAGCACCTGCAAGCAAAATACCTACCACATGATAAAATTAGAGACAGAAACACAATAATGGCTCTAAAGAAAAAGATTATCATTCAAAGAGGGAATAGAATAGAAAATTACAATACAATCCTGATGAAAGGAGAATATGAAACCCTAAAGATGTGCAACCCTAAAGAAACCCTAAAGGGATAATGTGTATTTAATAATTAGACCTACAATATTATTAAATGCTTAAGTTTAGCTTAAGCGTAGAGTATAATAGACTAATAATTAAATAAATAATTATTAGCTAATAAAAGATAACTCTAACACCCCCCTTACTTAATCGACTTAGGGAGTAGCTAAAAACCTAAATGCAGGAAAGCAAAATGCAGCTACATGAAGAAGGCAAATTTTGTATCCACGCAATAAGGACAGATGAGGTACCCAATCACAACTAAATCTCTATGAACCAGAGAAATAGAGAAAAATACATGGGAAAAAACTCTACTCCAAAAAGAGATGGGAAAAGCATGCTATATATAAAAAAATATGAAGGAAGGAAGGCCTCAATGAGACCCCCCAAGGACAACTTCCTTCACCCCAAGCATAGATTGCAATTGAAGGTAGCACAAAGATGCAAAAGGTTTAGTGAAGATGTTAGCAACTTGCTCTTCTACAAGAATGTACTCCAAGATGAGAAAGACACCCTGAATCAACTATCTGATGAAGTGCATGTGAATTTCAATGTGTTTAGCCCTCTAGTGCTCCACTGGGTTGCAGGGAAGGTGAATGACACTTTGATTGTCACACCAAATAATAGTGGGACTATCAGGAGGGAACCCAAACTATGTCATCAACTGTCGAAGCCATAAAATCTCCTGACTAACTAACATCGTTGCTCGGTACTCATCCTCTGCAGATGATAATGCAATAGAAGACTGCTTCTTGCAAGACCATGTGATAGGACCAGAACCAAGGCAAAAACCAAAGTTGGTAATATACTTCCGATCATGAGCATCACTAGCCCAATCTGAGTCAGTGAAGCCAACAATGTTAGGTGATTCTGAAGTATAGTGAATGCCAAACTATGTAGTGCCCCAAATGTACCTCAAAATACATTTGGCTGCTTACCAATGGCTCTCATGAGGATCATGGGAGAACTGAGAGATAAGACCAATCATAAAAAAATCTTCGAGCACGTATTTGCTAGGTACTACAAACTGTCAACAAACTTCCTCTATAAGGTAGGATCCATAGAAGGGGTAGAACAAGTGGAAAACAAAACAAAACCTGACTGAAATGGTATGGGTGCAGGCTTGCAAGTAAGCATGTCAAATCTATGAAGCATATCAAGAGAATACTTCTGCTCAAGTATGGAAATCCCATCAGAAGATTGAATCACTTGTAGGCCCAAAAAATAGTGCAGAAGGACAAGATCTGTCATCTCAAACTGCTCCATCAAGGCTATCTGAATATCCTGAATAAAGGAGGATGAGCTGAAAGTAATGATAAGATTGTCAACATAGAGCACAAGGATAACTATATCATCTCCCCAACGTTGAATATATACTATGAGATCAGAATGATAATGTGTAAAGAGTATGGAGAGCAAGAAGGAGTCCATCTTTTCATACCAGACCCAAGGAGCTTGTTTGAGACCACATAATGAATGTTGAAGTCTGCAAACCAAAGAGGAATCCTACACAAATCATTGAGGCTGCTCCATATAGATATCCTCATGAAAGTCTCCATGCAAGGAAACACTCTTCACATCCATATGAAAAACTGTCCATCCCTGTGAAGCTTCCACAGAAAGTACAAAGCGAATAGAATTCATCTTGGTGATAGGAGGAAAGCTCTCGGAGTAATTAATTCCCTCCACCTAAGAAAACCCCTTCGTAACAAGATGAGCCTTATAATTATTAATAGAACCATCTGCAACATACTTAGTATGGTACACCCACTTGCAATGAACCAACTTTCTTCCTTTTAGAAGAGTACAAAGGTCCCAAGTGTGATTCTTCATCAAAGAAGAATACTCCTCATCCATGACCCTATCCCACTCTAGGTAACCTGTCACCTCTAAATGTTTTTGAGGATCATCCGAAATGGTTTGACTCAGAAGACTAGAACCAGATGTTTATGCAAGACTATGGTGAGTGTGAGAATTGGGCCCAATTGGGAAAAGGTTGAGTTGTGGGTGATGGTAGTGGGGATGGTGGACCATCATCTACATCATCCTCAAAGAATAAGGAATCCTCAAAATATGAAGAAGGAGGAGGAGGCAGTGAGGAAGAAGTTGGTGATGGAGAATCCATCTGAGGAAGGCACTCATCAAATGGAACATCCCACCTAAATAGGATCCTTCAGGAATCAAGATCAAACAACATGTATGCCTTAACATTTTCATAGTAGCCAACAAAAATGAGTGGTCGAATCTTCCTCTCCATGGCTTTCGTCTCAACATCTAGAATAAATGCCAAAGTCTCACTACCAGAAACATGAAATGATGAAACATTAGGCTTGACATGGGACAAAGCCTCCTCAGGAGTCAACTGACGCAATGCCTTGTGAGGAAAGCGATTTTAAATATAAGTGGTACAATTAACCACCACAGCCTAAAAGGAAGGTTGTATAGAACGTGACTGAAGCATACAATTGGCCATCTCTGATAGTGTTCTGTTATTTCTCTCAACAACACCATTCTACTGAGGAGTGTGAGGAACATATAACTGATGCTGCAAACCATACTCTATGCAGAAATCTATAAAAGCCTGATTCAAATATTCTCTCCCATCATCTATGTGTATCCTCTTTATAGAAAACCCAGTCTTCTTCTCTACAAATTTCCTAAAGACTCGAAATGAATCAAAGACATTAGACTTGTACTTAAGAAAGTACACCCTGTTGGCAAATGCAATTCTAATGAGAAATTATATGTGATTGAAGCTATTGTCATTAATGGCAACCTTGCAATCCTATGGCACTGACACCGGCACCGACAAAGATGTTCACTGGCACCTTGGCCGACAATATTTTGTTTATTGTATTTTGTATTTATTTGTGAAATCTTTTTGTAAGCCGACAAGGCGAATTGTAATGAGGCTCATATATAAGTATGAGATCTTGTAGAACATTTGTAATAAGGAATATACAAAGATGGATATTATGTACGAATATTAAGGCAAATTGTGGAATAAGGTTTATGATTATAGCAAGAGCTTAAACCGGTACTGAACCTGACATAGTAGATGCTAATCCAAAGTAGTACATAACATTGGATTTATATAATCCACTTTTGTAATTCAATGAGACTTCCTTTTTGTATTTAAGTAGTGAGATTTAGGTAGTTGGCCTTCTTGCATGTGCAGGCCCCTATTGTATCAGTAATATTCACTTATTGGCCAGTGAGCGAATATTGTGGGTCACAAATCCCACCGCAGTTTTTCCCATACCGGGTTTCCTCGTTAAATTTTTTTTGTTATGGTGTACTTTCTATGTTGTGGTTATTGTTCTTATTTACTGCATTATTTCTTGTTTAGCAGTATACTATTTTGAGATGCAATTCATTTAAAAAGTTAAGAAAATCCATTAACTGGAAAGATATTGATTCACGCCCCCTCTCTTAGTATCTTTGGGAATCCTAATAATTGGTATCAGAGCTTGGTCCTCTATTTTCAAAATCCTAATAGCTTGAGGAAGATTGTGACAACGGTACAAATGGATAATCTGAGAAAGCAACTGGAAACATCTCTTGCAGATTATGATGTGGAAAAAATGAAGAATATGAAACTTGAAGATGATCTAAAGGATACACAGGAAATCATTCAAGGACTTCATGAGAATCTTACTATTGCTAGGAACAAAAGAAGAGAACTTCATGAGAAGATACAAAGTGATGATGATGAAAAAGAGACTCTTAATGATTTGGTAAGCAAACTAAAACAAGAGAATATGTCTTTGAGAAATTAGATGCAAGACATGACCAAGAGATTTTGTAAAGACACTAAAAACAAAAAGAATAATGAAGATGATTTGGCTAGAAGAATCAATGATGCTGCAAATGAAAATCTAAGACTTGGTCATGAGAATGATATGTTAAAAATAGATATGATTCACTTGGAGCATGATAAAACTGAACTCATGAGATAGAAGGATTTCTTGGAAAATGAGTTGGTTGATGCAAATTAAGACAAGGATAAATTCAAGAAAAGCTCAAAATAACATGATGACATGCTGAAAAATCAAAAACCTAATCGAGACACTAATGGACTTGGCTTTGAAGTTTGTGAAGGCTCTAGCACTACAAACAATCATGATCACAGCAAACTAGTAAGATAACCTAATGCTTATAAATTTAATGGGAAATGCAAATCAGTGTAGATCTAGAAACTATCAGAACACCAATGCACCCACCGGTCAATGTTCTAAATGCAACAAACTTGGACATAATTCAGAAAATTGCAAAATGAATGTAAGATGTTATGTTTGTGGAAGATTTGGACACCTATCTAATCAATGCAGAACACATACTGACATAGGATATGGAAAAGCAATTCAGAAAAACAATGTGACTTGTTATGCTTGTAACAAAATTGGACATATTGCAAAATTTTGTAGAAGTAAGGCAACACCAGCAAATAACAAAGGACCCAGTTTGAAATGTAAAGAAAATATTGAAGAAGTAAAGCAAGAATTTTCAAAATAATGGATTAGAAAGTCAGATCAGAATGTTGATGTGAATACTCCTCCACCGGTAGAACAAAGTACCACTCCACCGATAGGATATTCTTCATCTAACTGAGAAACAATCCCTTGGGGGTATGGCAACAAATGTAAAACATGCTAGTTTACCCTCGGTTGATGGTGAGAAGTTGAAATGCTTCTTTGCCGGTAGATAAGTTAAGTTTTCACTTAACCGGTAGACATTAAATGTGGCAGTTGAAGGAAATGACACTGTAAAGCAATTGTTTTGGCTCTTTTTTCATTCACCAAGCATTCAAACTTCCTTAGAGCGTGAAAATCCTGAGCAAAGGCATCCATAGAGAGAAGTGAAGCAAATCATTTAAGCACTCAAACCTAAAGGTAGATTAAGGTATTTATAACAATGGCTTCCTCCTCTACACTTGAATTCATTGCAAACCCTACTATAGTTGAAGTTGATAAGTTCCCTAGGCCCGTATTTAAAATCATTCCCAAAATTGCAAAGAAAGATGATACCCTAGGAGCATTCTAAAAAATACCTAAAAGAGTTGCTTATGATGAGGATCCTAGAATCTACATACATTTTTCATATAGATGAACTAGGAGATGATGAGATTAAGAACATGTACAGGACGGTTATATGTGATGAAAATGGAAATGTTAAACCGGAACACAAGATAATTGAAACCCTAGGTTTTGTGGAAATTCTTAGTATCCCTAATTTTCCCAAGGATGTTATAAGGATTGTGCTAAGCAGAGTACATGGAGAGTTATTTTGGTTAGATTTAATTCATAAGATAACCAAAGAGGTAGTTAGGGCAGCGACAGGCTTACCTTCCACCGATAGCAGGCTTGACAAGACTAAAAAGGTTCCAAATGACATCGTAATAACCCTAACTGACATAATCTTTGATAAGAGATCCCTAAGAGAAAATGATGTTAAGGATATCAATGTAAGGTTCATAAGCATTATTCTTGGATACAAGGTTACACATGCCAATAGATTAAACTCTGTTTCTAGGTTATGTATAAAAAGTACCTATGACATGGTAAACAACAATGCAAAAATTGATATTTGCGAATGGTTGAAAGATGAACTGATAGACAATATGGGGAAGATAAAAGGTTATAAGAAAGGTACATTCAGATTTGGCAACCTGCTTGTATGTATAATGTTATATATTACCAAGCAAGTTCCTTGTATTGGAAGAAAGGATTTTGGTTTTGACATACCAGTAGGAAAACAACTTTTGGACATACTCAACAACATGGGAGATGATAGAGAAAAGAATATAAATGAACATTTTCAAACACTAAAAGCTAGAATGAAAACTAGGATAAGGCTATCTCAAGCTATTGTTAACAAATATCAAAAGGAGATATGCTTTATAATTAAGAAAGATGAAATCTGGATGGAGGCAGTGGTCCCAAGGACTATTTGGGTTATAGAAATGGGATATGAAGTTGATGAGAACATAATTGAAACTTATGCAAAAGAAATTCTTGAATCCCCTAAAGAACCAACTGAAGAAATATTTGGTAGTGTTGAAACAATTGAAAGCAAAATTCAGTCTCAGAAAAGAATAAAGAAAACTGAATAGATAGTAAGAAAAGGAGCAAGGCAGACAAAAGCAATCAAGGAAGATGTATTGAATAAAACTGGTATTAAGGAGAGTGACTTGGAAGGACTACAACTGGAAACACATCTTTCACCGGTTGCTACCTCCTCTGATAGTGAAATACAAGCAGAGTTCAAAAGGGTAGAGATAAAAAGAAAACCGTCACCAGCACATGCTCCTACACCAAAAAGAACAAGATAGAAACAATAGGCAGTTAGGCCTCCGACAAGGAAGTTGACACCAAAGAAGAGGAAAGAAAAATAAGTTGTTCCTCCACTTGACAAACTTTTGAGTGAAATAACTTAAGATGGCAAATTGTCAAACATCAACAAGTTGTATAGCACACTTTCAGATGATGAAAAAGAAACTATAGAAAATAGTGTTATCTTACATCTTGATATCTACAAGAAATTTTTGACGGAAGTTGTAGATGATATACCCAATAACCTGTATAGAAGGTTAGAAGGAAGAAGGGTAGCAATTGTTAAATTGGATAAAAAAATCAAAATAGAAAGACTACTTGTAGTTCACCCAGTGAACTCAACACAAGAGATAGATGAATTAATAAGTGAGGCAAGCCAGACAGTATTTTCAACTAGTCACTGACATGTAGAACTAATGGAAGGAAGAGTTAATGAAATAGCACAAGAAACTGTAGACAAGTGGGATATATTCTTTGTTGAAAAAGAAAAACAAGAAGAGATCAAAAGACCAAAAACTATCAGAGTCTATCAAAAGGACAAGGATAAGGGGAAAGGTGAGGTCGGTGGATCTCTGAGCATAAAGGTGACAGATAACTTACCCCCACCTTCCTCTGATACTCCACTGGCAACAGAGAGTATGGAGACAACACATGAAGATACAAATCCTAATTCAAAAGTCTTGTACACAATGAATATTGACACACAAGAAGTAAACATTGTAGTTGATAAGGAATCAAGTGAGAAAAGAGATGTGGCAACTGAGACATTGGTAGAAGACACAAAAGTTGAGACAAATGCTGAAGATACAATTGGAGATATTAAAATTGGGAGTGAGAAACAAACTGAATAGACAATGGATATAGGAAAAGCAGATAGCACTGGTGTACATAATGATGTATCTACTGAGCAACCGGCAATCGATAACAATGAAAAATATCTTGAGATACCAGCTATAGACATTTAAGAAGTAAGCACAGAGAAAATGGTAGAAAACAAAAAGTCACAAATAGAAAAAACTGCATTGGATATCACTGAAAAATCGTCAGAGGCACCATCAAAGAAACCATCAGTAGAGAGTACAGAGAAACATGTAGAGCAACTGGATTCATAGGTACATATAGAAACAGTACCACTGGCTACAACTGAAAAATCTAAACCTTTGGTTGCTGAAATGCAAACATAAGATGACCCTCCAAAGAAAGAGGAAAGCAAGGCTATTACCACCACTGACGGATTACAAATTGTGAAGGTAGTTGGACAGTCATCTGGAACATCCATGACTGAATTTATACCTACTAATATGACAGAGGTATTGCTAGATTCAATCAAGAAAATAACAGATTGCAATGCACTAGCTTATAAGGCTATTGATGACACCATACCAATTTTGAAGATGATTGCACCTAAGTGTAACATAGAGAATAAAGATTCTTTAGGCCAATTAGACACATTGTCTAAGTACATAACCGGAAACCTACTAACAATTGATCAAATCAATGAGGAAACATTCAAAGAGAAAATGAATAAAGAGAAGGAAAAATTCTTTGAGGAGACAGTCTAGAAAATAAAGGAACATATGGATACCTTATTACCAGTACTAGGCGAGACAATTTTGGAATTCAAGAAATTGTATAGAGATACATGCAAAACAAACCTTTTGACAGAAGATATAGACAAAGAGATCAACATAGCTCAAAAGGAAATCAATGATATTGCTGACAATTCAATAGGTTCATCAAATTCAATATTGGTAGTAGAATAGGAAATTGCATGATTTGAAGAGAAAATAGAAAAACTTGAGAAAGACGAGGAAAGGTTAAAATTTAAGGCAAAATAACTTAAGTGCAAACTAAGTCCTAAATTGGATATCCTCATCTCTTTGAGAAAAGAGATTTTTGAGGCTCTCATTCCAGGACTTAAGACACCGGAAGAGAAAATGCACTTTCTCACCAGTACAATCCAAAGGACTGAAGCAACACTAAAAGACAGTGAGAGATTCTACAATAGTCTAAATATTGCCTTAGCAGATTTATATCAGATCATAACCAATAGACTACAAGGATCTAGACAGGAACTACACTCAATTGATATTGAATGACAAAATTTGTCATTGATGCCAAAGGGGGAGTAGTATAGGATGAGAAAAAGAAATAAGGATAAGAGAGATCATCTACTCAGGGGGAGCACATGGTTTTTGATAGTTTTGGTAAGACAATTTTGGACAATATTTTTGGATACACATTTTGGCTTTTTCTAATGAGTGTTGCCATCAATTCCAAAGGGGGAGTTTGTTGGAAAATGCACACCCCAATGAGAAATTGTAGGTGATTGAAGGTATTGTCATTGATGGCAACCATACAATTCTATGGTGCCAGCACCGATAGTGGCAGTGGCAGTGGCAAAGATGTTCACCGGCACCCTGGCTGACAAGATTTTGTTTATTGTATTTTGTATTTATTTATAAAATATTTTTGTAAGCTGACAAACCGAATTGTAATAAGCCTCATATATAAGTATGAGATCTTGTAGAACATTTGTAATAATGAATATATAGAGATGGATATTATGTGCGAATATTAAGGTAGATTGTGGAATAAGGTTTATGATTATAGCAAGAGCTTAAACTGGTACTAAACCTGGCATAACAGATGCTGATCCGAAGCAGTGCATAACATTGGATTTATATAATCCACTTTTGTAAGTTAGTGAGACTTCCTTTTTGTATTTAAGCAGTGAGCTTTAGGCAGTTGGCCTTCCTGCATGTGTAGGCCCCTATTGTATCAGTAATATTCACTTATTGGCCAGTGAGCGAATATTGTGGGTCACAAATTCCACTGAGGCTTTTCCCATACCGGGTTTCCTCATTAAAAATATTGTGTTATGGTGTGCTTTCTATGTTGTGGTTATTGTTCTTATTTACTACATTATTTCTTGTTTACTGGTATACTATTTTGAGATGCAATTCATTTAAAAAGTCAAAAAAATCCATTAACCAGCAAGATACTGATTCACCCCCACCCTCTCAGTAACTTTGGGAATCCTAACACACCCATGTACGTATGGAGAAGTCATCAATGGAAGTGAGCACATACTAGGACCCTGGAAAAGATGGAGTCGAAAATGACATAAGATCACTGTGTATCAAATCCAAGGGTGCCTTAGCAAATGTGGCTCTTCATGTAGGAAAAGGATCACAGTGATGATTTCCAAGTGCATAACCTCAACATAGACCATTAGTATAGGATGTCTGAGGGAGCCTAGTCACAAGTGCATGCGTGCTTATCTGATGCAAGTATCTGTAATTGACATGACCAAATCACTCATGCCAAAGTCTGCTCACTGAATCTGCATGTCCTACAAGAGAAATACTTGCACCATCAGGACTCTCAAAGCCATCAAACCGGTATAACCGAGAATCTGGATCAACACTACCAGTAGCCACAACCAAATCAGGATCATGGAGCTCTCTAATAACCACATCATGTGGTGAGAACTCAACTATTTTACTAGAGCCAGAATGACAAATTTGATAAATAGAGAGGAGCTTTGTGGAAATATCAGGAACAAAAAGAACATCCTGAAAACAACTAGCTATCAATTGAATAGAACCTGAACCTGAAACTGAAAGATGTGCTGAGTCACCAACTACAATCTGTAAAGTATTACTATGAGCAAGTGAGGTAGTAAGCTGTTGTGAATGTGTCATGTGGTGAGAAGTCCTTGAATCAATAATCCAAGTGGATGCATAAGGAATAGCTCGTGGAGAAGGAGCATGTCCTTTTCCAATAGAAGAAGGAAGATAGAGGTTGAGGAGAAGAAATATGATGTTGTTGCATGGCTTCCTCCAAAGCCTCTAATCATTTTCAACACCAAGAAATTAGATTACCTTCCTTGCCATAGAAAATGCAAAGTTCATCTCACTTCTTCTTAGTCTTAGAGGAAGACTCACTAGACTTAGAAGATTGCTCCTATTTGGGATAGGAATTTGGTTTATAATCAGAATTAGGTGGTGGCTTGGAGGGACACTCATTCCTAGCTGAATCCTTCTTAGTCTTTGGTTTATGCTTCTTGTTCTCTTTAGATGTCTGAGAATTTAATGCTTTGTGCTTTGATCCCGTGAGAGTGTCCAATTGAGATAGGTGAGCGTGCTCACAAGTCAAGCGATCACAGAACACATCAAAAGTAGCCATGGAGAAGCATGTACCCAAGGCATCCATAGTAGAATAAAATGTGGAAGCAAATATCTGATAGGGACCTCGAAGCTTAGACAAAATTAGGTAGATACACTATGTGTCTATATTATTTTTACCACAACTATGTAGGATAGATTTGGTGGTTTTAAACTTGTCTAGAAAGTCCTCAATGTGAGGAAAGGACTCAGGTAACAAGGAAGAGAGATCTACCTCAATCTGTAATTATCCGAACTCATTGATAGTACCAAAGAGATTATCAAATTTGGACCACATAGCCCAAGGACTGAGCAAACCATCAATGTGAAAAAGCAAGCTATCTGAAAGATGTAAGGAGATGACTTCCATAGCCTCATCCATCTTATTCCTATGCTGAAGAATCTCAAAAGGACACTGCAATTAAGGTTGATCCACAACCAAACAGGACCACAACCCTCGTGATCTAAGAACCCTCACCATATGAGCTTTCTAGAGGTGATGGTTTTGGGATATAAGAAGCTCAACTGAAGAATCTACCATGTGTATCTGTACCTGTACCTTCTCTTGATTTGTTTAATTAAGTGATCTTTCAGACTAGACAGAGGATGCATAAGGGGTTTTTTTTTTTTTTTTTTGAGTTTTCGGTATTCTTATTTTCTAAAGTAAATTACATAAAGTAGTAAAAAAATAATCCCCACAAGATGTAAAACCCAAAAACCAATACAATCTGAGAGCTAGAAAAGAAGACGAGCGAAAAAATGCATCAAAAAATATATTGTGAACCTGGTGATTCTTCTAGAAATGTTACCCCTAAATCTGAGTAGGGCTCTCCAAGACCTTTCCAACGATTATTCATTTTTTGAAAATGGAGTCCGTTTACACAAGTTATGGCTCTCGGAGTGCAGAAAAGAGCTCTAAATTTAACAGAAAAAACACGTACTAAATGAAAAATTCATCAAATATCACCTCCAGATCTGAATAGAGATCAAAAATATCTTTTGAACATCTATTCATTTTTTAAAAACCAACTCTGTTTGCCCAAGTTATGACAAAAAAACCTCCCCCCTGTCAAAAAGCTTTCAATGAGAAGCAAGAGGAGGTGAGTGGGTGGAGGTGGCTCTTTGGCTAGGTGGCAACCATGCAGTGAGCAGATTTTAGGTAGTCAAGTGACAGGTAGATTTTGGGTAGATTTTGAGTGGCGGGCGGCAAGGAAACCGCAGCGGCTGGGCGGCATGGAGACTGCAGCTTGAGATCGCCTACCGGTTTGGGAGATTGCTTGCTGGGTGGTGTGGAGATCGCTTGTTGTGGTGGTCTTGGAGACTGCCTATGGCTCCAATGATCGTTGTGGTAATGGATCGGCCTAGGCAAGCCATAAAATTGCCAAAATATTTTTTTTTAATTTCTTTTTCTCAAAAAGTGATCCCTGGAAGGCCAAAATCATTTTTTTTTTTCTTAGAGCAAAAGTTGTCCAAATTGGACAAAATTTATATGAAAATGAGGGTTTTGCGGTTTTTCAGCTCAATGGTGAGGTCCGTTTGAGCTCAAAGTTCTCAGAAACAAAGAGGTACCCTAAATCCATAATAAAAACTTTGAAAAAAAACTGAAACCCTTGCCTCCAAAGAAAATCTTCTGAAAAAAAAATTAGGAACAAGCAGCAATAGATGTACGCTCTGATACCATGAAGAAGTTGATAAAATACAACTTCTGAGATCCCAAGAGCACCTGCAAGCAAAATACCTATCATATGAGAAGATTGGAGACATAAACACAATAATGGCTCTGAAGAAAAATATTATCATCCAGAGAGGGAATAGAATAAAAAAATTACAAAACAATCCTTATGAAATGAGAATATGAAACCCTAAATATGTGCAACCCTAAAGAAACCCTAAAGGGATAATGTGTATTTAATAATTAGAATAATTATTAAATACCTACAATATTATTAAATGCCTAAGTTTAGCTTAAGCGTGGAGTATAATAGACTAATAATTAAATAAATAACTATTAGCTAATACAAGATAACTCTAACAACATATATTGAGTTGTTATCCTATGAAAATATAATTTAATCCTCAAAAGTTATAGATTGATCATTCATACATAATAAATTGAGTACACAACAAAAATATAGTATGTTATAGATATCTTTTAGATTATTTTTCCTCATGGATATTATAAAATAGGAGTAAGAGGATCTACCTATTCTTCTATATGTTCATGTTGGTCATTATATTTATCCTTCTCTAAATTTCCACTTAGCCCTCTTCTCCTTCTCCTTCATCCAATCCTTCATTTTATTCTTCAACATGCTCATCTTCCTTCCTTTCAATATTATAATAAAAATGTGTATTTTTACTTACATTTATCCTTTGGATGTTGAAGATTTGAAAATTCTCTAAACTCCCTTCCATTAAGATTTGTAGAAAAGATCATTTTTTTGGTTAGTGGATTACACACATTGAAACAATAAATATTATCACTATTTATCTCACGAATATGAATTTATATAATTTTAGATCTAATTTAGATTAATTTATTTTAGGCAAATGAAAATAATTTGCACAATAGAATATCCTTACATGTAAACCATGGGGTTTTCTACCTATCCATATTTCATGAGGAATTTTACTGACAAGAGGTTGAAGAAGAAGACCAAATGATAATAAATACCTATAAATTCTTTCAAAAGACACAATCTAGTTACATACAACTTAGGATATGTCTACCTCTTTCTAACAAGAATCATTCACACTCTTTACCACCCCATTTCTATAAATTGTACATGGTGTAGTTTTATAAATAGAAAAAATACCCACATGCTTATAGAATTTATCAAATTTTGTAGAATAGTATCCACCCCTATCATCAAATCTCAACACCCTTATCTTATAATATGTTTAATTTTCAACCATGAATTTACACTCCTTAATCTTAGTGAAAACATTAAAGTTTTAGAATGCATAAAATAAATCTAGATGTATCTAAGGCAACATCAATGAAAGTAGCTAAACAACAAGAAGTATTGATTTAGATTTGGAATATATGTAATAGTATTAATTTCAACTCAATATTTTACTAATATTATATTTATTTTATTTTCAAAACTACTGAACTTGTTTTTAGAAACTAGATTGGTCTATAATTTATTTCTTGTAAATATTCAATGTTTATAGATTTATTCTTTTGTTAAAGTAAGAGGAATAAATTTTTCATCCTATGTTTATAGTGATTCTCCATAAAAATCTCATGTCAATACACTTTGAGGAGTTTGTTTAGAGTCCTTGTTGTTCTTTGTCTACCTCCATACTAATTTTGAAGCAAAGATAGTAGGAAACTTTAATTACATAAAAATATACTAGGCAATTAACATAACTTGAGAAAAATAGAATAATTTATGCTCTAGAAAAATTATCTTTTCTATATTGATAAGAGCATAAAATGCCCTTTCAATTATGAGAAATATAAAATAATAAGAATATTCAATTTTTTAGAATGTGAATCTTCATGAACAACCTACAATTCATATCTTATATATTTTTCTTAGTTATATTAGAAATTATTTCTCAAACCAAAAGCCTTGATATATGAAACTAGATAAAAGACTGAATAAGATTAAATGGAGATACTTCGTGATATAAAAAAAAGGTAACTGCCCTTTAACTATGTGCCTCAATATTCATTATTCCCTATAAGATCAAGAAAGAAAGTGAATACTCTAATATCCCTATTGAAATAATTTAATTCACAAAAAAGATTAATATAGAAAATGGAAGTCCTTATTTCTACTAGAGTATCCTCAACTCCTGTTGTTACGACTTATATACTACTAGTACCAACAACTCCCATACAATTGGTATTTATTTAGTCACCCTTAATATTTTACATTATAATTCTACTATCTAGTCGCCATAGATATGACCCCTTTGAATTCTACTCCTACCATCAACATCTCATGAATAATTTTCTAGTCTTTTGTTGGCATGTCTTCTTTAGTCACCATATATATGACCCCTTTGAATTCTACCCCTATCATCAACATCTCATGAATAATTTTCTAGTCTTTTGTTGGCATGTCTTCTTGGACTGATATAACCTTACAAAATGCTCTATAGTTCTAAATATCTCCTTTGTGGAGCTTCAAAGTTTTAGTGAATTTAAAAAGAAGAAAGAGGCAACCTATAAATTCATTGTACTTTCAATGTTTACTTCTACATAGTATCTTCCAAAAATTTCAATGATACCATATTTATGTACAATTTTTTGACTCTAAAAAATTAAGCATATATTGCTACTAAGAATTGCCATAGAAATGATCGATCCTTGTACTATGTATATTAAAAAGAAAAGAGGTTCCATGAAATTGGATAATGGGAAATATGCAAATAACTATTAGATTGATTTATTTTAATACATATGAAAATGTGTAATGCCCATGCATAATATTTGGTAGATGTTGATTCATTGATATTGCCACAATGGGCTACAGATTATGAAGTTGACATAGATAACTTGTACAATTGAACATGTTAGTGGATCAAAAATATCGTTCATTATATTAAAATTAGATTTGCATAGTAGTTGTCATGCATTGATTAGACCTTTCCACTAATAGGTATCACCAACCTATTTAAATTCCTTATATTATCAAAGGAAATAGTCACTAAGAAATTTGCCAAAAAATATAATTATCATTGTAGTGCTAGATGCTTAACTCATCTAATGATATTTAAAAAAAATAGATATACTAATTATAAAATACTTGTCTTAATAAAATTGAAATAGAAATAATGAAGACCAGAACATGAAAATAGTGGATAGGAAATGTAACTATTTATGCTCATGGGATGAACAGATAACACAAAATTGGGTACATCTTATCCCTACGAAAGGAAATATTGTCAATAGGAGCTCTTGCATATGCTGTGTTGATGTGATCAAGTGGAGAACCAAGGTTGGGGCCCATGGGAGATGCATTTTGCATGGCAACTGCTTTGCACAAAGACCAATTGCTTGAGGCAATCACTACACTACATGAAGATCTGAGTAGAAATAATATAACCATATTTGTATAGAAATAATATAACCACAAACATTTTTTTTATATAATTAAAGAACTCAAACAAAATATTTCTTGTGTTTAAAAGATAATTGATGTCCAATCATTACTTAAAATTTAAATTTATAAGCATTCATGTTGGAAATTTCTTATAAGATCATAAATGATGTTGCTTACATTAAATGTGCCATAATGTCAAGAAACAACATATTGTGAAACACGATGCCAACAAGAACGCCTTTGTCTCAAATCCTACCCTTGTTGATGTGAACCTAGGAAGAGGTTTTTTTCACTCTTGGAGCAAGTAGGACAAAACATGTAGCTTAATGAATAAACAATTAGACAATTATTCTTTTTTCTTGATTTAATGCATGTTATTTAGCTTTTGAATTATATTGTTTAGATGATATTTTAATTAGTTTTATTCTTTCTCAATATAATTTTGATAAATTTTAATTTCACATTTAATGTCCATTTTTTATTTGTTGCATTTAAAATAGTAAGAAAAACTAGAATGACTGAACAACGTTCTTGTAATCATTAGACTTCGCACTTTATATTGACAGTTTCAACAATGATCATATATTACATTTTAATTTACATATAATTATTCCTAGCAACTTATCATTTTACGGTATAAATTAAATAGTTATTACTGAAGAAAAAAGTATAAATTAAACAAATTTGAAACATCACGCTTTTCTAATGAGTGGAACCAATGTTTGCAAATTTAGAAAGCTATCTCTGGAAAAAATAGACAAATTTGAAGAAAGATACATGCCTTCATCAAGCCATCAAATAAGCAGAACAAATATTTAAAAATTTAGATGACCATGTTTAATGAATATAGATATATTGTCATGTTTGTAGATAAATTTGTGTACATACATAGATGTTGTGAGCGGCAAGCACTAGAGATTGGCTGTAGCTATTCTGGCTTTAAAACCACAGTAATGGAATCAATAACATGCAGATTATTATTGTTATATATCATTGATTTTGAAAAGAATTTTGAAAAGAACGATCATGATTTTCTAAATTGTCATCAACATGATGTATGAATAAATTGAAAGTTTTGGAACCTGAATACACGCCTCCCTAAAGGAATAAGCAAAATATCATGGTAGAAGAGAATAGTTTGGTAAAACAGAAGAGAAGAGGCAAGAAACTGTGTATTTCAACACTTAAATGGTCTATGCGAATATTTCTGTGCAACCAAATATTACACTGCATACTATGGTCAAAATCCGCCACTGCCATTATTGCAGTTCACAGTTTGTTCGTTTCACTTGCATGTATTTTTGGTATCTACACATGCATTTGACATTGTTCATGAATGTAAACCAAAAGTTTGCATATATGCACAACATTTATTGAGCTTGAATCGCTTTCAAATCAACTATATATCAATCCTGAGATGCCACTCGAGCACTGTCGTGACCGGGGGCTAGAAAAGTAGATGAGACAAGCGGGCTGGCTTAAACAGCACACACTAAGCTTTGACTTAGTGTGTGCTGTTCTATGTGGGTCCACCTCTGAGTTTTTTTTCCGTTCCCTCATCGTTAGTCCCATCTCCCGTTAGTCCCGTAAAGTTGAAATATTTAAAACTGTTTCTCCCGCCCAGCAACTTTAAAATCGTTTCTCCCCCCAGTCAATCTCGATATGCATATTTCCCGTCCAGCAATTTTCATTTTCACACTTGCTCCCAGTGTGTGCGAATTTTCATTTTCACGCCTGCTCCTAGTTTGTGCGATATCCGAAGCTTTCAAACAGGTATTGTCATATATTGCAGTTAGAAATGCATTGATAAACATGTATGCAAAAATGTGGATTGCAGGATATACACAAAATGCATTCGTTGAAAAGGATTTGCAAACTTTTAGCCAAATGCGATTTGCAGGTGTAAAACAGAGTCCAAAACCCAAGTCAACATTCTCATGGCCTGCATGAACATGGAAGCTTTGGAGCAGGGTATGGACATCCAGCACATAGTGAACGATACAGGAATTTCATAGATGTTGCAGTTAGAACAGACTTAGCAGATATGTATGCAAAATGTGTAAGCATAGACAAGGCACGTGAACTGATTGACATCACGCCTCCAAGAAATTTGTTCTCATGTAATAAGCTGAATGTAGGATATGCAAAATGTGGAATCGTAGACAAAGGCAACTGAACTATCTGACAGAATGCCTCAAAGAGCACAGGTTTTCTAATGGAACGCTTTGATTGCAAGGTATCAACAAAAATGGGTTTGTTTTCCTAAGTTTCAAATACTTTGGATGACCATGGTTGGACATGGGATATATAAATGGTAAATCATTTGTCGCTGCATTTGCCACACCTTTTATATTATATGAATGCTAGGGACAATATGTTCCTATGGATTTAACATAGATTTGGAATGAATTTTATGTGGGTGTCTTCATGCCATGACTGAATTTCTGTGGCCTTTAATAGCTCTTTTTTCAACAATGATAATTTGTTTTTGGTAGATTTAATCATGAATAAATTGGTTTTATTCTTGATATTTGACATTACATCAAGTTATTTTTTATTTTATTTTTTTGGCATCATTTATATGATAAAAAATTATGTTATAACATGTGAGTTAAAATTTCACTATATTCACAATTAAAACTTGAATGTGTATACAATTTTCACACTATACAAATTTGCATCGAGGTTTTTGAATAATAATTTTACATTATTTATAAGGAAACTATGCTTTGAAATAAAATGCAAGTGCAAATTTGATCAAGTAGAACATTGAGTTTGATCAACTCTAACACAAATGTTTCTTAAAAACTTATGAAAATAAATTTTATTGAATAGAATTTCAAATTTTAACAAAGTTTTCAAGGAAATAAACCATAACTTGTTATCATCCCAATCACAAGAAGTCATTGAATTCACTCCTTAAGAATTAAGTTCAACATTTAGTTTCAATTATTGATGTCTTTGAACTACTTCATAATTTTGTTCCTATAATAGTTGCTTTTGTATTAATAAATTGATTTAAATACACTTCTATTTACAATCTTATTATTATTATAGTTCAACTGCGATTTTTTTAACTTTAAAATGTCTCTCTATATCATTATCATCCTAACATTTCTTCATTCCTCTTTCTATATGTTCCTCACTTGTTCTCATTGTCATCTTCATTAAATTATTTAACATATTATTTTTTTATAGTCTTCATTATTCTTTGTTTTCAAATTTTGTTATTAATCAAGCCACATCTACAAAGTTGTAATAAAGCAAATAAATTAATTTTAAATATAATTTAAAAGATATTGTTAGAACTAAAAGGCATTTTGATACTACATAAATGCCCAAGATTCCTTAGTCTAAATGGAAACTACAAGAAGGAATAACATAAATGAATGTATATTCTTTATTTTATTTTTTTGTTACCTAGGGTATCCCCAATCCCTGCAAAGACTGATGTGGAGCAAACCCACTGCCTAAGCCAACTCATCTACCAATCTGGGCTTAAATGTACATTCTTTATTATTTTTAATCATGATGCATAAAAAAATTTGTCAACTATAAAGAGTTTTTGTAAGCATGTTTTTACCATTACAATCCACCCATTATTTCCATTGCATATATACGTTACACCTCTTAACATAATTATACATATTTCTAATTGTTATTATATCGTAATGAAATTTTCATCTCAGTTTTTTTCAAATTTCTTGCGTCTTAAGTATGTCAAATAATCACATTCACTTTCTTGAGTCTCGGTTCAAGTTTTAGAGAGATTCTATATGGCTTCAAATATCAATGTTAGGAGCTTGAAATTAAATCAATGATATTTTCTCAATAACCTCTTGAATATTTGTGAGAGTATCTTTGTTTATACTAGTGAATTGCTTGCTCTTTAGTGTTGATTACTTCAATTTTCTAGTTTAAATGCATCCATCCACTCAATAAACAATCTACATTTTTAATTATTAAGGATATTTTATGCTAACATAATTTTAAAGTTACAACCTTTATCTCTCTAATTAATGGTAAATGAATTTCAATGTTAGCAACATCAAATCCTCCTTTTTTTTTAACTCTATGATGTGATTGAAACCATCATAGATTTTGTGATGCACTAAAGTAGATTCATCAATTAATTTTTAACCTTGAGCAAGGGAATTCCTTATCCAATGCTTTGTTACCCTTTGTTACACACCGAATCTCATCTACTTTTTGTATTTCTTTACTAGACATTATAATATGTGAAGATATGAAATATGATAAGATTGTACAAAGTCTATCAAATATTACACATCTTCATTCTTCATAGAACGATGGACATTGAATTTTGTTTTTATACTCTCTTTCTCAAATTTGCTTTGTTATTTCCCAACTAAATGTTGGATAATTTTCATATTTTTATCATATTGAAGTCAACAACCAAGATCAAGAAATTTGTAATACCAAATAACCTTCTACACATATGATGGAAATGAAAAAAGACACTTCGTGAGATTATCTAATGTAGAAAAAAAAATGTTATTTTACCAAATAAGGATGCAAGATCAAAACTATAAACATGAATACAATATGGGAAAGATGCTCAAGATACAAAATGTACAAGAGAAACCTTGCCTTTAAATCTAAGGTAGGATTAGAATAAAATATAGGATTATGCTAAATGTCACAATCATATGATATGGGACACAACGAGAGAAGTATAATATGTGTACCTTACACAAGACTTATGTAAAATTGAGAGTTGGGTGTGAATAGGTCCTAGAAGGAAACCAATTAGGAAATAATCAATTTCACATGTAATAACCTTGCAAAATATTAGATCAAGTTTGAAGACTTTCTTTTTTCCTAATTCAAATTTGTAAAGAATGTAAAATAGAGAAATTGGTATACCAAAATGTTTGCCAAAAAACACAACAAACTAAAACTCAATTTTAGATATGTGCAAGAAACATTAAATAGTGGTAGCTAGATGATTTTATTCTTACTTTTTCACATAGGTGGGCTATGGGTAAAAGGTTGTGACAAAATCACCCTAATAGAGAAGACTAAGGAAACTAAGTTGCACATGGAAGTAACACAAGAAATAAAAAATTTCCAAATGAGACTATGCAAACCTAGTGTGTCATTGCCTCCTAAACCATAAATATTATAAATCAAATGGAATAAGGTTCTAATTCTACCAAGACAAAGGAATTAGCACTAAATTTTGATACACAATCGTGAGAAGCGGTCGATTCTTCTATTTCAATATTTTTTATTTCTATAACATGCCATTTTGTTGGCACATTCTCACTGCATTTAATAGATGTTCAAATATGACATTGTTCTTGGTTCCTCATTCCCCATTTGAGAATGAAAGCTTCACAACACCCTTCTTAATAGTGAACATTCTAAATAGAGTGTGTGACAGAAGAAATGAGGCAAACTTGGATAATGGATACCTACTCTATCATCATTGATGGGTGGAATAGTATCAAATATTGACCACTCATCAATATATTTGTTACAAGTTTAATTTTATCTTATTTTATTAGAGCTATTGATTATTCAATGGAAAGGAAGGGTGCAAACTTCCAATTTCAAATTGTGAAATATTTTAAAGAAGACATTGGGGTCTCTAATATTTTACACTTTGTGACTACTTCAATGCATGCATGTAAGTTAGTTTTCTTAATTGGGAAAGTTTGTTGCAAACACATTTTCTAGACCCCATGTTATGATCATGCATTTGATGATGCATTAATATTATTAGGAAGATATATGGAGTGGAGACAGTGATGGTAGAAGCTAGAGATGCATAGATTTTCATTTACAACCACCACATCTCACATTTATTGTTCAAGATAATTTCAAGTAAAGAATTAGTCAAGCTTACATATATTACATATTCTAGCTACTTCATTTTGTTAAAGAGAATGGTCAAGGTGGAAGAGCCTATGGCACAATTAATAGTGGTTAATTACAATTGGCATTGATAACAAGAGGTTGGCACAATAGGAGGAATAAGTGTAAAACAAAACATCCTTGATGATGGTTGAAAATTGATATAATGAGTGAGAATTATAAATTTAATTTTTAATTAAAAAATAATTTATTAATATTTTAATTCATAAAATTATTTTCCTTATTTGTAATAGAAAATTCACTCTTTTGCATTTGAGTCTTAATCCTTATTTTAAATTATAATTTTTGTATTTTTTTTGCACTTGCAAATAGGATTTCTCCTTTATGTCACCTAATGCACAAATCATAAGATATGTTAAGATAAAATCTTCAAGCCTTTGAGAGATTTATAAGACACTTGATAGCATGCTTGGACAAAAATGAAAGGCAAACATACTAGTGATCCTACTTTGAGATTTGATAAGGAGAATATTAGGCCCATTGAGATACAATTATGGAACATTGTAAGCACCACACTTCATATGGAAACCTATGCTCTAAATCTCAAATAATATGTAGGAAGGATTGAGAAAGAGCATCCATCTCATGAGGAATAATTGAAAGAAAGGCTTATGAGTTCCCTATGGAAAATGCATACTAATGAGGGTCAACTCTTTTAACACATTAGCTAGCCCTTTTCATTCCTTGTAATCCAACTTGAAGAAAAATAAGCTAATGACCAATAAAGGTACATTAGCTTAAATTGATACTATTAAATGGTGAATGCCACATGAATGGGATGCACTATAGTTGAGGGTGCTTTCGTTTAGCCTCCTTGCACAAGTTGCCAATTACTTTTTTGCAAAGAAGATTTGGTCCACATAAATTCATCCATTTAATCAAGAGGAATAAAATTTACCTATGATTGATCAAAGAAGTTGGTGATCGCTCATAATGTCCTGCAACTACAAAATCAATAGAGAAACTATTTTATTTTAGTAGCAACTTGTTTAAGTTCAAACTTCATAGAAATCTCATGACAATGGGAGAAAATAATCCAAGATTATTGTAACAAGTTCTTTTGTGTTGGATCAACTAAAGCATCACATGTATCAAAACTAGAATTACCTAAATATTTGGTATAGTCATTCTTGAAATTTGAAATTAGAAGGCTGAATAAGTTAGTGTAAAATCTAAATTCTATGGGGTAGTTCAAAAGTAATTTCCAAGTGAGTCATACCATTAAAAGAACCAAGTTAATCAATATCCAAGAAATCCTTCAATCTTTGGGAATAAATTGTATTCATAGCAGAGCTCTTTAGAAAGTATTACTTCTATAGAAATTGAGAAACCCAAAAGTTAAGAGACTATTTTATTTACATTTGATCACATGTCCCCTTCAAAGCACTCATTATCATATACAATAGCTAGCATTTATCATAGAGTTTGACAAAGCTGAACCAAAGCTTATATTCAATTGTTCATATTTTTTGACTAATAAAATGATTCCATAAAATTAAGGGCAAAAGATATAGCATTGAATTATTATTTATCAATCTATATTTAATTGATGAATACAAATATTTTCTCAAATTTTGGTAGCTCATACTTTGGATGTTATATGTGATCACAAAAACAATCTTTATTGTTTTTACTAAGAGTGTGTTGCACAAACACAAACTAATGCACATTTGAATGTGAATTGTATGTGTAGTTCTCTTTCTCTAAATTTAAAAGCTAAATTTTAAGAAAATAATAAAACACAGAAATAAATAATAAAAACAATCAAATAACAAAAGAATACAAGAAATGGCTAATGAATTAGTAGTTTATAATAAAATGAATAACCTAAACTAATCTTTTGAATTCATATTAAAAAACCCATAGATCAAACCTAAAAATTTTACAATGTAATTATATAAAAGAAATTTGTAACGACCATTGCCAAAGCATTATGAAGGTAAGATGATCTGATCTTTTATAACAATAATAAGTTGTTAAATCTTTTGATTCAACCCTAAATTTACACAGTTCACGTGGCTTGTCTAAGCTTACACATTTTGCATACAAGTCTGCCAGGGCAATTGCAGCTACACCTCGTGGCAAAATTCCATACCCTATTCCAAAGCTCCCATTTTCGCAGAGGGTGGGGGGCTGTTGGCAAAGCTTTGCACCTGCTTATCGCATTCGGTTGGAAGTATCTAAACGCTTTGTATCAGACGCACTTTCTGCATATCCTGCAATCATAGCATTTCTTTGGGGTATTCTGTCAAACGGTTCACGTGCCTTGTCTATGGTTCCACATTTTTGCATTCATGTCTACCAGAGCATTTCCGGCTGTAATATGCCCTTCCGTTATCCTGTTCCGAAGTTCCCATTTTGGAACAGGCAGGGAGTACGCTGCAAATAAAAACTGATGTAGAGGGAAACCTGTTTGTTGCGTACCGTGAAACTTCAAGAATTCGAAAGTTAACGGTGACGTTTATTTGGACGGAAAGGATGGGAATGGAATGTCACGTGAAAAGATTGGGCCCACAGCCACCTAAGCGGTCAAAGGCTTAGTGTGTGCTGTTTAAGGCTGGCCGAGACAAGCAACATTTTCTTTGTATGAATACTTCGTTGGCATTGGGCTTGCTTGATAGCGAAGCACAGTGGAAGTAATGGCCATTTGAGGTGTAGACAATTGTGTGTATCCATTGCCCAAATAACTGATCAAGCATTGCGCATTTCTTTTTTATTTTTATACCTAAAAAAGGACACCTTTCAAGTCTTTCAAGCTTAAAATTTTCTATTTATAATCTGTTCTAAGATTCCCCCCTCGAGTAGAGCTTTGGTCGCATGGTGATTATGTTTTGGTATGTGTCGACTAAAGGTAATAAGGTATTGGAGGTGTTGGGAAAAGCAATATGAGTGGGTAATGCGTCCAGAATCTCATGCTGAAATGAAAAACTCAGCTAGAGTTCTTTTGTAATGGCCATCGGCTCATCCGTTAAAAATAATTCAATAGATCCAAAGAAGAATTGGATATAATTGATTTATTTTTTAAGATTTTTGCTTCTCTTATTGACCTTGAAGCTTAAAGGATGAATTTATTTCGAGTTCAACAAGGATAATAAAAGAGGTCCGAAGGAAATTCAAAGTTGCTTTCAAGTTCAACGAGGATAATAAAAAAGGCCCAAAGGAAGTGAAAAATTGCAGTGGAGATCATGAGCTGAGAATACGAAGGAAGCTCAAACTGTTGTAAAAATTGATAACCAGATTGAATTCAAGAATGCAGTGAAAGAGAAATTTAGAATCTATATATTTATCTCGAACACAAATTTAAATATCATCATCAAGCGTCCAAATGAATAGAACCGATCTCATAAATTTATATGACCATTTCTAACATCTATACATATATTATCATATTGGTGGATATATTTGTCTACACACATTGCATGTAGATGCTGCTAGAATTCTATATATATACTCTCTAACATAGTCTCTCCATCTTAGGGGCGCAACTGAAAGAAGTATATTGACAAGAATCCTTATAAAATGAATTCCATAACATTTTCAATTGATTATTAACTTTTCAATTTATTTGATTCAAATAGCATAGATCTTTTTTCATGAATTCAGCTTACATTAATTTATTTTTATGACGAAAACTGTTGGTTTTATAGCAGATAATAACAATGTGAGTAAATAAGAAATACAATGTTGCTTTTTGTTTCAAATCATTCAACTAATCCACTAATCACATCAATGTGTACATTCTTAGGAGAATGATATGGAAGAAAGAAGGGAGGGTTATACTAAGCTAGACAACAAAAGGAGTCATCTTGGTCTTCATGAAGAAGTGGCTATGGTAATGTACATATGTATATGATTACTGTAATTCCCTACCAAGGAACCCCATAGTATCTAACTAAACTAACTCAAATAAGAGGTAAACTATACTTTTCTTTAAACATTTAATGTACAACCTATAGCAATTTAGGAACAATCTAAAACTTAATTGCACAAGAGAAATAAATATTTCTAAACTTTTCCCTAAGGTTCCTCAACATTGTTACTTGACCACCCATAAAACATAAAAGAAATTAAATCTATTCTAAGTTAACATTTGATCTATTCATTGAACATAAACAAGAAGGATAACATAATTAAACCATCCATTCACATTTAATTTTACTCAATTAAGAAACTGAATTGCATTCCCCTAGCTTCTAAGGCTAAATTCATTTTTAACTCAATTCAAAAATTTCCTACAACATACAAGATAATGAATAACAAGCATATATGCATTTCAAGTTACATAAGATTAACATTTTTTATTACGAACATGGATCCTACAAAATCATATCACCAAATTTACTTCACAATTACATCATACTTACATCATTTTCCTAGAAGGCATATCCATAATACAATTACATTTGATATAAACATAACTACAATATGAAAGATGAATGAATTCTTCAACTAACCTACTAAGCTAGCCATATCCAAGAGAAGCCACTTGAGAGAGAAAATCCAATCCGTGCAAAAAACTAGTCCAAAGTACTTGATAGAAGTAGGCAACTACCACTTAACTATGTGGATCGTGAAAGACCAACCATCGTGCTAGGAGATAGACATATGACACACAACACATGAACATAGGATAAAAATTGCATGGCCTTAAATCACTTCCATAGGGTAAGATAAAAGAAACAAGATTCACAAAGATGAATCTCATAATAGGGATACTCCAAAGGATAACAAATAGAACACAAGAGTAGGACACTAGTGCTTGCAAGGGGAGAGTGTCATCACATAGCTTGATATGGGTTATATGGGCTGGTCTGCATAGACCCCAACCCCCATCCTGGGTTATCTTAGCAGCCTCTCTCGACTCCCGGTCCCCATACAAGTCTCATGTGGAACCAACATACCTTTCAAGAGGATGAGGTAGTTGATCTTTCCATTCTAGGTCTTCCCACCTCATCTTGAGCTAAAACGAGCACTCTAGCCATGGGTGGGGCATAATTATATTGATTAATGTAATTAACCACACAACCTCCTAATTCATTATTAAGGTTGTCACTTAGTAAGAAACTCCCCCAATAGGTTATCATGGCAATCACTTTAGGATCTCGACCCCCATGGAGAGCCACTCTCCCTTATGACACTATGCCTACTTTAATCCAAATCAAATAATATAATGAAACTCGAATCATCAATAATAGAACATCATAATCTGACTCAAATAAGTCTCTCAAAAGAGATCTAAAACATCATTGCATTCATATAACATTAGAATCAATATCTCACCATGAGAGCACATAGGACTTAAACCAACATAGGAATACATAGAGATAACACCATAAGATAATAAAGAAACCACATACATCCAAAAATAAATCAAATTTAGTCAATTTGATCCAAATTTGACTGGAAAATAGAGCATAAACCTCATACTCAGCCTCTGGTGCCCCCGGGAGACACCCGAACTAATGAATAGAGTTAAACAACAAGTACAGAACTCAAACTGAAATGTACCCAAAATTATTAAGGATTTTTTTCAGATTCTAATCTTCCATCAAAAATATATTAATGATTCATTTCAAACCTAAAAATGAATTCACAATAAATCTTGCTAAATCAATTGAAAACAACAAAACTGATCAACTAAACTTGCACAAAGGAACACCAAATTGAATGAAATATTGTCAAACATCATACAAGGTCTGAAACATAAATTCACACAACAAAATATGACATTTTATTCCCAAAATCTCTACCAAACCCACAAAAATGTGATAAAACTATACTACCCAATTCACCCAATTCACCCAAATCACCATAAACTAATTCTGTTTAAATTGCAAATGGAAATAAAAACATATAAATAATATTAAAAATAGAATAGAAAGTTATTTCTTAATAATATAAAAAATATTCCACTCAACAATAAATAAAATCAACTATATTTGAAAATTACTAAAACCAACATAAAGATTTCTACAAAAACAACCACTTAAACTAATCAAAAACTTAGCAGAATGGAGCATGGAGGGAGAGCAAAAGGTGGGAGCAGTGTTGGGGTTCCTATTAGTGGAGATTCTATAGGAGGCAAAGATGATCTAGATTTAGATGCTTAGCAGGGGTTCTTCGGTGGTCCATACCCTCTATTTTGGTCTTTTGCGTGCTTGGGTTGGTGTGGGGAGGTGGCCTCTTTCTATGGTTACCCATTCTTTGATCCCTGGTGGTGGGTACCCATTGCAGTTCATATTGGTATTTTCTTCTCCATGGGGTCTTCTCTCAGCATGTGGTGGCGGGTACCCACTACAGTTGATATTGGTATTTTCTTCTCTGTGGGGTCTTTTCTTAGCATGTGGTGGTGGGCACCCATTTCAGTCACGATTGATGTTGGCTACTATACAAGCTTTGCGCTTAGCATGTGGATTGACCGTGTCTATGTGCTATGAAAGAGATTTTCTTCTATCGATGGGGGACTCTTTCTTCCTTGGCAGTATCCTCTCCGCTTGGTATTTTGGCTTTGTTTGGGCCTTCGATGGTTGTTTGTTCCCCTATTAGAGGAGTGGTGGGGTTTTTAGTTTGGTTCATACCCATATTTTTTTTGGCTAACTTGTTCATTTTGTGGGCTTTCACCATCCTTCCTTTGGTTTTTCCCTCTGCATCTTTTTCGGAGTTGTTCTTCCTTCCTATAGAGATGGAAGGGATTGTGGGGAAAAAGCCTAAGGTTTGGGTATTTGGAGACTTCCATCCTCATTCTTTGTAATTATCTTGTTGAATATGTCTCCTATTGAGGTGGAGACACTTTTTGTGGGTAGAGATGGTTTCTCCTTTTCTATGGAGTTATTTTTGGATAGTGGCTGCTCTATTTTTGGGTGGCTTTGGGTTTGGTTTCTCCCCTAGAGGATTATTGGCTATATTTTAGAAGTGGAGAATTTTTTGGCCTATTTGAGGACTATTGCTTTAGGGTAGACTCTCTATGCTTTTGTTTCTTATTCTTTGGCGAAGGTTTCTCCTATTCCTCTAGACCAGTCTATTGGAACCTTTTTGTGGTGTTTTTCTCTCCTATGTAGGTGGAGAGGTTGCATGTGATTTGGGTTGTGAGGAAGTTGGTGTGTGGGAGTAGACCCTCTCTCTTTTCTGGCCTATTGAGGTGGGAAGATGGTGTGTGGGAGTATTTTGGCTATTGTTTCTGCTATTGGTGTTAGTGGTTGAGGGAGTTTATCAATACCCTCTTGTTTCTTTTTGCAGTTGGTTGTGGGTGCTTGATGTGCACCCTATCTCCCAGATTGTACCTTTAGGACTTGCTATAGTTATCTGGGTTCTGTCTAGTTGTGGGAGCCTTGTAAAACCCACTTTGTTGGATCCTAATAGTATCCTATCTAGTTTTGGTAGCCTCTTAAAACCAACTCTCATGGTTGAGGGAGCTTGGAAAAACCCTAGGTATTTTGCTTTTATCATGGTTAGGCTGGATGCTTGCATTTTTCAAGGGCCTAGTTTGGCTAGTTTATGTTTTTGGTTATGCTCAACTTTTTCTCTTAGTGAGCTAGAGATTCTATTATAGGCTAAGGGAGCCTAGGAAAACTCTGAATTTTGGCTGAGGGTGCCAGATAAACCCTCATCTTTTGTTTATCATATCTATAAGGTGGTTAAGATCTACTGTTGTGGCCAGCTTTTTTTGCATTGTCTTTCTTTTGTGTTTGGTTAGCTGTAGTTTCGTTTAGTCTTCTCTGAGCCTTTGTGGTTGATTGTAGCTTTGTTGTTGTTTAGCTTTGTTGTATCTTTTTGTGGCATCCCTTTGTTGGTTATCAATCCATAAAAATTCAAGGGTTAAAATTCCCTTCAAAATCTATTGTATGGGGTTTTTAGTCCCCTCAAAACCTATTTATCCTAATAAAAAATAACCTCTAAAACTCAAGGAATGAAAATGCATTTAAATCCCTCTTACCCAATGTTTGCCTAGAAATAAAATAAATTCAAGTAAAATAAAAATATTTGAAAACAACAATCTTTACTTTCAAAACAAGAACATATTGATTCTCCTACATAATGGGGTTTCTAGATCAAAATTCCCCAAAAATGGGATTGAAAACTAGGGTTCACTTTGGGCTCATAAAATAACCATGAGACCATGTCAAAATAAAAATGTGGTACATACACATTTGAGAGGAGTGAATCCCCTTTCCATTAATATAATCATTTCATCCCCATAATCAAAATTAAATAGAAGAAATGGAACATCGTTCCAAAGTAGCAATAAACTTCAACAAATCTCATATAAACCCTGACAAAAATCCCTTTCAATTGCATAAGAATAAAGGAAAGAAAATTCCAACAAATCTCTCTTTTCACACCACAATACAAGCCTCTCAATTTCAAGCAAAAACACCATTTATGAGCATCCAATATTCCAAAAAATTTCTAATAAAAATTGTCCATCCACCCTCTCCAAAAAAAACAAGAAAATAAGAATAATTCCCTCTCACCCAATTCATGGGAAAAAACAACTCTCAACCTCCAAAATCATTAATTAAACTTAATAAAATTTAACTCCCACATAACCAATCGAAATTCAAGAAACATTAAAACATAAAACAACCTAATCCAAAGTTTAAATTTGATGGAATTAGAGGTTTCCCACCAAAACAAATTCAAACATTAAAAAAATACAATTGCTAGAATATAAATTCACCTCCTTAAAAATAGCCACCATAAAATATGAATCTTTAAACATTAATAAAAAAGAAAATAAAATGTTATGCTCATAAATATAAGCACCTCTAATATTTATATATATTATCAACACTTATTAATAAAATATAAACCATATAATTAATATTTTTAAATAATAATTAATATAAATGACAAAGATAAATAATCACTTACACACCCACATACACACATAACTAGGGTTATTGGATATTGCCTTAATGGCATTTTGATTAGGTAACTACATGACAAGTGTTATTTCGCTTATGTAGAGAAAAGGTTATAGGTTGGGTTAATTGGGCTAATATGCTATCTCGTACATCCACCATCTAGATTATTTAGGCACACTTTGACCAATGAAACTAGGTGGAGTCGATGCCCTGTACCTGCAACCTTTCATCACAAATGCACACATATATAAATATAGTATATGCAACTTGTACACATACATCGATGAAGAGAAATCATGACACCATATGTCTCTCTTAAGAGAGTCATGATAATATATCAGCCCCTCATACTACAATCAAGAACACACACATAATACATGAATCCAATCTCAATGCATTTAAACTATCATAATCAATCAAATCTCAGTATCTAACTAAATTAGTTAGAGAATGAGTTAGTATCCATAAAATAATATGCATCACCTATTCACAACTTATTCATAAAGGAAGATAATCAAAATCCATTGCAACATAAACATGAACATGGCATATATCAAGTTTAACATCATACCAAAGTCTCATAAGGATAAACCATCAGTCATACCTAACAAGATCACTAGAATTAGGGTTATCACTTGATATCACCTCACAAGTAGTAATCATGGAAGAGCTATCACACATAAACCTAGCTTCAAAATTATTCTAGAACATAGAATCAACATCATCAAAGTAATCATAATGAATCTACCAATGTCAAAGATAATATCATAATAAAGAATAAAACAAGACTCATGGAGTATCAAGGGTACAAACAAACTCATAAATATCTTACACATCCAATCATAAAGGAGGGATTGGGGAGGGGCACTATAGTTACACCATAATAAAGTAGTGATGAAGTCATTCTTAAAGGCTTAAGTGCTTAATGTTAACATATGTTGATTATGAAGATATTCTATTTTAACATCTCTAAATAATTGAGATATTGAAGAGTAATATAGTATGTTATATCATTCTAGTTTAAATTTTGTTACAAATATAGACAGGCTTCAAATTGTTTAGTTACAAATATGCATAATATATGAATTCTTTTCAACTTTATATATATATATATATATATATATAAATTGTTTCTAAACCAACAATCTATTTAGATCAAATTTTACTATTTTGATATGCTTGTTTTTATTCTTCTTTTTTCCATCTTTATTTCAAATGTTTTCAAAATTTTAAAAGATTTTTATGGGCATATCTTTCATATTTAACAAATCAAGGTTTTGTTTCACTCAATGTTTATTAACATACTATTCAATATTATTAAAATTTAATTAATTTAATTTTAAACATTAAAATAAATCATTAAAGTTAGAAATGTTTTATAAATATTTAATACTTGTGGACCATTGTTTTTTAAGAAAATATATTTCTTATTTTGAATCAACAGTTTAGTTGTTTTCCTCATAAACACATGTTATATTATTATATGTTTTTATAAATTAATTTAAAAGTTTTGATGTCTTTTGTTCAAGTGTTAACTAATTTTTTGAGCAACTTTTGTTTGAAAAAACCTTTAATCGCACGATAATCAAATGCAATGAATTAAAAAATAAAATATTAATTAAAAAAAATAGTATATTACTTTTATTTAAATTTATGAATTATATATTTTAACTAAATAATAATTACAATTGAGTTCTTAATTTTGCACAATATTTAGTCCTTGCATTTTACAAACAAAATTATGTACCCATATTTCCTATCCGTTTTTCAAATATTTTTATAACCTCTCATATTATTAATTTTTTTCTTTTGATAAAAGTGGATTTACCACTAAATTATAAATTAATATTTTAACTTTTACATGGTGTCTAGTTCAACGAGCACTAGAAGGAAAAATCTAGTAAGAAAACCTTCCAGTATTGCTCTAAAACATTTAAAGCATACCTACCCATTACAAGAAGCCTCCTGGGCATAATTAAAAAACCCCCCTCCATATTACATAGCAATCCCATTAGATATAAATGAAGTTGCCATAAAAGACATATAAAAATATATCATATGCATAATCATCCCTTCAGATAACTGTGAAGAACACCACGGTAATGGAATAGAAGACCATCTGCTAGTGACAACTTTTAAACTACAAAAAAATGAACATCCTTGCACCACCTTTGGCTACGTAAAACAATTCTCCAACCTATTTATTAGCATAAAACTCAATATAAGAAATGAAACCACTGTAAGTGAGCATGCCATAATGAAAACCGCAATTAGATAGAGTATATAACCCATATGAGGAGGAGATCAGGGTGCTGAAACCTTGATGGAATCAATAAGAGGTTGAGCCAAATGAGTAACTAAAAGAAGAGCCATGCAAACAAAAGAAAAATAAGAAACCACTGCATATATTGAAACACCTGCAATTTCTAGGAACCAAAACTCAACCACCACCTTCCAAGCCTCATGAAAACCATTAGAATGAAGCATATTACAAACCCACACAAGTTCCTCATCTTTGAATGCATGAAAATGATGAACCTTAGAAGGAAAGAATCACAGAAGGATGAAATGGTAAGAACAATAATATGAACAACTCATATATATCACAAACCATATGAAAGAAGGCATCATAGCAAATATTGCTTGAACAGATGCTCAAAATCTCACAGAAGCCAAGATAAACAACTCACACAATCATAATTACCAAGCAAATGATCCCAAGATACGATCAACAACCGAGATAAAGAACTCACATATTAATAATTAACAAACCAAAGTTCCCAAGTTACGATCCACAATAATGAGTTATGCCAAGTAACAATAATGATTGCACTAGTACCGATTGGATAAGGAAAAGAGATCACACATAATAAGAAATCAATTACCAATATGCAACCTCAAAAACCTGATCCAAATGAAATAAATAAAATGAGGATAGAGGAATCATGAAAGAGACAGACCGAATAGATTAACTCCATAAAAGGAAGATCATAAAAAGCACCACCCTTCATAGAGAAGACACTTCGAATGTATGGCATCAAAAAAAGTGCTACCACAAAATAAACAAGTGGACAACACCCTCCCTAATATAATACATACAAGTATATCAACTACGAAAAGGGTGTGAGAGAAAAGTATCAAACCATAATGTAAAGACGTAAATCGAGCTAAGTTCAATAATGAGCCAAAATACTCTTTATTCTTAAATAAACTCATAAATGAGTTACTAAGTCTATTTCATTCCACTTTTACATCCATTACTTCATTTGATCATTCCATTAAGATCGTAATAAACACAAAATTTATGTAAAAGATAAAGATTCTTTATTCCATAAATTGATAAAAGTAGTATCTCAATCATACAATACTTACGCATTCCAAGTTGTCGTAAGTTCAATAACAAAATAATATAAAGTAAAGGGTGAGATACATCCGTTGATTTGCAACCCAAGCTATTGCCAGTGCAATCTTTAGCATGAAGATGAGAACAAGATTCAGGTGCTTTTTCCGCCCAACCTTGAAGCTTACACTTCCCCAGAATTCTTGGTCAATCAAGAATACCCGACCCTGCACGAATTGCTTAGAAAAAGAATTCAAAAGACAAGATGGAATCTGGTGCATGCCTAGATGATACAAGCATTTTCATTTTTCTAACTCTTTTAAGAAACAAGCATTCATTATCAATCTAGGATATGGTAGAGAGGATAAAATAAAATAATTCCATTATTTCAATGGTTAATTCATTTTGATTACCTGGCCAAGTATAATGCCATGCACAACAAAATACATAGTTGGAAAAAGCAACTATTATCTCTATAATCCAGAATCGGCACCCATCCTGGAAGGTAACTTTCCACAAACACAAGACTATCTAGCTTTGTTCACATAAATCTACAATTAAAATATACAGAAGACAATCTTTCACCTTTTCAATTCTAGCTTCCTATATCTCATAAGATATTAATATAATGTTTAAGGAAGACAATCTTTCATTGAATAGAAATAGAGAGAACTAATCTTTTGTTCAAAAGCAATCCTATCTGATAGGAAGCAATCATTCATAGATAAACAAATATACATCTGAAAGAAAACAATCTTTTGCTTCTATCTTTCAAGCAATTTAAAAACAAGATTAAAATAGTAAGAAGGTGTAACACATGAATGTATCTTACATATAAATTGAATAAAATGAGTACACATACTTTTATTCAATTATTAAAACATTTAAATAGCATAATCATTAACATGCATTCCATTCTTATGGTTTAGAATTCTAAGTTTATCTCATCTAAACTCTCTCTATCTTTCCAAGTGTTGTGGTTCATTCACCTCTTTTCTCAAAACATCATATTTAGTTTAATACTAATATGTGACTTTTCATTATTTAAAACTTACACACCGACTTCACTAATTTACCATAATGACAATCTAATATGATATAAGTTCATAAAACGCTTATCTATAAGGCTTTTCAAATGAGACACTCGATAACCGTCTTTATTTTTCTTGCAAAATTTGAAAGTCTAAGTCTTTCCTTGTGATATCAAAATAACTTCATTATTGATAAGTCGTTATCCTATTATTTCATCTTCTTTGTAGTTCAATCTCAAAGTTTCTCTCTCTATCCTCTTACTTAATTTCTAGAGGATTGGGTAATTTCATTTATGATAGTTTTACTAACTTTATCAACAAACTTTAAGAAATTATTTCACTATTGTATCTTTATTTACATGAACGTATTTTTTGAACAATTAACAATGATTCTTTTTTCGAGTCTAACTCCTCCATTAGTATATTGCATAGGTCTAAAACTAGATCATCCTTTAGAGAATATGTAAAGCAACCTATAATGCAATTCCTACCACTCTTTAGCATCTTTCATTCATTTTCATAGTTATTTTATCAAATTTACCTCATAATACATTTCTCTATAAGACTATTCAAAAGAGAGTTCACACAATTTTGTTCTAATCATAGCTTGTCTCAATCAAACTTTATTCTGATAAACATTATATAATTTCATGACTCACTCACTATCCTTGCATAATGATCAAACAATTAAGGTAGATCCTACCTCCTTATGCTCTTGTTACTAGCTTGAGGTGATGGATTTGCTTCCCTCTTCACATTTGCCTTCTCTCTTTCAAGATGGTACACAACCTCTTTGTCACTCTCCATCTGTCGATTCTTCTATTAACTCTATCCTTCCTATCTATCTTTTATTTCTAAACTTTACTCTGAAATTCGACTCTAAATCTGAGATGATCATGATCAATCTTTTACGATTTGATTGTAAAAAAATCTAAATCTCACTACTTTTCTCTTCTTCATTCCATTCTCTAATCCTTGGTTGCATCTCCCCCCTCTTCTCTTCCAACTCAATGGTCAATATATAGTGTAGTCATCTACCCTCTTTCCTACTTTTGGGCTATCTCTACTAGAGGTGGATTGATTCTAAGTGACACCACCCATGATCATAACAGTCCTAATCATATTTGAACACCTATGTGTTCACCATTTAAAGTTATCCATTATCCATTTCATGACACCACACCACTAAAGTTGTTAAGTCCATAATTATAGATTATCCATGTGGCTTTTAACTCCAAGACTAAATCGACTTTACTAAAAATGACTTCCCTAAAATATGCAAAGTTTAACTCAATTTAACTTCTTTCTAGGTGTCGATCAAGGTGGATATTGGTGGGTTTACGTGGGTTGGTAAGCCACACATGCCACATGTTTGGCAGCTTGCAACGTGGATGTCCTTTCATTTAATTTAATGAGTGATCGGTGTTAAAATTGCAACGTGGTCGGTGGTTTTATGTTAGTTATTGCATGCAACGTGGTGCAGCTTTATTATATGGGAGGATGGGTGGTCGGTGGTGATACTGACCCCTCCCTTTATTTAAGGGGGGTGGTCGATGTTACCATCGACCACCTTCTTTAATATATATTTTTCTTTAAACTAACCTCGCCATTATCACTATTATAATTTGTTTTATTTTATTTATTTATTTTAATTTCATTTTTATTATATTTTAATATATAGTTAATGTTTTTTCATTAATATATATATATATATATATTTAAACATTAATCTTTGTTTAACAAATTAAACATATATGTAAATATATATTTTGGTTTTTCATTAAACAATATTCATAATTTTAAAAATATGTTTTTATATATCTTAATTACATATGTATATACTTGTATATGGTCGATTCATACAAGTATATGATCAATTCATATAAGTATATGGTCACTCCATATACATATATAATACGTATATATATTTATTTTAATCTCAAATGATTATGCAGATATAACAAAATTCATGAAGTAATCATATTTCACTATAATTGGATATTTAAAACTATATAGATATACATGTATATGATTAAATCAATTTCTCATATACATATACATTTTATACTATTGACCAATTTACAAAAGTAAACTCATAAGTATGATTTTTCATACATTTATACCTAACTGAACAAAAAGAACATATAACCTAAAGTCAATATTCGTTTTCAAATCATTTACACATTTGATCTCTTTTAACTATAAAGTATAATATTTCACAATCACTCATGTAACTTATATATAGTTCAATCACTACTCAAATCATGCAATCAATGCATATGTATAAATATTTAAATCAGTCTACTACTCATTTCAAATTTATCATTTCAATTTGAACAAACACTCAAATAAGGTCATTTAAATCATCCATCTTTCAAGATGCAAATATAAATCCTAATGTGGTGTGTGAGAGATTCCATCTATCCTAACAAAATACAAGAGCTAAGACAAGTCTACTTGAACCCTATTCTCGCCTTCATCATTGTTCACCTATTCCTGCATTCACTTTGCACTCAATCACTCATTAGCAATGACGATCCCAATTTACAATAAAAATTATTATTGATCATTCAATTGTATTTAAATCATATTAGTACATTCGATATCCTTTCCTATTTCATTAACAGTTCTATTTTTATTTCATTTCAATTTCAAAAAAATAAACATTATTTTCCTAATTAAATAATCATGGAAAAATAGGGTTCGTGACACATAAAATCTCATGATTATAGGGCATATGAAGAACCAAAATACAATTGTCCTCAAAGGACTCAAAAGAGTAGTAATTACTCCGTCAGCATAAACACGAATGAAAAGATAAAGTCATTATTACACCCAATAATGAAGATAAGCCTTTCTAAAAGGACACCACAAATCCTAAAGATGAAACCATACTATCTAATCTCAGAATGTCACACCCTAAAAAGCTAAACAACCAGTAGACTAGCCTCAGAAAAATCCAACACATAGACATGCCATGCGAAGTCAAAAATGAAAAGCACCCCCTTGACCACTAGCCAATAGAACAAATAAGAAATCTTGAACAAATGAAACTAATATAAAATGATTATGCAAGAGGAGGAAATATTGGAAGGGGAAACCTCCAAGTAATCCAAACACTCAATTGTTGCCTTGTTAGCAAGAAAATCAACAATACAATTAATTTCCCTATAGCAATGAGAGATAGAAAAGGAGCTAAAAAAATTTAATGACCAAGAATTCGATCTAAAATATATTGTAACTGCCAAGAGGCACATTTCTTATTGGATACCGAATGAAAAGCCACCATAGAATCACCTTTAATTACAATGTCCTTAATATTCTGTAAAATAGCTAAATCTAGAAAGCATGGAACTCTATAGAATTGTTAGATCCAATACCAATATATTTACAAGTAGCCTTGACAATTTTCAAATTATGATAAAAAATTATAGGTCTAATCCCAGATTTGCCTGAATCGCCCTTAGAAGCGCCATCAAAATTTAATTTAAATGTGAATTGTAGAGGAGGGGATCATTTAGCATGTCTACACTTGACAACAAAAGATAATCCTAAGGATACAAACCCATGAGAGGGAATGACTCAAAGAGCCTCCTAATTCCATGTCACCCAATTATCCCAATGATAAAAGAAATGCAAATGGTCCAAATTCTTATAAATAAAGGAGAGCACCACTTTAAAAATGGAAGATTTAATCTTGCCTATCTCATCAACCAAGGAAGCAGATTTTTGTTTGAAAATCCTATGATTCCTCTCAAGCCAAATATTCCTGACAATAGACAGAGAAACAATATAGAGACATGAATAGAACTAAATCAAATACAACATGGGCCAAGCCATGAATTGAGACAATGGATTAGGAAAAATATCAAATGACCATCCAAGCTTGCCAAATAGCTAATACCAGCAATCTGATTGAAAAGGACAATGCAAAAACACATGATCCAAATATTCCATGACGAAGCCACAAAACACACAAGGAAACACACTTATAATACCAAGTCTATCTAATATTATCCCCATAAGGACTCTATCTCATACTACTAACTAGGCAAAATAACCAACATTAGGAAGACAAGTCGAATGCTAGAAGAGCTGACAAGGCCAAGAGGAGAAAGAAGAGGTTTGAGACAAAGACTTATAGCCATCCTTTACTATATAACAACATGACACATTCTTAGTCCAGATTAAATTATCCTACATGTCTTGAAATACAAGCATTGTCTTCCTAAGTTCTTATACATAAGAATCCTTAAGTTCTTGATCAACCAATACAAAATCTATTGATTTTCAATGAAACATAGGATAGGGACCCGAAACATCAACATAATAGTAATCAACAACAAACACACCCCAATGACCTTTGAGGATATCTAATAAAGGAGATCGACCTTGAATACTAGTCATAGTAGCATGGCCATCCCAAACTTCATCCCAAAATCAAACCTTCCTTTGATTATGGATTAACCAAGAAAGGTAGGGAAAAATAACCGATCTACAACTAGTAATAAAATCCAAAAAACTGACCCTTTTGGAAGAGATGAAGCTGTGAATAACCTCTCTCTAGGAACCCCTCTCAAATACTTAGCAAACATAAGATAAGCCTATTTAGTTGATGGATTCTTATAGAGTTTACAAACTAACTTCACCCGCAAAGCTCTATTTTGAATAACTAAATCTCTAAGACCCGATCCTCCTAAATGCTTAGGAAGACAAACCTTATCCCAGGCCAAGAGAGGGATCTTCTCCATGCCTCCAATATTATCATTCCAAAGGAAAGACCGTAAAGATGACTTAATCTCATGAACAACCTTGTGGGGCATATTCAAAATAGACATCAAATAAATGGGAATAGCATTAAGCACTCATTTGATCAGAAGAATCTTACCAACTAAAGTAAGTGATTTATGGTTCCATGAAAAAATTCTAGAAGACACTGCATGAACCACTTTGTCCCAAAACATTGTCTTATCCGAACCAACAAAAAAGTGAATGCCTAGATACTTACAAGGAAATATTCCCACCTCAAAATCCCAAAATTGAGTCAACCTATTCTGAACTAAAGGGGAAACATTCAAAACAAAATTTAGATTTGGAGCTATTAACTTTCTGACCAGAAAAAGAAGAGTATTCTGCAATAATTTTCTTGATGACTTTAGCCTCTGCCAATGAAGTAGAACCAAATAGGAGAGTATCATCTGCAAAAAGACAATGAGATTGGGATACCAAATAACCATCAATCTTAATTCCCTTCCAAATACCTAATGATCTAG
This sequence comes from Cryptomeria japonica, assembly GCF_030272615.1. Taxonomy (NCBI): domain Eukaryota; kingdom Viridiplantae; phylum Streptophyta; class Pinopsida; order Cupressales; family Cupressaceae; genus Cryptomeria; species Cryptomeria japonica. Next base: position 84,767,388 of record NC_081415.1, read on the forward strand.
CAACATGAATAGCCCTACTAAATGCCTCAGCTATAATAATAAATAGAAAATGGGATAAAGGATCTCCTTCCCTAACACCTCGAGAAGAAGTAAAAATACCAAAAGGGGATCCATTTAGTAATACTTAAAATCAAGCAAAAGAGATAAAGAAAAAAACCCATTTAATCCAACTATGAGAAAAAGAAAATTGCCTCAAAATAGAGACCAATGATTGCTAGTCCACCCGATCATAAGCTTTGAGCATATCAAGTTTAAGAATCATAGTCATAGTCTTTTGTAAGAAGATGGGATGGAAGACCTCATGTGCAACATTAGCACGTTCTGAAGTTTCTCTCCCGAGTACAAAATCACCCTGCTCAACAGAAATAATCTTAGGAATGAGTTTAGCCAACCTAACTGAAATTGCCTCATTGATGATCTTGTAAAATGTGTTACATAGAGCAATTGGATGAAAATTAGAAAAAGAATTAGGATTCTCCACCTTAGGGATAATAGAAATAAGAGTTGCATTAATCTCTTTTATAATGGTTCTATTATTCCTAGACTCCTCAAGAGCTAAAAGGACATCATTCCCCACAAAATCCCAACTTTTTTGAAAAAAAAAGCTGTGAATCTATCAGGCCTCAAAGCCTTCTCCAGGGAAATGGAAGTGACCACCTCTCTTAACTCAAGACTAGTAAATGGATCCATAGCATATTATTATCTTCTTCCTTAATGAGAGGAGGAGTTGAATTAACAAAATTACTATCTGAATCCACTGTGTCAGTAGTAAAGAAGGAATTAAAAAATCTAACAACATCAGAGGCAATTTCACCCTCATCAGACAAACAATTCCCATTAGAATCGTGAATGTAAGATACCCTATTATGCAACCTCCTTAATTTGGTTGAGGAATGAAAAAAATTAGTATTCCTATCACCCTTTGACAACCACAAATCCCTAGACTTATTTTTCCAATAAGATTCCTCATGAGCCAAAACCTCCTCAAGCTGAGCTTTTAGATATTTAACCCTATTAAAGGACAAATAATCCATACCATCATTTAAGATAAACTCATTCACCTTTTCAATTTCACCTTGTATCCTAGCCTTCTCTCAAAAAATATTCTTGAAATGAAGATAATTCCATTCTCTAATCTTTCCTTTAAGATAAACCAGCTTTTTAAAAATCTGATACATCCTAGACCCCCTCACATGAGGGGCACACATCCACCAAAATTTCAATAGGGGCAAAATAGATTGATCCCTAAACCACATCAGTTCAAACTAAAAAAGAACCTTATGAGGAGCCCTATTCTCAAGAATATAGAATAGAATAGGAAAATGGTTTGAACCAGTATGAGGGAGAACTAAGGAAAATAGTTCCCAATGCGAACCAAACCAACTTTCAGATACCAAAAAGAGATCTAATCTCTTAGCAATCTGAAAAAAGTCCTTTCTCATGTTTGTCCAAGTAAAAGGACCATTCTGAGTTTTACAATCAACCACATTCAAATCCTTAATAAAATGGTAAAAATTAACAATAATGTGCTTATTTGGAATAATACCCCCTCACTTTCTCTTCAAGGCTTGAAATAGAATTGAAGTCCCCCCCAAATATAAAAAAAGGCACCCTTCAATAGAGATGCAATCACAACTAATGTCTCCCAAAGTTTCCTCTTCTCAACAATACTAATGGGTTCATAAATATCAAAAAGCCAGAATTTAGCATTGGAAAATCTACTTTTAACCAAACCTAGCATCCAACTAGAAGAAGAAGCAACCAAAGAAAGGTCCACACTATAATCATTCCAAAGGAAAGAGAGCCCTCTCGAAGCCCCTTTAGAAGGAGAGATACAAAATTTCCAAAGCTTCTAGGAGGAGAACAAGGACTCAACAGAAGAAAAGTTTAATTTAGTTTCTTACACCATCACAATATCACACATCATTAAATCCAACTGGGACTTAATCAAACATCTTTCATTAGGGGCATTTAAGCCCCTAACATTCTAGGAAATGATCCTCATTGGCCTCGAGGGGAGATCAAGGCTCCCCTCTTCACACAATCACTAGTCAAAGAGATCTTTCCCTCAGTAAAATCCTTTTGAAGACACCTCTTAGAAGCCAAAGACCTTGTAACAAGTGGACTAAATGGACTTTTTTTTCTCTTCCCCTTTGAAGAATCCATCAGAGAAAGAAGTGTTGTTTGGAAAATAGCATCGATTTCCTGTTGGGTCTTGACATGCTTTGGTTTATGACCCCTCTTCAAAGGGGTAGTAAAGGGAGAGAGTGGAGACTGAATCAAAGGAAACCTACCTCCACTACCCAAAGGAATATCAGGAACACTAGGAAGCTTATTTTTCTTAATATGGATCAAGCACCTCAAAAGGGTTAGCTGTAGGAAATGAAAACAAATCATTATTCAACAACTAAATCATTATCAATAGAAGTAATCATTCTATCTGCTACATTAGAATCATGGGAAATGTTATTCATATTAACAATATTCTAAACCTGAGCAATGAGATGCTCACGTAGAGCAATAAAAGGACTATCCAAAGACTTATGAAAAGTAGAATTAGGAAGAGAACCAAATCTGCCCATCTCATAAGTAGGTTTACCCGAAACATCAATTTGTGAAGGAGGAATGGTAAAATATTGAGTAGTCAGAGAATTTATTGGAGCAAAAGAATTAACCTTATCTAGAGAAAAACCATCACTAGATGGGGCATTCACACACGAAGGATGCAGAGGAGGAACAAAAGAGGGAATATTAGATCCCTTTAAAATATTTTGCATTTTAGCCCATGAGAATGAATCCAAGTTAGCGAAATCCTTTTTCGTGAAACCAAAAGAAGATTCCAAACCTTTGGAAGTGGACTTAGCTGACACCCTTTTCATATTAAGAAATAGTACAAAATCCATAGAAATGGAAGATTGACCAAACCAATCAGAATCCCTAACAATATTTTCATGCCAAATACCAGCAGCAAATCTAATATTGCAAGTTCGAGTAAGAGAAGTGCTTGAGTTAACTAAAACACAAATTTTAACAAGGAACATATCATCCTCAAACATTGAATGAAAATAAAAATTTACCAAAAGAATCCCCAATTTTCTATAAAATATCAGAATCAGCAAATTCAAAAGGCAATTGAGGAAGCTTAAGCCAAATCAGAATCCATTTGGAAGAGACCCAAGAAGGGTCAAAGAAGGGTTTCCATAAATCAACAAAAAATAAATTCCTACCTAGCCAAAAGAAAGGAACTTCCAAAACCTTATTCCTAGATTCTTCTGAATCAAAAACAACAATAAAATAACTAGCAGACAAAAACTAGAAGTATAAAGTTCCATACTAGTGCATATGAATCTTATATTGTAGTTTTTAAAGGGTAATGGAATCACCTCAAACTTGAAGAATTAGTGAAAGAGATTGAAGAGCATGAGCTTTCTCACCCAACGTATTAGCAAAAAACATCGATTAAGGGCACCAAAAGCCATACTGTCTGCGGCTTATCAACCCCCAAAATATGGCTAGCAACCAAAGGATTATGAATGTCACCTGAGGCATCCACAGTAATATCCTGTGGAGGTAAACGCAAATTAGGGTTTAACATAGACTAATTTTTAACAGATGTTCACTGATTGGGGGAAACCCTAGAACAATCTTTCTATCCATCTTTCAAATTAGGAACTAGAGAAGAGGGAACCTTACCACTCACACTAAAAATGTCCTTGGATGCCCTAATTTTATCAAACCCACTCCCACCATGTTGACGCATTGCATAAAACTTGTTTCTAGTCCTCTCCCGATTGCCCAAAACAAAATTTCCCTTAGGTTTAAAAAAATCCCGAAAGTATTTAGAAATAGGATAACCAAATTTATTCCACTGAAAACCCTTGTCATTAAAATGCCCATTATCTTGCACCGCTGCCATGTCAACCCATTTCCCTCCATGAAAAACCCATTGTGGTATGTGGTCCGTGTGCTGTCCAAAGGGATCCATAGGTGGCGGAGGATCTGCGAATGCTTCATCCCCCAAACATGCTTCTAAAAAAAATCCCTCATTGCGAAAAATTGCAGACCCCTCTTAATCTCATATTATTAGTTTTCATTCTACCACTTATAAAAAATATATTTTATTCCCAAAATGTTTCTTGAAATGAAGGAGAAAATATAGTGTTAAATATTAAAGTGAAATGAGTGTACAATTTGAAAGTCCAAAGTTGATATAGAAGATCAAATACATTCTTGAAAAACATTATAATGTAGAAAAAAAGGGCATATTTTCTCAATCAATTAATGTTCATTTTATCATATAGATGTATCTATGAAAGATTAATTGAAAGGTTGCAAGTTCACTAAAAAATAATTACCAACTATTTTTAGAGATGTACTTGTGTTACTTAGTCATCATTTAAACTGGATAGAGGCTTTACTTGGAATAATTTTGAAGAATAATGTGGTTGCACATTTTTTTTAAGATAGGTTATTTTTTTTCATTCATAGCTTGAATTGAATGCTCATATATGTTTTAAAATTCTTATATTTATCCAAAAATTATATTTTTAAGGCTTTACTCTAGCACTTTCTTCCAAAGTGTTGTTATTCTCTTTGTTTCAAGTATGTTATAGATCAATAAGGCAATTATCTACTAGATAAAACATATACATTTTTAAGTAAACCAAAACTATGTCAATTAATACATTGTTAACAAAATAATATAAAACACTTTGATAACAAGTTTAAATTTTATAGATAGACTCATATGCAACAATTACTCTTGTTAAGATTCTAGTAATTGTTATCTTTATTAAAAACAATTACTCTTGTTAAGATTCTAGACATTGTTGGTGTTTCTATCTCCATGTTTTTATTGGTGCCTCTTGTTGTTGCTAAAAGTTGTTTAGATGTACAATTGCAATAAAAAATGTGTCCCTACTATGGTTGTTTATCAAATTCTTTTTGTTAGTTTTCAATTGTCTTTCATTACATATTAATATATTTATAATGTTATCTTGATGTAATTATTCTAATTTAACTTACTTTCTTTTTTCAGCCATAACCTACACTAACCAATAGTGATATTACTCAAACAATTCCTTTCATAGGTTTTGCAATATTACTTTCTTTCTTAATCAACTTAAGATGCATCACATTTTCATGTGATAATCCTAGAAGATATGAAGAGAGGACCAATTCTTAGTAAGTGAAATGGAGGAAAAAGGATCCTAGCCTAAGAATGTAAACTAGGAACCAATTCCAAACTCTTTAATTGGGGAACAACCAATCAGGCTCTAATTTTATCCTATAGGAGAGATGAGTATTATGACTAAGTGTTCTATTTTGAATGTTGATGATTGGATATTGATTTAGATATGACCATGCAAGAACTAGTTAAAAGGATGAAATAAAGATAATAATCAATGCAAATAGAAAGGTAAAGAACTAAAAATCAACAGAAATGTAGAGATTTATAACTGAGATGTAGAGAGAAACTTGTGTCAATGAGAAAAATTTAGAATGATTGGTAAGTGGAGCTAGGCGCTATAGACCTGAACACAAATTTTATCACCCCAAATTTTTAATGCAAGAGCATATTGGGATGCGAGAGAAATCTTTCATTTATCTAATTTTTTAAAACAGTTTAGTTTCAAATATTTTGGTGAGTAAATTTACTGTACTAATTTCCCAAATATTTATTAAATATTTATACATATTCTACTGTATTTTCATATTTGAGATTTGGACACATGGTCAAAAGTGGTTAAAAGACATAAGGAAGGCATCTCTAGCCTAGGTGCACACTTGGGGAAGTGGAATGTTTGGTGGACAAATGTCAATATTGGTTGTAATGCATCTTTAAAAAATCTCTTTCCTAAGCATCCATTTTTCTAAGTTAGTGAGTTTGTCTTGTATCACAATCCATTTTGACAAATGCCACTTGCATGCTACCTAGAATGGGCAGCCCAAGTTTGCATGTCTTTGCATGTACTATTTTTAGTCTGTAGAGGAGTTACAAAGTATATTTATGACATCCACCTAATTGAAATAAAAAGTGGTGGCCATGTGGTAATCTTGTGAAGCCATTTGTTATGTTTGAAACATGCCAACCTAGAATGGCATGATTTTCTAGGAGGTGGGTTTGTTGATGGTTTTGGAATGACTAGGTGGTATTTGTCTTGCTTAATGGTAAAAAAGGGATGAACTAAACTATTTATCAAATCAACTAGGCCCAAAATCTCTTTCATTAAACATTGGAATACAAACCTCTAAGGGGGTATATGCTTGAATAAATCTTACTCAAAGAGATTCAAGAAACCCTTGGGTTCTGTTAATTTTTTTCTTGAAAGATTGCTAGTTTGATGCAAAATGCAAACTAGGTCTTAAGCATACATAAATGGGCACATAAAATGATGAATTTATGTGATATAGAAGCTAAAATTACATAGAAGATACAAAAATGGAACAAACACTCATAAATGCATTTGCGACTTGATCCTAATTGGCTAACAACTAAGCACAAAGGCCTTATTGGAAACCTTGAGATAGATAAACTATATTTTTAGTAAATTTGAGATTAAGCTAGGAGAATGATGGGGCTAGGCACCCTATTCTTGATGAATTGAGGTACTAATGTCAGTTTCTAGTCACTTTCAAATGAAATTAAAAGATGTCTAGTTTTGGATCTTGAGAAATTTCCTATCTTTAAACTCTGATGGAGACTTCTAGCTGAACTTGAAAAATAGAGAGAAGATAGTGTTGTGACTATATAGGAGCTTTCCTTGGGCAAGCCCCCATTTAGGTGATTTCCACCTCCACAAATAATCAAGTTGTATCTAAAACAATAGTTTGTGCCCTGATTCTTAATTGTGTCTAAGATTGTAATGAGCCTTAATGCATATACATTTAAACTAGAGTCTTACTTAAGTAGATTTTGATGAAACCCTAAATGAAATAATCAAATATGATGCATGAATTAACTCAAGAATGCATGAATCACATAACTCAATAATAAAACTTATATTTGAAGTTTAATTGCAAAAATGTGAGAATAATATATAATTATATCTAACCTCTTAGGGAGACGCGCAAGTCAATCATCAATCATTGAATCCCTATTATCTTCCAACATTTTTTCTTGACTTGATATGTTATTTGTTTTTTTAGTTATATTGTTTAATTGACATTTTGATTAGTTTTATTCTTTTCATAGATTAATTTCGATAGTTTTTTATTTCATTTTTTATGGTCATTTTCATTTGTTCATTTTAGAATCATAAGAAAGACTGGAATACATTATCTATCCTCGTGTAGTCACTACATCTACTTTTTAAATTGATTGTTTTAATGATGACCATATTTTATATTCTAATTTACAAATAATCAATAGTAACAATTTATATCATTTTATGATACTATTCAGAGATTATTGAAATGTATATATTTGTCTTCAAGAAACAAGAATAGCATAAATACCATAATTAAACCATCCGAGGGAACTAATGTTTGCAAATTTAGAGACCGTGTCTAACAACAAATCTACACATTCTCTCATATTTGTAGATACATTTGTGTACACACACATAGAGGCTGCTAGGGTCATGCATAAATGCTCGAAAATAGACCAGTCTTCATGCATATATGCTCTAGGGGAAAGCAGCTAGACAGTCCGTGCAAAATGGAATCGACAAAATTAGAGTGGCTGAAGGAGAAGATAAGAGACAAGTGACCTGCGATTTCATTACTTGAATTGCTCCATGCGAATGGATCGAAGGTAGAGAAATATTTCTGGGCAACTGAATATTGCACATTGCATACATGCTCGATATTCGCCATTGCCATCATTTATGTTCATAGTTTATTCGTTTCATCTTGTTTGAAACTTTTGTACCTGCACACGCCTTTGACATTGTTCATGAATGGATACCAAAGACTTGCATGCATGCACACCGTTTATTGAACTTGAATCCCTTTCAAATCAACTATTTACCTATCCAGAGATGCATTTTGAGCAGGGGCCTGACTGGGTGTTAGAAAATAGAAGAGAAAACCAACATTTTCTTTGTGTGAATACTTCGTTGGTATTGGGCTTTGTTGAAGCACAGTGGATATTGTGAATCAAGTAGAGTTAATGGCAATTTGAGGCGCAGACAAACGGGTGTATCCATTTTTCAGTCCTTGAGTATGTGGCCACTAAAGGTAATAAGGTATTGGAGGTGTTGGAAAATGAAGCAAGAAAAGGTAATAAGGTATTGGAGGTGTTGGAAAAAGCAACAGAAAAAGGTAACAAGGTATTGGAGGTGCTGGAAGAAGCAACAAGAATGTGTAATTCGTCAAGAACTTATGTTTGAATGAGAAGCTCATCAAGAAGAGCTCCTTTCTTGAGATAATTGTGTGCTTCGTAAAGGTTCTTGTATCCTAAGTCAGGATATAGGTGATCTCTTAGCCCAAAGAGCTTTCCCATGGAGATCATTAGCTGAGAACATGAAGGAATTTCATTAGCAAGATTAATAGAAAAGGTCCAATGGAAGTGCAAAGCTGTAGTGGAGATAATGAGCTGAGAACATGAAGGAAGATCAAGCTGTTGGGAAGATTGATAATTAAATTGAATTTGGGCACACTTTCTAAGAAAAAAATTGTTAGAATTTTTATTTGCTTCCAACACAATTTCGAAGAACATAAATCTCATCATCAAGCTTTCAAATGAATAGAACGAATATTTGTATCACACTTTAACATATACATATATAGCCGTATACACATATTTCACGTAGAGGCTCTCAGAATTATGCATATATGTTCATGAACAAATTTTTTCCATATTAGTGGTGCCCTTTTAAGAAGCATATTGGAAAGCATCCATATCAACTGAACTGTATAGCATTTTTAGATTTATTGTTTCATCTATTTATTTAGAATTGTTGTTCTTTTTCATTTATAGAAAATAAAATGCTTAGAAATGTTCTGAAATCCTTATATTCATCCAAAATTTATAGTTTCAAGGATTTAATCTTGCATTTTCTTTCAAATTGATGTTAATCTCTTTGATATAGATTATGTTAAGAACAATATGCAAATTAACTACTAACTAGAAAAAACTTGTTTGCAAATAAACCAAATCCAAGTCAACTAACACTTTGTTCACAAAACAGATGAAACAAATTTAGTAGCAAGTCCAAATCATCTATATTATTTCTAAGATTATATAGTCATAATTGTTCTCTTTATCTTCCTAGTTGTTATTGATGTCTCTTGTTGCTGAAGCTGTTTAGATATACAATTTGAAGAAAAAAATTGCCTCCCTATTATGATGGTTGATTGCATGCTTTTTGTTGGTGTTCACATTTCTTTCATAACATATTGCTATTGTTATAACCTAATCTTAATGTAATCATTGTAGTCACATTTACTTATTTTGTTATGGCCTACTTTTCTTTCATTTAATATAGTATGTCAAAATTGTTGGTTAATCCTTTTTATTAAAGGCATGAAATAGTGAGGTCATGAATGGGGGACCTCATTTGCACTAAGAACACACACAATAACAACCTAGTAGGGGTTTGATAGTTTTTTTTATTTCATATATTATATTCATATCTATATATTGGACCTTTAAATTGATAGTTTTAATGATTATCACACATTATATTCTAATTTGTATATAACTAACATACCTATATTTAATAAATAAAATTCATAGAGAGGATGCTGAGAGATATCAAATTTAAAAAACTTTAGCATTCATAAATATAAACAAATGACAAGATTTACCATTTAAAACAATTAAATAGGTGTAAGGACCATATTGCATTGATGAATTGATGAGACATTGAAGCCTTATTTACAAGGTAGATATACATGGAAATTGAATGTAAAAAAACCTATAACTTAGCAATAGAATCTAAGAAAATATTGCTTTTAAATGTATATAATTAATCAATCTTAATTCATTAAAACCATTATTCTCTATGCTCTTTCATTATCAATATTATAATTATACTAGTATATTTCATTATGATAATTATTCAATCTTAATGCACGATTCAACCATATCAAATACAAAATGAAATATTCTATCATTTCATTTATAACATGATTGCATTTTCTACAAAAGATTCTTCTCAACAGGTCATCTAGGTTTGGATTGCTCATTACAACGTCATTAAAGTGGTTCAACTTGGTGGAAGGATGCTACTTTAGATCATTTGATTGTTAGATCTTCTAACTAAGATTCTCTTGGATCCTCTTGGGAGGATGATGTCTCCCCCCAAGATGAAGTTGTACCTCTCACTGCTCCCAATATTGTGGCCCTTTCTATCCTTGAGGATATCTCTCCTATTTCTCCTATAGTTCCTACTCTGAAACTCAGTTCTGCCTCTACTAAATATACTCTTGATTCTATTTTGCTGCAACACCCTATTGTTGTTCTACAATAGTAGTATGTTGTTGTTGTTGATGGTTTCCTTATAAGCCCCCCTCAATTGATCCTTCTTTTGATGGTCCTAATGATAGTATTTCTTAGACTATGGTTTGTCATAGGTGAAAGGGGAAGTCTTTCCGCCTCCCCTAAACTCCTCCTTGTCAAGGCTCAAGTTCTTCTCTCCTTCTTTGATTTTGGTTTGGGTTGTTGCTGGTTTGACAAGTTTTCTCTTTGCTTGTTGAATCTTGTTTTTTCTAGGGCTCTCACCCCTATTTTCTTTTCTCTTTTTCCACCTAAGGGTTTTTGTATTAAGGGCCAACACCCTTATCTTGCTAAATTTCTAATAAAAAACATGATTGTATTTTTTATTTAATATTACTTAATTAAATCTGACAAAATCTAACAAGGGAGTAGATTTTAGAAAGCCAAACATTTTAAACCTTAAAGTAGAAAATGTTGATGATGATGTCTTTAATATTTAGCATTATAGTTCATCTTAATGTTCAATTAGGTTCTTGATTAGTGTTTAATTTGTATTAAGGTTTTATAAGTGTAAGAGTACAATTGGAGAATTATGTATGTGTTGCAACAAGTTTGGCTACTCTAGACTCATTGGAAAATTATGTGCTTCTTCATTGTTATAGAGGGAAATATCCTTGCAAATTGGTTAACGAATAGGGAGTGCACTCAATTTGATGCTATCATCAAATTATCCATGGACTCTCTACTCTAATTTGATGAGGCCTCATTTATCATCCATGGAGAGGCCCTTGGCCCCTAAATCATTTATTGTGCTTTGAATTTTTAAGATCCACTTTCTTCATGGTATTTTTATTTAGGAAGGTGTGTTTTAACTAATCACCCTCGATTTTGTAGATTCTTTCTTTTTCAAAATTGTCATAGTTCATGTGCATGCATGCTTCAATGACTCTCAAGTGTTGAGGAGGTGCACCTTGGAGCTCATGAGTGGGAAATCCCCTGGTGGCCTTCCCTTGGAGCGATTTGATTTTAGTCCATTCTTGGGCTAAGGATTTTACAAACTTTGAGAATATCTCTAGCATTCTCAATAGGTCCAACAAATCGGTTTTTTTACAAGGCATAAAATTGTTTCTCCTAGAAAAATATGTTGGATTAAGGGGAATGGGAATTCAATTGTATGTGTGACTATCATAGCTAAGGTAATTGTAAACAAGGTGTTGAAGTCGATAGTTCCTACATTATTGGAGTTGAAAATGCTCAAGAATTTGAATGGATCTCTAAAGGCCACTGCCATGGAAGGATTCGACGAAAAGGTCCACACTAAAAAATATTATTTTTCATCATATCCGTCTTCTTCTCCTAACTGTAGGAATGTGAAAAATTGATTATAATCTATAGCAATATGTTACGGGTGTGGCATGTATTATGTTGTGGTTTCTTTTCTCTTTCATTGGTTTCAAGATCTCTTTTGGCTCAACCTTATGTTCTCTATGTAACTTTTGTTATCTTTATTATTCTATAATATCAGTATATGAAGTTGGCATGTTATATATATATATATGAAGTTGCCATGTTTGCCATATATATATATATATCCCACATAATATTTATTTGAGTTTATCTACCAAATTTTAATCCCTAATTGTAAATTTTTAATTAATTACTTATGCCTAATTTGTAAAACTCATTTATGAGATATCTTTCTCTCAATGATAGAAAATTTTAAATATTACTCACCATCATGAAAAAGATTCATTGATTTCTCTTAATAAAAATGTCAATGGTTCAAATATTCCCATTCTCATTGAATGGAAATTAAGAATTATAGTGCACTGAAATATTTTCTAGAATGCTTTATACAACATTAAAATTGTTTGTATATCAATAATATTAAATATTATTTTTATTCTTCTTTTTCATTTCAAAATATTTATAAGAATTCAAATAATGTTATTTAAGTATTTTTAGGAGCATGAGATTCTATTATGATACATTGTTAATATTTATTAGTGTCATATCATTCTAAAATCATGTAGGTTGTATACAATTTATATTTGTAAAATTAAACAACTTTCTTGTTGTGATTTGTGGGGAGCATAAACTTGTTGATGAATTTTACATTTTGTTATTTTATTTTGTGAATTATGAACTTTGTGAGATTCCATGGCCACCACCTTTTTGCTTAACTTATATTATATCTTTTCGCTTTTCTTAAAATTTATTCTAAAAGGTTTACTAATAACTTCTTTTATCACTTTTGTGTATGTTCAATTTACACGTTATCATCTTCTTACCAAAGGATACTCCAATTGTATGCAAAGCTCAATTTTTTTATAATTACTATAAAATATGAATTCAACTTGTTTTAAAGTAACATCAATCAATTCTAAGTCAATGTCATAATTGAATCAAAGTAGTGGAATTATATGGGATTTTTCTTATAACTTGTGTAATCTATTATGAGTTACTTTAAATTCACTATTTTAATAATATAAAAGTTTGATTATGATCAATTTTTTTTAATTTTAAATATTAGTGTTCATGAATGATTTTTTATAGAGTGTAGATTTATATTCAAGATTAATATTTAAGTCATTTTTACACTAATTAAATGTTATACAATTTTTTAATTAGGTCAATATGAAGTTTTGAGTTTGAATTATCATTGAGAAAATTATTTTGAATTTTTTTGATAATTTATCTTAGTTGTAACTTTTTTTTTCTTTCTTATAACTAAAAGAAACTTTTTATTATATAAAAAATAACAAGACAATAAACACACATTGATAGAGAAAAAATAAATTATGCTCTACATATATCAATTATATCTATGGTTAGTGGATGGGATCCTATTGATGACACTATCCATGCTACTGTTTTGTATCAAAACTTTGATGATAAAGACCCACCTAATGTTGGCATTGCATGAACTACAAGTAATTGTTTATTTTTCATTTATGACTTGACCATATTAGACTTTATGGTAGTCCCCTATTTTTTCACATAGAGTACTAATCAATCATCATGCTATATAGTACTCCATCTTACTATTGAAGCTTCTAAAGAAAACAAAAATATTATATCGAGAACTTGAAATCCACATCCTAATTTGTATGTTTTTACTTATTATATGTTGTAATGTGTTTTTCTATAAAATGAGACCTCATTTTGAGAATATTAAAATATTTTATTTTTGTGTTGAATTACGAGGTCCTAATTCATATATTCATACTAGGGAGGATCATTCAACCTAGTATATTAAAGTTTTTGTTTGGGAACTAATCAACTATAAATTTTCAACTCTAATTCTCTCCTTCATAGTGGGAGAGATTTACACATTAAATTTTGGCTTGCCTAAGCTTCTCAACAGATGGTCTTGGACATTATGTGCCCCCGTCTTATGGAGAACCTTTGCATCTACCCTGAAAATCTTACATGGCAAAATAATTTAGGATCTCATTAAGAAAATAATCACAATAGAGTCTCAAAAAAGGTATTGTAGTATTTTATCATTTTTATACGGGGAATGGTCAAAAACCACCCACTACCCATCTTGGAAAAGTTCCTTTTTCCTTTGTGTTGGCACCAATGAATAGGAAATTTATTGCAACTTCTATGCAATGGTGAATTGACTCTCATATCAATAAATAATGCACATGATAAACCGAATTTTATTTTGTTTCTTTTTAATACAATAATTTTTAATAGTATAATTGTTATACTTTCTTCCTATTATTGGACTATATATTTATTTGACCACTAATAGAATTTATATAAAAAAATAATAGATGAACCAATGATGACATGAAGGTTTCCCAATGTGAAGTAGTTGCATTAAAATTTTTCAAAATATCAATCAATATTTGGAGTTCATTTTTGTTTATTTCAATTAACCAAATAATTTTTCTTGTCTGTCATAAGGAAGTCTAAAGATAGATGATAGAGTTTCAAAAGGGTTAGGCTCTACTTTCTTTTTAGAAGGAATTATGTCCACACAGGGAAAGGGAATAACTGTTTGGGGGAATAAGTGTTTTGGAGGGGTGTTGAGGGGTTTTCAATTTTTGAAATTAAAAAATCATGAATCAAAACAAATATAAGAAAATTTTATTATATTTAAAAAGATGAAGAACATAAGAACATTATCTTCTCAACCTTGTTCACATCAACCGGGCTTAACTGGCACACTCTAAGCTTTGACTTAGGTGGTCGAGCCCACAACTTCATCAAGCTAGACATTTCCCATTACCATAGAATTTTAGCTTTCCGTTTCCGTATTGATCGTTGTCGTTGTCCTTCCCATTTTCATCGCCATTAGCATTTGTCATTTCCATCGTAGGTTTTAAGTGCTCCATTTCCAGCCTCAAATTACCACCTAGGTTTCTAAATGAGTTTTGTATGCAACCAAAGTGACCTACACAATAAATCAATAAACACATTTACCTTGATCAGCTAACTCATAGCGACATACTCTTCACCTGTAACAAAGCGAAAGAAACTGTGAAAAGAGAAGGAGCTGGTTGCAGTGAATACCTTCGTCACTATCAACAACAGAGTCAGCAGCCAAATACATTGGCTCTGGCTTATTGTGCAGGTCACTTTGGTTGTATACAAAACTCGTTTAAAATTCTAGGCAGGATTTCGAGGTGGGAAACAGAGCACTTAAAAGTTAATGACAAATGCTAATGGCTATGAAAATGTGAATGACAACAATCAATACGAAATCATAAAGCCAAAAGTTACGGGAAATGTCTGACTTGATGAAGTTGTGGGCCCAGTCACATAAGTCAAAGCTTAGAGTGTGTTAGTTAAGTCTGACCTTCACATCATAACAACATTGTCTTTGCTTTCCTACTCTTAAGATGTCACAAATGTCCTCATACTTTTTCTCACTTGCATTAGGGCTTTTTAGAAATGTGGTTGAGCTTAAATTAGATTGACCCTTTCTTTTCCCTTTAACTAAGAAATAAGATGAGTATGTTAAAATACAAGGTCACATCTTGATTTCCACAAACTAAAAGGTGGCTATGACCACCTTTTAGTTCTCCATCTTTGTGCACACCTCTAATGAAACAATTATATTTTTTTGAGAATTTGATATTATTTGGTTGTTGATTTATATTGTCTAGGTGATATTTCAATTAGTTTTATTCTTTTCTCAATATGATTTTGATATGATTTTGATAGTTCTTTATTTCATGTTTTATGTTCATTTCCATTCTTTGATTTGAAGGTAGTAGGAAAGACTACAATAGATGAACAGTCATCTTGTAGTCATTACATATTCACTCTTTAAGTTGATAATTTTTAATATGACTATATTGAATATTCTAATATATACAAAATTATTTAAACAATCTACAATTTATAATACACATTTAATAATAATTATTTATGAGTTATCCCTTATATTCTTACTTAGAGATTGTTAAATTTATATATGATCTTAATTTTGAAGAACATAAATAGCCTAAAGAAGCATTTGGAACCCAATGTTTGCAAATATAGAAGGGCATGTCCAACAAATATAATTATAGTCTAATGTTTGTAGACACGTGTATACACAAATAGAGGCCGCTAGGGTTACGCATATATCCTCTAACACAGTCCGTTCTTCAAGCTAGAGAGGCGAGTGAGAAAAGGAATCCGCAAAAATAGCGTAGTATTGCATGGAGAAATGGCTATGGTACTGTGCATACATAACCCTGCTGATTCGCATGCCATTCACATATATGTGATGAATTACTTGAAGTGCGCCCAACTTAAACGAAAGTCTGGTAGAAAGGTACACGCTGCATACTATGCTTGAAATTTGCCATTGAAATCACAGCTTATTGGTTTCATCCTGCATGGAATTTTTCTACCTGCACACACCTTTGACGTTGTTCATGAATGGAACTTGAATCTCTACTATTTATCTATCCTCATATGCCATTTGAGTGGAGGTGTGACCGGGGACTACAAAAATAGAAGAGGCGACCAACATGTTTTATTTGTATGAATACATAGTTGGTGTTGGGCTTTGTTGATAGTGAATATTGTAAATCAGGGAGACAACCCTGCGTCTTTATTACCCTGGCAATCATTTCTATTTTTATATTCATACTCTTTCAAACTATAATGCTTAAGGCTTTGCCCTTTATAAAAGGATGGTGATTATTGCGAGTGTGTGGCCACTAAAGGTAATGAGGTATTGGAGGTTTTGGAGAAAGCAAAAGATGAGGTAATGTAATGTGATTTTAATTAGTTATTGTTGGAAATTATAATATTTTTTTTAATAAGAAACAGGTTGACAGTTGTAAATTTCTTCAACATTTGTTTATCGGGTTCAAATGCAGAATATTGGTCACTCAAATGTAGAATTGATCACTCAAATGCAAAAACTGGCACAGGTTAGAAACAAAGGCTTGACATAGGGGAGATTGAGTTCTAATAGCTCTATTACAATAAAAAAGACCCAGTTCCATGCAAAAACTGGCACAGGTTAGAAACAAAGGCTTGACATAGGGGAGATTGAGTTCTAATAGCTCTATTACAATAAAAAAGATCCAGTTCCATGACAATAGTAATCATAAGATTCTTCAAAAAGTAAGCATGTAAGTGTTCTGAAAGAAGAAAAATTGTTAGAATTTATATAACTCTAATAATAAGTGTGAAAAATATAAATACCATCAAATTTTCCAAATGAATGGAACCAATTTACACATATTATATGTAAAAGGGTGCTAGAGTTATGCATATATGCTCTCTAACAAAGTTCACTCATATTAAGGGTGTCACTTAAGGAGCATATTGGAAAATATTCATACAATTTGAATTGCATGGTATTTTTAATTGATTATGAAATTTAAAATTTGTTTGATTATGGTATTTTTTTATTTATTTTTTCTTCTTATATGAAAATATTGAATTTATAGTACATTATAATAATATGAGTAAGCATCTAAATGTTAAATCTAATTTAGATGTGTTTTAAGGGATTTGAAATTTGGTGGTTAATTTTTTTATAATATAATATTATTCTCATCAATTATGCTCAATCAATTGAAATACATGTTCACTGTTTTTTTATTTCAGACCA
The DNA here is from genome assembly GCF_030272615.1 of Cryptomeria japonica. Taxonomy (NCBI): domain Eukaryota; kingdom Viridiplantae; phylum Streptophyta; class Pinopsida; order Cupressales; family Cupressaceae; genus Cryptomeria; species Cryptomeria japonica. Next base: position 84,784,847 of record NC_081415.1, read on the forward strand.
TTGAAATAATCCACTAACCACATTAATATACAAACAATGCAATGGAAATGGATCTGACCATGATTTTAAGTTATGCACTCTATTTTGGCACCTATTAGATTTTGGAACAAGAGCGATATGAAAGAAAGAAGAAAAGACTAGACTAGAGGAAGAAGCAGCCATTCCAGAATCATGTTCAGGGATTTTTTTATTTCTTTTCCATTTACTAAATTTAGATAGTAAAAAGGAGGAATCTTGGTGTTCCTGCTAGAGAGGTTTGTGGGAAGAGGAATCGGCAAAAATAACTGGCAAGGTGAGTAATGAGGTTGAATGAGAAACGAATAGACAAGGTACTGCATGGAGAAATGGCTATGGCAATGTGCATATATAAAGTACACGATTGTTTCCATGCAACCAAATATTACACACACAGAATACTATGGTCGAAATCTGCCATTGCCATCATTTCAGTTCATAGTTTAATCGTTTCATCTTGTATGGATTCAAATAACCTGTTTAATCTAAGATGGCATTGGAGCACGGGGGCATTAGCAGAGAAGAGAAGACTCAACCAATATTTTCAGGGAACGCTGCTTCTTTAGCGTTGGACTTTGCTAATGGTGAAGCACAGTGGATATGGTGGGTCAAATTGGAGTTAATGGCCATTTGAGGCGCAGAGATATATCCACAATAGATATCTCATTGTTTATATAAATATCCTAATATTGTAATAAGGTAGCATTCAATTCATTGGAGAAGGCATATGGTGCCTAAAGATACTACTTGGTATTACAAAAAAACAATAAGAGGGGATAATGAATTGTTAAATGATAGTAATATGTTAATCACCGAGACATTGAATGGGAACATAGCAAGTTATGCTACCATTTTGGTAATATATGAGATTATAATGTCATTCTAGTTTAACATATTTCAAAGTGTGGATGGGTTCTAAAGTTTTAGTTATAAAAATATGTATTGTGAGGATTTTTTTGTAATGTTTATTTCTTCAAGTATCTTTAGTGTTGTTAAATTGTTTGTATATCAACAATCTATTAGATGTATTGGGATCAAATTTTAATGGTGTGAAATGTTTGATTTTAAATTTAATGTTTCATCTTAATTTCATTTTTTTTAATTTATTTTTTAAATTCTATACAAATATTTATTAACATTCTCTTTAATATCAATTAAATATATTTTACTCATTTGTAAAATAGTTGACTGCAATTATTATAAAATTATTGTATTTATTTAGTGCTAGTGCATTATCTTTTAGAAGTACATTTCCCAACTTAGGTTTATAATTTTGTTATTTCAGTAACTAATTGTTATATGTTTCCTATCTTTGGACAGCTTGTTTATAAGCTTTCTTATGGTTTATCCAAGTTTTGAATAATTTATTTTTATTAAAGTTGGGATAAACATTTGATTGAATAAAAAACTAAAAAACGATTAAAAATGTATTGATATTGAAAATAAAATAGTTTATGCTATACAAAAATAATGTATTTTTTATTTTTATGAAGGTTAACTAATTCAACTAATTGGAATGAATAATAAATACAAACAATTTCTTACTTTTGTGTAATATTTGGTTCCTCTCATTTTACCAATAAATTACAACTCGTATTTTGTGTGCTATTTGAAAAATGTGCAATGGATCTTTTCCCATTTCTTTTGATTCTTCCACTTAAACTAAATATATCTACTTTCAAAAATGTCCCTTGTTCCCTACCTCAATATTAATTGGAAGTGCAAATTTAACCATAAATATTTGGCAAAGTCAAGTGGACAATTTTGAAGCACAAAGTATATGTTGGTGAGAGATTAAAATTGCGCACTTGAAAAGCCCTAAACCTTAAGTTGTTGTCAACTATTGGTCTATTTTATCATTAATTGGTGAGCTTAAAGTCTACGTTGAAAGCCTATTTGAAAGCCTATTTGATATTATGTCTTAGAGGTCAAATTTTTCTGCTTAAAGTCTACGTTGAAAGCCTATTTGATGTTATGTCTTAGAGGTCAAATTTTTCTTATGTTATGTCTTTATTTTTCTATCAGCTAGAGGTTTTGTAGTTAAAATTTCCCCTCTGTAATATATGTATTCAACTCCTTAAAGCCACTAATGTCCTAAGTGAACAACTTCTTATGCATTGATTACCACGTGCATAATTGTTTTTTAACGTTGTGTCCATCGGGGTGACTATGTTGTATTGATAGGAGCTTTTCTAAGTCCCATCAACCCACTGATGGAGAATGGAGTCATGAGAAAGTGAGACTAACTGATCGATAGGAGCTCTTGGTATCAATGGAGTCTTCTTCGATCCCATCGAACTACCGAGCAGTTTGAAGAAGCTTCAAACAATGGTAGGCTTGACTGCATCGGTACAACTGTGAGACATCAATGACATAGTTCTTGAGTCTCACTGATCCCTGAAAGATGTTCAATGAGAACAAATTTGGTGGGTGTGGTCATCAAAGAGACTCTGGCATATCGATGGAACAATTTTTATTGTTCCATCAACTCCCTGAGCATGAATGGTATGTGGGCTTAGTTGGTGGTTTCAGTGGTGGATAAGGTGCACCAAGGAGACGTAGCAACATTGATGGGAACTTTTCTATCTCCTTTCGATTTATTGATCGAAAACAATGAGGGAAGTGTGGGCTCAAGTGACGGCTAAGGTACAATAAATACAGTTCATTAAGGAAATGCAATAATATCAATGGGAATTATTTCATGTCCCTTTGATTTATCAATATTGAATAGTGCGGTTATTATGTCGAGAGGAAAATTCAAATCATACTAATAGTCATCGATATTTTTTATCCAAGGTGGAAATTTGAAGTCAGTAAATGACTATTGGCAATTTTAGTGCTCATAATGGATGAGTATTAATGAGATATATGAGGTGGTTTATGAGCCCATTTTCGTCTCAATTGTGTTGTATATTTTTAGTGTTTGAGAAGAAGTTGCATGAGCATTCAGTGGAAGAATTCAAGTTCCCAGAAGGTTGTAAAGGCAGTCATAACATCATTAAATGGGTAAGTGATCAAGCTTGCACTAGTGGTACAATTGGATTTTTGTTGCAAAGAAGTAGTGCATTGCAGTCTAGGGTTTGTATTTGCTTTTTGATGTTACAATTGAAAGCACAGAAGGAATTGGTTCTTGAATTTTTGAAATTCTATCATTTTAAAAGAATTAAAATAAAACAAAGGGTCCCTCTAATAAGCTTAAGCCAAAGAGACATTAGAAAGAGTTTAGGTGTGCACATCATGACTTCATACATCAAATTTTCAACTCCAGGGCTAGGCATAAGAGAATTCTGAGTCTAAACTTTGGTGCTAAGAGACTTGAGGATAAACAAAGACATTTAGGGGATGTTTGGACTATGGAGAGAGGATAATGATCTATTTAGGGATCATTATAGAAAAATGTACACAAACCAACTTGTCTGCAATTGTTGGAGATTAAATTTGGGGAGATTGGTTGTGTCGAATGTCTTTGTGAATGTTGAATTATTGAGATCACTTGCTAAAAGTATGACCCAAATTCAAGAATTATTTAATGTACAAATGAATCCTCTTATGTCACAATCAATTTGGATTGTGGCCTAGATTTGGAATTTAGAATTGGGGATATTCTAGATGAATATCATAGGATGGATAATGATTATAAGAAATGGAAGTCACCCTTCCACAGACCAAGAGATTAAAATGATAAGTTGAAGGTATTTACTAATTCAAAAGAACCTCCATTTTTTGTTAATTTGTTTAAGGAATATTATAGATATACCTACTATTCTGCATGTTAGGTCTTGGGTTTGGAGGCACGTAGAAGAGTAAATTTAGTTTCCATGGTGTTGGGAGTAGATATTCAAATCCATAATTCTCAATATTTTGATTATGTATATTCTCTTATAGTAGAAATCAGTAAGAGCTTGGCCTCTATTAAAGGGGATGGTAAGTTTATACATTTCAAACACTATTCATTATTGACACACCTTATTCACTATGAGGGACAACAAAAGAATATATGGAAAAAATATTTGAGAATAAGGGATGATGATGATGATGAGAATTTAAGGCCTATCCAATTTTGGATTTTTATCTAGGATAGCAGGTGCAAAAGGTCCCATTACTTGTTCTTTCAAGATTTTTTTGTAAAGCCAATATACATTGACCTTGGTCATCCTTGTGACTCTTCTTTGTCTGTTGCTATTCAAAGATTATTTAGGCCCAAGAACAAGTAAATTAAGGTGATATTTTTTGAGGGCACCCCATATTTTATATCAATAACTATTCTAATGGCAGATTTTGATTTTATGCATTTGAGATCTCATGTAAACAATCTCTATCACCAACCTCATTTTATTTCCAAGTAAATTAAGATATGAAAGACATGACCCTAGAAAAAGGAAGAGAGTTGCTAAAATAGGCCAGTCTCATGATTCTTCCAAGTTGGGATCTAAGTTCTATAGTGTCATTTGATAGTCTAAGGTCAAATTAGAAAATAATTGTGAAACTAGGTGCAAAGGTAGTAGACAGGGTGTACAGAGGTTCATGAATTTATCTTGATGATCATATTCTAGCTTTTTTAGTCATTTATTCACCTGGTTAGAGACCACTAACTATTGAGTACCCTTGAAAAATGTATGTTCATCTTCTTGTGCAAAGGCATGGTGGCATGTACCTAGTGGAAATTTATGACCTAAACATTAATGTTGATAAATTCAATAAAATACAAGTTGAAAATTGGTCAAAGAAAATAGATGGTATGTTGAAGAAAATGCATAGTTAAAACAAGAAATATCTATTTTGAGGGATTAAATGCAATATAACACATGCTCATACCTGTATGTTTTCGATCATTGTTGGAAATTGGTTGAGATGACAATTGAAAACACTTTTTGGGGAGATAGAGCAAGTAAGTTCCAAAAGATATAAGAACAACTCAGTGCAGAGTTCAAAACTATCAATTTTAGCACTGTCTTAGATTTGGTAAAGAAGAGACTTGAAAAGGAAATCTCACATGATGATAGATTTTGGTTTGTTCATGCTAACTTATAGTGCACTCAAAGAGCATAAAAGTTTGCAGGTTAGATTGATATAAAAGAAAGAAGAAATTGTATCAAAGTTGATGATGATGTTGTGGTAAATACTATGGATGGATGGAGAGATAAGGAAAATAAATTTCATGCAGTGCATATTAAACAGATCAATGAATTTAAATAGTTGTTAGATATGCCTTTTCCTACTTTCTTTTATAGAAATGGTAATTTACAATCGTACAATAGATGGAGAGATGAATTGGCTCAATTATTGCCTTATGCTCTAGATTTCATCAATGATGCATAGATGGTGATTGACAATAATCATTTTCATCTTGAAGAGATGTTTTCCCTTGAGTATGCAATGAAAGAAATTCTTTCCACAATTGACACATATGCAAGCCAAAGATATATTGATCATTTTTCCAAGTCATTTTGTTCATTTCTCTATCGATGTGATGGTGAATGATATATAGGATTACCCTCCACATATTGTAGTGCTTTGCGAGAATCAATATAGTCATGAGAATCTACTTGCAAATGGAAGACAATGAGCATGTATGCTTGTGTTCACTAGTTTCTCTTTTACTTTTCAATCTTGCTCTTATTCTCTTTTTCTTTTAGTGTCACTTTAGATCTCAATTGTTATGTAATTCAATGACATCAAATTAAATATTGAAGGTTAACACTAGGATTTAATACATAGTATGTGAAGGGATTTTGTTTTGACGGGGTAGTTGGATTTTTTTTTCTGGTATTTGGATACCAATGATCTAAAGTTTTGTGCTCCCTTGTCTTATCTTATAAAAGGGAAAATCAAGACCATGTGGGGGCTCCAAGTTTTGTTTTGGGGCAAGTGCATGATTTAATTGACTTTGATATAGAAATGGATAACTTGCAGTAATAATGTGTTCCCAATTTGATTTTAATTATTTGATAAAATTAATGAAAAGACATAATTTCTCCATCTCCAATTTTTGTTTCTCTTTCTCATATGAATCTTTATATTAATGATATATTTGTTTTTTTTATGCATCTTCATGTCTTATGTGCAATCCTTTTACTGATTCTAATATCATTAAAGTAACAGGTGACAATGGATGGCATCTTTATGTCTTTTGTGCGATCCTTTTATTGATTCTAATATCATTCAAGTGATAGGTGACAATGTGTGTCATCTTTGTCACGACCCTTCTAAACAACATTCATGAGGTCTACTATGTCGCTCCTCACTATGTGACATTGATAGCTTACCTTTTGGTGACTCATTGTCATTCATGCTTGGTGAGCAAAATAATAGTCTAGATATTTACTCTTTTCCCTATGCTTGGGGGACATGAATAGTTTTCATTCGTTTCTTCTTTCTAAGGATTCAATTTTCCTTTGTTGATTTGTATCTTTTATAATTTGATGTTCTTTCTTGCATAGAATTATCCTTTATATGAGTGCATGTAGGTTCCTTGGCTAGGACTTATTATTCTTTGAAATGGTATGTCTTTTATAAATAATCTCTCCTTAGGGTTCACAAGTTTATGCATGCAAACTAGAAAGTAAACCTATTTCGCAATGAATACAAAAACAATCCTCATTTTTTCTTGATTTGATATGTTATTTGGTTGCTGATTATATTGTTTAGATGATATTTTTATTTGTTTTATACTTTTCTCAATATAATTTTGATAGTTTGTGATTTAATGTTTTATGTTTATTTTCATTCTTTAATTTTAAAGTAGTAGGAAAGACGATAGAAAACAATCCTCTTATAATCATTACATGTTCACTCTTTAAATTTATAGTTTTAAAGATGACCATATTTTATATTCTAATTCATATATAATTATTTGTAAGACATTACCATTTAGGATATAAATTTAAAAATAATTTATAAATCATCCTTATATTCTTCTCTCTTTCTTAAAGATTGTTGAAATTTATATATTTGTCTCGAGAGAGAAGAATATGTTGACAATTTTAAGAACATATATACCAAAATTAAGCTTTCTAAATAAATTGAACCAATGTTTCCAAATAAAAATGGGCATGCCCAACAAATATACATATATTTTCATGTTTGTCTATACATGTGTGTATACACATAAATGCTGCTACGGTTATACATATATCGTCTAACATAGTCCGGTCTTCATGCTCTAAGCGGCAAGCAGCTAGAGACATGCATGAGAAAAGGAATCTGCCACAGGAGAGTAATGAGGCAGAAAGAGAGCAGAAGATACAAGCTAGTGATTCGCATGCTATTCACATATATGTGACGAATTACTTGAAGTTCGCCCAACTTGAATGAAAGCCTATTTCAACATTTGAATTGGCGCGTGCAAGCAGTACAAAGGTACACACGCTGTATACTATGCTTGATATTTGCTACTGCCATCATTTCAGTTCATAGTTTATTCATTTTATTGACATGCATACCGTTTATTGAACTTGGATCCCCCTCAAACTATGTATTTAAAATGAAATGCTATTGGAGCAGGGGCTAGAAAAATAGAAGAGCCAATTAACTTTTTTCAAATATTGGTATTGGATAAGATAAATAGCAACATAAGATAAATAGCAACATAAGATAAATAGCAACAGATGACCCTCCTATGCTCATGTGGAGATGCTGTAGCAGCTTCAGGTCCGCAAGAAGATCGTCTGGATGGAGGGAGCACAAGGTTGGACTGTGTGGGTAGAGTTTGATGATGAGATCCTTCAATGAGCTATTTTTGCTACAACACTATATCTTTTTTGATTATGTTTGATACCTATGGATATTTGTGGTATAACCGAGGGAGGCATGTGATGTAACTATTTTGGCTCGGGCATAACACTCTGCCTCTCTTTTTTGGTTGAGCTCTAGCCTCTTCGGATGTACTCTTTTCTTTAACTAACGATTTTTAATACAAAAAAAATATTAGTATTGGATCTCTTCCCATCACTTTTTATTTTTCCACTTAAAATAAATATGTCCTTCGAAAAATGTTCCTTGATCCTTACCTTATATTGAATGGAAGCGTAGATTTAGTGATAAATATTGGGAAAAGTTGAGTGGATAATTTGGAAGTACAAAGGTCAAGTAGATGATTGAATACTTGCTTGGAAAATATTGTAATGTAAATTATATGTTGGTAAGATATTAAAGAGAATGTTTTATTAACCAATTGAATACTTGTTTTCTCTTGAACAAATGAATTTGTGAAAGATTTATTTTAGGGTTACACTTTTTTTGGGGAAACAATTTATATATTAATCAAAGAAGATAATGACATGCAAACCAACAAGACTTATGGATATAACTTGACAACATGACAAGCCACAAAAGTAGATTCCACCAAGGGTACTCACAAAATCAAACAATAGAAAATTAAGAAAAAACTAGGAGTCTAGCCACAATTGAGGAATTAAATACCAAGCTAGTAATAGTCAAAATATTTTGTACTCTTGAATAAGTTTAAGAATCTATTGATGCTTTTATTGGGTCAAATAAGTTTATTCTTTTGCATCATAGCTATGTGGTCCCACAAAAATCTAGTTAGCTAAACAATCTTCCATCCTATTCCATTCTCTAGTTAGCTATGTGGAAAGGTTAAGAGGGTAAAAGTAAAAACGCTGACAAAACAGGGGGTTTGGTTCCCACCTCAAAAGTAAATGTAAATAATTTTTTTTTCTCATTTTGATATCCGTTATAGATCACATATTTATATAGTGCATGAAAAAAAAAATAAAAAAATTGATGTATATTTTCTTTGTAATAGCATTTGGAAGTCGAATACACCAGAACTTTGACAGTTTTTCTTTCCCACCACAATTTGTCTATTCAATTTATGATAATCCAAAAAATAAAAATACCCTTTTGGAGAAGACTCTCTCTTCTAGTGAACCATATTTTTTTCAAATTTTTTTGAAGTGATTCGATATTTTTTTTGTTTTTCAAAGCAACCTGTTATCGAACAAAAGAATACCTAGTTGTAGTATTTTTTATTTTTTTATATATTAAATGTAATCAAAACATTAAAAAAATTAAATGAGTAGAATCGGGACTTTGATCTCTAAAAAAGGGTATTTTTAATTTTTTTAATAAGTTTAATTTACCTATTGAATTTCGTTGCAAAAGTGACAAGTTTGAGAAAATCATCATTTTTGTTGATGTGGTTGCCACTTGGAATTCCACATAAGCCATCCCGGTCAGAAAAGTTCCAGTCGAAACTATTCAAAAATAACTCCCTTCTGGTCATAATTGTGAGGGTTGATGCGACCGGTCATACAAGCGACTGGTCGCTTGAACCACATATAAAAAAGAATTATTTTTCCCATTAAAAAAACCAAAACAATCAATTGTGAAAAATAATAAGAGTTATTTTTGTAAAATATCATTTTTTTCAAATAAAGTGGCATTTTGGAGTGAGTAGGAATATTATAAAGAGGCGACTATTTATAATTTTGTAAAGGGGCAAAGATTTTGAATTTTTTTCGGAAGGCGTCACCCTTTCCAAGTATGTTATTTTAAATTATTTTTCAATCATGCTTAATTTACAATATTATATGTTTTTTTGGAAATTAAATATTTTTTAGATAAACCATATTCTTTAGTCACTGCAATAGCATGATAACCATTACTTGGCCATATATCCATCACTATTTAGTATTGAATTATATTATATTTTATTTCCTAATACTTGACTTGAATTCTCTATATATCAGCTAAGTGATTTCAAGCAATTAATGTTATTAAATCATGTTCATATGTACATTGCATATAGTCAAATGTATCTAATTGAAGTACACTTATCTTCTTACTTTTTTATCAATGTTCCTAAATTTCTTCAAGAGCCTTAGTTTTTCATTTTCTAAATTATAAAAATTGGACTTCAAGTCAAATGATCTAAATGGATGAAATTTACACATGTTAAGTCAAATTATCTAATAGGTCTTAAGGGGTGCACATGTGTTGCAAGGGGGCTTTACTGGTCCTAAGGGGTCACGCATATGTTCTAACACATGTGTGACCCCCTAGGACCACATAAGGCCCCTTGTGACACCATTTGGTCTTTTGTGGTTCTAATAGGTCTTAAGGGGTGCACATGTGTCGCAAGGGGTCTTTTGTGGTCCTAATAGGTCTTAAGGGGTGCACATGTGTCGCAAGAGGCCTTTAGTGGCCCTAAGGGGTCACACATGTGTTCTAACACATGTGTGACCCCTTAGGACCACATAAGACCCCTTGCGACACCATTTGGTCTTATGTGGTCCTAATAGGTCATAAGGGGTGCACAAGTGTCGCAAGGGGCCTTTAGTGGTCCTAAGGGGTCATGCATGTGTTCTAACACATGCGTGACCCCTTAAGACCACATAAGACACCTTGCAACACTATTTGGTCTTATGTGGCCCTAATAGGTCCCAAGGGGTGCAAATGTGTCGCAAGGGAATAAGTGGTACTAAGGGGTCACACATGTGTGTTCTAACACATGTGTGACCCCTTAGGAACACTTAAGGCCCCTTGCAACACATGTGTTGCAAGGGGCCTTTACTGGTCCTAAGGGGTACACACGCGTGACCCCTTAGCACCACATAAGACCCCTTGCGACACAATTTTGTCTTTTGTGGTTCTGATAGGTCTTAAGGGGTGCACATGTGTTGCAAGTGGTCTTTAGTGGTCCTAAGGGGTCACACATGATTTTTAACACATGTGTGACCCCTTAGGACCACATAAGACCCCTTGTGACACCATTTGGTCTTATGTGGTCCTAATTGGTCCTAAGGGTTACACATGTATCACAAAGGACCTTTAGTAGTCCTAAGGGGTCACACATGTGTTCTAACACATGTGTGACACCTTAGGACCACATAAGACCCCATTCGACACCATTTGGTCTTATGTGATCCTAATAGGTCTTAAGGGGTGCACATGTGTTGCAAGGGGCCTTAAGTGGTCCTAAGGGGTCACGCATGTGTGTTCTAATACATTTGTGACCCCTTAGGACCACTTAAGGCCCCTTGCGAGACATGTAAATTATAATTTATATTTGTGCAAAAGCAGAAGATACAAGCTGAAGAGTCAAGTGAACATGTGTCGCAAGGGGCCTTATTTGGTCTTAAGGGGTTACACATGTGTGACCCCTTAGGACCACATAAGACCCCTTGAGACACCATTTGGTCTTATGTGGTCCTACTATGTCCTAAGGGGTGCACATGTGTCACAAGGGGCCTTAATTGGTCCTAAGGGGTCATGCATGTGTTCTAACACATGCATGACCCCTTAGGACCACATAAAACCCCTTTGTGACAACATTTGGTCTTATGTAGTCCTAATAGGTCCTAAGTGGTGCACATGTCTCACAAAGGGCCTTAGGTGGTCCCAAAGGATAACACATGTGTTCTAACACATTCGCGATCCCTTAGGACCACATATGACCCCTTGCGACACCATTTGGTCTTTTGTGGTCCCAATAGGTGCTAAGGGGTGCACATGTGTCACAAGGGGCCTTTAGTGATCCTAAGGGGTCGCGCATGTGTTCTAACACATACATGACCCCTTAGGACCACATAAGACCCCTAGTGACACCTTTTGGTCTTATGTGGTCCTAATAGGTCCTAAGGGGTGCACATGTGTTGCAAGTGGCCTTTAGTGGTCCTAAGGGGTCACGCATGTGTTCTAACACATGCGTGACCCTTTAGTACCACATAAGACCCCTTGTGACACCTTGTGGTCTTCTCTGGTCCTAATAGGTCCTAAGGGGTGCAAATGTGCCACAAGGGGCCTTAAGTGGTCCTAAGGGGTCACGCATGTGTTCTAACACATGTGTGACCCCTTAGGACCACATAAGACCCCTTGTCACACCTTTTGGTCTTATGAGGTCCTAATAGGTCATAAGGGGTGCACATGTGTCGCAAGGGGCCTTAAGTGGTCCTAAGGGGTCACACATGTGTTCTAACACATGCGTGACCCCTTAGGACCACATATTACCCCTTGCGATAACATTTGGTCTTACATTATATATTATATAATTTATTTTTAATTTAAAATTACTTATAAAAATTGGATATCCAATTTAATCGGATATCCCATTTTATCCAATATCTGATTTTCTTATATGTTGACCATGCCAAGGTGTACTGACACTTAGGCCAAGAAAAAAGTCAACATGAATTTTTCACATTTTTAAGCAAGTGGAGAAGGATATTCTTTTTCACATCGCCACTTTTTGGCCCCCCATGATCCTGCACTAACCCTAGGGTTATCCATTTGACAAAGATTTTATCCAAAGGATAAACTCTTGTGCAAGGGTTGAAGATATAACCAATGTTAAAGTCATGAATTCTTGATGAGACCCTTGGGTAAGATGTGGGTTGAGTTAGAGAAAATGTCTCTAATCATGCAAGAAGGTTGAGTTAACCATTAATGGTTAGGAAGACTTTGAGGGTTAACTTGTTGAGGACATAAAGCCTTTAATGGTTTTCAAAGACTTTGGAGGCTTTGAGAAGTGACTTCTCTTTTCTTAGGATTGTGACAATATTTAGGAGATGGATTAGGCTAAATTGGAAGTGATTAGAAGAATCTAGAAGGGGGTGAAAGAGGCAAGTGGGAGATGTAGGAAAATGTAAGTGGATGAGGAAAAATGAATTTAATTAAAATAAAATTAATTTATTTCAATCAAATAGACTCAACTTGCATAAATACAAATGAGATATTTAAATAAATAAATTAGATTTATTTATTTACAAAGATCAATTTAATTAAATGTAAATTTAATTAAAAAGGGGAAAGGGGAATTGATTAAATAAAGTGATTTATTTAATTAAAGGCTAGAAAAGGCTTAGGTGAACTTAATTAAATAAATTGAGTAATTCATTTAATCAAATAGATGAATATGAAAAAATTAATTAAATGGAATTTAATTAATAGGAGGAAAGGGGTTAAAATAAATATTAAATATTCATTTAGGAAAGTGGTCAGATTTATACTTCTACAACTATCATAACTAAGGTAGTTGTAAACAAGGTGTTGAAGTCAACAATTCTTGCATTATTGGAGCTGAACATGCTCAAGAATTTGAATGGACCCCTAAAGGCCACTGCCATGGAAGGATTCAATGGATAGATTCACACTAACAAATATTGTTTTTCATCATATCAGTCTTCTTCTCCTAACTGTAGGGATGTGAACATTTTATTGTAATCTTTAACAATATTCTATGGGTGTGGTAGGTATAATGTTGTGGTTTCTTTTCTCTTTCATTGGTTTCAAGCTCTCTTTTGGGTCAACCTTATGTTCTCTATGTAACTATTTGTTATCTTTATTATTCTATAATATCAGTATATGAAGTTCTCCTATTTGCTTATATATATATATATTTGATTTATTTGATTTTATCTACCAAATTTTAAGCCTTAATTGTAAATTTTAAATTGATTACTTATCCCTATTTTGTAAAAATCATTTATGAGATATCTTTCTCTCAATGATAGGAAATTTTAAATATTACTCACCATCATGAAAAAGATTCATTGATTGCCCTGAATAAAAATGTCAATGCTTCAAATTTTCCTATTCTCATTGAATGGAAATTAAGAATTATAGTGCAGTGAAATATTTTCTAGAATGCTTTCTACAACATTAAAATTGTTTGTATATTAATAATATCAAATATTATATTTATTCTTCTTTTTCATTTCAAAATATTTATAAGAATTCAAATAATGTTATTTAATTATTTTTAGGAGAATAAGATTCTATTATGATACATTGTTAATATTTATTAGTCTCATATCACTCTAAAATCATGTAGGTTGTATACAATTTATATTTGTAAAATTAAACATCTTTCTTGTTGTTATTTGTGGGGAGCATAAACTTGTTGATGGATTTTACATTTTCTTATTTTATTTTGTGAATTATGAACTTTGTGAGAATCCATGGCCACCACCTTTTGGATTCACTTTTATTATATCTTTGTGCTTTTATAAAATTTAATTCTAAAAGGTTTATTAATAACTTCTTTTGAGGATACATGTATCACTTTTGTGTACGTTCAATTTACATGTTATCATCTTCTTACCAAAGGATACTCTAATTGTATGCAATGCTCATTTTTTTTATTATTACTATAAAATATGAATTCAACTTGTTTTAAAGTAACACCAATCAATTCTAACTCAATGTCATAATTGAATCAAAGTAGTGGAAAGATATGGGATTTTTCTTATAACTTGTGTAATCTAGTATAACTTAATTTAAATTCACTATTTTAATAATATAGAAGTTTGATTATGATCTAATTTTTTTATTGTAAATAATTAGTGTTCATGAATGATTTTTTAAAGAGTGTACTTTTTTATTTTAGATTAATATTAAAGTCATTTTTATACTAATTAGATGTTATACAATTTTAAAATCAGTTCAATATGAAGTTTTGAGTTTGAGTTATCATTGAGAAGATTATTTTGAATTTTTGTGATAATTTATGTAATTTTTAGTTTTTTTTCTTTTTAATAACTAAGAGAAATATTTTATTATATAAAAAATGACAAGACAGTCAACATACATTGATAGAGAAAAAATAAATTTTGCTCTACATATATCAATTATATCTATGCGTAGTAGATGGGATCCTATTGATGACACTATTTCTGCTATTGTTTGGTATCAAAATTTTGATGATAAAGATCCACCTAATGTCTTAATATAATATTTTTGTGAATTTTGAGACTATATTGTAATTATTTTGTGAGGATCATTCAACCTAGTATATTAAAGTTTTTGTTTTGGAGCTAATCAACTATAAATTTTCCACTCTAATTCTCTCCTTCATAGTGGGATAGATTTACACATATTAAATTTTGGCTTGCCTAAGCTTCTTAATAGATGGTTTTGGACATTATGTGCCCCCTCTTTGTCTTAAGGACAACCTTTGCATCTACGTTGAAAATATTACAAAGCAAAATATTTTGGGATCTTATTAAAAAAATAATCACAATAGAGTCTAAAAAAGGTTTTGTAGTATTTGATCATTTTTATATGGGGAATGGTAAAAAACCACCCACTACCCATCTTGAAAAAGTTCCTTTTTCCTTTACATTGGAACAAATGAATAGGAAATTTGTTGCAACTTCTTTGCAGTGGTGAATTGATTCTCATATCAATAAATAATGCACATGATAAACCGAATTTGATTTTTTTTATTTTTTAATACAATAATTATTTATAATATAATTGCTATACTTTCTCCCTATTATTGGACCATATATTTATTTGACCACTAATAGAATTTATATCAGATAATAATAGATGAACCAATGATGACATGAAGGTTTCCCAATGTGAAGTAGTTGCATTAAATTTTTTCAAAATATCAATCAATATTTGGAGTTCATTTTTGTTTATTTCAATTAACCAAATAATTGTTCATGTGTGTGATAAGGAAGTCTAGGGATAAATGAAATAGTTTGAGAAGGGTTAGGCTGTACTTTCTTTTAGAAGGAATTATGTCCACATAGTTTAGGGAATACATGTTTAGGATAATACTTGGTATTAGAAAAAGCAATAAGAGGGGATAGTGAATTGTTGAATGATAGTAATGTGTTAATCACTGAGACATTGAATGGGAACATAGCAAGTTATGCTACCATTTTAATTTAACATTTGTTTATTATTGAAATATGGAATGGTAATATATGAGATTATAATGCCATTCTAGTTTAACATATTTTAAAGTGTGAATAGGTTCTAAAGTTTTAGTTATAAAAATATGTATTGTGAGGATTCTTTTGTAATGTTTCTTTTAAAATAGTTCTTTTCAAGTATCTTTTGTGTTGTTAAATTGTTTGTATATCAACAATCTATTAGGTGTATTGGGATCAAATTTTAATGGTGTGAATTGTTTGATTTTAAATTTAATATTTCATCTTAATTTCATATTTTTAATTGTTTTTTAAAATTTTATACAAATATTTATTAACATTCTATTTAATATCAATTAAATATATTTAATTCATTTGTAAAATAGTTGACTAGAAAATTATTAATTATTCAATGCTAGTAGACTATTTTTTTAGGAGAATACATTTCTCAACTTAGGTTTATAGTTTAGTTATTTTTCAGTAACTAATTATTATAGATCTTGGAAAAGCTTGTTTAAAAGCTTTCCTATGGTTTGTCCAAGTTTTGACTAATTTATTTTTATTTTTCAGTAACTAATTATTATATCGTTTCTTATCTTTGGGAAAGCTTGTTTAAAAGCTTGAAAGGATGGTAGGCTTGACTGCATCGGTAGGGCTATGAGACATGATTGGGATAGTTGTTGAGTCTCACTGATCCCTTAAAGACGTGCAACGAGAACAAATTTGCTGGGAGTGGTCATCAAAGAGAGTTTGTCATTTCAATGGAACATTTTTACGGTCCATCAACTCCCTGAGAATGAATGGTTTGTGGACTCGGTTGGTGGTTTTAGTGATGGATAAGGTGCATCAAAGAGACATAGCAACATTGATGGGAACTTTTCTACGTCCATCCGATTTATTGATCGAAAACAATGTGGGAAGTGTGGGCTCAAGTGAAAGCTTAGGTAATAAATACAGCACCATAAGGGAATACAATGATATCAATGGGAATTATTTCACGTCCCTTTGATTTATCGATATTGACTAGTGCGGTTATTATGTCGAGAGGAAAATTCAAATCATAGTAATAAGCGTTGATATTTTTTATCAAAGGTGGAAATTTGAAGTCAGTAAATGACAATACTGGCAGTTTTAGTGCTCACAATGGATGAGTATTAATGAGATGTATGAAGTGGTTTATGAGCT
This sequence comes from Cryptomeria japonica, assembly GCF_030272615.1. Classification (NCBI taxonomy): domain Eukaryota; kingdom Viridiplantae; phylum Streptophyta; class Pinopsida; order Cupressales; family Cupressaceae; genus Cryptomeria; species Cryptomeria japonica. The sequence goes on from NC_081415.1 coordinate 84,801,673, forward strand.
CATTTCCATCCCAATTGTGTTGTTGATATTTTTAGTGTTTGAGAAGAAGTTGAATGAGCGTTCAGTGGAAGAATTCAAGTTTTGAGAAGGTTGTAAAGGCAATCATAACATTATTAAATGAGTAAGTGATCAAGCTTGCACTAGTGTTACAATTAGATTTTTGTTTCAAAGTAGTGAATTGTAGTCTAAGGTTTGTATTTTTTCTTTGGTGTGACAATTGAAAATCCTGAAGGAATTGGTTCTTGAATTTTTGAAATTCTATCATTTTGTAAGAATTCAAATAAAACGAAGGGTTGCTCTGATAAGCCTAAGCCTACGAGACATAAGAAAGAGCCCAAGCATGCAGATTACAACTTCATAGACCGAATGCTCATCTCTGGGGCTAGGCCTAAGAGAATTGTGAGTCTAAACCCTGGTGCTAAGAGACTCGAGGATAAAAAGAGACATTTAGGGGTTGTTTGGACCATAGAGAGATGATATGATCTATTTAGGGACCATTATAGAAAAATGTACACAAATCAACTTGTTTGCAATTGTTGGAGATTGAATTTGGGGAGGTTGGTGGTGCGGAATGTCTTTGTGAATGTTAAATTTCTTAGATCACTTGCTAAGAAGCATGACCCAAATTCAAGAACTATTTAATCTGAAAATGCATCCTCTTTGGTCATAATCACAAGGGATTATATTTGCAAAGTTTTCAATTTGGATTGTGGCCTAGATTTGGAATTTAGAATTGAGGATTTTCTAGATGAATATCATAGGATGGATAATGATTATAAAAGTTGGAAATTGTCCTTGTACAGACCTAGTGATTAAAATGATAATTTGATGGTATTAGCTGATTCAAAAGAACCTCCATTTTTTGTTAACTTGTTTAAGGAATATAATTGATATATACCTAATATTCTATGTGTCAAGTCTTGGGTTTGGAGGCTTGTACAAGAACACACATATTTTCCATGGTTTTGGAAGTAGATATTCAGAGCCATGATGCTTAGTATTTTAATTTTGTAGTTTTTCTTATAGTACAAATCAATAAGACTTTGACCTCTATTAAAGAGGAAGATAAGATTATACATTTCAAACATTGTTCATTGTTTATGCACCTTATTCTCTATGAAGGAAAAGAGAAGAATATATGGGAAAAAATAGTTGAAAGAAAGGGATGAGGATGATAATGAGAATTTAAGGCCTATCCAAATATGGATTGTTATCTAGGATAGCAAGTGCAAAAGGTCCCATTACTTGTTCATTGAGGAGTTTTTCATAAAGCCAATATACATTGACCTTGGTCATCCTTGTGACTATTCTTTGTCTATTGCTATTCAAAGATTTTTTAGGTCCAAGAACAAGGAAATTAGGGCGGCTTTGAGGTAGCCCCATATTTTTTACCAATAACTATTCTTGATAAGGTGGCTTATTTGGAGATTGTTAGGCTATTGGTATATTTTGATCTTACGCATTTGAGATCTCATGTGAACCAATCTCTATTACTAACCACATTTTATTTTGAAGTTTCATAGTTTGTATTTTAAAAGGGTATTGTGGATTAAAAAAATGAGCATTATTGTCTAGCATTTGGCATAGTTAGGCAAGGGTTTAATCCCAAGTATTTCATTAATAATGCCAAATTGGCATAGAAGATTAGTGGTTATCATCATGTGTGCTTTGTGGAAGATGATTTCATTCAAGAATATGGATGAGCAACATCTCATATGATGAATTGACTTGCATAATTAAAACATGAGAGGTGGAAAATAAGGCACCGTCCTTCATACCAAGGTGCTTTTGCTAAAGAAGAAGACCAATTGAAAAGAATAAAAATGATGTTACAACATGAGGCTAAATTGACTAGAGGAATTCCCCCTCATGTTTTTAGAAGAGAGAGAATTTCATGATGATGATATTCAAGTAATGGCAGATAAAAATATTATTCCCATTTTCCATATGTCTCCATAGTAGTGCAGACCCTTATCATGTCTTTGAGGCCCTTGATTGGTCACAAATCTCATCATTTTTTTATGATTGTCCTAAAACTAGGTATATTGCTATCTTGATGAACTAGTAACCTGATATTTAATGAATATGATGCAAAGAAAGGGTTTGGTGAGTGGAGAACACCTGGGAAAGGTGTGGGGGGTTCCTTAGTAACATCTGAAGGTGAGAGGAAGCCTTGGTGAGAGGAGTTGACACAAATTATTATGACTATCCTAAACAAAGTTGTAGCTACCATAGTGAACCAGTGATATAGTAGCAAGTTTTCTTTATGGTCTTTAGGGTGGCTAGAAGGGTGAAGGATGGTGATTTGCCTATGTTGAAGAGTATCTTCAAGGGTGTCTTTAAGTCCTTTGGGTTGGTTAATATTTGTTTGTCATTGTGATTTATTCTTATGGAGAAGTTGCTATCCAAATAGGAGTTGGTCTTGTGTGACTAGGGTTTAAGGGTTTGGTGTGATATAGGGGTTGGAGAGACTCATATTTGCCTTGAAAAAGTTTTTTGAACCCAATCTAATGAATTCCAATGGTTGTACATGGGTTGGGAGGCATGAGTACACTTTTGTGGTGTTGAAGGCTATTGAGCACCTATTAGCCTTGTGAGGGCTCTTGAGAGTTTGTGGAGAGTTGATGCCTATTTGAATAGGTGAGTTGGGAGAAATATATCCCTAGTTTTTGGTGTTTGTTGGATGCTCTGCATCAAAGAGGTATCAAAGCTAGTGAGTAGATCTCTTGTGGTAGATTGGTCAAAGATTTCTTGAGAAAGGTTAATGGTTGTGGGGTCAAGATGCCTCCTAAGCATATTGGTACTGCTAGTTAGTTGTAGGAGTTGAGATAGAAAAATAACGGGTTGCAAGAGGCCTACAATGCTATGTTGGAAAGGGTTGAAACCTTGGAGTTAAATCAAAGAAGAAATGTTGAAATGGGAGATGTGAGTGATGAGAAGGAAGAAGAAGAGTCCCAAGAGGTAGAGGAGGAAGAGAAGATAGATATTGAAGATAAGTGGACAATCAGGTTGTTAAAGGCAGTGAGAAGTGACCAATATAAGGTAAGGGTTGATTTACCTATGTATGGTGGGAATTTGAATGAGGAGGAACTACTAGATTGGATTGTAGCCATGGATACCTACTTTGAAAGTGAAGATGTACCTGATGATCAAATGGTCAAGGTTGCAAAGACTAAACTAAAGGGACATGCACTTATATGGTGGAATTATGAAGAAGTCAAAAGGAGAAAGAGGGGAAAAGCCAAGATAACATCTTGGGACAGGATGGTTGCAAAACTAAAAGGTAAATTGCTTCCTAGAGATTATGAAGTTTAATTGTTTAAGAAATTGCAAAGTTTAACACAAAAGGTTTTAGATGTGAATACATACACTGATGAGTTTTATAAGTTAAGCATAAGGGTAGGAAGAGATGAAGATGAAGTTGAAAAAGTGGGTAGATACCTCGGTGGCCTTAGGTTTAACATACAAGATGAATTGGTTGTTGCTAACCCAAGTACCTTTATAGGTAGATGCTATAATTGACAAGAGATTGGACACCCAAAATTTAAGTGTCCTTAAAGTCAAGGATCCACATCAAGTGGTGATGAGAGAAGGAATGAAAGGAGAGTCCATTATGTGCAAGAAGAGGAGGGTGACAGTGTCAACTCTCCTCCTATCCAAGTTATTTCACAAGGTAATGGAGAGGAATTGATGGTAAGGACATTGTTGCAGTCACCTAAATAGAAAGACATAAATCAAAGGATGAGTTTATTTAGGACTACATGCAAATTTAGAGGTAAGGTATGCAAGGTTTTCATTGATTCAGGTTCACAAGATAACATGGTGTCTAGGGAGATAGTAGATAAGTTGAATCTAGATATATTACCTCATAAATAACCTTATAAAGTCTCTTGGGTTAATGATAATCATTCATTATTGTTGAATGAGTTGAGTTTCAGATTGGTGAGTACAAAGATCTTATGTGATGTTTTTTCAATGTATGATGGTAGAGAGAACACCTATATAATAAAGAATGATGGAAGGGATTTTAGACTCACTTATTTGCAAGAAAATGACAAAGGGAAAGGTAAAACCAAGATTATTATGTTTGGTAAAAGAGAACCCTTGGAGAGTGAAGAAGTTGCAACCATTTCAAGGCTTGAGTGCACTAGGACAACAGGGTTGTATAGTGGTATACTAATTGGGATAGTGATGTCTCCATTTGTGGAGGACAAAATCACTTAAAAAAATAAGTTTTTAGGTTCAGAGGGTTTAGTCCACAGAGGAAGGACTAGAGATGGCATGGAGAGAGTGCAAGTGCAAGTACCAAATGATACCTTTACGTGTGAACCAAAGATGGCAATGGTTTTTAACCAACTTAAATCTGATATGTGTTTTTCTACTATTTTTTATCCTTGCATTAAAAGTTTTCAAGGAGTCCCATGGCAGCATGGAGCAGGGTGGAACTCATGGGACATGATTTTTCCTTTAGGGGTGCATGGTGTAGGAGCACCTAGATGGTCATATGCTCATGTTTGGCCATTATGAGTTGTTTTCAATTTTTATGTCATGTAAAGTTATAATAAGTTCATGAATGACCACTCTTTATGTAATAATGTCCTTCAAGACCAATTTGTAATGTTTGAGTTCAATGTGTAGGTGTGTTGTCTCAATATTGTCAAAATTGTCATTGTAGGGTGAAAATATGTTTAAGGCATAAAATGGGGTGATAAACAATATATGAAGGATATTTGGGCCTATTTTAATGTATTTACAATTTTTTGAAGTCATATAAGTCATATCTTGGTTTTGGAGTCAAGTTTTGTCAAAATTGTCAATAGTGTCAAAAGTTGTCAAAAGCAATTTTTGCATTCCGTTGGTGATTAGGTGCTAGTTTGTTGATACAAGTTCAAAATATAGTTGTAACCGTTTGGGAAGATTTTAAAATATTTAAAAAAGGATCTTCCCTCTACCAATATGGGGGTTAGAGTTGATATGAATGTATTGGAAGAGAAAATCAATAAATAATTTTGAGTTCCCTACAAAATCTTTGTGATTTTCATGTATAATAGTTTGGTCTACTATAGATCTCTCTATGAAAACATGTCTCTTGGAATTGGAAACTTTTTTTTTTCATGAAAGAGGACTTAATCCCCTAAAATTTGGTTTTTGTTTCATTTGTTTTCATCACATTTTGAAGGAGATACATTAATGTTTGTAAAAACTTCCAAACTTTGCCCTAGGGTTCACAATGACTTAATAAAATGTAAAAAAATTACTTCTAATCCATTAAATAAGCCAAAAATGGGTTATAAGTTGTATTTTTTTTTTATCTTTCTTGTTTTTACGCTTGTGTGGCCCCATAACAAATTTAGCATGTGCAAAAATGGTGCAAAGTTCTAATTTTCTGAGTCTTAGTCAGATTAGACAACAAATTTAATAGTGTAAGGGTGGTGTGTATGAAAATTTGGATTCCAAGAGGTTGGGTGAGGGCTTAGGGGGGTTTTAGGGGTTATTTAAAACCCTTAGAAATTCTTTGAGGCCCTTGATAGGTCAAAAATCTCATCATTTTTATGATTGTCCTAAACTGGGTATATTATTATCCTAATGAACTAGTAACTTGAGATTTTGTGAATATGATGCAAAGAAAGGCTTTGGTGAGTGGAGGACACTTGGGAAGGTGTTTGGGGGTCCTTAGTAACCTCTGAAGGTGATAGGAATCCTTGGTGAGAGGATTTGACTCAAATTATTATGACTCTCCTAAACAAAGTTGTGGCTGCCACAATGAACCAGTGATATAACGACAAGTTTTCTTTATGGTCTTTAGGGTGGATGGGAGGGTGAAGGATTGTGATTTGTCTATGTTTAAGAGTCTCTTAAAGAATTTATTGATTTCCCTTGGTTGGTGAATATTTATTTGTCATTGTTAGTTATGTGTATGGACAAGTTGGGGTCCTAATAGTAGTTGATCTTATGTGAGTAGGGTTTAATGTTTTGGTGTGATCTAGGGGTTGGAGAGACTCATATTGGCCTTAAAAAAAATTTTTGAACCCAATCTAATAAATTCCAATGGTTGTACAAGGGGTCGGAGGCATGAGTACAATTTTAAGGTGTTGAAGCCTATTGAGCACCTATTTTCCTTGTGAGGGCTCTTGAGAGTTTGTGAAGAGTTGACACCTATTTGAATAGGTGAGTTGGGAGAAATATCTCCTTAGTTTGTTTATTTTGTTGGATTATCTGCATCATATAGCCCAGTGTTTATATTTTTTATTCAAAAGAGGAGAAATGTGATGATAATGATCAGTGTCATCAAATTGTTAAAACATTTATTGTAGAATATGATCCTCTTAAGGATAGGAGAGTGATTGAAATTGACCCATATGATGCATTGTCTGATGATATCAGACATATTGCCTCTAACAATTTTATTTCTGATGATTCTTGGGTATGTTCTTCTAAATTTAAATATTTTATTTTGTAATATATAGGAAAATATATTAGAGAGAAGATAAAGGATATTATTCATGAGAACTAACAACTAGTTGATCAACAATTGCTTGATGAATTAAATGAAGATATGAAAGAAACAACCCTAGAAAAAGGAAGAAAGTTGGTATAAGAGGTTGGTGTCATGATGCTTTTATGTTGGGATCTTCTCTCTATAGTATCATTTGATAGTTTGAGGTCAAATCTAAAATTAATAGTCAAACTAGGTTCAAAGGTAGTAGAGAGGATGCACATAGGTTCAAGATTTAATCTTGATAATCATAGTCTAGGTTTTTGGGTCATTTATTGACTTGGTAAGGGACCACTAACTATTGACTACCCTAGAAAAATTTATGGTCATCTTCTTGTGAAAAGGCTTTGTGACATGGACTTAGCAGAAATTGCTGACTTGAACATTAATGTTGATAAAATCAATAATGCACAAGCTGAAAATTGGTAAAATAAAATAGATGGTGTGTTACAAAAATATGCATAGTTAAAACAAGAAATTGTTAATTTGAGGTATCAAATGCAATATCCCACATTCTCATACTAGTAAGTTTTATATTATTATGGGAAGGTGGTTGTGATGACAACTGAAAGTACTTTTTGGGAAGATAAAGCAAGTAAGTTCCGAAAGATATAAGAACAACTTAATGCCGAGTTCAAAACTATCAAGTTTAGCATTGTCTTTGATTTGGTAAAGAAGATACTTGAAAATGTAATCTCATAGGTTGATAGGTTTTGGATTGTTCATGCTGACGTATAGTGCACTCAAAGAGCATAAAAGGTTGTAGGTTAGATTTACATCAAAAAAAAAAAAATGGTATAAAAAGGTGATGTTGATGCTATTGTGGTAAAGGCTATGGATGGATGGATGGATAGATAAGAACAATAGTTTTCATGCAGTGCATATTAAAGAGATTAGTGAATTTGAACAACTCTTAGATATTCCTTTTCCCACTTTCATTGATAGAAATGGTGATTTTAAAGCATGGAGTAGATGGAAACATGAAATATCTTAAGTATTGCCTCATTTTACCAATGATACACGGTGGTTGACAATACTTGTTTCCAGCTTGGAGGGATGTTTGCCCTTGAGTATGTAACAAAAGAAAACCATGCCACAATTGACACATATGCGAGCCAAAGATATATCATTTTCCCAAGAAATTTTGTTGATTTCTTGATCAGTGTGATGGTGAATGCAATATAGGCTGACGCTTCATAGATCATAGTTCTGTTATAAAGTCAATATTGTCATTAGCATCTACTTGAAAATGAAAGACAATGAGTGTGTATACTTGTGTTCACTGATTTCTCTTTTATTTTCCAAACTTGTTCTTGTTCTCTTTTTATTTTAGTGCCACTTTACATCTCAATGGTTATGTAATTCAATGACATCAAGTTAACAATTGAAGGTTAGCACTAGGATATAATACATAGTATGCAAAGGGTTTTTGTTTTTATGGGGGTAGTAGGATAGTTTTTGTAGGTATTTGGATACAAATGGTCAAAAAATTTGTGATCCCTTTTCTTATCTTATAAAAGGGAAAATTAATTCATTTCACCCCACAAAAGCTAATGTAAAGCGGGTTTTTATCGGCACTTTGATAGGTACAAAGGAGAATCCATTGCAAGTATGATTTAGAAGTAGAGAGGTTCTATCCAAGAAATTTTGATTAAGAGTCTTTGATCTAACTCTCCTCAATTAATTACTGCAAATGGGATCTCTTAAAGCTTAAATTATTATATTTCTTTTAAAAAGGTATGATTTCAACAAAAATCAAGATGTACCAAACAATGTAACCCAGTATTGTGGGATGACCCATTAGTTTAATAATTATCTCAATATGAATTTGATAGTTTGTTATTTAATATTTAATGTTAATTTTTCGTTCTTTAATTTTAAGGTAGTAGAGAAGAATACAATAGATGAGAAGTCTTATTATAGTCATTACATCTTCACTCTTTAAATAGATAGTTTTAAAGATGACCAATTTTTTATTTTGTTTTCCGCAAGTGCTATCAAGATGGGGATAGCGCCCTATATTAAACGAAAGTAAAAACATACATATTGCCTAGTAAGCCTTCCACATTTTCAAATACATCTCTAATATTGGTTACATAAGGTTAAGAATGGTAGCCACCCGGAAGCCTATGGTTACCACCTTGTCCACATTTCCTTCAGACAACCAACCGTATTCATGGAGCATCATCCTTTTGAAGGGCTCCAAATCAGCATTCTTGACTCCTACTCTGAACACCTCCCATGCCTCCACCATGAACTCCTCCTTCCTTATTCTGATGGCTTCAACTGCAATTTGGACTTCATCTTCAGGGTCCGAACACTCCTTGTCTGAGAGAAACACTAGGGGGTTGAAGTACAGCCCAAGGATGCTGGCCCATTCCTCTTCCACTTCCAGCACCGCTCCTCCTATAGCTTCTACATCTTCTTCCCAAATGAAGCCCTCTAGCTTCTCCATGTATGCTTCCTTTGATGGTAAGACGTCCATCAACAGGCACGAGATTGTCTCATATATAAACTCGTCACACCAGTGCCCGTCTTCGCTAAATGCATCCTCTAAAATTCCCTGAATCGCAGTCTGACCTTCGATATCTATATCAAAAAGTCATTTGCATTTCTCTCCCAACATCTCCTCTTGGCACATGCAGCTTAATCCAAACCTATGAATGATTTTGTTTGAGAAAAGTGTTTTGATTTGAGCCAACATTTCTATTTATCAATGACCGACTAGTTCTAGAGCCTTCCCAATAATTCTAAGTCATAATGTTGTTTTAATCACAGGATGTCAAAAACTGAGGGAATGCCTGCCTTTCCTCATGAATCTCCTAATAAGAGTGTACCTTCTCTTATCCTTCACTACCAATCCATCTTTCAATTAGCCAATTCCTGACTTAGGGATATGGGCAGCATCCTCTTGCAATCTCTGCAAAATATCTCTGTTGACTGTATTTGCATTCAAAAAGACTGCTGGCAGAGCATTATTTAACCCGTGATTCGCTAAGAGATCCACAACTTGGTTGCCTTCCCGATATATATGCTGGATCTGGTAATCCTCTAATTTTTGCAGATGGTCATAAATTCTTGGGATCCAAGAACTCAACCGCCAATTCAAAAAGTGTTTGTTAATAATTCCATTAATAACCACTTTTGAATCTCCTTCTATCACCACTTTAGTTAATCCATTATCAGTTGCCCATTTGAGTCCTTCCTCAAGAGCCGTTATTTCTACTATATTATTGGATACAAAACCGACTTGCCCATTTACCACCCCTAAAAATTCTCCTTTCTCGCCTCTGATAACTGCTCCAAAATTTAACAGACCTAGGTTTCCTTTGCTAGCCCCATCGAAGTACATTTTTTTCCAATCACCTGGGGGGGGGGGGTTCCACTTCACCCTCTTACATTCTATAGGTTTGATTCCTTGGATATGGGTGCTACTTTGTTTCAATTTCCACACCTGGTCCATTTCCCTGTCCCATTTTGAATAATATTTATATTTATTGTTGCATATCTTACCATTAATTATTTCTTCAATGGCCCCTTGAATTTTATTTATTAGGGTGTTGACCTCCATCTCTTTTTCCCTAAAGATCCTTTTGTTTCTCTCCTTCCACACATGCCATACCAACAAAGAGGGAGACGTGATCCATAGACTACCCCATTTAGAGGATCTACCTCCTGTCAGCCAAGCTTGAATAAATTCTTTAAATGAATTGTTATTAACCATATAATTTTGAAGTGTTCCTATAGCCAATCCCAACATTTCCTAGCAAAATTACATTTGAACAATAAATGATTTACAGATTCTTCCACCATTTTGCAGAGACAGCATCTGCTGGACCCCTGAATACCAATTATCTTCAATCGGTCACTAGTAAGAATTTTCCCATGTAGAGAAATCCAAAGAAATGGCCCCGCTTTGGGTAAGACCCACTTATCCCAACATAGGGCAGCCGACCATTCCCCCTCTTTTTTCTGCCTTCTTTGCAATTCATAACCCAAGTTAACCTGATAACTTCCTGATTTTGATGCATTCCACATAAGCTTGTCTTTTTCTGATGACAAGTGGATGATTCTATTTCAAAGAATTTCCTTTACCTTCGCACTGTTATCACTCTAAACATTATCAAACATCTTCCATTTAATTGGGAAATTTGGACGACACCCTTCTTGAGTATAGTCTGCAACCCGATCACCCATAGCAGCTTCCATCTTGTTTATCCAATCTACATAACCAATTTCCTCTACTAATGCTTTGTCACCATTCCAAGAATCCCTCCAAAATTTAGCCTTACAACCATCTCCTATTTTCCAAGTCAGATGATCTGCAATGATTCTCTTACTTTCCCAAATGAATTTCCAAATCGGAGAACCCCCAATTGAATTTGCCATAGTGAAAATTCTTTCTGACTCATTCGAATCTAGATATTTAAGCGACATTAACTTGCACCGGCATTTATTGGGGCTACTATACATCTTCCAGGCCAGCTTTGCTCCTAGTGCCAAATTCTGCAAGTCCATCTTCCTGAGACTTGCTCCTCCTTCTGATTTGACCATACATATAGTTTCCCAATTAATTAATGGAATCTTTTTTCCATCCTTTGTCCCTTCTCATATGAACCTTTTTAAAATACCATCTAATGTCGACAATGCCTGATACAAAGCTCTATAACATGACAAATAATAAATCAGGATGGCTGAAAGCACTGATTTAATCATCTGTATCCTCCCCGCCTGTGAGAGCCATTTGTTCTTCCATTGGATTGTTTTGGCTCTACATTTATTTACTTCTTCTTCCCATAGCCTACTGTCTACTTTGCCTGCAAATAAGGGAACTCCAAGGTAATGAATCAGGAATGTTCCTTGACTGAATTACAGAGCTCTGAGAATTTTCTCTTGTGTTTTTTTGCTTGAATTTATAAAGTATATGTGAGACTTTTGTTTATTCATGCTTTGCCCTGATTCTTTTTCAAAGGCTTCCAATACACTACCAATAATCATAGCTTCTCTTTTCGATGCACAACCAAAAATAATGGTATCATTTGCGAATTGAGTGTGGGACACCAGGCTCAATCTTTCACTGACTGTGAACCCTTTCCAAAGACCTTGATCCACTTTATTTTTGATCTGCTTTTCTAACACTTCTGCCATTAGCACAAATAGGAATGGTGACAAAGGATCTCCTTGCCGTAGCCCATTAGAAGCATTGAAGAAACCACATGCAGAGCCATTAACCAGAATAGAAAAGGAAATAGTTGAAATACATTGAACTAGACATCTAATCCATTTATTATCAAAGCCGAACTTCTTCAGTACCTCTACTAAGAAACTCCATTTGACCCAATTGTAGGCCTTGGAAACATCCATTTTTATGACCATACCTTGAAATTTGGAAGTCTGCATCGAATGGATGGTTTCGGCTGCCATGATGATACTATCCATAATCTCATGCCCTAGAATGAAACCATGTTGCTTAGGCGATATAATATTTTTGAGAATTGGTTTAAGTCTATTAGTCATTTCCTTTGATATGATTTTATATATGGAGTTGCAAAGAGAAATTGCCCTGAAATCCATAATTGATATGCATTCTTGTTTCTTCGGGATTAAAGCAATGTTCATGTGATTAATCTCTTTGACGAACTTCCCCTATTTTCTAAAATCCTCGACAATTCTGAGAATATCATTCCCCATGAATTCCCAACATCTCTGATAGAAATCCATTGTGAACCCATCTGGTCTTGGCGCTTTGTTAGGATGTTGATCAAAAACCGTTTTTCTTACTTCTTCAAGCATAAAGGGACAGCATAAGTATCGGTTATTAGCCTTTGAAATCACTTTTGGAATGATATCCACGAGCAAGTGGGACTCTGAAAATTGTACTACTGCATTTCCCAATAGATTTTTGAAAAAGCTAATCATCGTCTCCTCTATGGCTTCAGGTGAAGAATGCAACCTTCCTTCTATATTAGATATTCTAGAAATTTTATTTTTGGACCTGAAGGATTTAATAGAGGCATGGAAAATTTTTGTGTTTGCATCTCCTTCTTTAATCCATAGCTCCCTAGATTTATCACGCCAGAAGACCTCTTCTCTGCGAAGGATTTCAGCCAGTTCTTGTTTAAGGGAGACTTCTCGGAGATACATATCATTTGTCATCCCAGTTGAAATGGTTATCATATTTAAATGATTAAGTTCCTCCTGTATTCTATTTCTTTCTACAAAGATATTCTTAAAAGATTCTCTATTCCAAATTTTGATCTTTTCCTTTAAATATTTTAAACTTTTAACAAAACAAAAGCTTGATGAGCCCCCAAATATGTTACTATCTACCCACCATTTCTTAAGGAGCGTTAAGAACTTTGGGTCTCTCCACCACATGCTAAGAAATTTGAAACTGCTTCTTCCTTTGCGGTCCGCTTTGCTCAATTTGAGTTCTACTGGGAACTGATCTAAAAGAGATATTGGAAGAATTAATGCCTCAGCCTAACAGGCCGACTCCAACCAGGCTTCACCAATAAAATGCCTATCCAACCTTTCCAAAATGTGAGCAAATTTGGCTCTTCTGTTTGTCCAAGTGAAGGAGTCATTCTTGGGTACTACATCCATCAAATGATTATCCGTTACAAACTCTCTAAAATCTTCCATAATCTTGTTTGACATTCTCAGTCCTTTTTTTTCATCTAGATCAAGTAAGGCGTTGAAATCACCAACCAGTACAACCTTCTTATTACTAATTTCCATCATTTTTTTTGTGAGAATTTGCCATGTCTCCCTTTTTTCCACTGTTTTAACTGGACCATAGACATTGATTAATGGCAAATTCAAATCCTCCTCATAACTGAAGACAAAGAAAATCATCCAATGCTCTGCCTTTTCCATCAATGTGATTTTGACTTTATCGGGATTCCATATGATTCCCAATCCACCTGCGGCCCCTTAAGCTTCTTGGAAGAGACCTTCCCAAACTTTACAATATCTAATGAAACTTAACGCCTTTTCTTCATTGATCTTCATTTCCTATAAAGCAATTATATCACTGCTACTCCTATCCAACACTCTTTTTACCAAGCGTCTTTTGTCAGGGGTCTATATGCCCCTGACATTCCATGTGGTGATTTTCATATTTTGCCAGAGGAGATTCCTTCTCCCCTAGCTTTTCTCATGAAATCAAATACACTCACTATGCCTTTCTCCTTGGCACCATCTTCTCTCTTTTGTTGGTTACTTCTCCTTCCCCTAGAACCTTTGCCCTTTCACAAAAGTATATTTTCTGATTGGCTAATACATCTTGGGTCCACATTTTCCAATGCATCCTCTTGATCTAAATCTTCCCCAAATTCTCTATCCAATTCATATTCTGTATTTGAAAATCCTTTACTTATATTAAGAGATTTCTATGGCGAACAAACATCCCCCCCTACCTTGGATCCTATCACTGCTTCTTTATAGGATCCCTCACCTACACATTAAGTCTCTTCAATAAACCCTTTCTTTTCATTTTCATTTTTCTCTGCAATCTCTCTCAGAGAGTTTCCAATCTTTTCTTTATTCTTGTCAGAAATTTCTTTATTAACCTCAACCTCCATATCCATGGTCATTTTCTCTATCTTTTTCTTCCACATTTTCTCTGGGTTCCTAGTAGGTTTTCTATCCTTTTGAACAAACATCCTACAATTCTCTGAATCATGAAGTTTGCTATCACATCTAGAACATCCCTTCCTTTCTTTTTCAATTTCCAGACATTGTCTCAATATTCCATTTGCAGTCTATAAGCAGATGTACTCGGGAATTTTTTTAACTACCGCAACTTTTATTTTGACTGATTTGCAAAGCTCTCCCTCGTCATTGAAATCGATTTCTAAAACCAATCCCAACGCCCTACCTATCTTTCCCAAATAGGATTCTCCCCAATACTCTATTGGTAGATTATACAAGTTAATCCAAATTGGGTTAGAATATACTAGTAGTGGAATTGGATTGAAGTTGGGTTTCCATGGCTAGACATAGACCGTGTGCTTATCTGCATACCATTTCTCTTGGTTGAGAATGCACTCCCTCTCCGTTGGATCTTCAAATAGAACCACAAGGAACCCCTTCAAGATAAATTTGATAACAAACTGGTTATCCCAAAACTCTGTCACCCATAATTTTATGTTTTTTTGAGACCAATTAAGGCTGATGATTCTTGCTATTACAACATGATTATTCCACAATTGACTATATTCTTCAATTTCCTTTCCAAGATCCACCAACGTTTTCTCTTCTTTCAATTCACACCCTTCCTTAGAATTGCCTGTGTTGCTTCCTATTCCGCCATTAATCCCTAACCATTTTTGCAGAGCTACCATAATTCCCAAAGATAACCAAATTTAATATTCTAATTAATATATAATTATTTGTAACAAATTACCATTTATAATATAAATTTAATAACAATTATTTATTCTTCTCTTTGTTCTTAATTAGAGATTTTTGAAAGTTATATATTTCCCTCTAAGAGAAGAATATTTTGGCAACTTTTAAAATATAAAATGACCTAACTAAAATGATACTTCCAATCTTCATATGATGTCTTATAATAGTGCTTGATTTCATAATTGAGCTTTTAAATGTTGTAAGAAAATACAACCAACTTGACATGATGATTCAAGATAACATGAGTATTTCTTACATGGATTTTGATATATAAAGTTTATACAAGCAACTTGATATGATGAATCACGCTGACATGAGCATTTCTTGTAGAACAGACAAGGATTATCCCTTTTCATGCATGACTCAGAACATCCTCCTTGATTTTTTGCTGATCATATCCTTAGATGAGTATATACCTTACTAAGATATAAACCACAAACAAAATATAAAGAAAAATAATCATGCCCCATCATAGCTACTCTATTCATGGGCATCCTTGAGTCACATAGAGTACATGATTAGCAAAAAATTTGATATAAACACTAAATCTTGTATGTCGTACACATGTTCTCATGGTCATTAACTGATATAATCATCTTATGAATGATCATTGATAATCATTTATTACTTGCTAGTTGATTCCATGTATTCTGAATTTCACAATTCAGTTGTTACAAATACCTTGATCTTTGTTGCCTTGTTGCTCATTATCTATTTCAAAATCCTAGGTGTTTTTGGTTATTTTGAGTTTTTTGATTTTTTAAAATTTTAAAATATTTAAAAGAACACCTTAGCAAAAGGATTTTACTATTTTTCCCCTAGTAGAAACAAACTTTATTATGGATGTACGAAGAATGATCATGATCCAAACCATGGTAGGATGGAATGCAGATATTATTGATAAATCCAATAGAGTGACTACGCTAAGTATGTCAAAAACTGATAACTATTGATAAGTTTCATATTTCCTACTAATGGTTTAAAGTAATAGATGCAAAAGATAAAAAAGATAGGCTAGGATAGATGGAATAGGATGGATCGATGCGATAGGATGGATTGATGCACAAAGCGATCTCATAGATGGAAGAACCCACTTTTAGATAGCGCTTGTTTACCAAGTTTTCACTATCTAATTTTATTGCATTTTTTCTATATTTGATTTTTTTTCTTCTGTTTTCATTGTTTTATGTTTTGAGATATTTTCTACTTTCTCGATTTAAATAGATTTCTTCAGGACTTTAAATGCTTTTTACTGATTTTTTTCAGGACTTTATATGCTTTTTACTAATTTTTTTGGGACTTTATATCTCAAGCATAGAACTTCTTGATATGGATAGAATTGATGGGCTCATAAAATTAATCACCTTTAGGTGTAGATAACTTGTATGCTCCTGAGCCATATGCTGCAACTATGACAAAAGGACCTAACTAGTTTGATTAAAAGTTTCCCTTCTTTTCTCAATCTTGTTGATTCCTTGGATTCTCCCTTAGAATAAGATCTCCAATCTGAAAAATATTTGTCTTAACTTTGTGATTGCAACTTCTCGCCATTCTCTGTTGATATGCTTTCAAATGATCTATAGCATTTTGGCGACGCTCCTGAATCAACTCAAATTCTTGAAGTCTAGAGACTCTCTATGCTTCTTTTGGTATAATACCTTTCAAGGATACTTATAGAGAAGGTATCTCTACTTCTGTTGGTAATATAGTTCAACTCATAGCCTACAAGTGTTCTACTAATGTAATACACTACTCTTTTTTTCCCTTCTTCATCATGTTGTGGTAAGATAGCTCATAGAGATACATTTATTTCGAAATGTAAAGCAATAATGGCTTCCCTTTGATGGGTGATACAGGTACTTGAGGATTCGCCAGATATTCTTTGATCTGCAAAAAGTATTCTTCACACTTTTGATCCCATTTGAATGGAACATTCTTATGTAATAGATGAGTGAATGGATGACATCTATCTTCTAATTGAGAGATAAATCTCCTGATTGATTGCAATCTCCCTTGTAGAGAATGCAATTGAGTTATATTCTTGGGTGAATCCATTTCCGTGATATCTTTGAAGTTTTTAGGATCTCCTTCAATTCCATGGGCCAATATAATTTACCCAAGAAGTTTTGCAGAAGTTACTCCAAATGCACATTTCTTTGGATTCAATCTTAACTAACATTGTTCAAGACTTTAGAAGATCTTGGACATGATATTCAAATGTTATTTCCTTGTATGGGATTTTGCAAGTATGTCATCTACATAATCTTCCATTATTGTATGCATCATGTCATGGAAAATTGTTGTCATGGATCTCTGATAAGTTGCTCCTACATTTTTAAGCCCAAATGGCATGACATTCTAGTAGTAAGTACCCCATGTATAGGTGAATGCTAACTTTTCTTGATCTTTAGGATTTATTCTTATTTGATTGTACCCCAAGAATCCATTAATTAGTTAAAACATATCATGTACTATTGATAAGTCTACAATTATATCAATGTTGGGCAGTGGGAAATCATCTTTTGGACATGCTTTGTTCAAATCTCTAAAATCAGTGCAGACTGTTATACTTTTATCTGTCTTTGGCACTGGCATAATACTTGAAACCAATTCTAGATAGGCAACAGGTCTTATGAAACCCACATCCAATACTTTCTTTAGCTCTTCTTTTACAAGGAGAGCGATTGGTGGGTGCATCTTTTTTAACTTTTGTTTAACTGGTTTTTCTTTTGGATCCACATTGAGATGATGCATGATAAGATTTGGATCAAGCCCTGGCATGTCTGCATAAGACCAAGAAAAATTTATCTATCTTTGCTTGAATAATTCTATGTATTCTTTCTTTTCTTCATCTAATAATGATGCAATAGAATGAAGGACCTTGAGATCCTTTGATGTGTCAATGTTCATTGCTTGTGTTGGTTCTATTTAAATAGCAGATCTCTCCTAAAAATATCCAGCGAGGGTGTCAAAATTTCCATCTTTTGGCACCTCAAGGAGGTTTTCACTGTCAGATATGTCCTTTATTTTTCCTCTTGATTGATCTAGTGTTTCCATGAAATTGTTTCCATCACTAGGTCTTTTTCCTTGTTTTATTTTAGTTTTGCAACTAGAAAGTTTGGCACACTCCTGACTGCAAGAAGTGTTACTCGATTCATTGGTAAAATATATCTTAGGTGTTATTGGTTCAACTAAATTAATATATATATGGTTAAGTCATGGTCATTGGAAAAGACATCCAATTCAAGGTTTTCTAGGTTAAATCATGGTCATTGGAAAAGACATCCAATTTAGTGTTTTCTTAGGTGAATAAGAGTTTTGTGAAAGATGATTCTTCACTTGTAATAGATGCTTCTTCATCCTTTTCTTCATTTGATACATCAAATGATGGATCTAGAACCCATTTATATTCGTTTGAATCTATTTCTAAATTATTGTCTAGAATCACACCACTATAGCTGACAGGAATGTTATATGGTGAGAAGAGTTCTTTGATTTTTTCCACATGTTCTTTCACTTCTTTTGGAATACCTTGATCAGGTTCCACGCTTGCTTGTATTCCTTGAACTTATTTACAAGATTATTCTTCTCTTTTGATAGCAAGTTCTTCCTATTGTTTCTCATATTCTTCTTGTTTCTATTTATTAGCTATTATTTCTACTACTTGGTGTAGACTTTCTTTCCATGGTTCTTCTTTAGGGATTTCTTTCTTTTTCTACCTTGGATATTGATAATTATGTTTATTTTTCTTTTATTTAGGATATCCAAGTCCTATTTCATCTTCTTTAGATTGTGTGTGAGGACAAATAGGTTCTAAAATACCTTCTTGTCACTTGCCAATTGGTCCTTTTCCTTCATATCCCATTTGTTGCATGATCTTGTAACCATTACGATACTGCTCTATGGGAATATTAGCTTCTGCAATTGTTGCTATAGTTTCATTTTCATCTCTATGCAACTAGCTAAGAATGTCCTTGTCTTTAGTTTCTTCTACAACTGTCCCAGCTTTAACAAATCCTCCATCAAACATTTCAACTGGTTTCTCTGGGATCCATGCTTGAGCATTTGTAGGATTTCCATATGATTTGGGTGAAAGTGGCAAGCTATTCAAAGAATACTTTCCAATTCCTTCATCATTTAGTTTGAGATTTTTCTCAAATATTTCCCATATTCTTTCTTGAACTTCATTGGCTGGATAGACTACTTCTCTATTATGTGGAACTCTTGCATCTTGTGTTGGTTTCAAATTATTGCAATATTGACAAGAGTCTGCAGATATAGTGATTTCTTATCCATTTTGAGGAAACTTAACACACTGGTGGTATGTAGAAGGAACCACTTGCATGTCATGAATTTATGGTCTTCCCAGAAGAATTTTATAAGATAAATTCAATTCTAGAACTTGGCACAGTGTATCTCTTTCCACATGTCCTATTTTGATTGGTAACACCCCAAATACTTTAGAAGAAAGCTCTTCCTCATCATATGCCTTGATAGTTATTTTCTTCTTTAGATCTACTGCATTTTCTGAATATCCCAAATCCTTTATTAAACTTAATGAACAAATGTTTAAGACAACTCCACCATCTATGAGTACATGTTTGACATGGTTTGTATAAATGGTGACATCAATATGCAGGGGAGTATTGTGAAGGTGTTGCAAGGATGCATCATCATTTTAAGAAAAGGATAAGCAATGAGGGGCTATGAGGTATCCCACCATGTTTTAGAATTGATCCAAATCTAGATCTTTTGAAACTGTTGTTTCCATTAGATCTTTCTCCAATATTTATTTATGCATAGGTGAAACTTTTAGGAGCTCCAAAATTGAAATTTAAGCGAGTATCTTTTGTAATTGTTCCACTAAATTGTACTGTCTTGAAGTGGATGTTGATTCATTTGTTATTCCCATAAATGTAACCTTTTATTTGCTTCTTGTGATGATACTCATTGGTTCTGAAGGTGTTTTGTCTTTAACAATGATGACATTTACCACCTCATCATATGTGTAAGTGTAGTTTACTTTATCTTTGCCCCTGTCATTTTTTGATTTGGATTGTTCACCTTTTTCATAGTTTAGAAGTGGACTTTTGAATACTAAATGTGATTCATTTTTTTTATGATTGCCCAATGTGATAGTTCCACTATCAATCAAGTCTTGAATAAGATGCTTCAATCTTTGACAATCATTGGTTTGGTATCCTTTGTTTCAATGATAATTGCAAAAATGGTTGTCATTCTACCAATAAGGTTTTACTTGAGGTTCATAATTTCTTGCTTCTAGTAAAGTAATCAATTTATTTGCAAGAAGAGTTCAAAGATGATTCCAATGGTTCCCCAATGTTTGTAAATTTCCTATGAGGATTAGAGAAGAAAGACTTAGATCTATTGTTCTATTGATTTTTATTGTTTGGTACTTGACTTCATAAGTTGAAGATTGGTTGTTGTTTGGTAGCATTGTTGTCATCATTTCCTCCATTGGTAACATTCCTATTATTTGACCAAAATTTAGGTTTTTCATTGTTATTGTTACCATTGTTGCTGTTGTTGTTGTAGTAGTAGGAACTGTTGTGGAGTTTTAAATCTCCTTTCTTTTTATTATTGCATCTTCTATCTTTAGACCATTTTCAATCATTTTAGCAAAAGAAGGAGGACATTGCATTTTAAGATAGTAACTCATTTCACTGGTAAGGTTGTCAATGAGTATGTCCTTTTTCTCTTGATTGGGTACATCTCTTGGATATCTATTGAACATTCATTTCCATCATTGTAAAAAGACCATGAAAGGTTCACCATTCTTTTGCTTGACTTTACATAGATCTATCAATGTTATCTCATTTCTTATGTTGTAATTGTGATAAATTTGTTCACATGTTATTCAAAATATTTAATCCCAGATGGTAGTCTTCAAAACCATTCCATTGATTGTCTGCTTAAGATTCTAGGGAATAGACACATCAAGTAAGTTACATCGTGTGCAAATTCCATACTCATGGTGGAGAATTCCGTAATGTGATATTGAGGATCAAATTTTCCATCATATTTATCATATTTAGGGATTTCACAATATTGTGGGAATGGTATCATGTTAAAACTCATGTCAAAAGGATATGGGAAGATTTCCTCTGATAAATATTTTTTAGAACTTGTTCCATTCTGCATATCCTATATTTGTTGTTGTAAGGTTTGTACTTGTTTAGTGAGAGTTAACAAAGGATTATCAACACAGGTCCTCCTTGCATCCTCATAAGTTCTTCTTTCACCACTCTCTCTTCTTGCTTCACCTTGGTTTCTTTCATCATCATGATCTCTTCTTGATCTATCTTTTCTTGTTTCCTCATGATTTACTTGCTTTACATCCTTGTTATTGAGATCATCATTGTTTTGATTGTTACTTGTTCCTACATCTTGTTTGAAACTCTCTACATTAAAGTATTATGGAAATTTAGCTGCTGAATTTTCCAACATTAGGATGTACTTCTCCTTTTGTTTTGCCAATAACTTTTTCATTAGTTTGTCAAATTTAAAATCTTGTTCAAGGTCTCTAATGGTGTTATTGACCACTTCTTCATCAACATCGGTGTACCCAAATTGATGAAACATTGGATTTTCCTCTTCTATTTGTCATCTTCTAAATTACTTGTGTTGATCTCTAGTCCAAACCGGTATGTGATTTATTTGAAAACTTCCCAAGTTTTTGATCTTCTGAATGCAAATCAATAGGTGATTATTTGTTTAGGAAGATAAGCTTTGTTAATTTTACCACCGTTATTAGTGTGTTGTGATAAAGAATCTCTTTATTGAAAAGAATGTCTTTGCAAAATTTTTTCGTGAAATTCTATTTCATAACCACATAAATAGTGATGAAAAAGGTGTAGGAATGTCCTATATTTTAACAAAATGTTGCGATTGATGTACAAGAATATTGCCTTCTTCAAAGTAGCCTTATAACTAGGTTTTCTTTTCTTGAAGAGATATTTAAAAGTCATATAAGCATATGATGGTTTACAAGTTTGTTTGATTCCAATGTGAGTGAAATATTGATTTTAATATAACCTAGGTTCAAAATAGGAATGATATATCCAAGAGAATTAATAAAGTTTGATAAGATCTAGTTTCGTGATAGAGGATTTGATATATTCTTATGAAAAACTAATAATGGTGTTGACTTTTTCACTTGATATGTTTGAACCACTAACTTGTTGAATGTTTTATGCTTATGAAAACCTTTGGAAATAGCCTATTTGAATGATAACCTAATTATTTGACTAGTTTGAAGACCTGTGATAGTTGAAGACAAATCTACTTGAAAAAGGGTATCTAGAAATAATGTTGAAATTTTGATCTAATATGTGGAAATAGCCTCTATTTTAGATGCGAGAAAATGTTAGCGCTAACTTATTCATCAAGAGAGCTAAACTATATGACAAATGCACTATTTTGTGGGTAAAAGTGCTTCTCTATATTATAAATACGCTAAACTATGGTGCAAAATCATGATTTTAGGTTCAAAAGTATTGTTTCAGTGATCAAATGCATGATTCTAGACATTTAAAGAACTGTATTATTGATTAAAAGCACTATTATACACAAAAAAAAGCACTTCTCTATGCATCAAATGTACTACACTGACTGTGTTAAATTTTTCCAGCAAGTTGTCAGATTTTTTCTCATTTCTGGATGATGTTTTTTCAAGTTTTTGACCATTTTGAAAATGTTTTGTAGACACAAAAGACACAATGTTTGGAAAACAAAATGCACAAGCAAGGATAAATCATATGGTAGGCCGAGAGAATAATTGTTAAATATAACATGGGGTTTCCCCTAAGGCTACACTATTTAGAGTGGATATTTAGGTTCTTGACCCCACTGGCTCCACCCTCGGTACTCACTTCTCTGGGGAAACCAAGCATCAACTTCCATGAAAACTGCCCATGTAAAACTTCATATCTCTACTAAGAACCATATGTGTGTGAACCGCTTCAGAGGTCCAACCTCCTACACCAACAATTAGAAGGATTTTTGGTAGCTAATACAAATGGTTTTTGATTAAGGGCTTCCAGTGATGTGGCCATGCATGCGACACTTTACAATTTGTAAATATAGAAGGTTCCCAACCTATAGAGGTTACGCTCCATAGAGTTTGTGGGGAAACATAGTGGTATAAACTAATCAGAACATCTTGTCCATGACTTTCATCACAAACATGATTTATTTAAAGTGGATCTGAAGGATTTAGTATTAGCCCATTTCCACTTAGTTCGTTTCCCTCTCACTAGCCCCCTCAAGGTAGTTCGATAAGGAAGACCCTCTAAAGGTTACACATAAATGAAGCAGGTCTAATTTTGTGATCACCATATGAGGGCGAGAGCATACTTATCTACTACTTCAACAAGCACATGAGACAAAATTTTATTTTAATCCTTATAAAATCTATGTGCAACTACTTTAAAGAACACACTCAAATGCAAGTTGCATGTTGTTGATTATCCTCCTAGTTAAGCTAGATGAGAAAAGTATGATATGTTACTCTCCAAAATAACTCCTAATTAAACTATGTGTGGAAATGTATAAAATTTTCTTCAAAATAACCTTGCACAGACAATGCCATTCAAATTTTTAATTCTTGGACATTCAGACTTGCAAAATTGTTAGCTCTCAGATTATGAAAATTCAAATTTTGCAAACTAACAAAACAAAAGCACTAAAACTATAAAAGTTCTATTCTAAAGAACAAAAGAGCTATCCTAAAAATAAAAAGAGCTACCTTACACTATGAATGCACTAACTAATTATTTAAATGTTTGAATTCATCATCAAAAGCATTGTTCTATTTAATGCATGTTTTAACCAAAGTGATAAAAGCACTAACCTAATAAGGAAATGCGTTGTCAAATTTCACAGATGTGTGAAATTGACTTACAAATGAATTAAATTGATTCTACAAGAATAAGATAGGATATTAGAAAGACAGGTGCAAGGCCTGAGCCCCACTGTGGGCACCAAAAATGTTAAGGCTAAAGTTGAACTCCAAAGAAATGTCGTCAAGCTTGCTAGTACAACATGAAGTATAAAAGAAAGCTATGGGAAAAACTTAGCCTCAACCAATGAAGTAACATGAAGTAAATAAAATAAATAGGATTATACCTTCCATGATTTACACCTCATTGTGTCCTAATTCCACTATTCTTGGTTGCAGATAATTTTGCTCTTAGACAAGCATAGGTAGCTTGCAAGATGGTATATGAAGAACGGACTACTAGTTAACTGATACTATGATATGCAAATGATATTAAGCTAAAATTCTATTAAAATGATTTATGCTCAAAACTCTAAAATGCTATTTGCTTCAAAAACTCAAACTCACAGATGCAAGATAAAGACTCCTAGTAGACTATTAGTTTCAAAAATGTCTTAGGAGACCTCTCTTTATAGATTTTTAAATGCATGATGTTAGGTGGCAGAGATCAACGATCATGATTAAATCTTGAAAATTGGATGGCTATGAGTAAGAGGTTAAAGGTTGAGAGAAAGGGGGAAGGAGAAGACAAGTGTCACTCATCTCACCTTGATTGGGTTGAAGACTGAGAGAATCTAGATATAGGTTGGAGAAGATATACGAATGAGAGGACAAGTGGACTCAAGTCCTCCTAAGATATAGGGATGTTGGACATGATATATAATAAGGTCGGGAAAATATGTGTATGTATACATTATTCATTTATTTTGGAAGTTGAATATAAGTGGCTAATAAATTATTTTATTTTTATTTTATTTTCTTGAATTAATTTAGCCACATGATGGATGAGTTGGTAAAGTGGAGATGAGGTGGAGATGGAAATATGAATTGGAAAATGAATTAAATAATTAAGAAATTATTTAATTAATGAGACTATAGGATAGTGGATAGAGGAGTCATCAAATATAAAAATTATTTAATTACTTAATTAGAAGAAAGGGATATAACGAACTAATTAATAAAATGTTTCAATTAAATTAAGTAATAGAAGAACATGAAATGGATTAAATAAATCAATCTTTTCAAAATAACTATTTAATTGAAGAATAATTATTAAATAAATATAAAATATTTATTTAATCTCTCATAGCCAATTTAATGTGTATACACTATATTATAATTAAATCTCCTACGTTAGCACTTTCACTTGTTGATAACAAGGATATGGATATATGATTTGTAAAGTGCCCTTTGATGAGACAATTGAAAGTATTTGGTTGTGACACATATGTTGATGTGCTGAATGAAAAAGGTTTCAATTGGAGAACAAGTTAATGAAGAGTATCATTATCTGCTATAGCTTTTGGTATAAAATAGTACAAGATTTGAGATGTAGTGATAGAGAATGTTCTATATAGAAGAAGTGTTATTTTTTAAGAGATGAATCTTCCACTATTGAGCTATAACTAGAGAAAGAGGAGAAACAAAAAAACGAGTTAGTTAAAATTCCTTCTACCTAAGAGAAAGAAGAGCTATGATATCACTTGCTATAGGCCATGCCTAGAAAATTAGGCAAATGGATATGAAGACAACATTTCATCATGGTGATTTGGAGGAAGAGATGTATATGTTATAGTCATAGAGTTTCATGGTGAAAGCTAAATGAAATATATTTTACAAGTTGAAAAAGTCTTTGTTTGGTCTAAAACATTTTCCTAGAATATGGTAGCAAAAGTTTGATGCCTATGTGTGAGTTTAGGATCTTAGAGGTTGAAATATTTGGTCACATGATGATTACTACTTGAGTATGTGGTTGTTAAATATAACAAGGGATTTTAGGTATAACAAAAAATAATAATATAGGGTATTGTAATGTGTTCTCCATTCGATATTTGTGGGATTTATATATTTATCTCCAATAAAGAGGAATAGGCTGACAATGTTAAATGACATAATTACATCTCTTCAATATTTTTCATCACAAAAGTCAATTCTATTGTAGTTTGAATATGTAGATACTATAGGAAATAAGATATTGGAAACTAAACTACAAAATCTCAAATATCATGATTATGAACAAAGGTTGGGCATAATGGAGGTTGAGGGAAAAACCTTCTATTAGAAAGAAAATCATTGCAAGCATATATAGCTTTTGTAAAGGTTCTTGTGTCCTAGGTTAAGGTCTATGTGGCCTTGAAACCTAAAGTTCTCAAATCCTATAATAGTCAACATGATAAGTATGTTTTTTAAAGAACTTATTTTATGACATGGATGAATTTCTTAAATAATTATATTCTATTGCATTGATTATTTTGTTGATAAACCTTAAATGGGTGACATTTTAAAATACTTTCTATATAATTAAAGAAAATAAATATTAAATTTCTAGCTTTGAAAATATGCTTGATCCCGATTCATTACCAAAAATTTATATCTGTAAACATCCATGTTAGAAATTTATGAGACCATAAATGATCTTGGTCCTCTCAACTATAGTAAATATAATATATCAAGGAAATTGACACCAATAGAAATACCCTTGTCTCAAATCTTATCCTTGTTGAAGTTACACCTTGAGAAAAGGTTTTTTCACTCTTGAAATAAGTAGGGAAAAACATGTAGCTTTATTATTTTTTCTTAACCTATTAGGTGAGCTGGTTATTAAATTATATTGCTCAGATTATATTTTGATTATTTTTATTGTATTCTTAATATAAATTTATTTATTTTTGTTCCATGTTTAATGTCATTTTTATCTTTTATATCTATTGATTTTAGAGTGGTAAGAAATAATTATTAATTTTATATTATTAAACAATAAAATAATTATTATTTTCTCTTAACCTATTAAGTTAGCTGGTTATTGAATTATATTGCTGAAATTATATTTTGATTATTTCTACTGTATTCTTAATATAAATTTAGTTTTTTTTTTTCCATGTTTTACATCATTTTTATCTATTGATTTTAGAGTGGTACAAAAGATTGCGATGAATGAAGACTCTTTTTTTCAATTATTACATCTATTAGTATATTATATTGCTAGTCATAATGTAGCTTTGTTGGTATGGTAACTATTATATCAATTGGTAACATTATTTTGTCCTTCCATAATTGTACAACACTACACTTTAATAATAACAATTAACTAATCTTTGTGTTTCCTTCATATGGTATCAAAGCATGTTGAAAAACTTTTTTGCCTATGTGATGTAGGTGAGTGAAGTATGACAAACATCTACTAAGTTTTATTGGAGTGGGAACCTCTAGTATGCAAAATGTTATACAAAGTAATCGAAAGGGAGATTGCGTCTATCAACTGCTAAAAATGGCATGAGAAGAGAGATCACTGTAAAGGATGTAACAAGAGAGTTCTCTCTAAGTTTCCGAGCATGAAGTTCAATATTGGTTTGATGATGATTCTTGTAATAGATGACTTCATGTTTTGTCATTTATGGCACATTTATATGCACACATATGTTGACATTGTCATAGTCATCTTAGTTAAGACAAACCGATATTACTCTTAAGTCTTTGTATTGAAAAACCAGTATTATATGCATAAAGAAGTTCAATCAGTTTTGAAGCTGTCTAACCGACATATGAAGACAACCGATATATGCAGGAATAGCATGATAACAGCTTGGAGATTCAATGGAGATCAATAAGGAAGCAAATGGAGGATAATTGATCTATGAGTTGGAAGAGGTTAATTCTTAACCAGTATCAGTCTTCCAACTGATTTCACTGATTGTGTGATGAGTTATCCCCAATCGACAGATTTGGTGGCAATATGTGATGTGTTATGTTAGATTATCTAGATACACTGCACCTAGGAAATTGTGATGAGATTTATGAGCCAACATGAAATCTAATGTCTATATAATGACATTGTAATGAACTATTTTTATGATGCAAGATAGAAGTGTTAAGTTATTGCAATTTATTGGAGGCATTGCAGAGCATGTTGGTGATGTATTTTTGAGTGAGAAGAAGAGGATCTATTCAAGAAAGTTGTGCTACTTCTAGATCACACAACATGTTGTTTTCTAATCATTACAAAAGTCAAATCCCCTAACTGGGTAAGCCCTAACAAGCTTCATTATACAATTCTTCTAAGCGGGTGATCTATTAGTTTGGGTTTGAAATCCTCTACCAAGGTTACTCCTAATAAGGCACTACCTTTGACAGGGTATCGCTCCTAATAGTTCTTTGGGATGTTCAACAAGATTCACTCCTAGCAGAGAACTTTTGTAGACCTTAATCAGTCAGCTACCTATTACTGCAAATAGTTAACTTGTGAGTCCCATCTCACCATGGTTTTTCCCAGTTGGGTTTTACATGTATAAACACTTGTGTTATGATAGATGTTTTACTTTTTTTGTATACTTTAATATCATTTTTGATTGCATGCATGGTATTTAGTAAGCTAGTTAACTATCTTTCCCGATTTGTATTTAAAATGGTATTAATTTTTTTGTCACTGATTCACCCCCCCTCTCAGTGCTTTATAATTCTATCAATTGGTATTAGAGCCTAACTTCCTTAAGGCTTAATCTTTTGGAAGGAAACCCTAAAGCCACCATGGAGCATATAAGTTATTTATAAATGGTTAGAGTGTTTGATGCAACAAAGGAAGAGCTTGAAACCCTAAGGGTCAAATTTAAAGCTTCACAAGTCAAAAGGAAAGAGATGACTGAGAAACTATTGAAGATATCTGATAATAGTTCTTCAGATTAGGCCAAAATTGATGCATTGGCTGAAGAAGTTGAAAAACTAAACAATAAAAAGCTAAATCTAGGGAGAGAGATAGAAGCCCTAAGAATCTACATGAGCCAAGAGTTTGAAGAAAGAAGGGTAGTTGAAGACCTAATCAAAGAGAGAGATCATGATATTTTCAAAATCAAGCAAGAGAATAAAACTTTGCATGGACATTTTCTCGAGGAGAAGGAAGAGAAGGAGGCTTTGCAGCTAAATCTTGAAATAGAAACATCTCTAAGAGAGAATATGATGAAACACAATGAATATCTTACCAGAGAGCTCACTGAGGCTAATGGGAATCTTGAAAAGTTAAATAAGAGTTCTTCAATGCTGGATGAATAGATCCAATCTCAGAGGATGAAAGGTGACACATTTGGACTAGGTTTGAATACATTTGAGAAACAAGGATCTTTTGGTACCAAGAGAAACATAAACAAAGGTAAAAATTATCCTAAGGCTAACAATCGTACTGGTAAGAAATATTTCAAACCTATTTTCTTTATCTATCATAAACCTTAACATAATGCTAATGTGTGTAGAAGAAGACCTAATGAGAACAAAGGCTATAATGCAAATACTAGGTATGTGTCTAGGAGATTTGAGGGCCTTTTTTTACATGCAACATGTATGGACATAGATCAATTGAATGCAAATATGGAGCAAACAATCCCGCACCTCACATGAAGCCAAGACCTAATGGTGACTATAGAAGAACTCATGATAATTGAGGAAACATGAGATGGAAGTAACCCTATGTCAACCGGTTTAGCCCAAATAAAATGGAAAAGGTAACAAATATGATTTGCACCATTTGTAATAATTAAGGTCATGTGGCTATGAATTGCAGAAGGAGAACTGGAAGAGGTAATGAAGAACCTTGGAAATCATCTGGGCGGCTTGGTATCATTATCACAAACTGGGACACATGGCAAAGTTTTGTAGAAATAGGAAGAACAAACTAGTTAACCACTTTGAAGATCAAAAGGTAAGCAAAAGGTCAATGTTGAGGAAACTACAGAGGAGATGAACAAAATCTGGAAAAAGAAGAGTGAGGACAAGCCTATAGAAAAATCTATCCCTTCACACAGTGTAAAAAATCCTACACTGGTCAATTAAGCCTTTCAAATAGGACTAAGGGGAGCATAGAGGTAAATCTAATTCCCGACCCCTTGAAGAATGTGTGGTACGAGAGTTTTGTATTTTGAGTTTTCTTGTGAGAATTATTGATATCATTATCTATCATTTTTGAAAATGATTATCAACCGGTCATATACCTATCGGTATAAGTGAGTTTTGTTAAGCGGTATATTAGGGTTTGTTACCCTATCGATTGAGTAATTAATGCAGTGGGAGTTTATAAAAGAAAGTTTTACTATATTATTTTTACCCAAATTGCATTTGAAGAAGAGTTCTTGAGCGCCTGCAAAGAGAAAAAGAGAATTGCTACATGATTGTAGATGAATTTGTGTTGCGGATCGAAAGATTAAATCCAATTCAAAGATTAGAGAAGGTGAAATGGGTGTACATTTGAGAGATAAACCAGAAACCTTGCCAGTGTGAATAAATTAAGGTATTCTTTTGTTAATATCTCTCAAATCAATTTGATCCAAAATGGCATCATCATCTAAGCAAGAAAAGAAAATTATTCTATGGAGTCTATGGAATCTGATAAAATAGTATCATACAATGCATTGTCTCAAGTTCCTGATGGTGTTCTGATCAAAGGTGATTTATCTAGAGTTTTTAGGATCACTATCAATTTATTCTCAAATAAAATCTTTATGTGATAAAAGTGGGAAAATCAAAATAGCGTAAGTACATTAGGGTTTATGAAAAGGGTTTTCATAATGCGGCATATTTTCTTGAATATTTTGAAGAAGAGCATGTTAGGATAATTCTTAGTCATGTGCATGGAGAGAATATGTATCTTATAGGTTGTACACAATCATGAAGGAAGCAATTCATGTAGTGACTGATTTTTGGCAAACCGGTGAAGTTCCAAAGCTAAGGAAAATTTCAAAAGAGACTGTGATTGTACTAATAGATACCACCTTTGACAGTCGTGCATTTTCAATCAACAACACACAATTCGACTTGCCACTATGGTCATTGATTATAGGATATTTTATTCTAGAAGGATGAACATTGTGCCATCTGTTACTCTGCATGCAGCTTACAAGATGATTTTTGAGAATGCAGATTATGACTTATGAAAGGAAATAAGGAGCCAATTGATGTTGAACTTGCAATAAATTAAGAAAGGTAATAGTCAAAATTTCAAATTTGGTCAACTATTGATTGGTCTATTCTTGTATTTTCATAATTTCCTACCGAGAATTGGTGACATTCAATGGTCTAAGGACATATCAGTAACAACTCAAATCAAGAACATCATTAAGGCTATAAAGAACGCATTTCCTATTGCTATGAACAAATATTTTAATGAGTACCAAAAGAAGATGAGCATGAGGTTAAGGCTACTTGAAGATGTGGTGAAACACTTTGCAAAAGACATATGTTTCACAGTTACCACAAAATTTTGTCTTATGGAGGCTGTAGAACCAAGGGAAGATGAGATGGAATAAATGAGTTATGAAGTCAACTATGACTTATTAATTAGATAGGCCAACAACCTTTTGGCATCTCCCAAGGATAAGAAGAAGAAAAGACTGGAAACTTACGAGGAAAGAAATGCACCCGTTGCACCTAGTACTACCAAAGAGCAGAAGAAGAAAGTTGAGCAAGCACCTTTAGTGATCACTAGTAAAAGGATGACAAGAAGTGTTCAAGTAAAAAAGGAACTGACACCCAAAGTATATGCTAAGAAGAAAACTGCAATGAAGAAGAGAGGTAGATAACTTTTGCCTCACGAAAAATCTAAAGATACTAACACTGAACAGGAACCAAAGAAGATGAAAGCAACTAGTTAGAAAGCCAAACCAATAGGAGACACTTCAAAGAAAAGTATTCCTATTAATACTTTATCTTACAAGCCTATGACTAATTTTGAGATAACTGTAAAAACATTAGGGAGGAATAGGTTTGATAACGTCAAAGAATGTTTCGATTCATTTGATGATGATCACAAGCAGCAAATTGTTCAAGAGGTAATCAACCACTTGTGTCAATACAATTAGTTACCCCAAGATATTGAAAAGGATATTTTTGATTCTTTGTATTCTATTCTTGTAAATAAGTGGAAAATGGCTGTTGAACAAGACCAAGAAATTATTTTTAGAATTTTCATTCAATATTTTATTGAATTACCTAGAGATGAATTATTAGCATTTCTTGATAACTTCAAAAGAGGGTTTCATTCTAAGGAAAGAATATTGAACTTGAAACTCATTAGATAGACACAAATATTTAAAGGATGCATGAGTAGATGAAGTCTCATAAAACTGATCAAACAGAGACTGGAGCACAACCATGGTTAGATAAAGAAGAGATTATTATACTAGATAGCGTCTATCCTATTAAGCATAAGGATGACACTACTTCTCTACCGGTTATCTTTATAGATGATATTGATGAAATCTGGAACACTATTGATACAACTGATAATATCATTGCACCAATTATAGAACCTTTATAGCAATTGGTCATTATTGTTACATAGGAAGTAGCTAAAGCATTTGTCATTGAACCTCATGTGGATATTCAACCTCCACTACAAAAAGAACACCAAGTGGAAAATCAACTACCACCAGTTACAATAGATATACAGGAGAACCAAACAAAGGCAGAAATAGAGAAAGAGAAACCATAGAAAGAGGTTGAAGTGAAAGAAATTGAAAAGGGAAAGAAGGAAGAGAAAGAGAAAATAGAGGAGAAGATAGCAGATGAAAAGGAAAAAGCAAAGGTAAACCAAAAAATTAATAATGAGGATGACTCAATAGGCATCAAAGGGCATATAGATGTAGATAATATGAGTGCATCTAAACTCATGGAGATTTCTTTTGTGATGCAATCGAGAGCTCAAAAGGAAAGAATGAAAGAGTAGAGGAAAGAAGCTGAAACAATTCAAACTGCCATCGAGATTCTGTCAAGTCTTCTACCAGATACTGACACTGGGAATTTGTCAACTCTTATTGGCAAGCTTGGCTAGTTGATTACTGATGCTTTTGATCAATTAAAGTCCCTTGAAGAAGCTGGTCAGACTTTAGCTCGGAATAATTACAAAAAGAAGAGAGGAGAGAAAATAATGAAAGATATTGATACAAGGAAGATTGATTTATCTTTGACTAAAGATCTTTTGAAGACTCCTATTGAAACTAGCAAAAGGATAATGGCCTATAAATTTAATGTTTTATTTTTCTATACTGATTTGAAGAAGAGGCGAGAAGAGACATAACAGGAACTAGAAAGGATATGCACTTCCTACATACCTTTATAAGATTTAGCCTTAGCATTTGGAAAATCAGTTGATGAATTGCAACATTGGTTAGATATTTTATGATTTTGAATAGACTAAGAGACTTTGATCCTTGAAATAACTAAAGAACTAGTTGAGACCTAAAGTGGACATCTTACAACAGGCATACAAACATGCAGAAGCGGTTTTGGCAACTCCAGAGATGAGCATAGTGGATGCAATGGAAAAATTCATTGCACAAGTTATGAAAACCACTGAGATCACTGAAATATCTTTGGAAACATGGGATAATGATTTTACTCAGATTAAGATTATTTTTAGTGACATTTTCTTGAAAATTTCAGTGAACACTCCTTGAAAATCTCCTATATTTTTGTATATGTAGTTTATGATGCAAATTTTGATATAATATATATGTATTTTACTTTTCAATTTGGCATTATTTTCAAAGGGGGAGTAGAAATATGTATTCATTGTGAAAAAATTGTATCTGTTGTTAAGGGGGGGTAGAAATATGTTTGTACAATTTTTTGTAAGCTCACTTAGTTGTAAAGTTGTATAAATTTTGAATTGTTACCATTAATGCCAAAGGGGGAGATTGTTTCCTTGATGATGATTCTTCTAATAGATGAATTCATGTATTGTCATTGGTGGCACATGTATACACACACATATGTTTACATTGTCATAGTCATCTTAGTTAAGACAAACCGGTATACTCCTAAGTATTTGTATTGCAAAACTGGTATTATAAGCATAAAGAAGTTCAATCCATTTTGAAGGTGTCTAATCCGTAATGTAGACAACCGGTATATGCAAGAATGGCATGATATCATCTTGGAGATTTAGCGGAGATCAACAAGGAAGCAAATGAGGGGCAATCAATCTATGAGTTGGAAGAGGGTAACTATTAACCGGTATCATTATTCCAACTGGTTTTATTGATTGTGTGATGAGTTATCACTGGTCATGATGAGTTCTCCCTAAGCGACCGATTTGGCATAAATATGTGATGTGTTATATTAGATTGTTCAGATACACTGCACCTAGGAATTTGTAATGAGATTCATGAGCCGACATGAAATCTAATGTCTATATAATGACATTGTAGTAAACTATTTTTATGATGCAAGATAGAAGTCTTAAGCTGTTGCGATTTACTGAAGGCATTGCAGAGTATGTCAGTGATGTAGTTTTGAGTGAGCAGAAGAGGATCTATTCAATCAAGTTGTGCTAATTCTAGATCACACCACCTGTTGTTTTTTAATCACTACAATAGTCAAATCCCCTAACTGGGTAAGCCCTAACAAGCTTCATTGTACAAATCCTCTAACTAGGTGATCCATTAGTTTGGGTTTGAAATACTCTACCAATGTTACTCCTAACAAGGTACTAGCTTTGACAGGGTATAACTCCTAACAGGGCTTTGGGATCTTTAATAGGACTCACCCCTAGTAGAGCACTTTTATAGACCTTAACTGATCAATTACCTATTACATTAGATAGTTAACTTGTGAGTCCCATCTCACCGTGGTTTTTCCTAGTTGGGTTTTCCACTTATAAATACTTGTATTATGGTGGATGTTTTACTTGTTGCGGATGCCTTGATATCATTTTAGCTTGCATGCATATTATTTAGTAAGCTAGTTAACTATCTTTACCGATCTATATTTAAAGTGGTATTATTTTTTCTATCATTGATTCACCCCCCTCTCTCAGTGCTTTATAAGTCTATCATTCATTTTTTCCAATAAAATAAGTTTCATACCTTCCAATCTCAAGATCTAGAGGGCACTCCAACCATTATTTTTTCATAATCTAAAACTAATTTATATTGGTGTGAGAAATCTCCAATGAAGAAGCATGGAAGGCAATCGAATGGAAGATAAAAGGATGTATTATTTTTACCCCATTCATCTTGTCAATTAACTACAAATAAGACTTAAATCTTGGATGTTAGGTTTTTATTTCTATTGTTGTTTTTATCCCTGTCACATAGCTTAGTTACTTGGTAAAAGAAAGATTGGTTGAAGTTGGAAAAAATACCTAAATATTGAGGTATTGGTTGAATGTTCAAGGATCTCTTGAGAACTGAAAAAATGTGCTCACAACCAATGTAGTTGGATGTGATCACCATTTATTATGGGTGAAAAGTGTGATTTTTTGTGATTTACAAATGTACAGTTTTTTTTTTCTTTAAGATTTTGATTGTTCTATGAGAAGGATGGAAATTGATTTTTTTCTATCTTTACATCTTTAATTATATTTAGTTAATATTTATTCAAAGTGATATTCTTTTTCTTTGTGTAAAGCGAATAATATATTTTTGTTTTCAATAAAATTCTAATGAATGGAGTGATGTTTTGTCTCAAATCACCTAAAGAGGAATGCATGTGAATCCACAAGAGAAGACTAATTGTTACACCAACATAGCCCTATAAAAAGGTTGATACTCATGATAGGTTTCCCTCTCTCTTCCTTTTCCTATAAAGCGATAGGTGTCATAGAAGAGTAAAGCATTGTATTGGCACAAAGGTTAGGAAAAGGTGTGATAGATCTATTGTTTAGAGATAAAATAACATTGTTAGACAACACAAATAAATACTATTGTTGGTCAATTTGGCTATTGGCTGGTTGTTGTAAAACTTTAGGTTTTGGGTCCTTGTAAAACCCGTTTATCTTTATTAAATAAAAAATGCTATTGTTAGCCAATCAATTCTATTGGATGATAAAATTGTAAATAAAGATATAATTTTTTATCAATTATAGAGATATTTCATATAATGTTGTTATATCCATATTTGATATAGTTCAATTCTACAAGGTAGATTTTTCGACTGTTGGTTTAGGAATACAAGCATCAATTATATTCATAGTCTTGGTGGCAACAATTAGGGAAAAATAACTTTTCATTCAAACAATAATAATTGGTTCTATCTTTCCAACACCTAATGAGACCTGAAAAGACTCATAAAACACATCAAATGGATAAACTATAAAAGAAGTCAATTTAGAGCTCAGTGGCACTAGAGAATGGAATAATTTCCATCATCTAAAGTTAGCTTCTCACTTTGAGAAGGTTCTTTGTGTAGATGTATAAAAATGACCACATTCCAAAACTAATATTTAATGTTCTATTTAGTTAAATCTAATTTAATTAAATAATCCACATTCTTCTATTTAATTAAATAAATTATTCAATTTATTTATTTAAATTCATTTAAGCCCTTTATATCATTTAAATTCAATAAATCATTTTATTTAATTAAATGCCTTCTCTCTACCTTTTAATTAAAATTTACATTTAATTAAATAGTTCACCCCAATTCAATAAATCTAATTTATTTAAATCCCCAACTTGCAACCAAATTAAAATAAAGCAATTTATTTTAATTAAATCTTATTATCCCTCATCCACTTGCATTTTCCTACATCTCCCACTTGCCTCCTAACCCTCTTCCTAAATTCTTCTAGAACCTATCTGATTCCTAATCAATTAACCTAAACCCATAAATTATCCCCTTTCCCTAAATTTGAGGAGGTCACTTCTCAAATTTGGAGTAAAGTTGTCAAAAGGCATTAAAACCTTTATGCCTTCAACAAGCTAACTTGTTGAAAACCCCCAAATTTGGAAGGACTCTTACAAATTTGTCCCCAAATTCTTTAAACCATTAATGGTTAACTAACCCTTAGTGGCATGGTTAGATACTTTTTGCCTAACTTAACCCTCATCTAACCTAGGGGTCTCATCAAGAATTCATTGCTTTGACCATGGTTATCCCCTTAACCTTTGCACAAGAGTTTATCCTTTGGGTAAAAGATTTATCCAATGGATAACCTTGACCTAACCCTAACCTTTACCTTCTAAAGTAACTTTCATATTTTCTCAAGCATTTAATGCTGCTTACATCTCCTCTCAAGCAGTCTTATGTTGACAATTATCACCATTTCATTGGTGAGAATTGCAAAGATAGATTGGTAGCTTTCAATCTTGACCCTTGATTGTAGATTCTTCAATCCTGACCATCCATTGCCCTATTTTCCCTATAAATAGAGCTCTCATTCCTCCATTTCAATATTTCCAAGTTTTTAGCATCACACTTATACTTAATTTTAGCTTGCATGTAGCCTCTCTTTGTAATAGGAATTGATCAAATAAGAATTTTAGAGCATTTCTATTATCATTATCTTAAATCATATAACTAGTATATCATGTTAGGATAGTATTATTGCTAATCTTGTCATCTTATAATCTAGTTTAGTTCATTCACTAAAATCATGCATATATAGGATGCATTCATACTAAATCCAATCAAAGCATCCCTCATTCTTGCATTCATCATCCTTAAGTCACTTTGCTCAGTGATCTTAGAGAAAATGCATTGGTTTGAGGGACCTTGTGAGATAGAGAACCATGGAACACTCCTCGGGAAGTTGAGTCATTCCTCATGACTCCATAACTTGCACCAAGAGTCTCATGGGTATGTGGGAAAGTCCTTTGAAACATTTTCACATATTGAGTTTCATTGAATCGCTTTTCTTGCATACATTTCTTGCACCCACTGTGGGGCTTAAACCCATTAATAAAATCAGTTTTTGAATCTAACCATCTTTGCAGGTATGTGGGAAAGTAGAATTAGCGCATTGGGAACCTTAATTAGCGCATCTGGTTAACATTCTAGTGCATCCTATACACTGTTTGGTGCATAGGACTCATATTCTGGCATGTAGAGATCCTTTCTTAGCACATAGGATTTTAACATTTTTATGCAAGTTTTGGCATGGGAACTTAACATAATAGCGCATTCAAGTTATTCTATAGCGCATGCAGTCTTTTTTGTAGTGCATCACAGATAGAAGATAAAAATTAATTTGTAACCAAGATCATATTTAGACTTGTAGAAGTCCACAAAGCCAATGTTTGGTTCTAACTATTTTAATTGATATTTTGCAGGATTTATGACAGTTTCTTGTAGGTTTGGAGCTCATTTTTATTTTAATTAAAGATTTAAAATAGTTTGAATTTTTCTTTACCAACTTAGATAAGTTAGTTAAAAATTTGAAGTCTTTTTGATTCTTGTTTAAGGATAAAATTGAATTCACACCTCATTTGGATACCTAAAAAGAACCGCAATAAAAAATCTTTGTTGCTTTCATAGGAGAAAAACTTTCCTTTTGGGTTGCTAAAATGAACAAGAAAACTTTCTATTTTTGGAAAAAGGGCTTTAAAACAAACCTCACCATCCTTTGGTGTTTAAAAGGATCAACTTACAATTTTTGCAAGGAAAAAGAACCACACTTGTCTAAATTTTTGTTTCAAGTTAAAGAGGGAAGTTCTTCCCCTTTAGTCAATTTCTTTTGTTGACCAAACATCAAAGTTTTGCTTTGTTGGCCAGGTTCTTTTCCTATATCAAATAATCATTGATTTGAAGAGATAAATAAACACCATATTTTTGTGAAGCAATATCTCCATGTAGATTTTACCGAATCATTGCAATAAAAGGTTAAAAAGAACACTTATTTGCTTTACTGCGAAAGTGGAAGGAATATGCTTTCCTCTTAACTAGGTGATCAAAAAGCCAGACCACTCTTATGCTTTTAGTTTTTATTGCATTAAAACCTTTAGCAGGTTTGCCCTCCCGAGGAGTCAAAAAACTCTTAAAGCCATTCTTTGGCCAGTGTGAGAGGAACGATCTAAGCGGAAAATGACTTTGAAGCCAATAGTTCCAACCCACTATAATCAAACATGGAAAGTGATGAAAGTCCTTTTCAATGGTTACACGCAGTGATTAGCCTTTCCCTAGTATCTTTACAGTATGTAAAGCCTTTGTTCTAAAGGTTGGGAAGCCTCTTGAGGGAGTTTATCACTGATGACCGAACAAGAAGCCTGATTATGAACCTTAGAAATAGAAACTTTGAGCCGAGTTAGTATCCAAACATTTGTAATATCATAGTGCAAGGGTAGGGAAGAATCCACCCCCAAGATGGCTCACCACATATCTCCCAAGATAACTACTCAATTGTGAAGCAATTCACTTTGGGTTAATTTCTGGCAAAAGGCAAAAAACCGGGCGCCCCCTAGGGGGTGACAAGGCTATTTGAGCTGACGGAGTATCGATCCTAGTGGGCTATGGTATTACTTATGACCCTTGAATAAAGAGTCTAACTGAATTGTATTTTGTTGTATCTAAACCTGTTAAAACATTTAGGATTTGAACACATCCTCGTAGAACATACACTCATTGTTTAGACTAGGAAAAATGGTTATCTTTTTTTTGTTTTGTATTCATTTCTTACTTCTAGAAAAACATCTATCATAGTTGAGGAAAAATTCAAAAATCACAAGAAAATCACCAAGTCAAAAATATCAGGGCAGTGTAGCAAACTTCAACATAGCGCATTTTTGTTGAACTTTAGTGCATCGTCAATCCAAAACATTAACAAACCAAGACTCAGCGCTTTTTGAAAACATTCTAGCACGTTGAAATCAACTATTATTACCTTAGAAGTTCATATTAGCACATAAACTTTTCAAAATAAAACAAAGTCAAACAATCCTATTAGCAGGTCAAAAGGGTAGCTTAGCATGTGATGTTTATTCTCTAGCGCATTTGGTTTCTGTATTAGCACATAGCAGAAACTGAGAAAAAGGGGGCAAAACAGAACCTATTTTTGAAAAATTTGAAAACAATTTAGGAAGCCTTCTTTCTTCATCTTGAACTCCATAAATTATAAAAGCAAATCAAAGTATCAAAACTACTCCAAAAAGCAAGTTTTTCATAAAACAAAGTTGTCCAAATCTGAAAACTAGTTACAAGATAAAACACATCTCTCTTATCAAAATTAGGTAAATGCCATCACACGTATCAAAAGGATCCTTCAATCCAACATATTTTTATCCAAAAACATACTTGTTTCAAAATCCAAGTTGTCAAATCGAGTTTCCATATCGGGAAAGCTCTTATTTCTTATCATTTGACGCACTTTGTCATGAGGGGGCATCTAAACCTTCATTTGATAAAGTAAAACTTAAGTTTCCAAACAAGCTAACTAAATACAAAAAAAATCAAAGGAAACCATTGATCACATGCGCATGACTAATCCTCATATTCTGAGAAGAAATAGTATTTATCACAACACTAAGTCGAGGAAACAATAACTCAGATCTCTAAAACTTGCCAAATGAAATAGATTTTTATACATCAATCACCAAATCTTCAAATCTCATTGAACATTCCTTCATCCTATGCACTTATATCTTCAAAACAAAACAAATGAATTTGACAAAGACCATTGAGGAGTAGAGCATTTTGTAAAAAATCGGCATTCAGTCAACGCTTAAATCAGGAAGGGAAGATCAATCCGGCTTTCTTTCGAAAAAATTGCATCACCTACAACACACCTTGAGTAGAGCCACCAACACCAAAATGAGATCTAAAAGAGGAATTGATTCCCTTCATCACATAGAGTTTCTACTAGATGTTGGCTATCACTTGCTCTCAATGAAACAAACAAAGATAAACACAACCAAAATCCGGTATGGAGCAATGATTATCAAACCCCTTCGACTATCCAAATCTAGAAGAAATAAAGATCATTGAAGAACTTCATTCCAATGACTCATGAAAATAATTATAGAGGCTAACAAAGATAAATATCTACTCATGCTCGCAAAAAAAGGAGTGAGGATCCCAGAAGACTTTGATTCAAATGCTTTTAGAACAAAATCTTGACTCTATACTTATCAAGAACAACAAAGAGAAGAAGACGCAGGTGACCATGAGCAATACATACCCGAGCAAAATATACCTGAGAAAAACTCAAAGAGAAGAAGACGCAGGTGACCGTGAGCAATACATACCCGAGCAAAATATACCTGAGCAAAACTTACCCGAGTAGAACATCACTGAACAAAACATACTACTACACATGCCTTTCCAAACTAGAAACAATGTGAAGAAAGAACTCTTTCCCTGGCTAACAAATGCACCCTCGGTTTCTCTTACACAACAAATAAAAATGCTGCAAAAACAAGTGCAAGACATGCAACAAGGATCAATAGTATGATATTCCTTGAAAGAAATTTGTCCTTATCCTTTTGACAGAAGGTTAACCATGGTACCTTTTTCCCCAAACTCAGATATTCCCAAATTTGACAAATATGATGGGAAAAGCGATCCTCGTAATCATGTTGGGGAATTTCATACCATGATTCTTGAATTTTCCCATGATGACACTTATTTGATGAGGTTATTCCCAAGAGGCTTGGGAGGGTAAACCATGGAATGGTTATCCAAACTCACACTTGCTGTCAGATCCTTTGATTAATTAGTCAACAAATTTATTACTCAATATTCCTACAACATTCAACATGCCATCACCATGCTAGATGTTTGGAATACCAAACAGAAAAATAACAAGACATTCATGGTATTCCTTCAACGTTGGTGATGAATGGTCTCAAGATATCCCTGAGATGTGCCTGAAAAGGAAAAGATGGAGATATTCATCAACTTGAATAATGAGATGAGTTACATACTCAAACTCCAATGCATACTATATTTTTCTAAATTGAATGAAAATGGTATCCAAGTAGAGGAGGCATGTGTCAAGAAAGTAACATTGGAATTTTTCAAAGAGGGGATGAATTCATTGAACTCTAACTACAATAACCAAAACAACAATACCTTAGACAAATCCAAGTTCTGGACTAGAAAAAAAAAACACTAGAAATGAAGGAGGATATGATCCTAATGATACAAAGTCCAAACAACCAGTGTTAGCTTTATTAGGTAATCCTTAGGCTACCAAAAATAAAAAAGGTGCTAACCAAGGTACTAACACTTATGCACCAGTTACCAATCAAGATCATCTTCACAATATTAAAAATACCTAAGACAATAACAACAATCAAGGACCTAATGCAAACTCGCAAGGTAATACAAACAACTTTCCAAAATGTGCATACACACCATTAGGGCAATCATTGGAGTCAACATTCAAAGAGCTCCTAGGAAATAAAATTATCTCCTTACGAACAATCAATAACTTTGAACCACAAATCAAACCACCCTGGTGGAATGACTCACACTTTTGTGTTTTTTATCACAACAAAGACCATCAAACAAATGACTACATGAGACTGAGGAACACTGTTCAAGACATTATTGATAGAGGTGATTAACAGTCGATGGTCTCGAGACAAATGGTGACCGTGGAGCCTTTAAAAATCCTCTTCCAAACTACAATAAGGATGGAGCTTTGACCTTGAATGATACACATGGAGCTTGTATCAATCACATATACAATAACACCATCAATCATATATCAGCTGAGGACAATCAAGTAAATGTCATTATGATGAAAGACAAGCATGAGCATGCATATGTCAATGTAACCACAAGAGCTCAAAAATATGTCTTGAAGGGACATATATCAACAACAAACACCATACCCAAATTTAATATGATCTAGTCAATTAGATACGTAAAACTCCTTCTCAAATATCTATATTGAAGTTGCTAAAACTTTCGCCAAAACACAAAGAAATCTTGGAACAAGCCCTATTGGAAATAGATGTACCTCAAGATCTCGATGCTAACAAATTCCAAGCCATGGTGGCTCACATGACCGGGCCTCATAACCTTACCTTTTCTGAGCATAATAATATCTCATGGAGTCATCCACACAATACTCCACTCCACATTGAAGTCTTGGTCTACAAACATTGAGTCAAAATAGTATTAATAGATGGGCGAGCTAGACTCAATATCTGTACCTTGAAACTTATCCGTGCATTAGGCTTCTCTAAGTAATCTATTGATCCATGCAAAAAGATCACTATCAAAGCATATGATGATGAAGAAAGATCATCCAAAGGAATAGTAATGTTTACAATACAAAGGGATACTATGTGCCAAGTCTTAGACATAGACCTCACATAGAATATCTTATTGGGTCGACCTTGGATACATGAAATGCAAGAAATACCTTCTACTTATCATCGGTGTGTTAAGTTCCCCTACAATAGACAAGAGATTTATATATCTGCAGATTATAACCAATTTCAATATTGTAATACTATGGGGATAGCCCAAGACAATTTGGTTCCGCATAATAGAGAAAAACAAAGTTCCTCAGCACTAGATATTCAGCAAGAAACACCTAAATCGCTATCTATGTATTTCAAGTAGAAAATGAAAATGAATGAGCAAGGCATGGGAGAATACTCTTTGGAACCTTTGTGTTTAGCCAACTTACCAACATTGCCTAAATATCATGGATTACCTACAACATCAATACATCAAGCAACACAACCCATCACCAAGTTTGATGGCAAATTTATCCAACTCGGCACACTAGTACATGAATCAGAGGAAAAAGACATCCTTAGTTGGCTATACAAGGATTAGGAAGAAGACTGAGCAGCTACTATGGAAGTAGCTATACAACCACAGTTGTATGGAAAAGGCTACTTGACCATTTAACAAATGGGATATAATGGGAAAGGACCTATTGGCAAGCATCAGGAAAGCATCACAGAACCATTAGATCCTCCTTCACAATTTTGTCAGGACACAATCGGATTGGGTTATGAACACACTCTACGACCAAGGAAGACACCAAGCAAATAGCAAAAACCTTAATGGAAGACAAAGAAGAAATACAAGGAGGACTCATGGGAAGAGGCACTATTTGAATTAGTAGAGACAATACGGAAGGAATGTCAATACCAAGAAAAAAAGAAACATCAAGAGAAGTCCATCAATCAAAATAAGCGAGCACCTACTATAGAAGTTCATCATGTTCAAGAAACAGTGTCACACAAAGAAGAATCACCTCTTGATAACATCATTCCTCCCCGAGTAGAGACACTATATGAGAAAATGCAAAGAGTAGTGATGGTCACGCCCACAAAAGGATATGAAAATCACAGTAAAACCTTTCCTGGGAATTCAGCATTCCAACAGGTGACCAATATCTCTCTCTGTAGATGTTCATTTACTTGTCAAACTAGGGGACGTATACTTTAAATGGCGCAGCAAAATATATGCACTAGGAACTTATTTTGGTCAAATCCTAGTGGAAATACATACTGAAAAGAAATCCTACCTACGCTACA
This sequence comes from Cryptomeria japonica, assembly GCF_030272615.1. Taxonomy (NCBI): domain Eukaryota; kingdom Viridiplantae; phylum Streptophyta; class Pinopsida; order Cupressales; family Cupressaceae; genus Cryptomeria; species Cryptomeria japonica. The sequence goes on from NC_081415.1 coordinate 84,845,801, forward strand.
GGAAGGTAATGCAAAGCTTTTTAACTCAACTATGATTTGATTACGACAGAAACCATAATAAATACAACTGAAACACAAACTATGAACTGGCCTTATGCTGTAGGAACAGACACAGTGATGGATTCCTTGTGCTGCAGGAGCAATGTAAAGCTGAGTTTGTATAAAAACTTTAAAGATGAAAGCAAACTGAAGCTTAACAGGAAAGAAGAACTAACTAACTAGCTACAGATACCTACTAAGTGGGCCCCCTTAGCAAGCATCTCCTGATTACACAAATACGAAACTCCGAACTTGATTGAACTTTATTCATAAAAACAGAATGATATACATTGTTTTGTTGATATAGAAACTAACAACAAACTCTGCTTCTGGTTAAACAGATTCTATCTTTCATTATCATCTTGACTCTTACATGACATCTACTATTCTTATTCTATCCTTCTCTTGCCCCTCTCTCGCGCAGGAGGAGAAGCTTTATTTAAAAATAGGGGAGCAACTAACTAACTAACTCCATCAAAGAAAGACGTGGAAGTAAAACATATCCTCGAATCAAGGAACAAACTTCATAAATGAGTTTATGCGTTCAACCTGATCTAGAGAGAATCTAGCACTCCACTCTTTATCATTAAAATTCTTTCCCATGATTTCAGTCAAAGAGCCTTTGTCGGAGCTTCCTCGAAGTCGTGCAGGAAATGGACTTTACTACAAGGCCGAGATTGGCTGTGCTTGACTCGATCATTCTTCAACAACCTGCGAAACAAAAGGTAACAGGCAACAGAAAAGGCATATGGCACATACACGATATCCATTCATTAATCACATATTTTAGATTTACTTCATCATTCAAAAACTGTATACGATATACCAATCATTTTAGGGAGTCAACGGGGCAATAAATGCAATCAAGTCAATCACAAAGAGCTGCAGGAATATAAAAGTCTCTTGCTACAGGATATCCCAAAAAGGTTTCACAAAGTCTGAATATCCATGAAATAACAAAAGTAAAGGCATTTAAAAGTTTTATCAAAACATCCAAATTATGAGCATATTTTAAGCTCATCACTGCCCCCTACTTAGCCCAATGCTGGTCCTCCAGCATTAACTTTCTTGGTGGTTTCTCTGAAATCGGTGGCTACTACATGACTCTGAAACAGATTTTTAAACTTGTAATAAAATCCTCTGAAATCCCGACATTTTTCATACCTTTGGTCTTCTAAGTCATTGTTGAGTTTTGTAGCCTGGTGAGGATAAAGTTGCCACATTAGCACAGGGGGTCTGAATGTCAGTGGCAACCACAGTTCAAATCTTGTTTGAAGTCCCAATTGAATATATCTGCTGGTTCGTTTGAGAGCTGCTGTGAAATTTAAGGGACTATGCAGTTCTGACTTTCTTAACCCAACAGTTAACCTTTCCCATCTCTTCTCACTTCTGGAGAATGCCAATTTCCAAAATGAATATTGTTGTGCCTGGAATTCATCATATACCTATTTTCTAATATCAAATATTTTTCCTCTTGCTGAAACATTATTAACACCATATGTCAGAGCAAACCAATCTTTCAACATTGCATAAGGGTTTGAACTGTGAGATCGTAATGGAACAGGCTCTATTTTCTCAACTTCCTCATATGTTTCCCATTGCCTGCCATAATTTGCCTCATTTGTTGCCCATGACATAAATGCTCTCAAATGAATATCACCAATATATAGAAGAGGATTCCATTCTATTTCAAATGGTATTAAAAAGCCATGCAAATAGAATTCACAGAGAGAATTCCTTAACCAATTAGGGGCTGCTTGGTATGCTTCATAGAAGTCTTTGGCATTATAAATTATAGGATCTTGGTTTTTGAAAATTCTCATTAATTGGAACCATAAAAACTGTTCTTTAAGGCACAGAGCATAAACTCTGGGTGGGGGTCTACATTCCATAATCTGGCCAGTTACTTTCAACATTTCATCTATTTTTGCTTTCAACTCAGCAATTTCTTGCTTCTGACTTTCAATTTTCTTATTTAATTTCTTCTTTACTATTTCCCATAGACTTTGCTGCATGACAATCTGGGCTATGTATCGAAAAGTCAGAGTTTGCAATGTCACTATTTCCCAATTAGTTTTAACATATTCTCGAAACTCCATTAAAAATGTTTTCTTATACACAACTATAGCTTTGCAAACTTCAGGATGAGATACAACTTCACTAGGCACATTTGATTGTTCAGTCTGTTCTTCCTCTTGTTGTAAGATAAATTCTTTTTGTTCCTGTGGTGGAGAAGTCTGTGCTTCCTCCGAAAATTGCATAGCAGCAGTAGCCAAATCATCAAGATTTGGTAACCCTTGCTCATTATGCCCTATTTCTTTTGTCTCAACTTGTTCCACTTCAGGAACGATCGAACTCTGGGCAGCATTTTCGGACACATTCTAAGAAACATTAAATTTAGACTCAACAGATTCTTCTGAAATTACAATCACCTCTGGTTGTGGTGAAGCAGGGGAGGTCTTAGATTGTTTCCTTTCGGAAACCCTTCTTGGCACTAATGCGGCTACAGGAGGTGTTCCGGTGGTTTTCCTCTTCTTTGTTTTCTTTGAGGGCTTTGCCCTACCAGAGGATGATGGCGAACTAGAAATAGCAACAGGCATTGCTGTAGGAGAAACAGCTGCAGGGGAAGGTGCTGCAGGAGAAGGGCATTGCCTTTTTCAAGAATGAGGGTCAGATTCTGGGGACCCTTCTACCTTTATTTTTCCCTTCTCACTCCTAGTGGCAGACCTAGTTTGAATCCTAGCAAAGGATTCGGGTACGAAAGCTGCAGGACCAGGTGCTACAGGAGTAGATGACCCTTGCCCTGTTTTACTGGTAGATGGACTTTCTTTCTTCTTTTTCTGAGGCCGTGGGGTAAGTACCCTAGGAGGTTGTGGAATTTGCAAACTCTTTTGGGCAACAAATTGTTGCCAAGAGAGAGATGAGACATCCCTTAAAGAGCACTCAATCAGTAATTTAATGAGGCCATGATGAGTGACAGAATTATCTTTCCCTTGTTGAGTTCCGTGGGCATTGTGTTCTAAAAATTTTAACAAGAAATTCAGAACATTTATAGCTAACCCATGCCTCATATGGCTCAATAATTTGAAATGATGAGAATGCAGATAGGAAAAATGGCCTTCACAGGTCAAATACCTGATTATATAAATAGCATACTTTGAATAAGGAGGAGGCAACGATATGCGCTTGCATCCCTGCTTGGAAACTTCCAGAGGTCCATCATTAGGCATAGAAAACTCAACCCTTGCTGCTGCAGCGTCTGAAGAAAAGTTTTCTCTAATAGCTGGAAGCCCAGTTACTTCTGCAATTCTGTTTTCGGTTGCAACAACCGTTAGACCCCATACAGTGGCTTCTCCTTCAGAAAGGGTTCTCAGAAATTCTACAGCAGCCTCCTCATTGAAATCATTTAAGCTCAAAAAATAATTCAACCATCCACAGAGGCTGAATGCGTGGACTGTTTACGGATTTTGCAATAATGTTTCATGAGCTGTAGGCTCATGTCGTACCAACTGACCACCCATGTTTGCAGTTTTCCTTCAGCTGAACTCAATTCCTTGCTGAAGATTCAAATTCACTGCTTCTCTTCTGTTCTGATTTTTTTTCTTTTTCGTGCCGTCACATTACTTTCTTTCTTTTCCAATAATGAACTTTTTTGAACAAGCAGTCTTAATCATGATTATACAATAAAGAAAGACATGCGATCATAGTTGGAAAGTACTAGAAAAGTATTAAAGAAGATTATTTTGCAGTTATGGCAGCGGCAAAAAGATAGGTTTTAAAAGATGGATTACCCTACCCCCTACTTAAAATATGACATGTGTCCTCACATGTCACAAAGAACAAGCAGAAGTTCAGGCAATAATGACTGGTATATGCATATCAGAAAATGAATAGAATGAAATAAATCAAATATGCGATAAGAAAAGATATGGTGTACCTTTGATAATTGCACGTACGTGTGAAGAAATATGACGGCATCTGCATGGATTGACAAGTGGGAAAGATATCTTAATTAAGTTTGATGCGGATGGATGACGTGGATGGGTGAAATGGGTGGATGAAATGAACAAATAAAATGAATGGACGGAAGTGAAAGAAGTGAAATGGGAGCGATAAATGAGAATGGAGAAAAGGGGTTTCCTTTTATAAAAAGAAAACCTTTTATTATGGGCATGCTTTTTGAAAATTACGGTGATGTTGTAGGAGAAAGGCAAAAGCCTTCGGCTGTAGGAAGAGTAGCGGGAGGAACCTGAACGAACTGCTGCATGAATTCTTTCTTGGAGACTGGTTTGTGGTATAACCGGAGTCGGTGGCCATTCACTAGCAATTTGAAGCGGACTGGGTCTATTGTTACCAGCTGTACAGCTCCATTGTCGAACACATTTTCAACTTCATAGGGGCTAAGCCAACGTGTTGTGAGCTTACCTTGGTTTTCTTGATATCTGGAATCATATAATAGAGCCCAATCTCCAGTAGAAAATTTCCTAGTTTTGATGTGCTGATCATGTCATTTTTTCCTTTGCTGTTGGATTGCTTCTATATGCTGCAGGGCGGCTTTTCTCATTTCGTCCAAAGCATTTAACTGCAGGAGATAGTCCTTCTGTGCTTCAGATATGTCTATATTAAGTTCAAGAGCTGTCCTCAAAGTTTTGTGTTCAAATTCTATGGGTAACATGGCTGTTTTCCCATAAAGCAGCTCAAAAGGTGTAAACCCAGTTGTTGTTTTCCATGTAGTTCTGTAAGCCCAAACTGCTTCAGGAAGTCTATTACTCCAATATTTTCTATGTATCTGTACTATCTTTGTGAGGATCGCCTCAATTTCTCTGTTTGTTACCTCTCCCTGACTATTGGCTTGAGGGTGATAAGGGCTGGACTTCCTATGTTTGATTTTATATTCATTCATTAGTGCTGTGATCAGATTAGACGTAAACTGAGCTCCTTGATCGGTTACAAGCTCTCTGGGAACCCCAAATCTTATGAAAATTTGTTCATACAGAAACTCAGCAACTTTGTTATCTCGAGCATGAGCCATAGCTGTTACCTCAACCCATTTTGTTACATAGTCCGTGCAAACTAAAATGTATGACTTTCCATTTGATGGTGGATCAATTGGTCCTACAAAATTTATCCCCCATTTATCAAAAGGGGTGACTATTATCTATGGATGTAGTAGCATTTCATCTGACTTAGTTGGTCTTCCCATACGTTGACATTTGTCACATTTTCTTGTATAGGCCACAACATCCTTATGTAATGTTGGCCAGTAGTACCCTGTTGTAAGAACTTTCATTGATGTTCTTTTTGCTACAAAATGTCCTCCACATGGTTCATCATGGCAAGCATGCAATATGTCATAAGTTTCATCTTCTCTTACACATCTTCGCATTACCTAATTAGCTCCAGTATAAAACAAACTATTTGCAATCCAGGAAAAGTTAAAACTTTTCTCTATTAACAACTTCTTTTCTTTTGGAGAAAAGTAGTCTGGTATTCTGTTTGCTGCTAGATAATTGGCAATGTCTGCATACCAAGGTATATGTGCAGTGATGGAAAACAAGTGTTCATCTAGGAACCTATCATCAATGATCTCATGTTCAATAGGTGTAGCTAATTGGAGTCTTGCTAAAAAGTCAGTTACAACATTAGCTCTCCCTGGTTTGTCAATTATGGAAATGTCAAATTCTTGTAACAATAGGAACCAACGTGCCAACCTACCAGAAATGGCAGGTTTGTTCATCAGATATTTGATTGCTGCATGGTCAGTATGGATGAATATCTGATAACCTGTAACATAATGTCTAAATTTATTCAAAGCATATACTACTGCAAGCAACTCCTTTTCTGTGACAGTATAGTTGAGTTCAGGACCTTGAAGGTTCTTGCTGATAAAGTAAATAGCATGTTCAACTGAATTTTCTTTTTGATTCGGAACTGCTCCTATGCCAAAGTCAGAAGCATCAGCATGTATGTGAAAAGGCAAATTCTATTTTGGACCTTGAAGAACAGGGGCTTTAGTAAGCAAGTCCTTTAATTGTAGGAAGGATTTTTCACAGGCTTCTGTCCACTCAAATTGGGAATCCTTTGTTAACAAAGCATAAAGTGGACTAGCAATTTTACTGAAGTCTTTTATAAACCTTCTATAATACCCTGCATGACCAAGAAAACTTCTGACATCTTTCTGTTTTGCAGGAGTTTGTAAATTCTGAATTACTTCAATTTTAACAAGGTCAACCTGAATTCCATTTTTTGAAACATGATGACCTAGAACAATACCTTCTTCCATCATTAGAAAACACTTCTCACTGTTTAGAGACAAATTTTGCTCTCTACATCTTTTCAATACTTTTTCTAAATTTACCAGTGCTTCTTCAAATGTGACTCCATAGGCAATGAAATCATCCATGTAAATCTCCATACGTTCATGAGATATATCAGCAAAGATACTAATTACTGCTCTTTGAAATGTTGTTGGCGCATTGCATAAGCCAAAAGGCAAGACCGAATAAGCAAATGTTCCCCATGGACAGGTAAAAGTGGTTTTATCTTGATCTTCAGGGGCTATTTTTATCTGATTGTATTCACTGTAACCATCCAAAAAGGAAAAATATCTTTTGCTAGACAGTGAGTCTAGTACTTGATCTATAAAAGGTAGTGGAAAGTGATCTTTTTTTGTGGCACTGTTCAATTCTCTGTAATCTACACATACTCTTCATTTTCCACCTTTCTTGGGAACAATAACTAAGGGAGAAACCCATTGACTATCAGAGATTGGATAAATAAAACCAGCGTCAAGCAATTTTTGAAGCTCACTTTTAACTATTTCCCTAAGTGCTGGATTTACTCTTCTTTGAGGTTGTCTAATTGGTGAACAATCTTCTTTGATATATATCCTATGAGTACAAACTCGAGGATCTATTCCTTGCATGTCCCCATATTCCCATGCAAAAGCTTTATGTTGTTCTTGTAGCATTTTTAATAGATCAGCCTGTTGAGACTGTGACAACTTATTATTGATTTTCAAACAATGACCTTGAGATAGTTCTATCTGCTCTGTGAGATCACTCATAGAGTCTACAAGTAATGTTTGTATCTCTTGTGGAAGAAAATTATGAAAAATCACTAGAAGTTTAGGCAGTGAATTTTTGGAATCTGGTTGCTGCAGGAAATATTGTAAATGATTATCATTTGGATCAGATGAACCACCTTTATCAAAGTTTTTTTGTAGAATTTGAAACAATAAGGCATCTTCACTCTGAAGTTGTGAGAATGGGTCATTTTGAATCATCATTAATTGAGCCAAAGAATTGATTTCTTCAATTTCCTCCCCCACATCTGGCCAAACAAGTTGGGACAAATCTGGCTGAGGTCTAGCAGGATGATACAGAGCCAATTTCTTTGTGGACTGCCCATCAGAAATGGTCATATCTCTAGAACGACATCCTATAAAAGCATTGACAGTTGCTAACCATGGTCTACCAAGAATAACTAGATACCCTCCTAAAGTTGCCTTAACTGATAATATTGTGAAATCAGCAGGATACTCCCAAGATTCAAGAATGACAATTACATCTTCTACAATCCCATCAGGTTTAACTGTGGAACTGTTTGCAAGCTACAGGACTGTGGGTGTAGACCTAATGTTTGAAATGTTCAGGGAGTCCATAGTATGCTTTGTCATGACATTAATGGCAGCACCTAAATCAATCAAAACATTTTTTACAACTTGGCCATTTATATTTATCTGCACTATAGGACTTCCATGGTCAATATACTTTGGAATAACTGCATTTCCCAACATTATATCAGCCAATTTTCCTAAGACATGAATTATTTGAGGGTCTTTTTTCTTTCATCCAGGCTTCTTTAAATACGCTTCTTTAATAGCTTTTCCAAAAATAGGAATATTTTTAATAGCCTGAAATAAAGGAATTTGAATCTGCACATTTTTGAGTTGATCCATAATGTCAAAAGTGGGTTGGTCCATGGGTTTATATGCAGTACTTTGCAACCTCTAAGGAAAAGGTGGGTTATCTTGATTTTGCAGAATAGGCTCCTTAGGAACAGTATCTGTTATTGGCATGTGCTCAGTAGGAACAATAGGTGTAGTAGGTTCTTCATGGGGAGGATCTGATATTTTAGTAATTCGAGGCGGTTTTGGAGCAAGTAAAGTAGTTCCAGACCTCAAATGGATGTCATTAATGTTTAAGGCATAAGCTTGATATTGGTTGGCTTCGGCAAGATACGCAGGCTGCTGAGGTTTATTATTGGGATTGGGCATTGGTTGGGCAGGCATAGGCATTTGTTTTGAGGGTCCAGGATTTGTGGCAGTTACTACAGGAGGTGGCATAAGAGCTTGTGGTTGCTGTTGTGGAAGCTGTAGGAATCCAGAGGATTGGTTTTGCCATTGTTGAGGGCCTCACCATTGAGAAATTTGCTGCCAATTTCCTGAAGGTGGGGTCCATTGCCCCTGTGGCTACTGCCATCCTCCTTGAGGGGGTTGCCATTGCTGGTTCTGATAATTAGGCCAATTTGGTTGAGGTGGGTTCCAAGATGGTGGTGGTCCATATGCATGTTGCCATTGATTATTATATCCAGAATAAGAATTACTAAAAGTTAAAGGGTTTTGAGGCATACCTTGTCTCTGGGCCCATGGCCTCCTTTGTGCAACAAAGAACACGTGATCATCATCTCCTTCTACTGGCTTAAAGTCAGTAGGTAGTTTTTTAGCTTCCAAATTAGCCACCATCTTGCATCTACAGTCACGCTTCTTTTGTCTGTAGTATGGACAAAACTCGGCCAAAACTGCATCAGCCTCCTCATGTTTCTTTCGAGCTTGCATAGTGTCCAGTTGCGTAGCCATATTATTAATGATGTCCTGCTTGAAGTCAGACAACAAATTTGTTATCTCTATTTAGGAAACTCTGCCAGAAGAAGACTTCCCTATTGTAGCATGATGACCTCTACCTTTCTTAACTATTTCCCGAGAGTAGTTAAGACATATTTTCTTTATATCATCCCAAGGCACCTGGGTTATATCACCTCCTCCTATCAGGTCCAGGGCATCTATACAAGCATCACTGATTCCCTTTAGAAATAGTAGTTTCTGAGAGTCCTCGTTGAGAGTATGGTTTGAGTTCCTCTGTAGTGCAAACAAGAATCTGGAAATGTAATCTTCCAGACTTTCATCCTCCTTCTGCTGAATTCAGAATATATCATCACCCTTGCTGGCGCTCTTACAATATTCCTTATACTTTTCAAGGAATTTTGTCTGCATGACCTCCCAACTATCAACTACACCTCTTCCCAGACTCATGAACCATCTGAGAGCTCCTTCCTTCAAGGTGGAAGGGAATAACTTCAATTTATGAGCGTCTGTGTTGTAGTCATAATTGCGACAGAGGACATCAAATTCAAACAGAAAGGTTTTTGGGTCCTCTGTGACCAGGCCATAAAACTTTGGAAGCAAAGAAGAGGGAATATTTTTAAGATTGTCAGTATCTCCCTAGGGAACAATAGGGAACTCAAATGCAGGAGGCGGATTATTGGGTTGATTATTTGCCATGTTTGGTTGCTGGAATAACAGAGCGAATGGATTTTCCTCAGGTTCGTTGTCAGCTGGGTCAAATGGTAGTTCAATAAATAGATTTTCAGGGATGAACCTTCCCAGTGCGTCTCTTCTTCTTCTATGCATGCAATATAATGAATAGTGGCTTGAAAAATCTAGAAAATTTTACTAACAAGCTAAACTAATGCCAAAAATGACTTCTGATAAACTCCTAGCTAGATGCCATCCCCGGCAACGGCACCAAAAATGATGGTTGCGCCCACAAAAGGATATGAAAATCATAGTAAAACCTTTCTTGGGAATTGGGCATTCCAACAGGTGACCAATATCTCTCTCTGTAGACGTTCATTTACTTGTCAAACCAGGGGACGTATACTTTAAATGGTGCAGCAAAATATATGCACTATGAACTTATTTTGGTCAAATCTTAACGGAAATACATACTGAAAAGAAATCCTACCTACGCTATAGGAAGGTAATGCAAAGCTTTTTAACTCAACTATGATTTGATTACGACAAAAACCATAATAAATACAACTGAAACACAAACTATGAACTAGCCTTATGCTACAGGAACAGACACAGTGATGGATTCCTTGTGCTGCAGGAGCAATGTAAAGCTAAGTTTGTATAAAAACTTTAAAGATGAAAGCAAACTAAAGCTTAACAGGAAAGAACAACTAACTAACTAGCTACAGATACCTACTAAGTGGGCCCCCTTAGCAAGCATCTCCTGATTACACAGATACGAAACTTAGAACTTCATTGAACTTTATTCATAAAAATAAAATGATATACATTGTTTTGTTGATATGGAAACTAACAACAAACTCTGCTTCTAGTTAAACAGATTCTGTCTTTCATTATCATCTTGACTCTTGCATGACATCTACTATTCTTATTCTATCCTTCTCTTGCCCCTCTCTCGTGCAGGAGGAGAAGCTTTATTTAAAAACAGGGGAGCAACTAACTAACTAACTCCATCAAAGAAAGACGTGGAAGTAAAACATATCCTTGAATCAAGGAACAAACTTCATAAATGAGTTTATGCGTTCAACCCAATCCAGAGAGAATCTAGCACTCCACTCTTTGTCATTAAAATTCTTTCCCATGATTTCAGTCAAAGAGCCTTTGCCGAAGCTTCCTTGAAGTCATGCAGGAAATGGACTTTACTGCAAGGCCGAGATTGGCTGCGCTTGACTAGATCATTCTTCAACAACCTGCGAAACAAAAGGTAACAGGCAATAGAAAAGGCGTATGGCACATACATGATATCCATTCATTAATCACACATTTTAGATTTACTTCATCATTCAAAAACTGTATACAATATACCAGTCATTTTAGGGAGTCAACGAGGCAATAAATGCAATCAAGTCAATCACAAAAAGCTACAGGAATATAAAAGTCTCTTGCTACAGGATATCCCAAAAAGGTTTCACAAAGTCTGAATATCCATGAAATAAAAAAAGTAAAGGCATTTAAAAGTTTTATCAAAACATCCAAATTATGAGCATATTTTAAGCTCATCAAGTAGAAGCAAGATCTAATACAGAATCAAAGAAAACTATCAGACTTGTATCAATCATCAAAAGCCTATTTTCAGCCTACAACATACCAGTCCATAGCCCTGCCAAAATTTGGGATAATACCTCTAAGACTGATTAAAATGAATATGAATGGGTCATTTATTCCAATTTTACTAAGGATATTGCTGACAACATCAGTCACTTTCTCCAGAAGATCAAGGCACAAAACCTAGACTACTTGAATTTGGTCCACAAAATATCTATGACGCCATGGAAAGTGAGCAACGATATTATGAGAAAATATAGACAAATGATGATACCATCAAGGACCTAAACAAAATCATTAACTTATTTAAAATCCCAGCCAACAATGATGATACCTCCATCCTAACACTTATAGTAGCAGAACTTGACCCACCAAATGACTCTTTACCACTTATCTTTCCTGACCTCATAGACTGGGATGAACCTGAAAATCATGGCATACTAATTTTCCCAAATGATGATTCCATTGTCCATTGCTTATGTACCATCAACCCAAAAACAGACTCTACTAGTGAACAAAGTAATGACATCTGCAATCAAGGGAGTGCCAAGTCTCTTAGTCACAAAAATGAAAACAATAAAGGATCTACTGCTAAAAACCAGTCAATGGCAGCACTAGATCACAAAAAAGTAAAAATAAAGGACACATCTGCAAGTGAAAACCTCTTTAAGGCACTTAAATATGGGAGACTTGACACTCTTCCTGAAAATTATCATGAGCGATCACCCATATTGATTGAGCCCACTCAATCAATCAACATTGGTACAACAGAAGCAGCCAAAAACATACCACTTGCATAATCTTTGACAGAAGAAGAAAGATTAGAGTTTGTCTGATTTTTCAAAGAAAAGCAGATCAACTTTGCTTGGTCATATGCAGATATTTCTCAGATTGATCCATAACTAATCATGCATCATTTGTCCATTTCTCCAAGAGCTAAGTCAATCAAGGAAAAATTAAGAAAGATGAATCCACATATAGCACTCATGGTCAAAGCTGAGATAAAGAAACTATTAGACATCGGATTTATTCGACCTATTGACTATGCTGAATGGATTTCCAACATTGTGTCAGTTTTAAAACTAGATGGTAGTATCAGGATATCCAATAATTTTTGAGATGTCAACAAAGCTTGTCCAAAGCATGACTTTCCTTTGCCCAGTATCGACATAATTGTAGACCTCACTACAGGCCATGCAATGCTATCACTAATGGATGGTTTATTGGGCTATAATCAAATCAAAATAGCCCTAAAGGATCAAGATAGAACAAAATTTACTTGTCCTTGGGGAACATACTGTTGAAATGTCATGCCATTTGGCTTAAAGAATGCTGGGGCAACTTATCAACAGGTAATGACAACAATTTTTCATGACATGATGCATACCTTCTTTGAGGACTATGTGGATGATTTACTACCTAAATCATTTACCCAAGCAGAACATCTAAGCATCTTAGAAAAGATTTTTGACAGATTGAAAAAATTTCAAGTCAGGCTCAACCCTAAGAAGTGTGTCTTTGGGGTTACATGAAGCAAGTTATTAGACTACATAGTCTCAGAAAAGGGCATTGAAGTTGATCCAGCAAAGGTACAATCCATCATGGAGATACCACCAACTAAGAACATCAATCAACTAAATCCTTGCAAGGATGGCTCCAGTCAATTAGGCATTTCATCACTCAATTAGCAAATAAAAATCTACCATTCAACCATTTTCGACATAAGAATGTACCATTCAGATGGTAGGCTAAGTGTGTAGAATCATTCTATCAAATCAAGTAATATCTAATGAACCCACCAGTTCTAGTACCACCAATAGCAGGGAAGCCACTTATTCTCTACATATCAACAACAAACATATCATTGGGGGCACTATTAGCACAAGAAAATCAAGAAGGAAAGGAATGCTCTATCCATTACATCAGTAGAACTTTGAATGGATATGAGCTCAATTATACATTCATTGAGAAGGCTTGTCTAATAGTTTTATTAGCTTCTCAAAAGTTTCGACATTACATGCTATCTCATACAATCAAGCTCATAGCAAAAAATGATCCTCTCAAATATTTTCTCAGCAAAGAAGCTCTTACAGGTACATTGGCTAAATGGGTCATGATTCTCAGTGAATTTGATATCCACTACACAGAACGATGAGCTATCAAAGGACAAGTAATTGCAGATCAACTAGTTGAAGCACCACTGCCCGGAAAACAACCAATGGAGATAAAATTTCCACATAGGGATGTTCTTGCTATTTCCACTAATCAATGGACCCTATACTTTGATGGATCCTATACTCAACATGGCTTAGGTGCTGGCATTCTGTTCATCACCCCTCATGGACACACCATAGCAAGATCATATATACTAATGTTTTCATGCACAAATAACATTGTTGAGTATGAGGCACTAGTTACAGGCATCAAAATGGCCATAGAATGGAGAATAATAGAATTAAAAGTGTATGGAGTTTCACAACTAGTCATCAATAAGATCAACAATGACTATCAAACAAAAGATAACAAGCTGCTACCATACAAACGAATGGTGGATGATTTCAAACAATATTTTGTACACATCACCTTCAAGCAAATACCAAGGTTAGACAATAGAGCAATCGATGCAATGGCTACTACTGCTTCACTGCTATAGATTCCAGAGCAACAACGTCATTACGAGTTTCTGGTAGAGCAATTGTTCTCCTCAGCCTATGACCATTCCTAATCCCATGTTATATATGCCTTGACCAGTTCTGACTCTCCATTATACGGAATGATATATGACTATCTTAAAAACAATACCCTATCCATTGACCTATCTCAAAACCAAAAATGTAACTTTATCCGGTAAGCTGCCCATTATACTCTCACTCTTGATAATTTATACCATCAAGGTCTACATGGTACTCTTCTTCATTGCCTTGATCGTAATGAATTTGACTCACCTTTACAAGAGCTTCACGAAGGTATCTGTGGCACACATTCAAGTGGTCCTACTCTTGCTAAAAAAATTCTAAGAATAGGATATTACTGGTCGACAATGGAAAAATATTCCTATCATTTTACAAAGAAATATCCTAAATGCCAAACCCATGGCAATCATATACATGTACCAACATAGGAACTACAGCCATTCACAACATCTTGGCCCTTTTTCTAGTGGGGATTGGACTTACTTGGTAAAATTCATCCTTCATCTTCAAATGGACATATGTTAATTATTATTGCAATAAAATACTTTACCAAATGGATTGAAGTGGCCCCCATGAACACAGTGAATCGAAAACAAATTGCCTCTTGTATTCTTAATTATTTAATCTGTAGATATGGCATTCCAAGTTCCATCATCATAGATAATGGATGACCTTTCAAGAACAAATATGTGTGAGAACTATGTGAAAAATTCAAAATCCAACATCGTTTCTGTACACCTTACTACCCACAGGGAAATGGTCAGGCTGAAGCATCCAACAAAAAATATTAAAAATCTTAAAGAAAACAATGAATGATGCAGGCAAAGATTGGCATGTACAACTCAATCCAGCACTTTGGGAATATAGAACTAGCATTCACACACCTACAGGAGCTACGCCATATTCATTAGTGTATGGATCAGAAGCAATTTTACCCCTAGAGGTAGAAATCCCATCACTCAGAGTCTCTTTGAAAGGCCTCATTCCAGATGAAGAGTATCGAGTCAATCGACTATAAGAACTTGAACTTCTAGATGAAAAATGACAACATTCCTACACTCACCTCAAAGAATATCAGCAATGCATGTGCCGAAGCTGCAATCACAAGGTCATTCCCAAAATTTTTAAAATTGGTGATCTAGTACTCAAAAAAAATCCTAGAAATCAGCAATATCGAGAAAAGAAAGGGAAATTTGAACTTAACTGGTTAGGTCCCTATGTTATTATATCAGCCTATGGATCAGGTGATTATCAACTAACAACTTTAGAAGGAGATGTACTCAATGAACCAACCAACAACATCCATTTGAAGAAATCCTACCCTTGAGCAAGTCTAATGCATGAAAAAATTGAAAAAATAAAAAATATAAAAAAAAATTAAAAATCAAAAATCAAGAAAAAGAAAAAAAACAAAGGGAAATAAAAATAAATGGTGAAAACCTAGAAACAAGCACTATTTGTGAGAGGATATCTCCTCTATCTATCTTTACTCATGAGCCCTTTTTGAATCCACAATCAAGCACTATCAGCCATCGCCGAACACTTTATCAACATAAGAATTTTCCAGAACATACTTAGTGTAGTCACTATCCTGGTTTATCCACATATCACTTTATCATTTCCACCATGGCTTGGTAATCACTATACATATCCACATTAGGAGGTAAAATCAACTAGGGGCAACATTGATCAAAATTCCAGCAAACTCAGAGTATCCTGTCCAACAACAAATCAACAATCACAAGAACAAACATTGATCACTTAAAAGGATTCACAACACATGATGGATGATTTTCTGAAGTATCAAATGTTTTCGTATGGCATGAAGTTTTGACTATTTTTGCACTTGAACTTTCTTAAACTATTGGACCCTCTACATTTTCTCAACGATGCATCAAGCTAGAGAAAGTCATGTAGACTCCAATATTTTTTTTATTTTTATTTTTTATTTTTAGTTTTAGTTTTCTATCTATGAGGCGATCACTTGTACTATACAAATACTTATCTCGAGATGTAATTCAAAGCATATCACTGAAAACATGATTCTACTTTGTGCATACAACTGGTTTAATCTTGTCTGTTTATACACAAGCCGCACTCAAGTCATACTGGTTCAATTATACCTTGACGCTTGTGTTATCTTGCAAAATAAAAAATCATGTAAATTTTTCTCCGGTCATTATGGTTCAATTATACCATTATGCTTGTATAAATTTCAACATATCCCAACAAATCAATGCTCAATGATGATAATTACAAAGAAAGAAAAAACATGTGACTATACAGGAATGACAAACGGAAGAATGAAGATTCTCAATTAGTTGCATATCATATCATACATCTCATTTTCAAGATACATCTCACAGCATATCATATCATACATCTCATTTTCAAGATACATCTCACAGCATATCATATCATACATCTCATTTTCAAGATACATAACATATCATATCATACATCTCATTTTCAAGATACATCTTACAGCATATCATATCATACATCTCATTTTTAAGATACATCTCACAACATCATGCATTATCACATCATATTAATCACATATTAAATCACATGCAACTAAGCATTGCATCATTATCTTAAAAACATCAAAATCATATAGACAACATCATCCATAACACATCACATGAGGATCAAGGAAAATGATGTCATATATATATATATATCTCAAAAATGATCAAATGTACAAAATATGTCATGTTTGTCCCATAATACAACAAAATGATCACAATACAAAGGAGACAACATCTTTCAAGTATGACTATCTCCTGAGGGTGATGGTCTCATAGTGGATGTCCTAGCATCAGGATCCCCAGGTGGATCCTGACAAGTAGGCCCTGTCATGCCTCTTCTCTTTGTCCTCAACCCCGTCTGCCTCGATCAACTAGATCTTGTTGCTGTAAAACTTAGAACTCTGTGCTCCTGGGGCACCGCATCCTCATAATGCCTCTAGTAATACTCAGCCTCCTTGGCTGTATAAGACAACTCCCTCAGGGTGTCTCTCATCAAGCCACCCGCAACCGCTTTGTTAAAAGTCTCTTCTCAAGCCTCAGCTTGACCCAACTAGCCCAAAACTGTATCTCGCTCAGTGGTCAGCTGTGTAATCTGCTGCTGATGTGGCAGTAGCTATGTCTGTAGGTGTTGCACTAATAACTATAAGGACCTAATTGGAGTGTTCGCTTGGTGAGTCAAAATCCAAATCTGGAGGGGTACCCATGTAGTGGGACCCTCCATCTCTCTCCCTATCCTTGGTGCTAGTGGGGGTAAAACATCTAACCTCCTCCTCTAGGCTAGCCATCTAAACTTATCTATACCTCCCACCGCTACTATAACCTCTCCTACTCGCTCCTCACCCCTAGCTCCAATAGCCAAACCTCCTCTCCCTCTATCCTTCGTAGCCCACCTCACTACTCTCTCGATCCGTATCCCACCTCCTCCACCAACTCTCCCTCTATACCCTCTCCTCCCCTAATCAACTCTCCCCCTATCCCCACGCCGACCTTGGCCACCTCCTCCACCATCTCCATCATCATAACCTCCACCATTCCCACCTCCGTCATCCAGCTCCTTGCCATCCTCTCCCCATCTCCCTAGCCTCTCAGACTGCTCATCCTAATCATCATCAATGGCAGGAATGATCTCCATTGGATCTAATATCCTAGCTACAGCATGAGCTGTAAAGAGTACTACAACCTCATTGGTCATCCCCATATCCACTATCTCATAAGCGTAGTCCCATATCTAGCCGACTAGGTGAAAGAACTCCTCAACCACCATCGCGCTATCAATAATGGGTCCCCACTTTGGTACATCCTACCTCCGTCAAGAATACAAGCATGCTCCCTATGATATACCCTACTGATGATCATATTGCCGCAACACTCAACTATGTAGGAATCTCTTAATAACAAAGGGCATCTTCCCTATCAGAAATCAAGACATGTAGATATATAACATCTCCATCCAATCGTTGGCCCACACCTTGCAATCTATATATGGTCTCCAAATGACCTATCGATATCATCTAGCATTCGCCTCCAATGCTCTAGTTTTCCCAGCTTACGCAAGACAACTATCCCTCTATATCCATAGGCATAGGCACATCTAGCAGGCCTATCTCTGTCTGCTAGTGGCCTAGCTGTGAGAATATGCTCCCATGTCCATACCTATAGCAGTGTAACCCCAGTTGATAGACTGTTGTATCCTAAGTACACCACCTGATGCAGATCCCTATATCGGTGGGCCAACATAGCCGACCCCCATGCAGATCGGTGACCCTGTGTCACCATGTCCTCCCAAACCAATCCCCATCCTACTGCCAGTCACTTTGACCTACAGTCGGGACATAGAAAGCTACCTATGACTCCTGCCAACACTAATGGTAGAGGAGTATAATCCAAATCAATAAACTCATGCCATGCGATCTCATACTTACAAATATTCTCATTATGCAGAATACGGCGAAGTGCCTTTGTCCCACCCTCCTCAGTCTGCTCATAGGGTAAAAGGGAACCTACCATGGGAATACGTTGAATCCAGTAGCAATCCTTAGGTGTCACTATGATCTCACCTGTTTCCAAATGGAAGGTGTTGGTGTCACTATGCCACTTCTCAGCCAAAGCTATCAATAAACCCCAGTTAATGATATACTGGGGTATCTCTAACAAATAGGATAGTCCACACCTCTCAATAACATTCCTGTTTTTCTATGTCAATTGTGGTATCAATGACCATGGTCTCAAAAATTGCTCTCACGACTGCACAACCCCAAGCTGCTCCTATCAGATGAAAAACATGTCCAATATCATTTTCCTCATCAAATCAATCCATATCAACATCAATTCATATCAACTTGAAACATTGAAAATCTAATCAAGTTCCACATCATATCAAATCCATATCCATATCTAATCATATCAACTTGTAACACAAATAAAGTTTCACATTCATATTAGCTTGTAAAACAACTCAAGTTCCAAATTCATATCAACTTGTAAAAAAACTCAAGTTTCACATTCGTATCAATTTGTAACACAACTCAAGTTCCATAATTATATAAACTTGAAAAACAACTCAAGTCTCACATTTATATCAACTTGAAACAATGCATATCAAATCAAGTTCATCTCAAACATCCATATCAAAATCCACATAAATCCATATAAACATCAAATCAATATCAACGTGAAACATTACAAATCAAATCAAGTTGTCTATCAAAAAATCCCACATCGGAACTCATATTGGACAAATAATCAAAATGGTGGCAGACATGTAGCCTACCTATCACAACCATCCCAACAAGAATGGCAAATACTTACATATCATTCTTCATCTCATAATCCTCACCAAAATCCTACTTTCTCCAAATTTTTTTGCCCACGTGCTAAATGGTTTTATCTACGTGCTAAGCTGCTAGTTATGCACTATCCAACCTTCTACATGTGCTACACCATTAACCCTAAGTGCAAGCCTGCAACTATGCGCTAGCCTTCTTTCTAAATGTGCCACCTAAAATACCCTAAGAACTAACCATCGACCATGCACTATCCTACCCTGGCCCTACGTTACAAGCCTACCCCACTGTGCTAGGTCACACCTATGCGCTACCTTAACCTACCCATGTGACCCCCTGGCTAACCCTACATGCTAGGCCTAAACAATGTGCCACCCGCTTCTCCCTATGCACTACCCTGTGCACCCTCTATGATAAACTATGAATGTGCACTATCCTAACCCCCCTCTGTGCTAGCCTAACCTACCCGGATGCTAACCTAGTTCCTAGGACGCTACACGCTATGCTACTTATCATATGCGTTGCAGTTTTTACCTGACACACTAAACCATTAAATTCACATGGAAAAAATGAAAAACCTAAATAAAAAAGTGGTAAAAAATGATGACTTACTGGTGGTCCATTCGTGGTGGGCCTTCTATACCTCTGAATGTGCTAGAATCGATGAAAATGAAAGGGAATCGACATTCTATCTTTTTCTCCAAGTGTCACTTTCTCCAAAGTCAACAAGAACAAATTAGACTAAATAAATCACTTTTTACCTTTTTATAAGGTAAATGGAAATTAGGGTTACGTAGTCGAGCATGTAAATTTCTCGTGATATCTCTTCTAACACCAACAAACATTATTATTTGAAGATGAATCAAATTAATGCATTCAACATCGACAAAATTTAAAATGCATTCAAATTTATCAACTCAAATCAAATTTTCAATTTTTTTATTCATCTGTTGAGGGGGCAATATCAACATCATTTATAAAATCTGGGGCATGACATGAACATCTTGACATGACATCACACTGATCATATCCAAATTATGACGACACATCATTTTTCTTTGAAACAATATGTGCACACACGTCACTTCAAAGAGGGGGAAAATGTAGACGTATAAAAGTGACCATATTCCTAAATGAATATTTAAAGTTCATTTTATTCTTATTCCTCTATAGAGTTAAATCTAATTTAATTAAATCATCCACATTCTTCTATTTAATTAAATAATTTATTTTATTTATTTATTTAAATTCACTTAAGCCCTTTATATCATTTAAATTGAATAAATTATTTTATTTAATTAAATCCCTTCTCTCTACCTTTTAATTAAATTTACATTTAATTAAATAGTTCACCCCAATTAAACAAATCTAATTTATTTAAATCCCAAACTTGCAACCAAATTAAAATAAAGAAATTTATTTTAATTAAATCCTATTATCCCTCATCCATTTGCATTTTCCTACATCTTCGACTTGCCTCGTAACCCTCTTCCTAAATTCTTTTAGAACCTATCTAATCCTAATCAGTTAACCTAAACCCATCAATTATCCCCTTTCCCTAAATTTGAGGAGGTCACTTCTCAAATTTTGAGTAAAGTCTTCAAAAGGAATTAAAGACTTTATGCCTTCAACAAGCTAACTTGTTGAAAACCCCCAAATTTGGAAGGACTCTTACAAATTTGTCCCCAAAGTCTTCAAACCATTAATAGTTAACTAACCATTAGTGGCATGGTTAGAGACCTTTTGCCTAACTTAACCCTCATCTAACCTAGGGGTCTCATCAAGCATTCATTGCTTTGACCATGGTTATCCCCTTAACCTTTGCACAAGAGTTTATCCTTTGGGTAAAAGCTTTATCCAATGGATAACCTTGACCTAACCTTAACTTCTAAGGTAACCTCCATGTCTTCTCAAGTATTTAATGCTTCTTACATCTCCTCTCAAGCAGTCTTATGTTGACAATTGTCACCATTTCATTGGTGAGAAGTGCAAACATGGATTGATAGCTTGCAATCCTGACCCTTGATTAGATTGTTCAATCCTGACCATCCATTGCCCTATTTTCCCTATAAATAGAGCTCTCATTCCTCCATTTCAACATCTCCAAGTTTTTAGCATCACACTTATACTTAATTTTAGCATGCATCTAGCCTCTCTTTGTAATAGGAATTGATCTAATAAGCATTTTAGAGCATTTCTATAATCATTTTTTTACATCATATAACTAGTATATCATGTTAGGATAGTATTATTACTAATTTTGTCATCTTATAATATAGTTTAGTTCATTCAACTAAATCATGCATAAATAGGATGCATTCATACTAAATCCAATCAAAGCATCCCTCATTCCTACATTCGTCATCCCTAAGTCACTTTGTTCAGTGATCTGAGAGAAAAGGCATTGGCTTGAGGGACCTTGTGAGATAGAGAACCATGGAACACTCCTAGGTAAGTTGAGTCGTTCCTCATGACTCCATAACTTGCACCAAGAGTCCCATGGGTGTGTGGGCAAGTCCTTTGAAATATTTTCACATATTGAGTTTCATTGAACCGCTTTTCCCGCATACACTATGCATGAGAAGAATTTTTGTCTTTGGTTTATTATTTCCTTTTTATTTATTTTCTAGATGTTGACGGATTCAAAAAATATTGTGAACTTTTATTTTGGAGAAAGGTAAGGGATTTTGTGTAGAGATCAATATGAATTGTTTTCCAACAATTTTGAGTCTTCGATTGAGAATTATGCCTTTATAAAGGTCATTAGACAACTTGATGGAGCTCTATCATAGATTAATATAGATTTTTTTCTAATATTTCAATGTATATGATTTGAGAGTTTATGATTGAGAAATCAAATATTTCAACTTAGGGGTATACCCTTCCAAGGGTCACAAGGCAACTTGATGGAGCTTTGCTTGATTTGATATTTTTTTCTTCAAACAAAAATCATCTTGAAATGGTGTATTCATTTCATACAAACAACTTTCATTGTCTAAGCCTTAAGGGAGAACCCCTTGGCTAGGTGAAATTTGAGTTACTATGGTACTTTTTAGGAACAAAGTAATAAAGGGGAGAATGTTAGTGTAAATATTTTGATTAATAAAAGAGGGATAGGCTCATACCATTACATATCTACATAGTGATACCTAGGGAACATGAGGGATGCAAAGCTATCCCAAAAACTCCCCACTAATATAGACCCAAAAAAACCCAATTGGGAAACCCAGAAGCTAGCAGAGAAAATAGAAAGACCAAAAAATAGAAAACCAACACAACCACCCAAGGAAGGCACAAAGAGATGGCCAATTATATTGGGGAATTTTTTTCTTGCCAATATTGGCATAAACTTAGCACTTTATCATAGTGAAACCTTTTTGAAAAACCCAATTACAGAGCCAGAAGACACCAAGGAAGAATTAGGGGTGCCTTTACTGCAGGGACTCTATGGAGCCTGAACCCACAATCAGGGCCTCAATGTATTTTTATTTCTTCTCCATTTTCCTTTTCAAATCAGCTTGTATGGTCTCAATTATTGAATAGATCAAAATATTGAGAGGAGAAATGAATCATTATTCCCCTTTAAAAAGATTAAATATTGAACTTCTAAAACTTATCTTATTCTCAATTAACTTCAGCCCAAAAGAAATGCATGCAACATAACTAAAATAGAAGAAATGAACAACCATAAGAGAGTCACCGGATCTGTATATGTAGAAAACTTAAATGGGAAAAATCACAAAGAGGGTTAATTCTCAAGAAAACATAACTAGTTATATGAAGATTACAAGTCTCACTGCTCAGAATACAATGGCTTATTGTCAGAAGGCTTACTACCAGGAAATATAAACTATAATGAACTAACAAAATTATATCTGCACATTCATGGGATTAGTTCTTGATAAGATTAGACATCCAAAAACTACTTGTAGAAGACCCTATCAAGAATTGTTGCAACTCTTACTCAATCTGTCTTCTCTAATCATTGTTGCATCAATTCTTCCTTTCTCCTTCAACACACGAACACACAAACATTTGTACTTACACTTCCACACACTAATTCACTTCACTTGATGTCTTCAACTCATACTACAATCGAATTAGATCATAACATATATATGTTATTAGTCTATGCATCGATTTTGTCTTAAGAATACTTTCTCCAAGAATACTTCTTCAATAGTATTCTATATGATTTCCTTCAAAAATATTCTTATGGTCAAATGACATGTTACATGCACCAAAAATTAAAAAACAAGAACAAAAACATTCAAGGTTAGGTAGACTTGGAATAAACATATCCTCTAACTTTTGTAAGAGTGCTTCCAAAGAAGAAAAACACAATCTAACTAGACATAGAGAAATTAAGATCATGAATAATGTATTTCTAAAATATCATCACAAGAATCCAAAATATGGAAGAATGTAGAGAACTGCAATCACTACCAAACACAATCAATATTGAATACACTTTTGGAGCACAAATTTCAGAGCACCAAAGCAATTGCTACAACCAACACTAAAACTGCAACACATCTAGGACCTGACATATCAATAATGCTATTCACCATCATGCATACATATCTATCTTTCATTTATCTACATTGTACATATGTATCACTACTTTACAACACTAATGCATACTACTCTACAACTAACTTTCTATATCTATACCAATCTAGATCACTATGTTTGACATCAATGACAAGCAAAATATATTTCTAACACCAATAGCCTATAAAGAGGCTTTATGCATGCTGGCTACATTCTTGTTGGCCTAATTGGCCTCCTTGATTTTGATTTTAAGGGCCTTCTAGGAGCATTTAATTTCTTCAAGCTTCATTTTAGTCCTAGTCATCTTGAGCTTGGCATCCATGTCTTCAATACTCCCTTTCACCTTGTCCCACTTGTTCATAAGGCCAACAAATTCATTAGAAGACCTCCAAACTCTTTCATTGCCAATATCCTCAAGCTTGGTATTAGCCCTAGCTTCTACCTCTACAACCACCTCCAACCTATTAATTGTCCTTATTGCCACTTTCATCTACCCAAAAAGCCACTTTAACAAATCTTCTCATCTTTGTACATCATCATGAATGTTTTTCATTATCTTGGTGAGGACCGTAATCAAGCTCAATGGATTAGTATTAGAGGAGGGGGGAGGGTTAATTAGTTTCAAAAGAATCTAATTTATAAAAGGTGTAAAGCGGAAAACCGCGGTCGAACCCTAGTTGGTCTCCCCTCTTCTAACTCCGAGGAGAGAGAAGGGAGGTTGGCTAGGATTCGATGGGTTTTCACTTAGGGGGAAGACTTTACATTCAAAAGAGGGGTTGAAACTCATAAGATCCAATCCCACACAATGCAAGATTGGATGCTAAATGAATTTCAAGGGTTAGGAAAGCAAGGCTACCCTCTTTTGTAAAGAAATATTGTTAGGCAAATTAAGCTAAGGATGCATAGAAAATCATAAAGATTCGCTTATAAACTGAGTTCGGGTTATAAGATGAAGCTGCGGACCTGGAATTAGTAGTAGAATGTCGATACGGCACTGTCCTGCAAGTTTGAGAAAAAGTTGTCGGGACGATGGCGCCCGACGCCACGGTCCTCTGAAAAATCCGTGAAACGAAGGGGGATCTATTCGTCTCTGCACAAGGATTCCAGATCTTCAATCTCAGCCATGTACCTGCAACCTACACACAGAAAAGCGAAGATGATTAGGGGGTTAGGGATTAGGGGTTTGCCTTTAGGTCAAACCCCAGTTTTGGAATTAACCAAGAAATGAGCAAGAGCTGTAAATGTAAATGACTGTAAAACAAGTACTAATACCTTGTTCTAAGGATGTTGGTATCCTTATGTGCAAAGGTTTAGATGTTGTGTGTTGTAGTATGTAGCATGTAATAAGTGATCTCCTCTTCAATGGTTGAATCCTTGACTTGAATGCAACACTTGGCCTTGAATGGAGACTTGGAATGATCAATTGCCTGAAGGAATGCTTGAATGCTTGAATGCTTGAGTATAGTTTCCACGCCTTTTCCATCTACCCTAATGAGAGAGGAAAATGTAGTTTATATACTTGTCAATTAGGGCTGATAGACTGATTTTCCCGACCTTAGGCCGACCAGGGAAGTATATTTCTAGATTGCAATCAAAAAGACCCGATATCACTTAGGAAACCGGGCCCAAAATAGGACCCAGGGACCAGGGCGCTGGGTGCCATGGTCCTGGAGGACCAGGGCGCCCTGGTCCTGAGGGACCAGGGCGCTAGGCGCTCTGGTCCCACCTCCGGGACAGCGGGGTGCAAGGAGGTTCAGGCCAACGGTGCTTGAAAAATGCAGTTTTCAGTGTCATGAGCAAGTTTTGGGGTCTCCATTCAGGTTGCGTGTTGCGTCGCCATCGTGAAGATTGAGATGCAGTCGAAATTGCAAGTGTTGCAATTTTAGGATGCTACATTTAGCCCCCACTTTAGCGGGAGTATGTATGCTCATACTTCCGGTAAAGTACAAGGAAACAACATTGAAAGACTTTCACCACGTCAAGGAGGCAGGATACACCAAGCCCCCAGTGGACTAAGGATCTTACGACTTCGATTGACAAAGTAAAAGGGAAGATCACGAGGGAGAACCATGACTGTCAGTAGTAAGGTTCCCTCACTATGAGTCATGCAAGAGAAATACCGAAAATTTTCAAGGCAAAGCTAAGTTCGCCAAGAAATTTTCAAGTATCTTTGAAAGGATAGACAGGGTGCAAGGCAAAGCTAAGTTCGCCAAGAAATTTTCAAGTATCGTTGAAAGGATAGACAGGGTGTATGCCCCCCTACGTTAAAGCGATCGCACACGCCTCATCAGGGGTGATTGTTTTAACGTAGTGATACACATATGAAATAAGCAAGGAAAGGAGCACGTTATCGCAAAGATTTAGCCCCCAAGTGTGAGATAAACCCAAGGATAATAGACACAAAACACAAAGCACGAGGTGACTTCGCTTTCTTCGGGGTCAGTATGCTGTATGATAATTCATGTATATATATCATATGTATGTATGCATAATTGTTCTTCATTCCCCAATCAAGGAAGGTCACCTAGAAGAAGGGAACACATGTGTCTTTTGAGTCAACATGAGAGAGACCAAAGAGATCTCAATGCTTTGCATCGTCCTCCAGTAGACAACACTAAGGATGACAAATAGAAGAATGAGAATAACATATAGAAGAAGTAACAAAAGAGAGGGGGAGAGAATCTACCATGCTAATGTAACTAGTCTAGCACGTCATCTACCCCCCGATCTTGCTGATCAATGTTTCGGGAAGGCAGGGAACATGCTAGAGGAGGAACATCCAACATAGCAGATGGAGCTATCACAAGATCCAAACAAGGGCTATGTTCATGTTCCGAGCCACATTGTTCTTGTCTAGGAGCTAGGATAAGTGCTTTAGAAAATTCGTTAGATAAATGGTTGTCAACATCAACAAGTTCATATTCACTATCAGAAGCAAGAGGAGTAACATTTTCATCATGCATAACATTTTCATCTATATCATCATCAAGATTTATAAAAAATAGGGTCTTTAACTCGCACAGGATCAAGATCATCATGCATCTTATGTTTAGGAGATTTTGGAGAAAATGGAATAATGCTTGTTGAAGGTGTTTTTGGAGATTGCAAAGTTTGAGAAGCAGCTGCTTGAGCCCTAAGACGACGCTTTCGTCGACGTTCACGTACAGAACGATTTCATCTAGTCTTAGTAGGAAGTGAAGAAGATTGAGGAGGAGGAATGTTCTCATCCTTATCACTTGGGTGTTTAGGTTGTGGTCTCTTAGGCTGGATAATAGGAGAAGAAGAAGGTCTCTTCTCTCTATAAAAGGAAGGAGGAGGAACGACTCCATATAAAGGAAGAATTTTTGGTTTAGGAAGAAGACCAAGTCCATCATGACGAGGAGGTATAGGTCTACTTTTAGAAGATTTATTAGGCATAGACATAGTCACATCCATGGGGACGGGTTGGGAATCTTCTTGAGGAAAGACATTGGTTTTGTCTTTCAAAGGAAGAATTTCCTTCTCAAGAATGATAGGAATGTCAAGTTTAGGTGTTCTAGGTTCACTTAAAGATAGGATCATATCTGTTTTCCACTTTTGATAAGATTTAAAAAGATGATCACTTCGTGGAGGAAGAGATTGGAATTGTTTGGGCCAAAAGTAATCAATAGGAACACTAGAGGTTCTTTCGGCTGCTTTAAAGAGACTATGATTGACAGTAACAACTTCACCATTATGGGGAAATTTTAAACACTTATGAATAGGAGAAGCAATAGCTTTCATGGAAGATAGCCAAGGATAGCCAAGCTTCACACGAAATTGTTCGGAAGATGGAATAATAGCAAAGTTCACATCAAGAGATTTATTATGGACCTCAATAGGCAATGTAATAGAACCAATTGCAAGAGAAGAAAATGCATCAAATAGTTTCACAATCACATCTGTTTTGTCATAGATCACTTGATTCAATTGCAAAGTAAAAAGAAATTCTTCAGTAATAACATTAACCATGCACGAAGGATCAATAAGCACTCCACGGCAAGGTGTATTTTTGACTTTTGCAACTATGTATAAAGGACCATCAGGTGCTCTAATGGTTTCATTAGAATCAAATGTGATGGAAGGTTCTTTAGGGATTTCGTGCTGCTCTACAAAGTTAATCACATTCGGAGTCATAGACACAAGACCATCAGATGAGAAAGAGGAATCATTAGCCTCAATTGCATTAGAGGTATGAGAGGTATGAGAAGGTAATGGATCAGTAAAAATCTGAAGATTTTGGTTAGGAGGAGCTATAGATGTGTTGTCTTTATCATTCACTCCAGAAACAGAAATAGTATTATTATCAATCAAATCCTGAATTTTACCCTTTAAAGAAAAACATTTTTCAGTATCATGCCTAGGCTGACGATGAAAATGACAAAAAGCTTTGTGATCAAAATAAGGTGAAGTAATCTTTGTAGGATCAATTTGTCATATAGGAGGAAGAGTAAGCACATTTTGTCCCAATAACTTATTCATAATATCATGCAATGATTCATTCAAAGGAGTATACTTTCTTTCTTTCCTGAAAAATTTAGAAATAGGAGGCACACCTGATGCTGCATTCACATTGTTGTTGATGATGTTTTCATTGAATTTGATGGAATCTCTGTTCGGTTTAATCTTCCCAAATGGTTGTTGACTGCTATCACCCTTATCACTCGGAGCCATAGGATGTGATTGTTCCATTTGACTCACAGTCAGTTGATAATTGTGAAGAGTGGCACACAACTGTTGGAAAGAAGTAAACTCAGAAAACAGAAGTTTGTCTCGAATATCTTTTTGCAAATTAGAAATAAAGATTCTTTGAATATCATTATCAGGCACTGGAAAAGAAATTTGAGCATACAAATGCTTATATCTACCAATGAAATCAGTCACTTTTTCTTTAACACCTTGTTTACAATGCATTAAATCAATCAAAGTAACTTTAGGACTTATATTGTTTTGAAATTGTTGAATGAAAGCATTTGCAAGTTGTTCGAAAGAAGAAATAGAATAGGAAGGCAACGAGCAATACCATTGTAGGGCTTTGTCTCTTAATGTTCTAGTGAACAGTTTTGCAAGCAACCTTTGGTCATAAGCAAAATCAGTACATATTGTTTGAAAAGTCTTAACATGTGTTAGAGGATCTCCTTTACCATTATAAAGTTCCAAATGCGGGATTTCAACATGCTTAGGAGGAATAGCTCGGACAATGTCAAGAGAAAGTGGGCTCGCAACATCAAATGTGGGCACACTAAACTTAGATTGATTCATAGAGGCAATTTGTTGCTGTAAAGAAGAGACAGTTTGTGCAAGATTGTTAATGGTAGCTTCAGTCGAAGAGTTCATATTAGGTGTGTTAGATTGAGATGGAGGTGTTATGTTATTGAAAGAAGGTAAAGAGTAAGGTGGTGGGACCCTATGATAGTCAACCATAGGGGATGATTGGATAGGAGGAACACCACAAGGAGGAATGGAATGGTTAAATGAATTGCCCCCTTGTGTCATGTTCATTTGTGAAGATGTAATAGGAACACTTATTGAAGGAATGAATGAAGAAGTCGGATTGAATGAAGGAATAGGGTTAATTGAAGAAAGAGGATTGCCCCCATGACTAGTGATCACAGGAGGAATGTCTTGTATAGAGGTAGCCATGATGTTTGATGTAAAGGTAGGTAAACTAGCAATAGAAGTGGTCAAAGGAATAGAATGATTGACTTGTGTAGGAGGTTGTGTATAACCTAAGGATTCGGCACAACTCTTCATAGGCATCACATTCGAATTCACAATGTGTGAAATACCACGCAAAATATCAATTCCATTCTTATCACTTTGAAGCATACGTTTTAGACCCTCAATTAAAGGAAGAGCTTGACTATCGGGATACTCATGAGACATCCATTGGTGAAAATCGTCAAATTGGTTATCCAATTTGGAAAGTTGTTCAACAGAAACTTCATGGGGAGCTTCTTCATCATTCGGAGGATTAGAGGAATTACCCATGTCCTCGTTAAAAAGGCTATTCAAATTAGGTTCCATCTCCTTGGTAATTAAACCTCGGAAAGACTTAATTCTACGGCTTCGTCTAATGGGAATAGTGTAAGTAGGGCTTGCTGTTGTAAAACTCATGCACTAGAGAGAGAGAGAAGATTTTGATTTTAGAGGTAGCAATTTTCAGTAAAAATAGCCAATCTTCCAGATTTAAGCTGTTAAATGCAATCACAACAGTCTCCCGAAATTTCGGAAAAAATGTTCGGGACCGTGGCGCTCGGAGTGCAACACGGTCCTTGCAACTTTTTTTGAAATTTGCAGGGATGGAAGGTATGATGATTTTAGAGCTAATCTGAAAAAATTGAGTGATTTTACGATCTGTAGATAGGCCAAATTAAAGTTGCAATCTCAAAATTGAACCCTACCCAGATTGTCGAAAAAATGCAAAATTTGAATTTTGAAAAAGAGAGGGAAACTGAAATTTTGAATTTTATGATTTTAGAGGGAATGTCAAAAGAAGTGCAAGTTTTGAAATTTAAAAATTGACTCAATTTCATGCTAAATTCAATTTTGAAAGCGGAAATCAAAGTTGTTGTAATTACACACTTAATTTCAAAAGTCACAAAATGCAAATATTTGAATAAAGCACTGAAATTTCGAATGAATGCAAATACAATTTTCAGATCTAAGACAGTAAGAACACAATTTTGACACAAAATTTCAGTTTCGATAATTTTTGAATGATTAGGAGCCTTAAACCAAGCAATCACAAGACCAACTTTGACTGTAATTTTGAAGGTGTTAAAATTGATAAAATCAGCCAAAATTCTGGATTTTAGCAGGAAAATACAGCAAGATCTCGCTCCCAAAATTTTGGAAAAAATGTCGGGGACGATGGCGCTCGGAGTGCAACACGGTCCTCGCAACTTTTTTCCAAATTTTCAGGGATGAAAGATATTGTGATTTTATTGCGGAATCCAAAGTTACAGCTGATTTGGAGATGTTTTGATCGGTCAAATTGTCGGACAAAGGTTGAATCAAGAGGGTTTCAAAAATTAGGGTTTTGACACTTAACCACCTAATTTTCAAAATTAAAGCAAAAATATGAATTGATAATTTATAATAGCAGGGCAGATCTGAATTAAGCATTAACAATTAAGCATTTCACAAGTTCAATTACTAAAAAAAAATTTTAGGGTTTTTATGCAATCACCTCTAAAATTTTGCAAAAGATCAAACATGGAAATGTAATCAATTTTTTCAGATCTAAGCATGAAAAATCAGAAAGGATGTTCACGTCGGGTTCACCAAAATGTAAAGCGGAAAATCGCGGTCGAACCCTAGTTGGTCTCCCCTCTTCTAACTCCGAGGAGAGAGAAGGGAGGTTGGCTAGGATTCGATGGGTTTTCACTTAGGGGGAAGACTTTACATTCAAAAGAGGGGTTGAAACTCATAAGATCCAATCCCACGCAATGCAAGATTGGATGCTAAATGAATTTCAAGGGTTAGGAAAGCAAGGCTACCCTCTTTTGTAAAGAAATGTTGTTAGGGAAATTAAGCTAAGGATGCATAGAAAATCATAAAGATTCGCTTATAAACTGAGTTCGGGTTATAGGATGAAGCTGCGGACCTGGAATTAGCAGTAGAATGTCGATACGGTGCTGTCCTGCAAGTTTGAGAAAAAGTTGTCGGGACAATGGCGCCCGGCGCCACGGTCCTCCGAAAAATCCGCGAAACGAAGGGGGATCTATTCATCTCTGCACAAGGATTCCAGATCTTCAATCTCAGCCGCGTACCTGCAACCTACACACAGAAAAGCGAAGACGATTGGGGGGTTAGGGATTAGGGGTTTGCCTTTAGGTCAAACCCCAGTTTTGGAATTAACCAAGAAATGAGCAAGAGCTGTAAATGTAAATGACTGTAAAACAAGTACTAATACCTTGTTCTAAGGATGTTGGTATCCTTATGTGCAAAGGTTTAGATGTTGTGTGTTGTATTATGTAGCATGTAATAAGTGATCTCCTCTTCAATGGTTGAATCCTTGACTTGAATGCAACACTTGGCCTTGAATGGAGACTTGGAATGATCAATTGCCTGAAGGAATGCTTGAATGCTTGAATGCTTGAGTATAGTTTCCACGCCTTTTCCATCTACCCTAATGAGAGAGGAAAATGTAGTTTATATACGTGTCAATTAGGGCTGATAGACTGATTTTCCCGACCTTAGGCCGACCAGGGAAGTATATTTCCAGATTGCAATCAAAAAGACCCGATATCACTTAGGAAACCGGGCCCAAAATAGGACCCAGGGACCAGGGCACTGGGCGCCATGGTCCTAAGGGACCAGGGCGCTGGGCGCTCTGGTCCCACCTCCGGGACAGCGGGGTGCAAGGAGGTTCAGGCCAACGGTGCTTGAAAAATGCAGTTTTCAGTGTCATGAGCAAGTTTTGGGGTCTCCATTTAGGTTGCGTGTTGCGTCGCCATCGTGAAGATCGAGATGCAGTCGAAATTGCAAGTGTCGCAATTTTAGGACGCTACAAAAGGAAATAGAGTCAAACTTTGAGTCCTCAATGATTTCAATAGTCTTGTGTTCCTCAATCTAGGTTTCTTCAATAAGATCTTTTTTAGAGACAACAATGGCTTTAAATTTAGCCATCTTTGTGGTGTTATTTCTAGTGGAAATTTTATGGCTTGAGTGACACACATCAATAGAGTTGGATGGGGTGACAATAAGATCAACATATAAGATGGGGTTTAAGGTAAACCCAATTTCAATAGTGAGGATCCCACTTGAGGGGGTTTGGGCCAAATGGAAATTATACAGCCTACAAATAAGACCTTGATGAAGGGGGATTTACCCTTGATAATAGCATTGGACATAGATTGAGATGAGGAAGATAATCTAACCCAATATGGAAAGTTCATTCTTACCTCATGGCACATGTGGTTCATCTTAGGGAAGAGATGAAGGATTCTCTTATTGCCATCTAGGGTGAAATATTTCATGAAGAGAAGGGTATCCTCCTTCTAGATACTAGGGAACCCTTCTCTGTAGTAGCTACTTTGCAGTTTAGATACTCCTTCACTAGGTTCAAAGAAGTAGTCAAAATCTTCATTATAATTCCCCTTACGTTTCTTGAGGAAAGAAACCCATGTAGGTCAAGCCAATTAATTTTGTAATAGTTTCCTCAAAAACCACAAAGGTAACACTCCCAATCTTAACAATGCCATTATCCCAAGCATGAAAAAAGGCCATAGATAGTTTGGGATCATGGTCATTCATTCTCTTCACATAAGAGTCCAAATTTCCCCGAACTACCTTTCTCCAGAGTTCACCATTGTTTTTGAACTTACAACATTATTCTAGTTCCATTTGGTCCAAATCTCCTCCCATCCTTGCAACTCGAGAAGCCAAATTGAGAAAGAGATAGGTTTGGAAGAACCAATGATGTGTACTAAGAAATTTAATTTATCGCCACTTTATCGAGCAAGGAAAGGAGAAGGCAAGAAGAGAAAATATGAAAAAAGGTAATCGTGGGATTACAAATCATTAATGTGTATGTTATTCAAAATTATAGCACAAGCCACATTGTGAACTTCGTGCAATTGGGACCAAACATTCAAATTATTAACCATCGCTCCAAGCCTGACCAACTTGTTAATGTTAGCATAAATGTTATATTAAATTGTTAATTATAATATACTTCTTTATGTTTCCTTTAGCATGTTCACTCTTTGAATTAATTTTTTAAATGATCTACATATACTATATTCTATTTCTTATATAATTCTTTGTAAAACCTAGCTATTTTTTAATTTATTAATTTTAATAGTTTTTATTTATGAATCATCTCTCATATTCTCATGTGCATTCTTAATTAAGAGATTGTTGGAATTTGTATAATTATCTCCAATGAAGAAGAATAGGTTGACGGTTTTTAAGAATATGAATACCATCATCAAGCTTTGCAAATGAATAGAACCAATATTTGTAAATACGTCTCTCTCTCTCTCTCTCTCTCTCTCTCTCTCTCTCTCTCTCTCTCTCTCTCTCAGACACGCACATGCACACGCGCGCGCGCACACACACACACACATTTATAAATACATTTGTGATCACATATTGAATTTAGAAGTGAGCGAGATTATGAAATATGTTCTCTAATACAACTTCTACTTACTAAGCATATTGGAAAGAACCCATATAACATGAGCTGCATAATTTTTTCAATTGATTATAAAATTGACAATATATTTGATCCAAATAATACAAATCCTTTTATTAATCCAGCCCATTTTTTATGGAAACAACATATCTTTACTTTAATATAGAAGATTAAAATCATATATCTTTATTTTTGTATAACAGATTATAGCAATATGAACAAGAAAATATTTAAATCAAAAGTTTTCATTCAACTAAACAATCACGTAAGAGATCCTATTTATAAAAATCATCTAAATATTCTAATATGATCCAAATGCACTTCTCTAGATTTGAATCCTGAAAATGATATTTTAAACTACAACCCTACTTTTTAAAATAAAGATAATCCACTAACCACATTAATGTACAAACAATAATAAACTCTTTTTTTTATAGTGCATATACAGATCTAAGTAGGATTTAAGAAGGGTTTTCAAAAAAGAGGAGAGTGTTGTGGAAGAAAGAAGAGAATGGACAAAGGAAGAACTAGTCATTCCAAAGTGGTTGGAGATTTATTTTCTCTTTACTGAAAAGATGGACAACATCTTGGTCTTAGCAAGCAGTTAGAGAGCCATGTGAGAAAAGGAATCGGCAAAAATCACGTGGCAGAGAAAAATAATCAAGCTGACAATAGACTACCCGAAGAAATTGCTATGGTCATGTCCTGACTAATTCGATGAATTATTTGAACTTCTACTAACTTGAATGAATGCCTCTTTCACCACATAATTTATCTGTGCTACCGGGACAAAGGTACAGGATTGTTTCTGTTTAACCAAATATTACACACATTACATACCATACTCGAAATTCCCCATTGCCATCATTTCATTTCATAGTAAATTCGTGTCATCTTGTATGAAATTTTTGTACCTGGCACACGCTTTTGCGTTGTTCATGAATGGATACAAAAGACTTGCATGCATGCACAAAGTGGACAACGTTTTCTGTGTGAATGCTGCTTCTTTGGCGTTGGAAGTTGTCTCATAAATATAAATATAAATTAGGGCAACCAATGTTTTCAAATTTAGAAGGCCATATAATCCTACCTAATTCGCATGACATTTACGTTTATGTGATGAATTTCTTGAAATTAACGCAAATTGAATGAACGCCTATTTTAACAAATTAATTGGTTTATTGGTTTCGTCTTGAATGGAATTCTTGTACCTGCACACGCCATTGGAATTTTCATCTTCCATTCATTCACACCCTTTATTGAATTCAGTATAAATTTTTCCAACCTGTGGTAAACATTGCCGATGTGTTGGTGGGTGCTACACCGAATTTAACACACTGGGAATAGGAGGTATTGGTAAAACTCGGCTCCTGCAAGCATATAGACTGTACAAACATGTCAAAAACATATCTTCTTGTACTGATCTTTCTTCCATAAAGAAGATAAAAATATACATATGGAATATCTATATATTTCTGGTAAAGAGAAAACATGATATTTTGCATGTTTGGTGTCGATGATAAAGATTCGCCCGATAATAAGTTCATCTCTATATTGCTAAGTTTTTTTCAATTATAATGAAAGTATTTCGGGTTTGGATGTTAGTGGTACGTGATCACTTGTCTTAGAAATGTAAAAAAATTGAAGTTTATAGATAAAAATGTTAATTTATCCAAGGCCAAAACAAAGAAACTGAGGGGTGTGAAATTATTTCTATATGTAAAACTGGATGTACCATTATAAATCTTATATGCTTTTTTTATCTCTAATTTCTGTCTCTTTATTCTTAAATCTTTATACTTGAATCTGATTTTGTATTTTCTCCATTATTCAATAACGCTACCCATAGCAAATTTTATTTGCATTCAATTCAACTATTTATCCAGAGTTGCATGTTTTGTCTCAAAACAATTTTGTTAGGGTTGGTTGGACTTTGTGATGGTGAAGAGTAGTGGAGGTAATGGCCATTTGATGCACACTACTGTGTGTCTCCATTGTTGTCTTTTCCAGAGATATAGTCACAACCATTGCTATTTTTTCATGGTATTATAAAAATATAGTTGTTGGTTTTAATTGTATGTTCTTTGCTTAATTTATCTATAAATATATATATTTTTTTTGAAGTTATAAGAGAAGAGTTCGGGATTGTATTGGGATAAAATTAAAATGAACATTCACTCATATTCTTACATCAATAGAAAAACAAATTTTTGAATGGTATAAAATATTTTAGAAAAAATCCTTTCAATAATATTTTTTTTTTCACATGATACTTTCTATTTCTTTTGGTTGGTTATAAATATGGTAATGAATGATATAGTAGTGTGTCCTTTTTGACTAAAATCATTTTGTTGACACTTGTAGTAACTAATTTGTTAAAAATTTGAAAAGGACACAACTAGTGATTTTAGAGATTTTTTCTATTTATTATCAATATGTTATTTGTAAAATTTTAGGAAATAGTTTTTTTTTTTGTGTGTGTAATTTTAAATAACTTATATTTAATAGTTAACATTTTTCACAAAAGTAACTTATTTTGGTGCAACATAGTTTTATTTGTAAGAAAGATAAAATAAAAAATATTTAAATATATTCATTGGAAATCTTATTTTGAGTGCTATGATCTCGACAATTATCTTTTTATATTCATTCCATTTATTGATCTAGCCTAAAGTTAGAAAGTGAAAAAAATGAGTCCTATGGTGGAAAGGTCACTTTTAGAGCCTTCATTCAAAGGTTTGTCGTTTCTACAAAACACTGAAAAAAACAACTTCAAACTAAATAATTTTCAAAATGAGAAAAAAAGGAACCTTCATTCAAACATCACTATCGTACTTGCAGCCTCAATAACTATGGGCTAATGTTCATCCTATTGCCCCTATATTGCTACAAAGATGCTATTGGCTTTACACCCATCAACAACATACTATCCTACTACTCTAAAACCCTTTGGCCACTCCCTATTTATGTGCCGTACACTACCACACATATAGAAAGTGAATCTTATTTGTACCTATCTCATCGAAGTTGAGTGAATAAAAATTGAGTCATTGTTAAGCATAATGAAACCCTTCAAGGATTTAGATTTTAACCCTCAAGTAAGCCCTTAGGTAACTATGACATTCAAGTTCACTTACTAATTAACGAATTTGTGTTTAATAGAATACATAAATTATCTAAATATTGTGAGCCGCAAAAATTGAAAGCACAAATAATGGAGGTCTCTTCGGTATCTTGACAAGCTATCTATCTAGAATGAATGAGTGGCTTGCAGATAATAGCACATGGTATGCTAGTGTCTAACATGAACTAGAAAATAGAAGTTGTCACAAAAAAACGTAGAATATTTTATACAATGTTTAGGATACTAAAGGATGTGAAATATGTCTACATGACTAGTATAAAATGACTAGAATAGGAATATTAAATGAACTAAAATGATTCAAATGACAAAGGAGAGTTCATAATATCATCAAGAAAAATGAACATGATCAAAGAATCTCTTCAAATAGGTCATTCATGTATACCTACACAAGACCGAAAAGAGGGTTTGGGTAGCTATATAGGAGTTTTCCTCAGTCAAACCCCAATTTTGGTGTTCCTACATGATCCGAATTATGGATTCAATGTACAATACCTGGTGTGAACCCGTGGAATTGCCAATTTGGTTTACAAGAATAGAACTGATTTCAAATTGTAGCAAGCCAAAAAGTGATTCACTCTTTTTCCAAAAATCAATTTTATACAAAATTTGAGCTTCTCGTAGTCATAACGGACCTTTGGAATGCATGAATGTTCAACTCCTAAATTCTGAAAATTAAACTAGATAGGGACATCGGGATAGCTATCTCTAAATGACAACCCACTGCTAGACACTGACGTCGGAATAGAAATACTAAAACGAGGTCCTAAACACCAATCAAAGTAGCTAACACATGTGGTGTAACAACTTTATGCAAACCCAATAGAGAAAAATATCCCGATGATACTTTATCAAAATAACTATACTAATGACAAAATTGACACCTTGGGACATCTATCGACATAGCCACCAACGGTCAGCTTAACAAAATTTTCTAAACCCGATAGAGAAATCTATCCCGATGACAAACTAGACACTTTTTACAATGGAGACATCCTATTGGGATAACTATCCCGATGAAAACATAGACAACATAAACATCTTATATGTATAGCTATCTTGATAACAATATTCATAATGAAGACATCTTATCGATCTAACTATCCCAATAACAACATTGACAGATTGTTTACAATAATAACTCTTTATCAAGTTAACTATCCCAATGAAAAAAGAATGACTCCAAATTTGATATTTTTGAAATTATTTCCTGATCATTACTCCCCCCTTGAAAATAAGTGGGCCCCATTGTATCCATAGTTTGTAGAAGATGAGGAAAACAAACCTGAATTTGATCCTGAGTAAACCATTTACCCTGCTGAGGAAACTGACCTACTTGAACCACTCCATACAAATAAATTTATTGTTGCTTCAAGTTTTTCACCATGGTGTCCATAACCTAATAACATCATATTGTATCTGCTGCTTCTAGATTCAGTTATGTATTATTAATTATTTCTGCAACATCAGCAACATCCAATAGTAAAGGAAAATATGTTTTCAATAGTTCTACATTGAAGACTAAATGAAGACCCAAGAATGGAGGTAAACTAAGCTCAAATGCATTATCACCAACTTGCTTGATGATTGTATATGGGCCGTAACCTAGAGGATGAAGCTTCATTTTGGGTCCTTGCAATCCCTCTTTCTGAATATGCAGCAACACCTTATCCCCAACTTTCAAATTATGGGGAGTGCGATGCTCGTCACCTTTCCTTATATTTTTTATTTGTGTGTTCTAAGATTTCATGAACCTGTTGTTGCAGATAATGAATTATATCA
Source organism: Cryptomeria japonica (assembly GCF_030272615.1). Lineage (NCBI taxonomy): Eukaryota > Viridiplantae > Streptophyta > Pinopsida > Cupressales > Cupressaceae > Cryptomeria > Cryptomeria japonica. The sequence continues at coordinate 84,884,627 of NC_081415.1, forward strand.
ATAAACCGTGTTGCCTTGTCTTCCTCCTTATCAAAACTTGGAACCAAATCAAGTTGAATATGTGTTATAGAAACATCCATGGGCGCTAATGACTGATAACTAGGACAAATTTCAAAGGGGTTGTGACCCATTGAACTATGAATTTCCCTATTATAGCTATGTTGTACATATGTAAGGCTTTCATATCATGTGTGGGGATTCTTTGAGTGATACATGCGTAGAATTGGAGTGATCATCTAATTGACTACTTTTGTTTGGCTATCTGTTTGAGTATGGAAAGTGGTAGACTTTGCTAACTTTGTGTCCATCTTCTCCCAAAGTGAAGACCAAAACTTGCTAAGAAATATGCTATCCCTATCTGAAATAATATTATTTGGAAGACCAAAATGAACCCATATGTTTTCAAAGAAAAGCTTTGCAGTGTCCTCTGCATAGATTGTCTTTTTACAAGCCACTATTATTTCTATTTTTGAAAACCTATTGACCACAACATATACACAATCGTGCCCTCATTTGGTGGCACAAGGGCTAGACATAAAATCCATAGAAACCGAATGCCAAGGTTATTTCAAAATAGGAAGTAACATATATAAACCTAGTTTACAATTAGTAAAATTTGCAATAGAACATGTTGTACAAGCCTTAATATATAAAATTATATCACTCCTCAATTTTGGCCAATAAAAATGTCTCTAGAGTATAGCAATAGACTCACCTATTCCAAAATGACTGACAACCTTGCTATAATGAGATTCCCATATCAAGCTCTTGCACTTTGCATTAGGCACACAGATTTGGCCAAGGTAACAAAGCATACCATCTTGCAAATAGAAATCATTCACATGCTTTCCCTTTACCAACTAATTTTAAGCATCTCTAAACTCACTGTCATTCTCGTACAAGTGAGCCCAAGTTTTAGTTTCATGACCACATGATTCTAGTACAATACTTATAGCTACAATTGAAGGCCTTCTCAAACAATCTGCTATTTTATTAGTGCTTCTCTTCTTATGATGAATATTTAGATGAAATTATTGAAGATAGGCTGACCATCTTTGGTATCTATCATTCTGAAACTTTCCTTGTGTTTGCAAGAATTGAAGAGGTTTGTGATCTATACAAATGATAGTCTCCTTACCCAAAATATAATGCTTCCACTACTTACAAGCTTGAATAATGGCATATTGTTCCTTGTCATAAGTGGGATACTTGCGTACTGTATCAGATATAGTGTCACTGTAATATGCAACTAGATGACCATGTTGCATGAGAAATACTCCAAGAGTATATTCAGATGCATCAGTTTGTATCTCAAATGATTGTCGTAGATCAGGAAGAGATAAAACTGGTGCAGAACATAACCCTTGTTTTAACACCTCGAATGCTTGTTGTATATCACCTATCCACTTGAAATTTTCTTTAACTCCTCGCAATGACTGATTTAAGGGCAAAGATAAATATGAAAATATTAGCACAAACTTACGATAAAATTTGCCAGCCCAAGAAAACTACGTAAATTTGTAAGTTTTTTCAGAGAGGGATAGTCCTTGATTACTTATATTTATTAGGATTAACATGAACACCCTCACTATCAATAGCATACCCCAAATATCTAATGCTCTGCATACCAAATGAACACTTTTCTTTGTTTGCATATAATCCATGATCTTGCAATGTTTAGAAGACTTGGTCCACATGTTGTAGATGCTCCTCCCAAGTCTTGCTGAAGATAAGTATATCATCCAAGTACACTACTACAAAGGAATCAGTGAATAGTCTAAGTACATCATTCATCATTATCATGAATTTAGTTGGAGTATTCATTAGACCAAAGGGCATTACTAGCCATTCAAACAAACCTTCCTTAGATTTAAAATTTGTCTTCCACACATCTATTGGGTCAATTGATACTTGATGGTATCCATATTTTAGATCAATTTTAGTGAAGAACTTGCCCCCCCCAAGCTGGTCCAAAAGGTCATCTATCTGAGGGATTGGGTATCTATTGTTTACTGTAATTTTATTCAATGCTCGATAATCAATACAAAGCCTCCACATCGCATCCTTTTTCTTTTCTAAACAAAATGGGCTACCACAAGGTGATGCACTTGGGCAAAAATATCCCTTTGAATCAGTTGTTGTATTTGCCTTTTAATCTCAACATTTTCTAATGTTGACCTACAATACACTTGTTCATGACGTAATGGAGCTCCTGGTATCAAATCAATAAAATGTTTAACTTGACAGTGTGAGGGTACCCCAGTTGGTAATTTAAATAAATTATGATATTTTGCCACTATCTAATTCATTGATCTTTATTTTTGTGTAGAAGTATTCATAGTGCTATAGGAATTATATACCAATTTTCTTTCTCCCTCAAGGTGAATTATCAACAACACAAATGTTAGAGTTTGATAAATCAACCTTCTCCACTTCTTAGCTATAATTAAAGATACAAAGTGTGCAAGACTTACCTCTAGTATTCAATATTTTTATCTATACAATTTGATTACCACACTATGGGGATGAGATTCATATATGCCATAATGTTGATACATGTATGGTTGTCCCAACAAAATATCACAAACATCAATAGGGGCTACAAAACAAATAACTTCATCTTCGAATGTCTTGATAGAATATGGAAGGTGACATTGTTGGTTCACTTGAATGTCTTTCCCTTGGCTTACCCATCCCATGGAGTAGGGTTATGGGTATGTTGCTATTTTCAAATTCAACCACTTAATAGTCTTAGCCAATATTAGGTTCTTTTGGCTTCCACTATCAACAGTTAAATGTAAGGATTTTCCCCCAACCCACATTTGTGAATGGAATAATCTTTCCTCATCCTCCCGTGGTAATATTTTTGTGGTAGCTACTGTTGCATATGGATCAACCTCAATGACCTATTCACAGTCTTTTTCGATGCAAGTTTTTGCCACCTCAGGCTCCGCTTTGTCGTCATGAGTCTCCATCATTGAATTGTTTATAGTTCTACAATATTTTGTATTATGAGAGGGGCTTTTATGAACCTCACACCACATACCTAAATCTTGTTGTATTTTCTTCACACCCCATATCATTTTTTGTTGGCGAAGTAGAGATTGAATCTTTGGTTGTTTGTTTTCTTGTGGTTTTGCTACTTTCACCCTTCCATTAACCAGTTGCAAAGTTACCCCTTCTTCCTTTTTGTTTGAACTTTTCTTCAATCTTCAAAGCAAAATTGTAAGCACTAGATAAAGTCTCTATTTTCAAAAAATCTATCTCAGTTTCATTATACCTATGAAGCCCACTCATATCTTTTAGAACTTGATGTATTTTGAGAATATTTGATGCCAAGATTTTGTAACAGAGTATGGAATGTGATGGTATATTCCTGAATTGTTTGATCCTTTTTTGTCGAAGTAATTGCCACTGCATATACTTTTTTTCATATGTATCTGCATGAAAATATTATTCCTTTATGTGTTCCACGGATTCTCATCATGTAGGTTTTTTATTAAAAAAACAAATTTATTTCCATTTTGTAAGTCTTTAGATGATACTTTCGCTTCTAATGAATGTTTCACATGACCCACAACCTTGAGAAGAGAAAAATATTTTTTTCTTCATCTAAGAATTGATTAATAGAAAAATACCGCTCCAATTTCGACAACCAATCATGAACAACATCTGCATCAATTTTTCCCTAAAACATAGGAGTATCAAAATTCACCTGCACCTTGAATGGAGTGTATCTAGTGAATGGAGGGTTTTCTTGTGACCTGTGACTTTCCAACATTTGTTTAAACTATTCCATCATTTCTTCATGTTGCTTCTTCAATGTGTCTTCAACTAATATTTTGATTTCATCATCATTTTAAAATTTTGACATCTATGATCGTGAGGATCTTAAAGGAAGATAGTTAGAAGGATTTCACGTGAAATTTGACATACAAGAGTGACCCTGATCTGATACCCCTAATCTGAATTATGCCTTTGGAGTAAAATACCTCGTGTGAACCTGTGGTATTGTCAATTTTGTTTACAAGAACAAAACTAATTCATAATTGTAGCAAGCCAAAAAGTGATTCATTCCTTTCCAAAAAAAAAGTTTATAGAAAATTTGAGCTTCCCACAGTCATAACAGACCTTTGGAATTGATGATTGTTCATCTCCCAAATTTTAAAAATCAAACTAGACACAAACATCGGGATAGCTATCTCGAAATGACAACCCACTGCTGGACACCAATATCAGAATAGAAATCCCAACCAAAGGTCCTGAACACCCATCAAATTAGCTAACACAAGAGGTGTAACCACTTTATGAAAACCCAATAGAGAAAAATATCCTGATGACGTTTTATCAAAATAACTATACTGATGATAGACTTGACACCTTGGGATGTCTATCAGCATATCCATCAACAATTAACTTAACAATATTTTCTAAACTGGGTAGAGAAAGCTATCCCAATGCCACTTTATTGGGATAACTATCCTGATGACAAACTTGACACTTTTTAAAATGAAGACACCCTATCAAGATAGATATCCTGATGACAACATAGAGAATAAAGATATCTTATCGGTATAGCTATCTCGATGACAACATTGACAATGTAGACATCTTATCAGTATAGCTATCCTAATGAAACATTTAAAAATTGCTTACAATAATAACTCTTCATCAGGTTAACTATTCCCATGATAATAAAATGACTCCAAATTTGATATTTTTGAAATTATTTCTTGATCACCACCTCCATGGATAGCCTTAGATAAGATGATAGAAGTAGACATAAATAAATGAAAAGGACAATATGATAACAGAATAAAGACAATGTTCTTAATATAAAATCTCAAAAAGTTACCACCCCCAAGAATAGAAGAAAAGTAGATTACAGGCACAATGAATAAGTGGTAGAATTCTCAAGATGATAGTGGCCTCTTTGAATGACAACAATAGAGATTTTCTAGATATCATTGCGGAAAGAGTAATGGGAAAATAATAGAGTGTGTAGGGTGTTGAGTGAAATAATGTTATGTATACAAGAATGGTGTTATAGAATGCAAGAAAGAATATTTCAGAGTGATAGGAAGCAAGCATGGTTTTCAAAGATGGAAAGATGGAGGAAAATGAAAAGGTTTACACAACAAAAATTGATCCCTAATGTTGGTACAAGTTGACAAAGACATTACACTACCCAAACATGAAAAACTGTAATGTCCCATTGACTAGAATAATCATGGATTATCGTGAGATGCTACTACATCATACAAACACTTATGTGATGCACATATGTTAGAGTGAAAACCGAACCTAACAGTTGAGGAATTGAGTATGCCAATTTGGAAGGGGTATCTTTTATTGAGATTATGGTTGATTATAATTGTCTTAGTTGTAAGTAAATAGGAAGGCATATGTGTTGTAAAATTACATAATATACAATTTATGGCACTACATTTTATCCCCACTTTAGTGAGCATAAATGTTTGAAAGAGAATTCAAGATAAATTAAAGATAAATAGTTCAAATTCTAATACACATGATATAAAGGGGAAGCAAATTTTATTCTATTCATGTGGATTTTCCTCAAGGAGGTGACTTGAATGGATCTTGCATAAATATTTTTAAGCTGTACAACAAGAAACATGTTATTTGCAAACAAACACATTAGTTAAAAAGAAAAAATTAGACATTAAAAATTATATAAAAATAAGTGTTGGGGAGATTGTTGTAGTCTATTGGATTTGGATATGTTGTTTTCATCGATGTCAACATATTCCTGTGAGCTATTCCGGTGAGCTTGGGAATTTTTTTTGATTCGGTTTGTAGTTCTTTGATTATCGGTTCCTGTCGGTGTTCCTAGTGGTGTTCCTCTTGGTTTTTCCTCCAATATATTATGGTACGATCAGATCTTGTGTTGAGACTTTGGGATGTTTCTTTGGATGATCTTATGTATCTTCATTTCAGATGGTCCATGATTTGGTGACCCACAACTTATCCTTCATCGTGACAATTGCTGATTGGTTTTGTTCTTGAGCTTTGAGATGTTGATCGATGAAGATTTGAAAAGTGTTCTAGGTACAACTGTTCTAGATGATTCTAACATGTTTTCTAGTGTCTCCTAATGCTATCCTATTTTTTTTGGTGATCCACATTGATCATTGTGCTAGTTTTGGTGATTTCTACCAACAGGTGGTGATTTTCATGTTATGCACAATTTCTAGTGGTGTAGAGTGTTACAGTTAATCTTGGTGTAAATTCTAGTGGATGTGATCATTTGGGAATTTGAATTAGGTCCAGTCTATGTAATATAAATCATAATATTAGTTTGGTGGTCAATCTTTGTATTGTATAATATTATTTTTCTATTTATGAATTAAGAATTGAGGGTTTAGCTCACCTTGCTTTCAAGGTTGATGATATATATATATATAGATGACATATTTGTGTAATTTAGATGTCATTATTATGTCTTCATTATCAAAGAGAGTTGTATGTGCAAAAAAAATATATCATTTGGTGAAATGTTGTGGTGAGACCGATGTTGCAAGGAAGACAACTATGCTCAACCAGAACCATCATCAGGCATTTGGAGATGCTCTATGCAGTGTGCCTAAATGCATGTGCATTCCCCATACTACTCTAGAGTATCATCTTAATATGGGTAGGTTCCCATAGTGGTCTTTCCTTGATCGGGTTTCCCATGTTAAAAATCTTGGTTTTATGTGTCATGTTGTTCATTTGCTTATCTATTTGTTGTTGTAGTTTATTTGTTTATTCTTTGGTGTTTGGTTATCTGATTTCTGGTAAAGACCGATTCAAAATATATTTCTAATAAAAGAAAATATGATCTTGATGAGTGGAGGATATCTACGTATGAAAGAGAAAGAAGAGAGATTACAAAGCAAGAGAGAGAGCTTGATGAGCTTGAAGAATTGATTGCTTAGAAATTGCCTAAAGGTGCTAGTAAGTATGATGGAAAGTTGCCTTTCAAATATTTTACTTGCAATAAGATAGGATATTTTTATTCTAGATGTCCAGAGAGAATGGATAAGTATGATAAACATGATAAGTTTCATAAGTATGATATGAATGATTAATATGAGAAACATGAGAAGTATGATAAGCCTTATAAGTCTAATGAGAAGTTTAGGATCTAGAGGAACTATTATTATGTTGTAGTCAAAGGTGTTACAGATGAAGAATCAGAAGGAGATGAAGTTGTGTTTATTTTTATTAAGGAAGATGGACCTATGCCTATTGATTCCACTAGCTGTTTTGTTGAGGGAAAAGCATGGAAAAGTATGATGGGGAAATAGTGAGATTTAGTTTTGATGGTAAGAATAACACTGATGATGTCTTGTATATGTAAGGTTTGAAACATAACATTTTGAGTGTTGGACAAATGATTGACAAGGGTTACGATCTAAAATTCAAGGATGGTAAATGGAAAATCTTGAATGCCTCTGGTATAGAGATTGCATCTAGGACAAAGACTGATGGTAGCATTTTTCATTTGAATTCTAGTGAGAAAATTTGTTTGATTGCTAAGATAGATGAGAGTTGGTTATGACATAGAAGAACATGTCATGTAAACTTTGATTCTCTGATCCAGATTAGTTCTACACAAGTTGTTAGAGATCTACCTAAAATTGTGAAACCTGTTAATCTAGTATGTAAGGACTGTCAGTTGGGTAGGAAAATAAGAATTTCTTTTAAAATAAATGGTATACATTAGATGGATTGCTGGATCTTGTGCATATTGACCTATGTGGATCTACAAATGTTAGAAGTGTGCAAGGATATAGATACTTTATGCTCCTAATTGATGATTATTAGAGGATGATGTGGGTTGTCTTTTTGAAAGAGAAATCAGAAGGATTTGAGAAATTCAAGATATTCAAAGCTAAAGTTGAAATTGATTCTGGGTTGAAGCTGAAGTATCAAATATCTTATAGAGGTGGATAATTATATTTTGGTGAGTTCAATTCTTTTCTATGAGATGCATGGAATAAGAAGACAACTTTCTACTCCTAGAACCCCACAACAAAATGGAGTTATTGAAAGGAAGAACTATACTATTTTGGATACTACAAGGACTATGTTGATTGAAGGAAATGGTTTGAAGATCTACAGGAGAGAAGCCATTAGAATTGTAGTCTACATATTTAATAGAGTTCATATCAGAGGTGGTACTAGTAATACTCTTTATTAGCTTTGGTTTGGTCATGTTCCTATTGTGAAATATTTTAAAGTTTTTGGTAGAAAATGTTATATCAAAAGAGATAAGGATATTAGAAAATTTGATGCTATAAGTAATGATGGTATATTTTTGGGATATTCCACAAAGATTAAAGCCTACCGGTATTATAACAAGAGACTAAGAAAGATAGTTGAGAGTGAAAATGTAAAGATGGATGAGAACCTTGGGAAGGAGATCAGAGCCTGTGATAAAGGTCAATATGTTGTTTTAGCTCCTATTCAGCCTGAAAGACCTAAGAAGAATGATCTGGTAGAGATAGAGACTGTTAACCCAGATGTTGTTGCTACTGGTGATGATGTGCAGGAATGTAAGAATCGGAACACTCCAAAGTATGTTAAATTAAATCACTCTCAGAATCAGATTATTGGTGATAAGAATAAAGGTGTGATGACTAGAAGAAAGTTATCTCAATTAGAAGTATGTTTAATATCCAAAGTTGAACCTAAAGATGTTGTTGAAGCCTATAAAGATGAGAATTGGATAAGAGCCATGAAAGAAGAATTACATCAGATTAAGAAGAACAATACTTGAGAGCTTGTGCCTAGACCTAATGATAAAAATGTTATTGGTACTAAATGGGGTTTTAGGAACAAATTGAATGAAGGAAGTGAAGTAGGTAGAAATAAAGCTAGATTGGTCTAGAAAGGGTATTCAGAGCAAGAAAGAATTGATTATGAAGAAAATTTTGCTCTGGTTGCTAGAATTGATGTTGTTAGGTTGCTACTTGCCTATGCTACTTATAAAGGTTTCAAGGTATATCAAATGGATGTCAAATTTACATTTTTGAATGGAGATCTAGAAGAGGAATTCTACATTGAACTGCATAATGGATTTTCACTGTCAAATGATGGTTATATGGTATACAAGTTGAAGAAAACACTAAAGGTGTTGTTGATAGTAATATATACTTTAAAATTGAAAATGATAACATTTTGATTGTAAAAGTCTTTGTTGATGATATTATTTTTGGCGGTGATTATCATATGAGTATGAAGTTTTCCAGTGATATCCAGAAGGAATTTGAGATGTCTATGATTGGTGAAATGAATTTTTTCTTAGGTTTGTAGATTTCATTGATAGAGAGGTATATTTTTATCTCAAACTAAGTATGTGAAGGAACTGTTGAAGAAGTTTGGACTAGATGATTCCAAACTAGTTGGAACTCCTATGGTGACAAGTTTCAAATTATCTAAGAATGATGAATCTCCTAAAGCTAATCGGAGTTTGTACAGAGTTTGGACTATTATATCTTACTCCCACTAGGCCTGGCATTATGCATGTTGTATGTATGACTGCTAGATATCAAGCTAATCTAAAGGAGATTCATGTTATTGTTGTTAAAAGAATATTTAGATATCTAAAGGAAACTATGGATTATGATTTATGGTATCCTAAGAAAGATCATTTTATGTTGTCTGGTTACATTGATGTAGATTGGGTAGGTGATATAGATGACCAAAATATTGGAGCATTATTTTGAGGTAAGAAGTTGGTTTCATGGGCTAGCAAGAAACAAGACTCAATATTTTTATCTACTTCTAAAGCTGAGTATATTGCTGCTACTAGTAGTTGCACTCAGAGAGTTTAGATGAATAATTTGTTTAAAGATATCAGAATTACTTATGATGAGCCTACTGTCATATACTGTGATAGTTCCAGTGTTATAAACATGTCAAAGAATATAGTACAACATTCAAATACTAAACATATATCAATCAAATATAACTACTTCAAAAAGAAAGTTAGTGAACAAACAATGAAGCTGGAATATGTATCTACAAAGGAACAAATTGCTGATATTTTCACCAAGCCTTTGCTTGCAGATACATTTGTCTATTTGAGAGATAATCTAGGGGTAACCACCCCTCCTGATGAGAACTAGATGCATTGAGTTGCATCGATCCAGTGGATTTTAGAGCCTTATTGTTTTATATAGATTGATGTGTTCGTGTTGCTCCTCTGTTGGAGTAGTCTATTGATTTGGTTGTGTATCCCAAGGGGAGACATGTTCATGTTTCCATGTTTTGGGAAGAGAGATCCGCGTTTCATATTAAAAGGGGGAGAATGAGTATGGTTTTATGTTTTGGAGAAATTTGGCATTGTTGTCAAAGGGGGAGAGAGATCATGTAAAAAACCGCATTATCTATCTAATCTTAGGGGGAATTTGCAGGTGATATCTTCTTTCTTTGCATTGATTGTTTTCACATTCATATGTTGCCATCAATGCCAAAGGGGAAAATTATTGGGCAGATTATTGTAGTCTATTAGATCTAGTTGTTGTATTTGGATATGTTGTTGTCATTGATGTCAACATATCTTTGTGAGCTATTCCGATGAGCTTGGAAAAAAATTATGATCTGGTTTACAATTCCTCAATTTGATTACCAGTTCTTGTTGGTGTTCTTGGTGGTGTTCCTTTCAGTATTTCCTCCAGTATATTCCGATATGATTAGATCTTGTCTTGAGACTTTGGGATGATTCTATGTATCTTTATTTTGGATGGTTTGTGATTTGATGACATTAAAGTTATATTTCTTCATGATAGTTGTTGATTGGTTGTGTTCTTGAGCTTTGAGGCGTTGATCGATGAAGATTTGAAAAGTGGTGTGGGCGCAACTATTTTGGATTATTCTAATGTGTTTGTTGGTATTTCCTAATTTTTTCCTATTTTTTTGGTGATCCACATTGATCATTGTCCAAGTTTTGGTGATTTTTCATGTTATGCGGTATTTCTGGTGGTGTAACATGTTGCAGTTGATTTTGGCATAATTTCCGCTAGATGTGATCTTTTGGGAATTTGAATTAGGTCCATGCTATGTAATATAAATCATAATATTGTTCTAGTGGCTAATCTTTGTATCATGTAATGTAATTTTTGTATTTATGAGTTGAGGGTTGAGGGTTTAGCCAAAATCACTATCATGGTTGATGATCTGTATATATAGGTGATATATTTATGTAATTTAGGTATTGGTATTATGTGTTCATTATCAAAGAGATTTTTACATATGAAAAAAAAAATATCATTTGGTGAAGTGTTGTGGTGAGACCGGTGTTAAAGGGTAAACAATTGTGTTTAACCAGAACTGTCATTAGGCATTTGTAGATGCTATTACTATAGTTTATTTCTTCTGGATTGTACATTGATTCATTTTGTAAGTTAGTGAGACTTCCCTGAGGGTTGTATCCTTTCAGGCATATCTCTTTTGAGCAGTTATCTCTAGGCAGTGTTCCTGAATGCATGTACATTCCCCATAAAAATATTTTCACATACTACTCCATAGTGTCATCTTATTGTGGGTAGGTTCCCACTGTGATTTTCTCTTGGCTGGGTTTTCCATGTGAAAAATGTTGGTGTTGTGTTAGTGTTTTATATTGTGCTTTTCATTTTCTTATCTATTTGTCCTTTGGTGCTTGGTTATCTGATTTATGGTGAAGAATAATTCACCCCCCCCCCCCCCCCCAACTCTCAGTCTTCCTTCTTGATTGCTGCCAACAATAAGATAGTGTCGATATGAATGGATAGTAATTTGTGTTATACTAGGGAGCATATGACAATCTAGTCAGCTTATGACTATTACAAACTATGTTGTAAGAGAGTTGTAGAAAAGAGATAGACATGCATATAGAAAAAGTATAACATGTTGCCCCTATTACAGATGATTAATATGATAGTTGAATGCAGACATATTTTAAAAATATATATAAGATGTATAGAATAAGAAATATATAATGTGACTTGGTAGCCTCCCCTTAGAATGATTTGTTTTATACAAAGGAGCACAAGCTATATTGTAAGGAGAAGAGATATTGTGTCATAGAAACATAATGAGATATGGGGATCCTATTATTTGGGGAATAGTAAGATTCATATTAGTAACATCTGTATATAAAAACATATGTATCATCATCTCTTAAATCATTTAGATAAACATGAAAGAAGGCCTAAATACCTCCAATTATTTGCATCATCCTTGAGTGTCAAAAATCAAAAGACAATAAAAAGAAGAATGATGACAGAAATAGAAGAAGTGTATGATAAATTTTCTCCCCTATATTTGACTAGTGAGGCACACAAAAAATAAATAAAACACTAGTCTGAAGACATGAAGAGGCACTAGTCTATTGAATCACCTCTAACAAATAATTTCCCTCCTCCCAGTATTGATTATAGGGAAAGGAGGTCAAGCCTACAAAGGAAAAAATTCTAAAGTGGTGCTACGCATCTCACATATAGTAAGAGGTAGACAAGAGGCTACCTCAATATTCACATCCACTAGTTTCCTTGAGTCAAGTGGCAATGATCTAGTGAAGATAGTCAATAATGCTAGAATTTTCTAGAGAGTCAAACATACACTTCTCATAAAATGAGTGAGGTTATTGAATTGTAGGTTGTGAAACAAGAACCACATCATTGACCTTTAGAAAAGGTCCAATGATGTACTCAAGAAAAGCTGGAGACTTCTCAACTACCGAAACAAAATAAGAAAGATAATTCAATGAATATGCATTCTCATAGTGGAACTCAAGAATACAACCTTGATCAAACTTATTCTTATGTAGTTAAAATGAAATATTCACATAAGTTATGGTAGGTTGAAGGACTTAGGTTAGACATAAAGAATATGTAGAAAAGAAAGCAGAGTAGATAATGCCATGTTAGACATAGCCTTCATATTTAGAATGCCTATGGATTGCATACATGGAGGAATATTAGGAAAATAAGTGATAAGAGGTAACTTTAGGGTGGGAGAAATGAACACTTTCATGATTTTGGGGTGAGGTTTATTGACATCTCCTGAATATACCAAAAGAAAGATAGAAGCAGGAGAATAAATAGAATTAGGAGCAATCAAAAATAACAAAATATTATTTTCTTTTAAAAAATTTAAATATTCACCAAGATTAGATACAATTTTTTGAGAGGGGGTTTGTTATAGTTTTTGTTAGGTAGATCTAAATTATTATATAGATATAATGATATTATGTTTAATAAAACAATTATAATAGTATCCTTTTTTTATCTATTTTTCTTTTCATTATTAAAAATTATTATTCTTATAAAAAAACCTCTATACAACCTTATAATTAGTATGAGAGCTAAATGTTGAGAAGATTGAAAGATTCATATTGCAAGAGGTCCATTGATATTAGCCCTAGAGGAAATCAAGACATAGTCCAAAAAAATATTATTGAGTTTATCTACAAGGTTTGGATTCATTTTTATGAACATATAGGATACAATTATATTGATATTAATACATCTAGATTATTTATCATGAGAAAAGTCTAAGCTAGTCATAAAACTTATCCTTGGAGCATGCCTTCAAGTCAATAACTTGTTATTTATTCATGGTAATGGTAGAGAAGAAACCAAGTTTAGAGGTAGAGTAAGAAATTTGTATAGAGTTGGAAGAACCAACACAATAAATTTAAGTGAAATAGGTAGCAACTAAAATTTAAGGCAACCAATATCAAAGCCAAAGATATGATAAATATCAAGTTCAATGTCATTATTGCAAATCTATGTCCATTATTTAAATGAATGTAAAAAGAAAAATTAATTTCAACAGATAAAATATTACTTCTACTATATCATTAGTCTTAAATATACTTTGATGAGCATTACAAAGGTTGTTCTAAAGGGTGATAGAGTATTATTTATAAATAAATAATAAATAATTTTAGATAAATGACAAACAAACCATTTAGTTGTAAAACTTAAAATAACTAATAATAAAATATTTCACCTAAAGTTGAAACAAATTTCAGGGTGAAATTTTCTCAGTAAAGCTCCTTAGTGAATCAAGTAGGTGAAGAAAAAAATATAGAAGTTACTCAAATAATCATTTAAGATAAAAGAAAATATGAGAATTGGATTTGATTTCTATTACTTATATACCTTGATTTTGGAGGTCTAAAACATTTGCTACTAATAGAAAAGTAAAAAAGAGTATTTAGGAAAAACTTAAACAATATTTCAATATGAAATAAAAGATGAGAATTGGACTTGACATCTATTATTTATATACCTTAGTTTTGGAGTCTAAAATTAGTACATATGAAAATCATGGAAAAAGGTTTTCCACTAGTAGACAAATAAAAAATAGTATATGAAGGGATATATTGAGAAGAAAACATGGAGAATCATTTTAAATAGGCAATTCAATTACCACTTGAGAACATCCACTCAAATTTGTGTTAAGCAATGTGAACACCTTCATGTCTATTATCTTTTATATTTTAAGTAATTCTTTTTTAATCTATAGAACTAGTATTCAACATATTTCTTGTAATTATAGTTAAAAATAAAACTAAATTATATTCAATAGAGTTATCTTAAATAAGTTCAATTAGTCTATTTAATGTCAAGGTACACTTTATAATTGCAGTAAGTGGTGAAGTCTAATGGAATGTATGTGTTAAAAAGATCTTTCTCTTTTACAAAATTTGATTCTCATTTATATGTCAAATATCTATATATAAAAAATGAAATGTAAACAAATATTTTTTAAAATTAAAATTATCAAAAGAATAATGATTGATTTTTTCAAAATTAAAATTAAAAATCATATGCCAAAGCATGATAATGATATAGTGTAATGGTAAAAAGAATGGTGATGTGGTTCTTTCCACCTTGATTTAAACTCCTACTAGAGTTTTAGTGCTAAAAAAATGAACTAACATGATTATGGTTGAATCTAGGATCCACTATGTTTGCAGAGTTGTGTCCCCATTATTTTCTTATTCATGCTTCCCAAGACTAGAGCTATAGGAAAAACCTACTTGCATGGGGATCATATTAATTTACATCTCAATGGAACTAGTTTCACACCATTTTTACATTTTGTTAGAAAATTTCATGGCTACACTCACTCAAGCCTTTTATTATTGAGCTTGTGGTCTTTCATATTTTATTTCGTAATGAAAGAGCTAAGATGAATTATATTTATACAATTTTTTCTTAAGATTTGTGTCCAATTATTGAAGATATCCATGACCTACATAATTCCAATGCTTATAATACGAAGGAGGATAGATGAGAAATACTTCAACCTATTGCATTTCTAAATGATTCGGTGGTTAATACTAATGATCTTATTTTCCATATTGGATTAGAAAAATTACATTTTCATGAGAATATAGGGGAGTATATTTTTTCTATTAATTTTATAAATGCTAATCATGAAGTTTTCAAGAAAATCCAATAATTTATGTTTTCTTTAGTCTAGAATTTTCATACACAATCTTTCCTAATTAATATGAGGTTGTTTCACTATTTGAAGGACCCATAAATAACACATACAAACATTGGTGCCCAAATTTAGAGAACATGCAACTAATAAATGCCAAAATGAAACCTATTGCAATTCAAGTTGATCTCACACCCAGAATGGATACCACAATGGAATATTACTCTTTCATGCCTTGTAACCATCACTGAACACATTTTCACCTCTATGAAATAAATTACAATATGTCATAAAATAATAAATATTAGATATTTAAGTCTCCAATTTCTCCTAGGAGTCCAACCTATTCCAAGAAATATGGAGAAACATGAAAATATAATAGAAAATTTGCAAGGTTAATGACACCTTATCCTAACACCACTCACATGAGTGTACAAACTAATAAACATGAGTTATAATAAATATTCTTAATACCATCTTATTATCAAATTTACATTTTTTCTTTAATAGTCTATAGTATACCTCTAATTGCATTTTGTATCATGAAGCATAGTAATTAGATGAACTATTTTCTATATGGGTTAGGAGTGTATCTTGTTTTGGTGAAATATATTTTTTTTATTAAACTCGAAACAAAAAATAAGGAGCTATGTGAAAAATGGATATGATACTAAAGGACACAACATGATCTCTCAAAAATTTAGGAATAATAATAGACATGAAAAGCTAATAAAAATATGATTTAAAGAACTATTTTTTATTAAGAATTAAACATATTTTGAAGGGACCCAAAATCCTATATACAAAACACTACCATAAGCAAATGATCAGAAAAAAGGAAGCCAACCGATAGCATAAACTAGTAGAAAGATATAGGACCACAAAAATCAAAGAATAGGCATATTCAAGCTATTTAAAGCCTCAACCGCTTTAGCTTCAAGCTGAAAAATATTAAGAGAAATCTTTTTGATATCCTGAAAATCTTGGGTCAATTCATCAATAGATCTTTTGAGATGAACAAGAGTAAACATATAGGACCCTTTTTCCTCTTTATAAATAACTTGTTTACCCTTATAAAAAGAATATAGATTAATAAATTGGACCCTAGCTTCATGCAATTTTTCAATCTTTTCCATCACAACCTTTATACTATAAGCATTATTCTTAATAACTTTATAACTAAAATTAACAGGGATGATACAATTATCATTAATCTTCTTAACCTTAGAGTCCAAGCCCATAGTTCTACCCTCATACTCCTCTTTCATGTGCTCAACATCCTTAACAACTTTCTATAGAGAGGCAACCACATTCTTAGCTTCATTCTCAATCGAAAAGTCACCCTAAGCTTGAATAGGATCAAAATTATTCTCAAGATATCAAACTTAAGATTAATTTGATTAATTTAATGTAAAATCCACTTCTACATCATAAAATTATCAACTGCTACATATCTTGTCACCCCCAAGAGATCACTTAGATTCTGAGGAACAAGGATTCTTTCTCAAGGTTTCTTGGAAATGAAGGTCTATTCTCCCTATCAGTGGCCAAAAGAGATTCCTTCAACACATTATCATCAAAATCATGTCCCCTAGAAACAAAACATTTTATGAAGAAACCCTCCTTTTATTGGTATGTTTCTTCTTACCTGAACTCATAACTTTCATTTCTTGTCAAAGAAAATCAGAATCATCATCATCCTCAGTTTGCCACCCCTTTTCCGTCGAAGACAACCTATCTAAACCCTCCTCTAACTCAATATCATATTCAATATTAAATTTCACCAAAGTAGAGGGATTCTTTATTTTTTCACTAGATGGAAAAGGAATAGATTTTAGGTGTTCCATTATCAAAAAGATTAACCCTTCATGTAGGATAGGGTTCCTAGAGTTTTCTTATCATCCTTAATTTTCATACTCAGTGAGGAGGAAAGATAAAAAGAAAAATAAATTCTATCTTTGTTTCTAAAGTGGTTGAGCAATATAAAATGGTGATTCAAAGAAATGTTATAGTAGAAATAAAATTGAACTTTAGTCAAATGGTATATTATTAAGGAACTAAAATATTAAATTTAGAGGTAAAAACTAGAATGTAAGCATTCTTTATCCCATGATGGAGTAGGCATTGGAAATATTATGCTTTTACCTTTTGGTTGGGGGTATTTGTACATTTTTCATCATGGATTTATATATATATATATATATATATATATATATATATATATATATATATATATATATATATATATATATATATATATATATATATATATATATATATATATATATATATATATATATATATATATATATATATATATATTTTAAATCTCTAGTAAACATTTTAATGTGACCGGTGATGCTGGCACGACATGCCCTTCAGCTCCACGTGAATGCTTTTGACCTGGAGCTATGAACCAATGAGGCCACAAATGGGGGACCTCATCCCCACACTTCACTTGTTCAAATCCGTTAGCACAACGACCCAGGGAAGGCACAAGGCCTTGCGATCATAATGGCCTAGTAGAGATTTGAACCGTGACAATACATGTCCGAAGACTATCATGGATTTATTTTATAGGTAGGTTGTCAATTCATTATTTATTAAATTTTGTGAGTGGGTTATTACTTGTCTAAAAAATCACATTTTTATTTATTTAAATTCATCATACATACAAACCATATATAACAGTAGCAATAATAAAAAAAATCATTGAATAGACTATGGACTTATATGATACAACATGGGTTTTCTATAGATGAGTACTTGACATTGATCTTAGCCTTTAAAAACTTTGTAACCATTCTTCCTATACATTTATGAATCTTGTTAGTATCTACCATGTTAGATACTATAATATTTTTTATTACAGTGAAAGAAGGTTTTGAGGGGACCCAAAATCCTTTACAAAAAGATTACAAAAGATGTATCATAGAAAACCCAACATAAAATAGACCAACTAAAAAAACACCACAGGGTTGAGAGACAACAGATACAATAAAAAGACACCCCAAACAAACCATGCAACAGAAAGTCAGCAAACCGCTAGCAAAGAAACATAAACAAAAACAAAGAACTTACCCTGGGTTCTTCAGGATTTCAGCAACATCAACCTCGAGCTGATACATCTTTGTAGTAGCATCCTTCAGGTTCATGATGTTCTAAGGCACACCTAGCACTTTCTTCTTCATAATTTCTCTTGTGTGTTTTCTAGGGGGACCCAAATCACCAATCCCAGCAACGTTATCCTTGTCCAAATCTATAATATTTTTCTCCATATAAATATTTTCCAATTTAGCTACCATAGTGGACATAATCTCTGTAGTAGCTTTGAGAATGCTATGGCTCTTCTCCATGATATTATGGAGAGTGGAATTTTACTTGCTAAGCCTCTCCTTAGTATTAGTGAATTTATTGTCATAGATCTCCTTAATTTTTTGGTTAGCTTCCATATTTATTTCCAAACGGTCGACCATAACCTTTTTTCACTCTCAGTCTAGAGCGAACCAACCAAAGATCCTTCAAGAACCTCCTTCCCAGTGTCCATAGGTTGATCATCACTAACCATCTACATCTTTTTCCCTGCAACCACATTAACCTAAACAACATCCAAATTGGATGAGAGAGACTAATGTTTGAGATTGATATTCTTGATTTCAAAAATGACCCACAAAATTTTTAGATTAGGGTAAAAGTCTTGAGAAACAAAATCAACAGAAGGCTAGGAATTGCGTCTCATCATATGAGAAGAAGAAGAAGCCTCATTCTACGGAGGCTGAACAGGCGAGTCCTGCTCGTGGGAGCTATCTGATACAAAAAAAAAGTATCCTTTTTACCCCTCCCCTTTATACTTTTACTAGATCCCTTGCCACCAATAACAGGGTACTTAGCATCCTTACAGTCATATGCCTTTTGATGTTTAAACAAATCTCTAATTTATGATCCACATGTTTTTATATAAATTCTAAGTGACACGAAAAAAATACAAACTAATGTTATCCATCAATATTAAATCATGAATAATTTAAACTCTTTTTTTCCATACTTACATGTCTATAATAATGAAAAACATAACAATCGTATCCTTTATTAATATTATTTGTAGCTATTTCTTAGTTATAAATAAAATTATATAGAATTGGATTTATGAAACTCATACTTCTATTTCCTCAATCATCTTTATTAACCTTTATGAATTCCAAAATGACTCTTTATTTATTTTTTTGATAGGTAATGGGCCGAAGCTGATAAGGTGTACATACCCAACACCCTTTGTGGGATTTGAACTTGTAACCTCTATTTCAAGACCACAAGTACTCCACTAGTAGGCCAACTCAGGTTGTACCAAAATGACTCTTTATTGGTATAATAATTATAAATTAATTATTTTATTTTACTTTTTATTATATATTTAAAATTATTTAATTCTATCAATAAATATAATTTAATTAATATATGATTATAGAACATAAAAATTTATAAGATATTTAAGATATAGATCATATTTTTTATAATTTTTATTCTAGATTCAAAATATTTGTTTGGTTATTAATATCTTCATCGTTCTCATCAATTAATATAAATATAATACAATACATGAATTAATTCATTATTCAAAAGATTTTCCTTCTCCTTTACAAAATGGTTAGTGATGTTCTTTTGATATTTTACTTGGTAAAACTAAAGTTTATATAAATTTTATTAGAAAATTTTTTAATTTATGACCTATTCTACAACTATAGTAAAAAATTGGTATAATATTTCACATTTATATTTTAATGTAACAATTTACTATTATCTAGTTTTGCTTCATCACTTTCGTATAAAATTGACTAAATAATTCTAGCTATTTATGATTCATGAAATATAATTAATACAATTACTATACTAGTTTTCTATTTATGCAAACCAATAGCCTATAACTTTTACTTCAAGTGCAATTTTAACGATTAAACACAGTAGATCAAAAAACATGTTGCATGAAGTTAACATAATTTTCCATTAATTTAAAAAATTTTAAAAATTTATTATAATACAAAATGATCAATCTACGATGAGGCTCTATTGAAGAAACACTTGATCATTACTAACAACCTAATTCTTATAACAATACAACATTAGAAGGTAGGTATTCATCATAATCTAAAACTTATTTTTAAAATTACTTCTATTTAGTCAAATTAGACAAAGGAAATAATAGAACCTAGATATTCTACATTGACTAACCTCTATAACGATTACTTTGAATCATGTAACTATTATGAAATTTTCATAGTCATATACAAAATTAAACATAATAAAAAAATCATAGATATTGAATAATAGCTCAATATGTATCTTCATATCAATTATATAATCTTAAATTCATAATAGATATTACATTGTGAATATCTTAACATAAATTACTTTAAATATTACAAATGATTGTACACATTTAAGAAACCATAAAGTTCAAAATAAAGAAACACGTGACCTTAGAACAAGAAAAATTTACAATATAAAGTAATCTACAATCTCAAAAATAGGGGACTCTAATCATTTAAATTATATTACCTACTTAACAAAATTCAGGAGCTCCATCTACTTCATTGGGGGAAGAGCACCAATAGCTAACATTGTTCTAATACCCACACACTTATTGCTATATTGACCCCCCGATAGCCATCATAGTGAAAACACCATTAATAAATCTATTTTGCACCAGTAGCCCATCATTGTTTGTACTTTTTTGCTCATAATTAGCCCATTTGTGCACCACTATTGGAACATTTATGCAAAAATATTGGGACATTTGTCCAGTGGTACTAGTGATTTTGAGTGGATGGTTAACCATCTTTAATTAGGTATCAGGAGACACTTTGAAATGTGTATTTTTTGACCTTTGTGCGCATAAATGATTCCACATCATGCATCAATACTACCAAGAAACCAAATCAATAGCTATAAGCAGTTAAGTCACATACAAAGCTAGCTATGACGACTACTGATGATCTTCCCCAAGGTGAACTCTGCAAATGTGTTCATTTGGATTAAAATTTCATGGTTATGTGAACTTCTACTTCATTTTGTTTTGAAGGTCTATCTGCTAGTTTTTCTATGATGCAAATACTATTAGTTTAAAATGAGTAGAGAAGAACATAAAGTAAACACAAAATGGCAGAAAAGAAAATTAGACAACAATAATAGGAGACAAATTTATAGTCGTTCAGCAATTTCCTACATCCACTCTTCAAGCAGGGATCTATCACATTAACCAATATCAATATTACATGACCATACAAATCTTATTTATACATTTATTCAGCCATGAACAAAGAGTTGGGGAAGCCAAATAGCCATATGACCGTTGGGCTTCATATACCCAACAATCTCCCCAATGAAGCCCAATTGGTACAACCATGCACAATGACATCCCTACTTCCATTCCAAACCAACATTGCACCTAGTCTACAAGAATTTAACTTCACAAACTCTTGTTCATGAACACTATGGATAAGTTGTCTCGAAACCAGATCCGAGTCACAAGTCTGATCTCCTATTATTTTACTTGTTAATAGATTATGATACCTAATGCTCCCCCATAACTAAACATCTAGAAAAATAGGCTATCCAAGCACGAGCCCTTTAGCTTTATCATCATGACCTTGAGTCACCAACTTCAGGGAATCACTGCAAGCATTCAGTAATGCCTTCAGACATTCCAGCTACATCATCGCCACGTGTTCCTCCCAACCACTTCCAGGTCGATGTAACTGCTAAGCCATGCTCAATGCACCATTATTATCATCCGCCTTAGCCTTGACATATTTCCATTTCTAAGAATCGCAATTGTATGGGTTTGAACTAATGACCTTTGAAACCGCAAATAATCTTCCCTTCTCAAAAAACTCTGCCACCACATACTGCCATTCGGTGGTCGTTACAAAGTCCATCAACTGAATTGCCTCTTCAAGTTTCAGTTTATCTGTAGGTTGGATGACAAATTCGCCTACAGTCCTGTATGGACCGTTCCACGCCCCTCCCTCACTTAGATCTTCTGTACCAACAAAGTTCACTAGGGATTAGAAACCACAAAATATCTGCAACTTGTTACTGGTAGGCAGAAAACAATGGTCCACACCCATCTCATAAGGATTATCCCGATCCATGGAAGTGACAAACATGGAAGCCCTAGTCGAGTCATCTCTTGTACCCGCTACTTTGTGTTCACGTACCACTCGATGCCACCATTCTACATCTCCATGCATTTTCTTTTGGGGAATAACCTCTAAGACATGATGAATCCTGTCATGTTTCCTCTTGTTGCATGCATCACTCGCATATCTGAGCCACACATACTTTGGTTTCCTCTTGTTGGTCCCATGATGTCAGACCCTTTTTAGTTTGACTACCCGAGTCTTCACAAAGACTGTTCGAATAACCCCCGATACTCAGCTTCGGTTCCTGCACACCAAATCTAGAATTGGGTGGAGGTGGGATTTGAACGCCCGATAATCTGTCTCGATTCCTGCACACCAAGGCAGGATCATTCTGCTTACTTTCAATAGCTTCATACACCGCACAATTACCAGTGACACAAACTGTATTCATAGAGACATTCCAAATGTCATTCGCGTCTATGGGAGGTTTGTAATGTTTTTCATTTTCTTGTATTGAGGCCCTTTCTATTCACTGTGTAGCATCTGGAAGCCAATCACATACAATATTGTGGGATTCGTTGCCTTTCCAGTCCCTGTGTACATGCTCTCGCTCACATTCCTCCAATTCAGCATCAAGACCCCTCCGATGACCATACCCAATACCAACGAGCTCCATGTCAAAAGTTTTCTATATTTCCTGCAGAAGCTTGTGCACTACTTGTAATCAATGCATTCCACTCTGCCTCTACTTCTGCAATTTTCATCAATAAATCATCACCCTCGTTTTGAAATCCAATTTTCTCAAAGACCATATTCTTAGCCTTTTCTAAGTCTTCTAGACCCTGTGCAACCTTGAGCCAGAGGCTCTCTCCCACCTCCATGAGCTCTATAATCCTTGCGCTCTTGGGATCTTCAATCTCTAGGTACCCTGAATCCTCTTGTGGACTCTTTCTACCAAACAAAGGCTTTCCTATCAGCAAGGAATGCATTTTTGTGAGGAAAGAATCCTCTGTCACGAGCTTCCCATCACTTTCCTCTTGCTGAAATATGGTCTCTTTAGAAAATCCCATTCTTTCTCAATGTTATCTTTTCCAATATGCATGATGTGACACAAAACCATCAACTTCTGGTCCATACAAATAAGTTTGTCTGTGAGTAGGAGATTCTCTTCCTTCTACCTCATAAATTTTTCTTTTTCATTATCCTCCCGAGTCTTCGTCTCGGCTTCCTCAACTTCATCCTCACTCGCTTCAATGTCCTCCTCCTCAGTCAAATCCAAATTGTCAAGAAATTCTTCAGTAACAAAATCAGAAGATTCTAAATTATCAAGAAATTCTTCTATAGCGTCATCATCTTCATCTTCCATCTTTGCTCAAGCCAATCTGGCTCTAATACCAATTGTTATTTTAAAATGAACAGAGAAGAACATAAGGTAAACAAAAAATAGCAGAAAAGAAAATTAGACAACAAGAACGCGAGACAAATTTATAGTGGTTCGACAATTGCATACATCCACTCTCAAAGTAGGGATCTATCACATTAACCGATATCAATATTACATGACCATCCACATTATTTATACATTTATTCAGCCATGAACAAAGAGTTGGGAAAGCCAAACAGTCATATGACCATTGGGCTTCATATACCAAACAAATACCATATGTTCTATCAAACCTATAAGATAATTGTCAGTATCAGTAAGGATGTACCAGAATGGGATATTTGGAGCAGGGTGTGAGTATATATCGAAGTTTTCGGGGCCTTGTATAATTTTTGGAGCTTTGATGCACACTCATGCTATATGCGATGAACTGAGAAAAAAACTCAAAATGTCACGAATTTAAAAACTTTGAGGCATTCACATGTTAAATGAAGCAGATTGTTTAACAATCTGATGAGCTTTCACTCCTATGTATGCTAAATGTAACAGAAATATAACTCAGTTGATTTATCCCTCATTTGCTAATACAGTGGCTGAATCAGATACTCCGTGCAACTTCTTCTCAACAGCCACCGGTAGTGGCAAAGCATGTGCAGAAGCAGCTGCTCGGCCTTCCGTGCAAAAAAAAAGGGTGTTTACCACCAACAATACTCTTTCAAATATACTGTGATCTTCAATCTCCACTACCAAAGGAAAAACTCTGATAGCTTTGCCTTACGGTAATGTTGTATACGATGGCTAGGCTTGATTTTGTCGTGGTTGAGTATATGGACTTTGTTAATCCTTACTTTCCTTACAATATCTCTGTATTCACCTTGGAAACGATTTCGTACATAATTATAATGTAGCGTTCTTCTTTGCCTCGTTATTTTCCTCACAGACATTACATACAAGACAGGTAATGGCATCGGACAAAGCAAGCGAATGCAGAGCTGGGTAAGTCAAGGGCAAAGTATTGGTCATTCCAACATGGTTGAGATTATTTTGTCTGTATACTTAAGGCGGACAACATCATGGTCTTCATGCTATAGTAGCAAGAATCTAGAGAGCCATGTGAGAAGAGGAAACAACAAAAATAGCGTGGCAGAGAAGTATAATCATGTTGAAATAGAGAAGAAGAGATAATGGATTGCCAAAGAAATGGCTATCGTAATGTACATATGTAAAATAGCCTAATTTGCGTGCCATTGGCATATATGTGATGAATTATTCGAGGTTCCTCTAACTTGAATCAATGCTTATTTCACCACATGAGTTTGTCCATGCGAGCTGTACAAAGTAACAGGATTGCTTTGTGCAACCAAATACTACACACTGCATACTATACTCGAAATTTGCCTTTGCCATCATTTCAATTCACAGTTTATTCATGTCATCTTGTATGGAATTTTTGTACCTTCACACGCATTTGAAATTGCTCATGAATCGATACGAAAGACTTGCATGAATGCACGTTGTTTATTGAATTTGGAGAAGGCTACAAAATAGAAGAGTCAACAACGGTTTCTCTGGGAACTCTGCTTCGTTGGCGTCGGTCGTTGTCTCATAAATATAAATATAAAAATAAGTGGAACCAATGTTTGCAAATTTAGAAGGCCACATTTACCAAATATAAATATATTCTCTTATTTATAGATACATTTGTGTACAAACATAGAGGCCGCCAGGGCTATCCATATATGACAAGCCACTGCATACCATGCTAAAATTTGCATTGCCATTATTTTAATTAATAGTTTTTCATTTCGAGTCTTGTATGGAATTTTTGTACCTCACACGCCTTTGGAATTTTCAGATTGCATGCATTCACAACATTTATTGACCTTTATTGAATTCGACATAAATATTTCTAGGGTAGGCCTGGAAAACAACCAATTATACCAGAGGACGTCACACCGCTATGCTCGTCAATTCCATCCTCTAGGTGTGAATAGCAAGATACAGACCATTGTTGATGTGTTGGTGGGTCCAATACATGTATGCAACGAGTCTGAAATTATTGGTGGGTACTTTGGATCAGCAGTTATCGCTGCTCTGTTTTAGAAACCGCTACGATTGGAGCCAAGAATTGCCTTCAAGATGAGTAGAATTTTCTAGCAGTTTAATTGTGCTGGGTAAAAGAAGGATTATTCGAAGCACTGGGTAAAAGAAGGATTATTCGAAGCATAGCGATGATTGGAAGGTAAAACTTTAAAAGATAAACGAGGGTGGTGTCCATAAAAAGGGTAAAAATATAGATATAAAATATCTTTGTGGCGAGTAGAAAATATGTCATCTACGCTTGAATTTTTTAGATCAACTATACAATGCATATTTGATCTACTAGATGATAAACTAGAATTTTAATTGTAGCAAGCATTCATTGCCGCGGGCTTTTCAGGTCAGCGGTAAACTTTTTCAATAAAGTTGTTCAATAAACGATTCATTCTGAGTTGCTTTTTTTTTGTGTGAACGCACTTTCATTGGCATTGGACTCTTGATGGTGAACTATGGAGTTAATTGCCATTTGAGGCTTAGAATATCGCATGTCTCTACTACCATTTTTTCAAGAGATATATTCGCAACCATTCCTATTTTCACAGCATACCATACAAATATACTGCGCTTGAATTTTTTAGAGCAACTATACAATGCATATTTGATCTACTAGATGATAAACTGGAATTTTAGTTGTAGCAAGCATTCATTCCCGTGGGCTTTTCAGGTCAGCGGTAAACTTTTTCAATAAAGTTGTTCAATAAACGATTCATTCTGAGTTGCTTTTTTTTTGTGTGAACGCACCTTCGTTGGTATTAGACTCTTGATGGTGAACTATGGAGTTAATTGCCATTTGAGGCTTAGAATACCGTGTGTCTCTACTGCCGTGTTTTCAATAGATATATTTGCAACTATTTATATTTTCACAGGATACCATACAAATATAGTGCGTTGTTCTTTGCTTACTTTATTTATCAATATTCAAATTGCCCTTGATAATATATAAAGGATGAGGTAGGGATTGTATTCATGAAAATTTTGCTAGAATATGACTATGGACTTATACTCTTATATATAATTAAAAAAAAATCTTGTGAGGGATATAAAATAAAAATAAAAAAAATTGTTCTTTAACAGTAATAATTTTGGTTACATAATATTTTTTATTTGAGTTTGGTTGGTTATATAAATATAGTAATGGGTAACATAATATTGTTTCCCACTTTTTGTTTAAAATCAAATTTTCATTTTGACACCTATAACAACTAAATTGATAATAATTTGAAGGTAACATGAACTAATGATTTGAAGACCAAGGAAAAAGGTTAATTCACCCAACATGGACATTTTAAATTCAGATTCCATGAGTTTTGAAAACTTTTTGGACAAGGAATCATTATTGCAACCAAAAATAATATCATCCACATATACTTCAACAACAAAAATATCATTACGTTCAACCTTGACATACAAGTTATTGTCAACTCCAACTCTAGTGAATCCATTTGGTGTTAGGTGGGAATCCAACCTAGAGTACCAGGCTCTTGGAGCTTGTTTAAGGTCATAAAGAGCCCTTTTCAACCTGTATACATAATCAATTTTATTTGCAAATACAAACCCTTCAGGTTGTTCCATATACCTAGAGTACCAGGCTCTTGGAGCTTGTTCAAGGTCATAAAGAGCCTTTTTCAACCTGTATACATAATCTATTTTATTTGCAAAGACAAACCCTTCTGGTTGTTTTCCATACACCTCCTCATCAGGATAGCCATTTAGGAATGGTGTTTTAACATCCATTTAATAGACATTAAAGTTTTTAAAGCAAGAATATACAAGAAATATTCATATTAACTTTAGCCTAGCAACAGGTGCAAACATTTCACCAAAATATACACCTTCTTGCTGTGCATAGCATTTACAAAGAAAGTGTGCCTTATTCCTAACAACTTTACTAGATTCATCAAGTTTATTTAGGAAAATCCATTTTCCCCCTATAACATTTTTATCATGTGATCTAAGCACTAGTTCCCAAGTTTTATTCTTTTCTATTTGACTTATTTCATCTCTCATTACATTTAGCAAACAATCATCAATCATAGTATCAGAGACAAATTTAGGTTCCAAATCAATTACCAAATAATAAAGCTCAACCATTTGAGCTTGTTCATCACTTTTTTGTCTTCTCCTAGTAATTATTCCTACATCTATGCCATCAATAATCTGACTTTGAGGATGTCTTCTAGTAATAGTTCTGAAGGGTGTATGTAGAGGAATTTCTATTTTAGGACTAGATGCAGCTTTAGGACTAGATTTACTCTCTTTATTTGTTATTTTTGCTTCAAAAAGTTTACGAGCTCGATGAAGTCTCATTGGAGTATCCTCCTCAACATCCTCCATATCATCACTTAGAAGCAATTTCTCATCAAATCTTACATTAACTGTTTCAACAATTTTATTCAACCTATTGTTGAAACATTTATAAGCTTTCCTATGAGTGGAGTATCCAAGAAAGATACCCTCATTAGTTTTAGTATCAAAGCTTCCTAGATTTTCTTCATCTCTTTAATTCTAACACTTGCATCAAATAGTGATGCCCACATTGGGCTACACATGGCCAAAAGAGAGGGGTTTACTAAAGTGTGGTTGTAGTCTGATTTGATAAACACTGTCAACTGCTTGAGTGGCCGCACAGATCCTAGTGGGATGATTGCCAGCTTGATCAAGGACTGTCGAAATATAATCAATGATCTGATAGATTTCAAAATCTTGCACATATATCGGGAAGGCAATAAGGTGGTTGATCTGCTGACCAATCTTGCAGTGGGATATGTGGCAACCAATTGGAAGAGTAGTAGGGATGCTTTCCCCAAAAATTTGTGCGATCTCGCACATAACGATTATTACATTAATCAATGATCCCTCATCATGACATGACTAAGTTGATAGGGAAATGACTCTTTCTAGTTTTCCCTAATCACAATCCTAGAAACCTCCTTGGTGATAGGTTTTCCTATCCCATTGTGTGGCTTTTCTGCTACTATTTTGATATCCTTTGGGTGTGGCTCATTTTTTGCGTCTAGTTGGTGATAGTGATCTCATATTATCTAGCGACCAAGAGAATAATGGGAGGGGATAAGAACAGACAAGAGAACTCTACTTGTGAGAAGTGGAAAAAGAATAAAGATATCTAGTAGGAAGTGATCGATTGTGGTCTCGTCCCCTACCTGGACCGGCTTCATGGCCCCTCTTCTCTGATTATAGAGGCCTTTGCTAACAGATGGAAAAAAATGGAGTCCCAAGGCATACGGTGCCGATTATCAGATAGATGAAACTTTGGTGGTGATGGTCACTGGTCTGGCTATGACTGGAAGAAGGTTTTTTAGGGATAGAAAAATTGGGGATGAGGACTTGCCCAGTTTCTTCGACAAAGACAAGGAGTGCTCCAGAGTCACCAAGATAGCTGATGGCGGGTATAATAGAAAAGACCTCATGGCCCTATGGGCTGATATGGCTAAGTTTATAATGAGATATATCACCCTTGATGGAAGGTATGCAAGTATATTCTCCTACCATTTCACTATTTTAAATCATTTTTTCAATGGAAAAATTATCTCAGTTCCCTACTATCTTGCCTCCTCCCTTGAGAATGGCCTGTAAAACCCTAGCAACCCTATTCTTCATAAGGGACTTATTTTCCTTATCATGGAATATGCCAAATCCCTTTAAATTATGCCCCCGCTTGCTATGATTGGTCTACAGACGGAGGTCCAAGACGTCTCTATTTCGGAGATGGACCTAGACAATAGTGGGGTTCCTATTGATGACCCTGAATACAAAGTTGAGGAAAAAGACAAGATGGTCACTCCCGAGATGCTCGAAAGCAAGAACCCCCCCAGATGGGCAACAAGTAAATACAAAACCACCAGCAAGTTGATCTCCAAGGCCGAACCCCTCACCAAAAAGAAAAAGTTGGCGGGAAAGAATCAGAGCCTGAAGATTACGGACCAAGGGATTAAACTGGACATCCCTATCAATGTCCAAAAAGACAATCAGGGGAAAGATAGTAGTTTGATGAATCTTGTCATGGAAGCCACCAGAAACCAGGAGCGCTGCTGGAACTGGGTCGAGCACAAAATCAACACCCTCAAGATGGGGGTTAAATAAATAATTAACATTTTCAATGCTTCCCTAGAACCCAGCAAGCCAAAAAAACTCATGATCATGACTCAAAAAATCTCAGAATATTGAGGTTATGAAATGTAACCATGAACAAAGGATTGATAAGGTGGAATAGTCCATGGTTGAGATTAAGAAAAAGCTCAAGAATCTGGTCAACATTAGTAAAGAAGCCATGAGCAATAGCACTGAGGGGCTGGAAAAGATTTGTTGATTATAGATCCTTCCACAGTGACCCGTTGAAAGAACTTGGTGGAGATGATGTGGTTGCTGGAGACACCAAAACCATGGGACCTAGTTCTAGAACCAGGAGAAGAAGCAGTAACAAGGGTACCTCCAAATTCATCATGGAGGAGCTTGAGGAAATCAATAGTATTTCCATCCAAAAGAACAAGGATCTAGTGCTCTCGCTTAACTGAGAGTTGTTTTGCTTTAGCTTGTTTGTCTGTGTTTATTTTTTTTATATCCGTTCGTAGTTTCTCCCCTATTTTTCTATTGTTTCTTGTCGGATTGGCTGTTGGTCAGCTATTGTAAAACTTTAGGTTTCAGGTTCTTGTAAAACCGGTTTATCCTTATCAAAAATACTTGCATCCAAAAATATTAAAATAATTAATAGATGCAGCTTTACCATACCAAAGTTCATTAGGAGTAAAGGTAGATTTTACCTTGATTTGCACATGATTTAGAATGTAAACTGTTGTGTGAACAACTTCTTTCCAATTCTTATCTGGTAGATTTGCTTCGTTGAGCATTGTGCGAGCCATTTTTTTTACTATTCTATTTTTTCTCTCAACCACTCCATTCTGTTGAGGTGTTCAAGAAACAACATATTGTCTTTTAATGCGATGTCTTTCACAATAGTCTATGAATTCTTATGATGTAAACTCACCACCCTTATCTGATGTTAAGCATTTTAATTTTAGATCAGTTCCACATTCAACCATTTTCCTAAAAAAATTTAAATCTGTCAAATGCTTCAAATTTGTGTTTGAGAAAAGTGACCCATACCATTCTTGTATATTCATCCACAAAGAGAATGAAGTATTTTTCACCATTGATGGATTGTGTCCTTGTTGGACCACATAAATTTGTGTGAACAAGTTGTAATGGTCTTGTAGAAGAGTGTTCTTTAGAATTAAAAGATACTTTTGTCTGTTTACCTTTTAGACACTCTTTGCACACAATGTTTGTTAGTTTACTCAAGATGGTTAGCCTCTGACATTCTGATTCTTGCTGATTCAAACTAGATTATCAAATTTCACATGTCCCAAGAGCTTGTGCCACAACCAATTTTCCTCTACTTGACCCAAAAGCAACATGGCTTCATTGTTTTCATAGATTGTGGAGTCAAGCAAGTTGTAAACATTGCCAATTATTCTCAAACCAACAACAACAATTTTACCAAACTTATTTTTGATAGCACAACCCTGAGAACTAAAGGATACATTATAACCACTATCATATATTTGAGTGACATTCAACAAATTATGTTTTAATCCTTCAACAAAATACACATCATGGATTGGAGTATCATCATTCAGTGGTAATGTACCCTTACCTCTGACAAAGGCTCTTGAATTATCACCAAATAGTACAAAACCTCCATCAAAATCTTGCAAATGAAGAAATTTATTTCTATCTCTTGTTATATGGTGTGAACAACCACTATCCAACACCTAAATTGATTTATTATTTGACAAAAATGCAGTTTGTACAATCATTGATTGTTCAATGGTAGATACAAACTTTTGTTTCCACACCTTATCAGTGCCTTTGATTTGCATTGAGTAAAAGTATGTGCAAAGGTGTTACATTTAATACACTTCATAGTATTTGAAAAACCATATGCTTGTTTGTGTCCAAACATAGGAGTTCTATGCTACAAAAATCTGCAAGTGTTTACCTTATGGCCAAACTTATTATAGTAAAAGAAATAGCCATGAAAGAACCCGAACGTAAATGGTGTCATCTTGTTGTAAGCCTGAAATTTATTTCTATTTGCACGCTTATTAATTTGTTTTGATGATTCATCCTTATCATAAACTACACCAGTTAAATTTTTGTGCTACTTTTTCTTGCTCAAGATATCATTCAAATGCATGGTACTTTCATATTGTTTAATTTTTTCTTGCAGTATTATTGTTTGATGTTCTAAGGTTTCAATTTTCTTTTCTCTTTCTTCAAGAAGAGATTTAAGTTTTTTAGTATCCAAGTTTGAGTTACTTAACTCAACTTGTAGGATCTGATTTGATCTTTCATGAGAAGCTAAAAGCTTCTTTAATCTCTTGATTTCTTTGAGAGCACAAAGTAACTCTCCTTCAAGATCAACTTCACCTTGATCTAAATCATCAAGTTTATTTTATGTTTTGCTAATTAGACCTTCCTTTGAAGGGGTTTCTATCTCTGCCATGAATAAAGAAACTCTTCTTTTTCTTGAAAGAATTAAACTTCTTTTTAGGATTTCACATTTTCTTTTTGTAAATGTTTTTTTGGTTTTTCTTCCTCACTGTTTTGATCACTCAGAGGGAACTGAGCAACAAAGTGTCCATTTTTGCCACAATTGAAGCATTTGAAGGGAAATTTACCCTTATACTTCTTTTTTCAGTTTTCTAACAAGTATGACTTTTATAGCATCTGAAAGTTCAAATTCACTGTTAAGTTCTTCTTTCTTTTCTTCTCTAAAAGAAGTCTCTTTATAAGTGGAAGGATTACTACCAATCCTCATTTCATAGGCTATGAGGATGCTTTGTAAGATATCAAGAGACATTGTATAAAAAATCTTCTTTTCTTCTAAGGTTGAAACCTTAGTTTCAAATTTAGGTAACAAGGTTCTCATGACCTTTCTAACAACATATTTTTCGACAGCAGTTTCACCAAGACCTCATCTGGAGTTTACAACTTCATCTATTTTGAGAAAATAACTTGGAATAGTCTCATCTTCTTTCATTCTCAAAGACTCAAACTGATTCTTGAGTGCGAGAGTTTTAGATTCTTTGACTTTTGGATCACCTTAATAAATTGTTTCAAGTTTGTTCCATATATCATAGGAAGATGCACAATGCATGACCTTTATAAAAACATCCTTGGTGAGACCATACAAAAGAGCATGCTTAGCTGTAACATTTAATTAATATTGAGTTTTAGCATTAGGATCTAAGGGAATAGTAGTAGTAACAACATATTTAGTGGTCACAATATTTCAGACATTGACATCAACAGAGATCAAGTATGTTTCCATCCTGATCCTCCAAAAAAAAAAATTTATGCCATCAAAGAGGCACCGTCTTGTGTTTGAGCCATGACAATACTTTCAAAAGACCAAGAACAATCCCTAGGACAAACCTATACATAGGGACCTTATGCTCTAATACCACTTGTTGGAAGTGAACCGACTCTAAGGGGGGGGGTGAATCGGAGTCAACTGAGATTTTGACTTAGCATATAAAATAATTTACATAATAGATTTGATTTTATAAAAGCATATAGTTTTAACCATTGAACATGAACATAATTGAATAGTTATTTTATACTTTTTAAACTCAAACTATTGATACGAGAACAAAATTGAACAATGCATATTTGAACAACTTTAAACCTTGAATGAAACAATCAACATGACAAGTTTTTTGACTAGGATGACAATAATAGGGTAGGTTGATAAAGAATATCAAAGCAATCTAATGAGACAATGAATAGCATGTAACACAAGACACACATATTTGCATGAGTGAAAAAACCTCTTTGGGTAGAAAAACCATTCGTTAAGATTATCTTTTATTAATTCATAGAGCACCAACTCATTACACTAAATTTAGAAGTCTTAATACTTCAAGGAGAACCAAATTGTCTAGTCAAGTTACAGTCAAGGGTAACCTTGTAATTTAAGGATTGCAATCACAAGATTATCACTAGTTGGAATGAGTATAATGAAGCAACATATATCACGATTCCAACTACAAAGAGTATTTCAACATATCCTTCATATCTCTGTGTTAACAAACAAAGAGTTACAACTTTTTTTTTCAAACAAATGTCAATCACACTTAGAGAGAGTAAACTCAATCTCTAGTTTACAACTGAGAGAGATAACACACACCTTATCTCAAAAGAATTTTCAATCAATAAAACCATCTGATAAAAGATCTATATTCTATTTTGGATCAAAAATATCTTGTTCTTCCACACTTTAAAAAAATACTCCTATTAAAAAAATAGTCAATCTGTCTATCATCTCATCTTCAATATGTAACCCTTAAAATAGAGCTACCACACCCTAACTAGGGTTTGTTCAACTAAAACTGAAAAAAAAAATCTTTTTTGTTTTAACATAAAGAAACCAAACATGATATTATTTCCTTTGATTTTGATAACTAAAAATGCAACATATTGTATTCTTTATAAAAATATACCATGCCTATGTAACATAGAACACTCCATATCCTTTTTATAAAAGAAACCTTTTGTACTATCAGAGAAAATGGATTAACAAACCCAGCTCATACGAATAACCCATGCTTTGATTTTGAGATTTAAAAAAAAATGAAACTGAACCTTTGATAAATCTTTTATCACAAATACTTTCTTTGTTTTATTTTAAAAATTGAAATGGTGAAATGATAATACCTAGAGATAATGACATTTTAACCTATAGACAAGAATTTGTGAAAAGCAGAATGAGATCCCCATATATTTGGCCACAAATTCCACCATCTATGTTGTATATGGTTGTAGTTTGTCATATTTAAAACCCACATCAAGAAATGACTTAAACATGTTACTATAACTACCTTCCTCTCACCCATGACAACAGCCTTCTAGGGTTTGCAACATTACAACTAAAACAACAAATACCTCTTGTTTGTTCATTTAAAAGGAAATACCGAACCCTTTCCATATTGAAATATGTTTTAAATCCATAGCAATAAAATATTGAATCAACCAATGTTTAAGACATGTTACTTAAATGCCAACTCAAATCCACATCAAATATTATTTACTAGGCCCCACCGTAACATGCACATATTCAACAGAAACTCATAAGAATGACCGCTCATTTTCAACTCATTGTGTTGACTAATGATGTGGTTAGAATTAAATATAATTTTTTTTTATGTTGACAAGGACTTGTATGTGCTATATACAATGTGTTCCATGTAATAATAAACTTGAATATTTCATGCAACATACTATATAAACCACATTAAGAAGTGCTAACAAACATGTCAAAGAGGGATAAATTACTTTACATATACCTATCTATAATGCATATAGAGATGTAAATCTATATATTGAC
Organism: Cryptomeria japonica; assembly: GCF_030272615.1. Lineage (NCBI taxonomy): Eukaryota > Viridiplantae > Streptophyta > Pinopsida > Cupressales > Cupressaceae > Cryptomeria > Cryptomeria japonica. The sequence continues at coordinate 84,920,103 of NC_081415.1, forward strand.
TATCCTTGTTGTCATCAAGGACAACATAGAGACAAAAGAGTAACAAGTTGTTTCCTGGAAGCCCATTGTGATAGCTCCTAAACCCAAATGAAGCACATATCCTGATGTACTCTTCCTATCATTCACACTTCCTACCCAATCTCTATTTGTGTTACCAACTAGTCCAAAATCATTTTTTGTAGTATACAAATTACCATATGTTTTGGTGCCATTTACATACCTCAAGATTCTCTTACCTACTTGCCAATGAGTTTCCTTTGGAGTGTCCATAAATTTAGAAATCAGACTTGTTGCATGTATCATATTAGGCCTAGTTAGTATCAAATACATCAAACTTCTAACCAATATTTTTTAAATGGTCAAATGCAGATTGTTGTTGAAATATTTCTTACTCAATTTAAAACCTATGGCTATTGGTGTTGGTGTAGGCTTTCTATCATGCATTCTAAACCTTTTCAAAATCTTTGTTGCATTCTTTTTTTAGAGAAAAATACCATCATGCATTTTCTTTTCTTATATACCTAGAGAATACCTCAAAACACCTAAATCCAACATCTCAAACTCTCATTTCATGGCCTCTTTAAAATCAACAAGCTGAAAATTATCATCGCTAGTCAAAAATAAAATTTCTACATAAAAAACAACAATTAAAATCTTACCATCAACTACCTTGATGTAAAAAGTAGGCTCACCATCGCATTGTCTAAATCCATTTGTCATCAAATATGATTCAATATTGGTGCACCATTCCCATGAAGTAAAGAGTCATCTTTAGGATATACACATTGCATTCTTGACCCAAAATCTCAAAACTAGGATGATCCTCCAAATATACTTCCTCTATTATCACTTCATTCAAGAAAGAAATCTTAATTTCTATTAAAAATATTCTCTATTTGTGCTAGGCTATGATTGCAATGACCTCCCACAAGGTATCTATCATTGCAACTGGACCATATATGGTGCAATCACAACAAGAGAGTGCTAAAAGAGAATAGGTTTGACCATGTAGCAATAGTAATACAACGGAAACAACACAATGTGATGGAGGCAATGCATAATTAGACTGTTATTATATCAAATAATTCATGTACAAATTGGTTGGCAACATGTGAGCTTACAGATTTGGCACATAGGATTGATCACAACATATTCAAAATATAGTATGAAGGCTCAAGAAAGAAGGCAAGCCAACTCCAAACCTCCTAACCTATAGATTTATCTTTCATTTTTTATTATTATGATTCTCTATGCTCTATTACATTGATTTATATGATATAGAAGGCTAGAGAATGATTTGTGTTGGCTAAAAATGAAAACAATGTCGATGAAAAAGGTGTAACATGTAGAACAATAAGGTCGACCTCCACCAAAGAAATCCCTCTAGGAATTATGTAGAATGGATTGTGTACCTAAGGGAAGGTCAAAAACAAGCCAAGAAATGTTGGAAGAAACAAAATGAAGATTGTAAGCTATGAGAATGATCTGCAAGATCTCCATTAGGAGATAGGTCCAAGTAGTTCTGGTACACCAGTCAAAAAATTATCCCATATTTTCAGAAGCAATAACTTGCTGTAAAAAGATCCAAATATTTTATAGACTTAGGATAAGGTATACAAACATTTCCTCAAACAAAATCCAATTCCATAAGGTCCCATGAGAAAATTTGGCAAAATGTAGAATGAAATGTTGAAACTACAAAATAAAAAATAGAATATTTTTGGTTAATGCAAGATTGCCAGGAACTAGGGATGCTTCCATTACAAGTGTGGTTTCCATTGCACCAAAAGATCGACATACTAATGCCCGATACAACCACTAGACCTATAGAATCTACAGGAGGTTGTTAATCCATGTCACAAATCTGAGTGCTGCATTTCACAACACAAGGTGAGGAAGGGTGCACAACTTGCAACAATTCCCCCCCAACGCAAGTGGTGTAGGAGCACCTTCACAGTTTTGGCTTGTTTGATCCTGATGGGATCATGAATTGAATAAAGGACTATTGTAAGAGTCCAATTGTGTTTTTTAAGTTTCATTATGGTTTAGGTTTATCTTAGAGTTGTTTACATAATTTTTAAAAAGTTTTCTTTCCATTTTTGGCCTATAGTGCCTTGTAAGCCAGAAAGGGCATTATAGTGAAAATGTGTTAAAAACCTTGTAACAAGCCTAGAAAGGAATTGGAGTAGGCATATTAATTTATTTGATGCCATCTCAAATGGTTAGGTGGAAGATATTTGTCTTGTCAGCCAAAAAAGGACAAAGAGTCAAAAATTGCTAATGTTGTCAAGCAACATTTTGACAAAAAGTGAGAAAAGTTGTAAAATCACTCTACAAGGTAGTTATGAGTGCCATAATGGTTGGAATGGTTTGAGTGTGCCTATATAAGGGTGTGCTCATGTAAAATTCATCTTCTATTAGCAAATTAATCAATTAGAAACAAGGGAAATCATGAATCCCTATCCTAATCAAAATTTAACAAACAATACAATGGAATAATGCAATTAAGAAACAAGAATCAAAATAATTAAATCAAGAACGCCCTATTCTGTGACTATGTATTGCTTCCGTTGCTCTTCTCCTCTTCATGGTATGATGGCTCTCAGATATTGCATTGGTAACCTGCAAGTGACACAAAGATTCAAAGTTCGTGATTCAGAGAAATTGTGAGGATTGGATGCTCAATTTATAGATTTTTGGATGAGATTGATTGAAAGGTGGAACAAATTGATCAAGAGGTGTAAACTTAGGTGAGCTCAAATGAAAATTGATAGTTGAACTGTTGATTGTAGGAGTGAAACTCAATAGATTGAATAAAATAATGGAGTCAACTGATTGATGAAAGAGTTAACTGAATGAAGAAAAAGAATGATTGGAGGAAATAAAGAGGATGACATAGAGAGCTAAATTTAGAAAAAGCTAACTGAAAGATGAAAATAGAGATTGGAGAGATAAATGATTTAATTAATTAATTGATTGAATTAATTAATTTAGCATATGCTTGCACTTAGATTTAGATTATTAATTTAATCTTTGCATGAGATATTATTCAAATAATTGAATTTATTAATTCAATTTAGCATTTGAATATATTTAGAACTTTACTTTGATTTTCAATTTGGTTTTTGAAATCCTGCACATGTAATTGAATTTGCAAGAAATTAGAAGAATATGAAATTAAATGAAATTAGAATTTAGGGAACTAGAAGAATCAATTAGTTAATTAAATAATTTGAAGAAACTATTTAATTATGTAGAAATGGAATTTAATTAAATAATAAAGATTATTTAAATTAAAGGAATTAATTCACAATTAATTAAATAATAAATATTTAATTAATATTCAGAAGAGGGTTGAATGATTAGACGATTAGAGATAGATATTGAATAATTAGTAATTCATTTAAATAATAAAGATTATTTAAACTGGAGAATTAATCATAATTAATTAAATAATAAATATTTAATTAATATTTGGAAAATGGTGATAGAATAGGAAAATAGAATAATTAGTAAGAGTATGAAGAAATATGAAATTAGAAGAATCAATTTATTTAAATAATAAAGATTATTTAAATTGGGGAATTAACCATAATTAATTAAATAATAAATATTTAATTAACAGTTAGAAAATGGTTAAAATGATTAAATGATGATAAAAATGGAAAATAGAATAATTAGTAAGATTATGAGGAAATATGAAATTAGAAGAATAAGATTAATTAACTTAATTATATAATTATTTAATCAATTAGACAAATAATTAGTACATGATCAATGAGACATTTTTAGGTGTCTACATTTGCCCCTCTTTAAGACAATGTCAAAATGATGTTGTTTCAAAGAAAAATAAAAAATTATGCCCCAGTGATACTTAGGGTGTAATGCCCCCTCGAGAGATTGTTTGTGCATTAAATACATGAATGATCTCTCGAGAAAAGAAGAATAGATGAAAGATAGAAGAATAGTTAGTTGATTAGAGATAGAGATAAGTGATGTGAAGATTACATTGAGATATAGACTATGAGAGAATGAACCTTAGAATGAAATAGAATAATGTTAAATGATAGAAAATGATTTAGAAAGAGAGCAGAAAAGAATCAACAAACTAGCAATAAGAAAATGAGATGAAAATGAAATTGAGTGAATCATGAACCCGTGTCACATATTTTATTGTGTCAATATATATTCATCACTGAGCCTTATTATTGAACAATGGAGCTTAGCACATCAGGTTATAAGGAACCAAGATTTAAAGATATCTCATTGAAGAAACAAACATGTAGTAGACATGCAACAAACAAAGAAAAAGATAATGTCCATCTCGACTCCTCTAGTCACTTGTGGACATCCTTGAGTAGCATAGGAACATAATCTATCGCCAAATGATAAAAAGATAAAGACTAACTCAGACAAAATTCAGCAGCTATATTGACCTTGTGCCTTCGTTCTCAGTTGCTTGATGTGATGATTGATAATGTGTTTCTCAGAAAGTTGCAAACCCTGTTTAAGACTGACCTATCTGATTTCGAGTGTATCCTCTTCTGTTTAAGACAAGATAATGATCACTTTGATATGGATATGATACGATTGATAAGATAGTTTGATCAATTGATTGCAGATATTTGACTAGATAGTCGTATCCTTTGTTAACTTTGTGCGAAGTGTTTGCTGGATATCTGTTAGGGTATTTGTTTCTCACAAGACATTTTATTGCAAGTTTTTGATTGATTGATTTTCAAGTTTTAGTTCTTTTCCAAGAGCTTTTGCAATGTTTCTGAATTATGTGGATCGATATTTGAATGTTTTTGATTGATTTTTTTGGGATCGTATTTGAATGTTCTTGATATTTTTTTCAGGACGTTATATGATTTTTTGGATTTTGAATTTTTCAACATTTTTGGATTTTGAGTTTTTCAATGTTTTAGTATTTTGAGTTTTTCAATGTTTTTGTATTTTGAGTTTTTCAATGTTTTTGTATTTTTTCAGGACTTTATACGATTTTTTAGGATTTTTTCAGTTATGCCTCTAATGTGCAGACCTGTATGACATAATGATCTGCAGAATGTATGTGGAGACAAATGAATTTTTGACATGACCTATGTGAATGCAACATGCAGGATGAAGATGCATTTCCTTTTCGAACAAGGTTGACTGTGTTTTGCTTTTGCATTTGAATACACCAATTGAAATGGAGGCGCAAAACATTTCCTAGATAAACAGTCAATTGATCTCTAAGATCCTTCGAAACATTCATCTCAACACACTTAGTGACTAGGGTTTACAGATGGAGATGCGGAAAACTTCCCCATTGGCTCTTGAAACTTTGATCTTCTTTTGCCTATGTATGTGCAAATGCATTAATTCTTTCTCTTATGTTCACGAAAGATCTTTAGCATCCTATATGACTAGCTACATGGATTATTCTAACTTCAAAAGCATCCCGAATAGAGCCTCACTGCCAGCAAGCCTTGAGAGCTCTGACGAGGTTATAGACTGTAATTTCTCAAATATTTCTCCATTGCCAGTAGGTATTCATAGCCCTGATGGAGTTACTTGTAAGTTCCCTTAATCAAGCTTTTTATCGCATTTGTATACATGATATTTCATTTATATATCATTTCTCTTTTTGCCTTTAGGTGGATATTTGGCATAGCTCTTTTTCTTTTTATTTTCTACCCTTGACTTGTAAGTAATGAAACCTACTTGGGTGTGACAATTATAGCAGCACTGAAGTAGAATTTTAGATTTTTCACTAGTCATATGATCAACTAGGTGTCTAGAATGAATTAGAGATCTTATTAATATGTGAGATATAGCAATTGATAGATTGTGGGTTAACAAGTCTCAAATAGTGAAATCACTACCCAACCATAAGTAAAGCGTTGTCACAGGGTAATGTTGAGAATGAATGACCTTAGAACCTCAAAGACTTCATGTTCAAATATCTAAGAAAGGAGACAACCTTTGCTTCTCTTGGATATAAATAGATGATAAACTTGGACAGTTGCCTTGTTTTATTGATGCTGCTATATGAAATTGTAGAAACTTTTGCAAATGTGACTTCTAAATATGATGGTGCTTATATGCAGTGTAGTGCTTTGAATAAAATGATATGCAATGTGGAAAGTAAAACCTAAACTACATAGCCCTTAAGTATAATATCGCTTAAGGTGCATGTTTTTCATAGGGTTAGTTATTGAATCTCCCTCGATGGTAGCCAAATGATAGGCTCCATTGCCTATGACCCTAGTTATAATGAAAGGACCTAGCCAATTAGGTTTGAATTTTCCTGGCCTTTCTCGTTCTGCTAGGTTCCTTTGATTTTCTTTAAGTACTAGATCTCCCACATGAAAATTTCATGGGCGGACCCTTTTATTATAACTTCGTCTCAGTCTGTTTTGATATCCTTGTAAATGATTGAATGTTGTTTGTTGTTTTTCATCAAGGGTCTCTAGTTCTTGCAACCTTGCTACCTTGTAGTCCTCTTTTGATATAATGTTCTATAAGGATACTCTTAGAGATGGTATTTCTATTTCAATGGCGAGTATCGCTTCTCTACCATAGACCAAGGAATATGGTGTTGTTCCTGTAGGTGTACATACTCCTATTCTGTAAGCCCAAAGAGAGGGATTTAACTAGAGATGTCAGTCTCATCCTGTGTCAGTGACTACTTTCTTAAAGATTTTCAATATTGTTTTGTTTGTAGCCTCTACTTGTCCATTACTTTGTGGATAATATGGCATGGAAAATCTCTGTTTTATGTGAAATTTGTCACACAATTCTTTCACTTCCTGGTTTTTAAATGGACGCCCATTATCTGTAACAAAGCACATTGGAACTCTGTATCTACATATAATGTAATTTAGCATAAATTTTGCTATCTTCTTTCCAGTAGTGTATGTTAAAGGAATCGCCTCAACCCATTTGGTAAAGTATTCCGTAGCTGTCAAGATAAACTTGTGCCCATTGGAAGAAGCAGGGTTGATTTTACCCACTAGATCTAATCCCCATTGTGAAAATGGCCATGGTGATGTGATGGGTTAAAGATCTTGTGCTGGTGCATGAATAGGGTTTCCATACATTTGGCAATGTTTACACTTCGGTACATACTTGTAAGTGTCCTTTTCCATGGTTGGCCAGTAATACCCTGTTCTTAGCAATTTCTTTGACAATGGCGGACCGCTTTGATGAGCCCCACAGATTCCATCATGGACTTCTTTTAGAGCAAGGTGTGCTTTTTTCTCATCCATACGTCAGAGAAGAGTCCCATCGAAACCCTTTCTATACAAAGTATCATCTATAATGGTGTATCTAGATGTCTGACGAATAAAGGTCTTCTTTTGATTTCTTTACAGATCTGGTGACATGTGTTGGGTGTGCAAATATGTATATATTTCATTGTATGAAGGTGATTCTAGACCCACAATTGCACATACATATTCTAATAGGGGAGTCTCATATGCAGGTAGCATTAGTTGTTCTATGATAAACTCAAACTGAGTTTTGTTAGCAGGCATATTTAGAAGAGATCTTATGGTTGCCATTGCATCTGCTACTGTGTTTTGTATTTTTGGTATTTGTTCGAAGGTAATTTTGCTAAAGTGCTCCTTGTAATCTTCGACCAAGTTCTTATAAGGCATGAGTTTTTCATTCTTTGTGTTGTAATCATCATTGACCTAGCTTACAATAGACGTGTATCTCTTGTATTTTCCATTGTACAATTGTACGAAGCCCTATGAGGAGAGCTTCATATTCAGCCATATTATTGGTACATGGGAAATTGATCCTAAATGACTTAGGTATAACGTCCCCTTGAGGAGTAATGAATAGAATGCCTACTCCTGATCTATGACTTGTATATGACCCATCAAAGTATAACTTCCACATTGTTGAGGCAGTTAGTGTGAACATAGATTCATCTAGAAAGTCTATCAGCAATGGGTGACTGTCTTATATAGGAGCTTCTGCTAATTGATCTGCTATGATTTGTCCTTTGATAGCTTTTCTATCTATGTACTCTATATCAAACTCATTCAAGATCATAACCCACTTAGCCAATTGCCCTATCAATGTTGCTCTGCTCAATAGGTACTTGAGTGGGTCAAAGAATGTAATGAGTTGTACCTTATGACTCAACATGTAATGTTTGAGCTTTTGGGATGCAAAAATTACTGCTAAGCATGCTCTCTCTATGGGGGTATAATTAATCTCATAGCCAATCAGAGTCCTACTTATATAGTAAATGGCTCTTTCTTTTCCAGTTTTGTCATGATGTGCCAATAGAGCTCCCGGAGTTGAGTTCATTGCTGATATGTATAACAATAGAGGTTTTCCTGGAGTAGGAGATATTAACACTAGTGTGTTCAAAAGATAATATTTTAGATCTCAAAAGCTTCCTAGCATTGTTCTATCCATTTCAAAGTAACTCCTTTCCTGAGTAAATGTTGGAATGGGTGACACTTATCTGCCAACTATGCTATGAATCTCCTTATGGATTGCAATCTTCCTTGTAATCCTTTGAGTTGTTTAAGTGTTGATGGAGGTTGCATATCAATGATTACCTTGACCTTGGTAGGGTCTATTTTAATTCCTCTGTCTGATACTATAAACCCTAACAGTTTACCTGTTGTTACGCTAAACACACACTTCTTCGGGTTTAATATGACATTATACTGTTCCAACCGATCAAATATCTGTGTAAGAACTGCAAGGTGACTTTCTCTGGTTTGTGATTTAGCCAATATGACATCTACGTAATCTTCCACTATGTTATTGATCATGTCATGAAACAATGTTGTCATGGCTCTTTGGTATGTTGCTCTGGCGTTTTTGAGACCAAATAGCATCACATTCTAGCAGTACATTCCCCATGGGCATGTAGAGGTCATTTTATGTTGATCTTTTGGTGCAATTTTAATCTGGTTGTATCCTAAAAAACCATCCATTAAGGATAGTGTAGTCACATAAATCTGTCCATTTTAATTTAAATGAATATTTCGTATTTATTTGGTTAAAAATCCACAAGCCACCAGTTAATTAAATTAATATTTAATTAATTCATCCCCAAACATTCTTCTATTAATTAAATAAATTATTCAATTTATTTTAATTAATTCATTAAATCAAATTTCCAATCAATTAAATAAATAAAATCAATTTATTTAATTAAAATCCCCCTATTCCTCTTTTAAATAAATTAAATAAAACATTTATTTAAATCATTATCCCCACCCCACTTGCATTTTCCTACAAATGCAACTTGCACACATTTATTGAAATAAATGAATTTTTATTTTAATAAAATCCTATTTTTCCCTCACCCACCAAATCCACTTGCAAAAATCTCATCCCCTTCTAGATTCTTCTAACCCCTTCCTAATTAGCCTAATCCATCCCCTAATTATTGTCACATTCTTAAGCAAAATGGAGTCACTTCTCAAAGTCTAAAAGTCTTTGATAACCATTAAAGGCTTTCAACCTTCAACCACTTAATTCCTCAAAGTCTTTGATAACCATTAAAGGCTTTCAACTTTCAACCACTTAATCCCCAAAGTCTCCAAAAACCATTAATGGTTAACCCAAACCCTTCCACATGGTTAAAACATTTGTTTTGACTCAACCTCCACCCAACCCAAAGGTCTCATCAGGCCATTAATGCTTTGACCATGATTATCTCTTAATCATTTGCACAAAGGTTTATCCTTGGATTAACTCTTAATCTAGTGGATAATCTTAATTTAGGCCTGACCCTTAGCCTTTAGATAACTATGAGGTCTTCTCAGGCCTTTAATGCCTCCAACCTCTTCTTTCAACCCAACCCTATGTTGACACTTGTCACCATTTCATTGGTGCCAATTGTGCACATAGATCCCCAACTTTCAAGCTTGACCCTTGATTAAACCCTTCAATCTTGGCCATCCATTGCTCCATTTTTCCTATAAATAGAGCCCATTCCTTCATAATCCAGATCCTGAAAACTTGTATGCATCTAAGCTATAGACATTTTAGAGAGCATTTTAGCATAAGCAATCTAACATCTTATCATTTTGGTTAAAATATATCATTTTAGCATAGTATTAGCTTTTCATTTCATATTTGGAGCTATACTACAAATCTCAATCCTCCATAAGCATCCATAGTGCAAAAAGCTGCTGAGAGCTACACTATTTTGGAACTTGGAGAGGAGAGGAACAAGGGAGAAGGAACTAAGAGTATGTTAGGAGGTATTTGGAGATTCCTCATCATGTTTGCTTTGATAGTTAAATATGCTTGCATGCTTGTAGTCTCTCTTTTGGTATGCCTTTTTAGATTAGTTTTCGATTGACTAACACTAATGTTTTGTGTGTTTTGTGTTATTTGATCATAGACTAACCTTGTGCCATTTAGGAGGGCATCAGATAGCATCTCATTTCTAGCTGTGAGGTCAACTATCATGTCGATATTGGGTAGTGGGAAGTCATATTTAGGGCAAGCTTTATTTAAGTCTCAAAAATCTGTATAGATTCTGATGCCTCCTATGGGCTTAGTCACAGGTACTAGGTTGGATATCCATTCCGCGTAGTCAATAGGTCTAATAAAGCCTACATCCAACAACTTTTGTAATTCTATTTTAACCAATAATGTGATACTTGGAGGCATCTTTCTTAATTTTTGCTTGTAAGGTTTAACTCCTAGTATCAAAGGTAAGTGATGCAACACTAATTCAGAATCTAAGCCCGGCATGTCTGAATAGGACCCAGCAAAGTTGATAGGTTGTTGCTTGAAAAAATGAATGAATCTGTGTTTTTCTTCTTCGCTTAATGATATTGCTAGATGGATGTTATGTACAACTTCTCCTTCTGCTATGTTTACTTCTTTCGTTCCTCTGTAAGTAATGGTGAACTTTCTCTTTCCATTGGAAGATTACCCAAGTCACTTTTATCATTATGGATGGTTTGATCCTTATCTTCTGCTGGAGAAGTACTTTCTTCTCCAAAGTATGTTGTTCTATTTAGGTCTATGGCAAACCCTTCTTTATGATCACCTTGCGGAAATCCCTCTCTGAGTCCTAGGAATTCTGAGAGTGCTTCGTCGTTTTCAAACCAATCTAGCATTGGTTTTCCTTCTTGCCCCCAATCAATCAAGTGTGAATGTACTAGGGGTAAATCATTACTCCCTTCTTTAGTAGACTTGGATATCATGAAGACTTGGTTGTTTGACTAGCTTTGTGTATCTTCATCCTATATAAACCTAATTTGATTCCGTAATATTACACTTTCCGATGGGCTAGAATCATGGAGTGATAAGAATTCGTAATCATGAGAGTCTATCTCACTTTCAATATATGTTTCATCATATGAGTTATCATCACTTATTTCTTCTTGTTCCTGTCCCTGATTCTGTTGTAGATTGACTAGTCTTCTTTGAACATTAGTGATCCTTCTAAAGCCTGGTATAAGCCTTTGCAATCTTTCTTCATCTATTTCATTAGGTTGAGCCTGAGTTGCTTCTCATGGTAGAAGTAGTGACAATAACCATGGGTGGGATTCAGGGGGTCAAGGAAATCCTGCATCTGTTGCCAGATTAGCCTGTACCTTTGTGTCAATAACTACATCATTTTGTAACTTAGTGGTATGTTCTTGCAAGAGTTGTCTCATGTCTTCCCCATCTGATTCTGCACTTGGTGATGTAGGTACCTAATTACTCATTTGAGATGAAGATGGAAGCACCTATATGGACAAATTCCTGTGTGATATGTAATCTGTTGTTTTTCTTGGTCGATTTAGTATATCAAGAGTAAGTTGTCTTGCTTCGGTAATATGTTGTACATGCTTGTATCCCAATCCTTGATTCCCTGGATTATCATTAGGAACAACAGGTTCTAATATGCCTTGTTTCTGTAACCCAAGTCCTGTGGTACCATCATATCCATGTCTTTGGAGTATTTTGAATCCATTGCCATACTGATCTGTGTGTATTCTGGGTATTGTCATATGATCTTCTTCTCTATATATCCAATGGTTATAATCTTCATTCAAGGATTCTTCTTGTAAGTCACCCCATCTAATGAAAGAGCATGAATCTGTGTATCTGACAATTTCTTTTCCTTTGTCTCATTTTTGCACTATAGTGTGAGGTTTCCCAAAGGACTTAGGAGAAAGAGACAATTGTTTCCCATTTAAAGTATTTACAATAGATTACTCTCCACAACCCATATCCTTTATTTGTAAGGAGGATGTTGTAGGCATATCTTTTTGCATTTCTGTGATCTTTAATGTTTCCAATTATGTAGTGAGAGGTGCAGCCTGATTGATAGGTACCTGATTATCGACACTATCTTTCAGATAATTGCAATGTTGGAACGGATTTGGATCACCCTTTATGGTGATCTCAATACCATTGTATGGGAATTTGACACACTGATGAAATATGGATGGTACTACTTGCATGGTGTGAATCCATGGGTGGCCCAATAACATGTTATATCCCAACTCTTTGTCCAAGACTTGAAAAGCGACCTCTGTTGTTATTGGTCCTACATGTAGAGGTAATGTTACAATGCCTTTAGATGGACGTTCTTCGTCATCGTAAGCCTTGATATTCATCCTTTTGGAAGAATCAATGTGAAGTTTAGAATATCCCAGTGCTTTGAACAATTTTAAAGTACAAATGTTGAGACCAGCTCCCCCATCTATGAGTACTCATTTGATTCTTCTCTTGTGAATGTAAGCTTCAAGATGTAGTGGGTCATTATGAAGCAATTTATCATTAGGAGTATCTTGTTTTGTGAATGCGATACATGTTCCTTGTGTCAGACTTCCTACCATAGACTGGAAGGCTTGTTCATCAATATCTTTGTCCACTACTGACTCTTGAAGTGCTTTGTCTAGTATAACTCTATGATTAGGTGAGATACGCAATAGTTCGAATAATGATATCTATGCTAGAGTTTTCTTAAGTCGCTCGACTACATTGTAAGTCCCTACTACTAGTGGTTGATTTTGTGGTATCCCTTGTAAAGTTACCTTTGACCTGCGAGTAACCACTACACAGTCTCTATCTCTGGGAGTAATTGTGATTGTAGCAATTGTATCATTTGTATCATAGGCTGTTTTATCAAGATTTATGTTAAATCCCTCTTCATAGTCTTGATGTATATGTTTGACATCCATAATATGTTCTATGATTTCATCTTCAAACCAACCTAAGTGAGATGGTTGATCATGCCCCCAGTCTCTGAGACAAAGATTTGTGTCATCATCGTACTTTGGTGCTTCGGATATCATGCAAATTTGGTTGTCATCTTTATGAGTGTCTTGATGATGGTCCTCCTGAGTAGGTGTTTCTTGTGAATCATTATTCATTGTATCTCCTGAGCTAATGGCATGAATAGTGTAGCCATATGAGACCTTTGTGTAGTTAGCCATATTATCTTGGGTACCTGATGTGGTAGCTTTTCCTTTGTCATGCTTAAGAAAAGGATCTTTAAAAATTGTATGGTTCATGTTTGCTGAAGTCTTATCAGTATCAATTGTGATGTCTCCTTGGTCTATCATATCTTGGACCAAGTTTTTCAATTTGTAGCAACTTGCATTTTGTGACCTTTAGTCCTACGATAATCACAGAAATCATTATCATTCCACCATGTGGGTTTGAAAGGACTTGGTTCATACACTCTTACTTCACATAAAGTGATCATGTTTGTCTATATTAACTTTTAGAGTGCTGACTCAATTGGTTCTCCTAAAAGAGTGTTTACCATGGGGTATCTTGTGTTCGTGTTTTGTCTAGAATTTACATTTGCTGATGTTGTGTTATTCCCTGTATGTGGATTTGTTGACTGACTCATTCCCAAAGATAAAACGGGTTGAGTTCTGTTTATCGTTCTATCGTCTACAATACTATCATTGGTCACATTTTTGTTTTTCGACCAAAACTTAGATTTATCAATGTTGTTGGTGTTGCCATACTTAATAAGACCTTGTTATATTAATCCCTTCTCAAATTTGAGAGCCTTTTTCTGTGATTTGTTTGAATGTGGTTAGACATTGCATTTGTATCGGATATTTAATCTTAGGAATCAAATTTTCTATAAACATATCCACTTGCTCTGTTTATGGGATAATTGTCTTGCACCTCCTATAGAGAGCCCTCCATCATTGTATGAAGGATGGAAATGTTTCATTTTCATATTGTTTAGTGGCACATAAGTCCATCAAAGTAATCAAAGTATCAATGTTGTGCGAGAAATTTTCTATAAATTGTTCAGCTAATTCTCCCCATGATGTGATGGTTGGTGGTAAATGAGAAAACCACTCTAAAGCTAGACCTCCCAGACTTTTAGGAAATAGTCTCATTAGATAAGTATCTTCTAAGGCAACTTCTATACATGTTGTAAAAAATTCTCTGATATGGTCTCTACGATCACCTTTCTCACGATATCTATCAAATTTGGGCATTTTAAAATGTTGTGGAAAAGGTGGCATGTATAATGTGTGATCGAATGGGTAGGGACGTAAGTCCGACATTGTGTAGCTCTTTTTATCATTACCAATTTGCATGGTTGTCATCTGTTGTTGCAAATTATGTATTTGTTGTGTTAGAATATCTGTTGGTGTCAAAGGTATAGCTTGTGTTTGTGTATTTCCCACAAAAGGATTCATGGTTTCAAAACTAGGAGGTTGTTGGAATGTACCAAGATTATAACCTTGTGTGTTGTGTGTTCCACTAGGTACTGTAAAACAGACGATATGCAAACCTATGTTTGGTTGAGTTGTACTTGCTGTATTGGCAATACCTAGGTTTTCATTTTGATGACTATATGTGGATCCCACTTGAGGTTGGGTTGCACTTGTTGCTTGCATTTGAATAGGTGTTGAGACACTTGATATTATCGGTATGCTCTGTGATGGTATACTAGCATTGACCATTGAAGATGACATGCTTGTTTGAAAGTTTGCATTTGTGTTGACATTTGTTTGGAGAGGTACACTTTGAGGAAGACTGGATGTCATTGCTTGTATTTGTGTCAAGGGTGATGTTTGATTGTCATCTTGACCTAAAGTTTTCCTTGGTGGAAAAATCTTTGTGACATCAAAATCCTCAGGTAGTTTTGCCCCATTTTGTATTAATAGCGAAAGATACTTGTCCCTATCACTATGTATAAGTGCATCTAGGATCATGAGGACATGAGGGTCTTGTTGTGTAGACTCAATTTATTCCTTTTGTCAGATGTTGTTGTAATTTGTTTAAGGTGGACATTGTTTGTGTACCTGAGTGTTGACCTATTGACATGTCAATACTCCAAGTAGGGTTTATAGACTATGTGTTGTTTAGGTCCATTATTCCTTTTTCTTTCTAGGATCTTGTGACAGGCATCTAAAATTGCCTATATGAGGATGGTTCAATGCAAGATGATCACCTAACAGTAGACAGTAGACATAAATATGATGTATGAAAGACTATACTAGACTCTCGATTGAGGATTTTGATGTGAGACCTTTTTAGCATTTCTAGATTTCTCTAATGCAAGTCTTTCCATTTGTTGACGAAGTTGTTCAGCTTCAATCTCTCTATCAATTTTACAAGAAATCCTAGACTCAATGTCTATCTCGTATATGACTCCCATATTAAGGTGTGCTTCTTCTTAAATCCCAAGCTAAGTTAGCTAGACCATCAAAGATTTCTCATTGACTGCTGTTTGGAACTAGATTAGGTTGCTCAAAGGGGAGCAAACCATCACCTAGGAGACCCATGAAGGAACATGCTATGAACCTATAACTGATAATGGACTTAGACATATATGAGGTCTAGATGAAGATGTATGTGCTAATGCAGGACTATGCAACTAATATGGATGATAATGCAAAAGACTTAGGATGTAAGTGGGACTATGCAAGAGATGTATGACAATAATGAGGACATAAGTGGGACTATGCAAAGGACTATGATCAATAATGAGGAGGTAAGTGGGACTATGCAAAAGACTATGGATGATAATGAGGACGTAAGTGGGAAAATGCAAAAGACTATGGATGATAATGAGGAGGTAAGTGGGACTATGCAAAAGACTATGTGAGGGATTGCCTAAGGTCACAAGTATGTAAGGATTTTTTTTTTTTTTCGGGAATCAATTTCAAAATGGACTTTGTTTTTGGTAACTTCGTGTGTAGGACAATGTTTTGCATTTTTCCAAATCTGAGAACAATGGCTGGTAAGTGTGTATAGTTGACTGACTCAATTTTCATTCAATCTCAGAAAATTTGGAGATACATGGGATAGGGCTTGAACTAGCCCAAGGGACTGACTCAATACAGGTCTATCACATTGGTACATAAAAAAGCATGAAATACAATCTTAGGCTGGATAGTGGACACCATTCAGTGAGGCCCCCGCAGCAAAATACCAAAACAAGATGGACAGATACAGAGTCTGGCAGCACTGGCTCCACTCCACGGTAGACACTTCTCGGGCATGCCAATCTCTCTTACCCCGAAGATCCGAAGATCTTATGACTGAGGGATTTTTATCTCATAATGTAAGGTACATGAGGGGTATCTATGGGGTACGATCCACACTCCCGGAACCACTGAACGTAGGATTTTTGGTAACTAATTTGGTTCTTAGTATTAGGTTTTGAGGGATCCCGATCCAATGACGGATTCTCAAAGCAAGCCACTTAAGGCCCCCACATACATCAAATTCACTCAATACTCTAGCCACTTGACTAGTATATTTATATAGCGGCTCAAAAAAACTTCTCGAGAGTACGCTAGGAGAGATGATATCCCCAATGCATCCCAATTCGAAGTACCTTTGTGGGGTGATGAAATCCCCAGTCAAAGATACCCCTCACTACATAGAACAAAAAGAAAATTTGGATGTCGTTGTCACCTTCCTTCTTTCTCCCAAGAGCCCAATGGCGGGTAGAAAGTCAGTTAGTGCAATAGTAGGTCCACCCCAAACACAATGAAAACTTCTTTTCCCTTAAGAAAATGAAAAATGATTTAATCTAATGCAGCTTGATTCATGTTCATTTTATAGCCTAAATTTAGGTGTTAGATCCACATGTGCATGTCAATTTTAAACACCAAATCCAAGAATGAAGGCATACATGTCAATTTTAACCATTTGTTTGACTTTTAAGCACCAAAAACCAAGTGTAAGATGCATGCATGTCAATTTTTTCCCATGTTCATTTTAAGCACTAACAATGAAGTGTGAGATTATCCATGCATGTCAATTTTAACTGTTGTTGATTTTAAACACTAAAAATTGATGTGTGAGATGTGCATGCAAAATTATTAATCTAATCCTCTATATGAATCTGCCATAGGCTATAAATAGAAGATTAGTAGCAAAATAAACCAATAGAAAACAGAAACTCAAAACTTGATAGAGGCGATTACGTGATACTTACTGAGCGAATGAGTAAATCTGATAGAGAAAATGCGTGACGTTATCTGATTGATTGCGTAACACTAATAGGTCGATTGCATGACAGAATGCAGACAACAAAAAAAAAATTAGAAAAATACAAGAAAACTAAACCCGATTAGGAACCTGTGAAACCATTTGTGAAACCCTAGCCAAATCCCTCATTATCCATTCAATATTGATTAGATCATATTTAACTCTATAAGAAAGAACTAGGCTATTATATTTGTCTAAGGCCAGTTGTTCTTCCGAATCCTGTATCAATTTTTCTGCCTGGAGAACTTTTTGATATCGTTTGGCCTCCCTCCTTTGTTGTTTCGTCCTTCTTGCACCTAGAATTTTGAATTGAACTTTTCTTGCCATAAACTTTGTTGATGAAATCCTGAAGTAAAATGTAATTTTGATATTGGATTAACCAAATTTAGGATAGAGTTATACAGAATTGATAACAAATAGAAGAAAACTAAAACAACAATTAACCCTGCGGATGTGTGACACAGAAAGGGCGATTGTGTGAATTTGATAGGGTGATTGCATGACCTTGTCAGGATGAATGTGTGACCCCGAAGGGTCAAATGCATAATTATGTCTATGCGATTGCATGACGATGTTAGCTCGATTGCGTGACGGAAAATATTTCTTTGAAATTCGTGCAACCTGTAAAAAAAATGAAAAATCTACACAATCTGCAAAAATCACACAAAACACAGAAAAAGGTTAAATTTCTGTTAGTTCACGTCGAGTTCACCAAAATGTGCACATGCAAAATTCATCTTCTATTAGTAAAGTAATCAATTAGAAACAAGGGAAATCACGAATCTCTATTCTAATCATAATTTAACAAACAATACAATGGAATAACGCAATTAAGAAACAAGAATCAAAATAATTAAATCAAGAACTCCCTATTTCATGATTGCGTATTGCTTCTATTGTTCTTCTCCTCTTCGTGGTATGATGGCTCTCAGATATTGCATTGGTAACCTAGAAGTGACACAAAGATTCAAAGTTCGTGATTTAGAGAAATTGTGAGGATTGGATGCTCAATTTATAGATTTTTGGATGAGATTGATTGAAAGGTGGAACAAATTGATCAAGAGGTGTGAACTTAGGTGAGCTCAAATGAAAATTGATAGTTGAACTGCTGATTGTAGGAGTGAAACTCAATAGATTGAATACATTAATGAAGTCAACTGATTGATGAAAGAGTTAACTGAAGGAAGAAAGAAAATGATTGGAGGAAATAAAGAGGATGACACAGAGAACTAAATTTAGAAAAAGCTAACTAAAAGATGAAAATAGAGATTGGAGAGATAAATGATTGAATTAATTAATTGATTGAATTAATTAATTTAGCATGTGCTTGCATTTAGATTTAGATTATTAATTTAATATTTGCATGAGATATTATTCAAATAATTTAATCTATTAATTCAATTTAGCATTTGAATATATTTAGAACTTGACTTTGATTTTCAATTTGGTTTTTGAAATCTTGCACATGTAATTGAATTTGGAAGAAATTAGAAGAATATGAAATTAAATGAAATTAGAATTTGGGGAACTAGAAGAATCAATTAGTTAATTAAATAATTTAAAGAAACTATTTAATTATGTAGAAATGGAATTTAATTAAATAATAAAGATTATTTAAATTAAAGGAATTAATTCACAATTAATTAAATAATAAATATTTAATTAATATTCAGAAGAGGGTTGAATGATTAGATGATTAGAGATAGAAATTGAATAATTAGTAATTTATTTAAATAATAAAGATTATTTAAATTGGAGAATTAATCATAATTAATTAAATAATAAATATTTAATTAATATTTGGAAAATGGTGATAGAATAGGAAAATAGAATAATTAGTAAGATTATGAAGAAATATGAAATTAGAAGAATCAATTTATTTAAATAATAAAGATTATTTAAATTGGGGAATTAACCATAATTAATTAAATAATAAATATTTAATTAACAGTTAGAAAATGGTTAAAATGATTAAATGATGATAGAAATAGAAAATAGAATAATTAGTAAGATTATGAGGAAATATGAAATTAGAAGAATAAGATTAATTAACTTAATTAAATAATTATTTAATCAATTAGACGAATAATTAGTACATGATCAATGAGACATTTTTAGGTGTCTACAAAGGGCACTTGAAACATTGTAAATGGGTTGGTGATTGTATTGACTAAGTTTTCCTAATATGAAAAAGATAAAATTCCAGCTTTTAATGTGTTTTTATCTCTTTTAGAGAAGCAGTCTGTACTGTAGCACATTTGGTCCGTACTGTACCTTTTGGGAAGTGTTCATATTGGTTTCCCAATTTTCTCCAAGTGATAATTGTATTGGTTTTCCATTTTCAAGTTGGTTAACTAATTTTTTTTTCATTTTGGTGTGTTCATTGCCCTGTCAAGGGTTTGGGGTTTCAAAATGCAACAACTTGACTAATCCAGGTCTGGGCTCCCACCAAATGGATTTGGTCAAGTTGGAATGCATTTACATAGTGTATATGTGTTCATTTTGTACCAGAGCTATGCTTGGAAAGGTGAATTTGAGCACTTATTAGGCAAGTTGTCTAACTTGTCTAATATTCTTCCTTAATGCTCAAAATTTGGATTCTAAGTACCAAGTGTTGAAATGAACATGGACATAGGTCTGCACCTATCCTAAAAGCACTTTGAAGGGATTGGATCTCCAAACTACACCCATTTTGCATTGTAAAGTGTCACTGTTTGTGTAGGACAGTGAACTCCCTGTTTTGGAAAACAAAGTGGTATTCGGCATCAAAAGTGTCTTTGAGACTCTCCAAGCATGGAGACTTAGCCATATTTTTTTAGTGCAAGGTTAACTTTTTATGTGAAGGTTTATTCATGCTATGGTGTAGGAATTTTGGAAGTCCTAACCCTCTATTGTGTAGCAAAGATAGTGAAAACAATGAAAACAATGAAAATGACTATTTTTTATCACTTTCCCTAGCTAGCATGCTAAGTGTTTGGTAAAATGACAAGTGGTAATTGTTTAAAGAATTTTCTCCAAGGTATGGAAAAGTCTATTAGTCAGGTTAAGGCCTTGGTTTGTGAAGGAGTTGTGTATCTAGCATTGCAAGCTTGAAAACCCTCTTGAAACCCTACAAAAGTGCCATAAATGGTGGTTCGTCCTCATTTTGCAATGATAGAGGTTTAAACCATGAAAATCATTTATTTTGGAGGTTTTTTGGATGTCTCAAGTCAAATTCCATGGTGGGGTAAAGCATCGTTGCCTCCTACAAGCAATTTTCTTCCAATTAGCCCTCCACGGGCTAGTAGCCCTTTTTAGGCCTCAACACACAAAATAAGGAACCCGATTACCTTGAGCTCATTGGGTTTGGAGAAAATATTTGAAGGATAGAATAAAATAGCAAATAAACCTTAAGAAACCTATGTGACATCTTTGTGAAGCAATTTTGGGGTTTGAGACCTAGGAAGTTGGGTTTGAGCAAGGGAATCTAGGAAGTCAAACAACAAAATGAAGCAAGCTTTTGAACAAAACCTCTACCTAGTTTCCTAAACCATTTGGAGGAGCTTATGATGTTAGAGAACAATTAGAGTAATGCCCAAAGGATAGAGGAATGTGTTGGAAAGAATGAAATGGTTGGACTTAAACAATAGTGGATGAGTAAGGGAATGATCTCACTCAAAAAGGGAGTTTGTTTGGGAAGTTATGCATGAAGTGCTTAGCATAATGACCTCAAATTGATTTTAAAAACATATATGACAGTCATAAACAAGTCTTTTAGAAACCTATGAAACCATAAGACCCAATTAATCCCTTTGAACACTTTTCTAGCAAGCTCCCTATCATAGTGGTATCATAGCAAGGAAGTAGATCCTTACAGTTAGTTATGAGTTGTGAGAGTTGAAGAAAGAAGTTCCTAACAACATGGAGAGTAGATATGATCCAAGACAAGCCATTTTCAGAACCAAGTGCAAATGCAAGGGTAAAGTATGTAAGGTTGTAGTTGATAGTGGATCTCTTGACAACGTAGTCTCCTTGGAAATGGTGGAAAAGCTGAATCTACCAAGGATTCCTCATGAGGCACCTTACAGAGCATTTGGTTTGAGTGATGATCATTGGGTTGATGTCTTAGAGAAGTTTTTTGTTTGTTTCAATATTAGTTCTTAATATGAGATGGTAGAATGTGATATTATGCCCTCAAGAGATTGTCATTTGATCTTGGGAAGAAAATGGCAATATGACAATTGCACTATGTATGATGCCTATAGGAATGTTTATCAATTTTCTAAGGATGGCATGAATTTTACCTTGAACTCTATGAGGGAAGAAGATGATCCTACATGGCGTATGACAAGATTTCTAGGGTTGGTTGAGAGACTAGTTTTCCCTAAGCATAAGAATCACTAGGAGGAAGATGTTGAAGAAGCAGATGGTGAAGTGGTACACAATGGAGGTTTAGAGGAAGAAGTGACCCCAAGTACCATAGAAGATGAAGTTGAAGATGTAGATAGTCCATTCAGTGACTTTGAGAAGAAGATGCATGTTGAAGTGAAGAGTGAGCAGCAAAGAGTTGAAGAGGAACCTTATATGGCAATGGTTCTTGAGGATGAGCAGGGGTTAGAGACCAATGTAGCTGAAGAACATAGTCTTTATCTTGATGATGGAGTTGTTGAATAGATTGGACAAGAAGAAGACATGGTATAAGGGACACATGCACTTGAGAAGCCTATTGACAGGAAGGAGACAAAGATAGTTGTTATTGATCCATATGTTGCTACAAAGGTCTACATGCATGAACACTATCCAATTGGTATTTGTCTTTATGAAGGTGTCATGACCTTTATGGGAGAAATTCTCTATCCTAGGTTACTAATGCATGACACCAAGCACCTATATTGGTCCCCACAAATGAGCACTTCTCCTCACTTTGAGATGAAGTTCGTTGAGATTTATTATATTTATTTAAGAAGTTGTTCTTGGACTAAGCATTTATTTCCATGGTAGTTGATGGTGCCATTTACACTTTATGAGCAGCTACAACTATGTTGGATGTTGATTTTTGTAGCAAGACCTCGAGTGAAGATGAAGGAAGGAGCTTTTCATTTGGCCATGCATGATGAAGCCAAAGACAAGTAAATTCCAAAGGTCAAGATGAAGCCTATATGTTTTTTAGGTATCATTTGTTTTGCAGGTATCATTTCCAAGATGACTTGGAACTTTTTCAATCTTGGGGAGTATGGTGCAGGAGCACCTTCATAATTTTTGCTTGTTTGATCCTGATGGGATCATGAATTGAATAAAGGACTATTTTAATACTCCAAGTGTTTTTTTTAGGTTTCATTATGGTTTAGGTTTATCTTAGAGTTGTTTAGATAATTTTTTTCAAGTTTTCTTTCCAGTTTTGGCCCATAGTGCCTTGTAAGCCAAAAATGATATTATAGTGAAAATGTGTTAAAAACCTTGTAAAAATCCTAGAAAGGAATTGGAGTAGGTTTATTTATTGATTTTACACCATCTCAAATGGTTAGGTGGAATATATTTGTCTTGTAGGCCAAAAATGCACTAAGAGTAAAAAATTGCTAATGTTGTCAAGCAACATTTTGACAAAAAGTGAGAAAAGTTGTAAAATCACTCTACAAGGTAGTTATGGATGCCATAATGGTTGGAATGGTTTAATTTTTCCTATGTAAGGACACTTGAAACATTATAAATGGTTTGGTGACTGTATTGACTAAGTTTTCCTAATATGCAAAGGATGAAATTCTAGCTTTTAATGTCTTTTTCTCTCTTTTAGAGCAACACTCCGTACTGTAGCACATCTAGTCCATACTGTACCTTTTGGGAAGTGTTAATATTGGTTTCCCAATTCTCTCCAAGTGATCATTGTATTTTTTTTCCATTTTCAAGTTGGTTATCTAAAAACTCTTTCATTTTGGTGTGTTCACTGCCCTATCAAGGGTTTGGGGTTTCAAAATGCAGCAACTTGACTAATCTAGGTCTCGGCTCCCACCAAATGGATTTGGTCATGTTGGAATGCATGTAAATAGTGTCAGATAATAGTCAAAGTAATGCCCAAAGGACAGAGGAAGGTGTTGGAAATAATGAAATGGTTGGACTTAAACAATAGTGGATGAGTAAGGGAATGAGCTCACTCAAAAAGGGAGTTTGTTTGGGAAGTTATGCATGAAGTTCTTAGCATCATGACCTCAAATTGATTTTACAAATATATATGATAGTCACAAACAAGTATTTTAGTAACCAATTGAACCATAAGCCCTAATTAACCCCTTTCAACACTTTTCTAGCAAGCTCCCTATCAACAAGAGAGGGGTTTGAACCTATGACCAAGATTTGATACTACTTGTTACAAGCATGGTTGTCTTTGCACCAAAAGCTCAACTTGTTATTTCCCAATACAATCACTAGACTTATAGAATCCAAAGGAGGTGGTTAAGCCATGTCACAAACTTGAGTGCTGCATTGTACAACACAAGGAGACCAAGGGTGCACACCTTGTAACAACTCGTGCACCAATATATCTCATCATAATATCTCTAAAGCTTATTTTATATCCTTTGAAAACCAATCTTGTCTTATGCCTTTCTATTCTTCCTTTTGTATTGTACTTGGTCTTGGAGATGTATTTCACCCCAATGAGTTGCTTAATGAGAGAAAAGTGGATTAGCTCATATGATCTATTCTTCTCTCTTGCATCTATTTCTTCATCCATGGCCTATTGCAAAGAAAGGGAGAGACCTAGAGAGGGGATGGAGTGAGAAGATGAGATATAAAATAATAAAGAGAGAATTAGTAAGAGGGTACGAATGAAGAGGTAGACATGGAGGGTGTGGGAAACATATGAAAGGAGAAGACAAAGAAGTGAGCGAATAGAAAGAAGAGGAGGAGGGGGAGAGAGGTGGAAAAGTAGGAATAAAAGTAGAGTGGAGACAAATAGATAGTAGGGAGACATATAGAGGTAAAAAGAGGAGACAAAAATAGATGGAGACAGAGGGGTGAGATAGATATAGTGGTATAGATAGAGGTTAGTAATGAGACCTAGTTGGAGAAGAAGGGAGATAGGAATATAGAGAGGGTTGGATGGAGAGGTGATAAGATAGACAATTGAGAGAGAGAATAAGAGAGGAAGAGAGAATAAAATAAAGTGGGGGAGGGAGATAGATATGAGGGTAAGGAGGGGGATATAGAAAGGGAGAGCAAAAGAAAGGGAGGGAGACACCTAGATATGGAAGGGAGGAAGAATATGAGAGACAAATAGACAAATAAAGAAGAAGTAAGAGAGGATGGGTGGATAGATAGACATGGAGGGATTGAGAGACCTAGAGAAGGAGTAGATAGAGAGGTGAGAGGAGAGAGAGAAGAGAAAGAGAGAGATGATAAAAGGATAGGGGTAAGGGAGGAGGCCAAGAGAGGTGCAAATGGAGGGAGAGAAATAGAGAGAAGACATATAGAAATGTGAGAGACCTAGAGGAGGTGAGAAATGAGTAATGAGACAAGGAGGGAGAGGTATTGAGACAAAGAGGGAGGGAGGGAGAAACCTAGGCATGGGGAGAGAGGAATGGATAGGTAGTGATAAAGAGAATGGAAAGGTACAGGAGAGAAACAATAAGAGAGGGAGACATAAGATGAGAGATGAAAGGAGGTAGGAACAAAGATGAGGGAAAAGAGGGAAGGAATGGTAGAGAGCTTGAGAGAGACCTAGAGAGGGGAGAGAGAGATGTGAGAGAGACAAGAGAGGGAGAGAGATGATTCTAGAGGTAGGGGAAGATAAAGAGAGTGAGATAGAGAGCTATAGAATGATTATAGGAGCATGTTGATTACTAAAATTTGAGTAAGTCTAAAAATTATATGCTCTTCTAGAACATAGAATCTACATTATAACTCTTAGAGATTTGAATCCACTCTCAAACATCTTTCTAATATGTACATGAAATATAACTTAAAGTAAGTGAAAGGAAAAATACATATTGAAACTGACTTATACTTAAATGTTATATTATACTTGTGTCCAAACTATAAAATTTGACAATTGATGTAACTTCATGGAATTTTCCAATGCAAAATATGCCCTCACCAAATTGTTTGCATTCGATAAAACCAACCCTTTGGGTTAGATGACCATTTCAAGCTTGAGATGTGTTTTTATCAAAAAGAAAATTTTACTTATTTTTGGACATGCTCTTCATGAGGTTTACACGTGTTTTAATGAAAATAAAATAAATTATCATAGTGAACCTAATCTCTCTCTTAAGTATCTAATCATATAATTTTTTTCACATTTTTTATTTTGTTAAGGGTTCCATATTTAATTTCTTTTGTTAGTGTGTCTATTTTTGTCTAGATATGTCCACTTTAAAAATTAGTAAAAAATAATATACTCATTAAAAAATTAGCTAAAAAATTTAGCATAAACTACATGTTGTTAGCTAATTTCTCACCAAATATATCTTCAAATGTTTAAAAAAAAATTTACATTGTATGGGAGCCACAATAAATGCTAGGTTGATAGAAAAATGGTAAACACTTGATTATTTATTGAACACAATTGATAACATTTTATGCAATGCATGATAGGAAAGTTGATAGATGGTTACCAACCAACTGCAACAAACAAGCACAATGTAGTATTAATTATGCAAACATTATCCCCTTATTACATTGATCCTAAAAATATCAAATTCACCTTTCCCTAGGGACCCCCCCAAGGATTATGCAATAAAACATGTATGCTGGTTACATAATATGAATAAACATTTTTAGAATATTTTCTCTTGAAGAAGAAAATTATGAACCAAGTGGGGCTCCATCAAGTTGTCTCATAACCCTAAAAAATGTGTACTTTGAGCTCTAAACTTAAGATCTTAGTCCCAAACTCTCCAATCATTGAGTCTTGAATTATTCAACAATGGTCCCTAACAGATACAACATATATCTATCATTGTCTAATGACCATGAAAGGGTATAATTATCAATTATATACTCAAAAGATCGCTCAACAAAAATCCATATTGATCTCAACACCAAATCTCAAACGTGTCTCGAAAACATAATCTTCACAATAGATGTATTCTTTAAACCTATCAACGTTGACACTGAAGACAAAAAGAAATAAGAAAGACTAAAACAAAAAATGCTTCTCACAAAGAAAACATCATCTCTAAGTGAGAATATCCATAATATGTCACATTAATATTGGTAATAATATAAAAATGTAAGTCATTGGAGGCCTTATTAGATTTCAGAAAAACTGGCCCAAGCATAAGTATTTGATGATCCATCCAAACCTTCAAAAGTTTTGTCAAGTAGCATAGATTTATTTGAAAGCACAAAAAAATGGAATCTTTGTTCTCTTCATCTTGTTGATAGATGATGAACTATTGTATAAATGTTTATCCTAGTAAACACTCATGTCACCGATTCAAACTACTAGACTGATTCCACAAGAAACTACTAAATAAAGTGATCAAAGAATAATGATCTTGGAGTGCAATGATACTTCAAAATGTAAGAGAAATTTTTGATATGTATAGCCATGACAATTTTGATTTCAGCCAATGATGGGCCCATACACCATTCAACCTTATACCTCCCAATAATCACTCACAACCATCGTCATGTACCTACTTCATATTTATTTAGAAAAGAAAAAAGAATTACAAAATTACTAAATGAATATCTTCAAGAGAACATCGATTAAAAAGCTTCATTAAATTTACACATACTTTTTCTTCCTCCAAATTTCAAGGCACTTAGATTAAATTAAAATGACTATTGATTTAAAAATTTATCTCCTTTTTGAAAAACTTTTTTTAATGAAATAACTACCCCCAAAAAATTATCACATGAAGCAAAAAGTAACCATCAGTGGAGAACCACACAAATGTGAGAGTAAAATGGTTCACCAAATAGGTTTGTACCTCTTCCAAGCACAGAGTGTGGTGAAGAAAATATAATGCTTATTTCTCCCATATGTCACCCATTCCTCAACTAACAACAAAAGTAAATGAGAAACAAGATGATTGACCTAATTTAGTGGAATTCCTATTTGACTAGGCCATTGTGGAGACATTTTTTTATAATTCCTTCTCATCAAGCTTGAAATCCCTTATGTTCTCTTGATCTATGCCTAGTACAAACTAATAAATAGTTTTCAAGGCTCGCAAATCTCTACGGCTTCCTCCACCTCATCAAAGACTAGAATGGTCCCATGTAGCTCATTAAAACACCAATAATCATCTTGTTAATTGCACAACTCTATTGTAGTGATTGGACATGAATTATCTCTCTAGTTTTAGTTCCATCTTCCTTATGTTACAACATAATTCACTTGAAATATATTCAAATATATATATTTGTAAATATTCAGATATATATAATAGCCTTTATAATTTTATGTATTAATCATAATAAATAATTTCCTTTATCTCCTTCCAATAGCTTTCATTGTTATCTCCTTGCAACCCTTGAAAAATATAGTTTCCTTTTGTCTTCTCAATCCACTATAACTACCATCTAGCACACAATGATCATAAGTCTACCGTCTACATATCTACAACATGCCTTCAAATATTTGCCATACACTTCAAGAGGGAACAAGAACTTCTACAAATCATACAATAAGAAAGAGATCACTCCATCTCTCAAATGCCATCTTCACACTAGATTCAAATGCATTCTCTTTCTTCTCTTTAAGAACCAATCATCTTAAAGTCATGCCCAAGCATCTGCTCTGATACCATATGGTGGAAAAATGGTAGACACTTAATTATTTATTCAACACAATAGAGAACATTTTATACAATGCATGATAGGATAATTGATAGATAGTTGATATTTAAACAATTCAACCAACAACAACAATTAAGTGTAATGTAATACTAATTAGGCCAACATATGTTATGTTTTTTCATAAAGACATGACTACTTTTTGTGGCCTCCCTTTTTGAAACCCTTTATCTCTGCCATTTAAAAAAAAAGTCAGAAGTTTAGAAAGTAGGTTCGGAGCACTACAACTCTTGTTCTTGTTGCATCTTCAAATTTTATATTTGACTATGTTCAATTTGTTTTCAAAGTTCAAATTTTGTTGATTTGAGAAAAAAGTGGTATCTTAAGACCCCCTTCTGGTACCAATTCTTAAGTAGTAGCTTGATCCATTTAAATAGGGAAATGTTCCAATTTATCATTCTGTTATTACACTTAAAGTAGTAGCATGGGGATAAGAGGGAAAACCTTTCACCTCCTCCACTTCTACTAAGAATTTTTCTTTTTCTCTACCATATGGTATACTTCTAGCTAAATCAATTTAATAACAATAAAAAAATTGGTGATTCTCTTATACAAAAATATTTATTAATAAAATAAGATAAATTGATTTTCTTGCAATAATCAATATCTTTTCTTTTTAAACATTGAAACTTGAATGATAAATTAGAGATAAACGAGTTAAAATATTTAATAATAGTATTTAAAAAGAGCATCGTGGCATATAGAGTTTCTTTCTTATAACTCTTGATGACCTTATTGTTTCAAATCCTTTTCTTTGAAAACTTAGTTTAACCTTTTATATTATTTATTAGTCCCTCCCTTTAGATGGAGACTAATGTTTTCGCCTAGCTATTTTTTCAATTAGTTGTTACCTCAACACTGCCAACGTTTATATCCTATGATCGGTGTTGATTTGTCCATTAAACTGATTTATTTCATTATTTCTGCTTTTTTCTCATCGGTTCTTCGTATGTTTGCTGGGGTTTCATTTTTAAAAAATGTGGAAAATTCATTCTCCACTTTACATGCGTATCCTTTTCTTCCATATTTTAGATTTTAAACAGTGCATGTGTCGTGGCTGTGCTTATTGAACAATACACGTGTTGTGACTATGCTTCCACATTTTGCATTTTCTACTAGATAGTGCAGTGTGGCCATGCTTCCATATTTTGGATACATGTTTCCGAGGGCAGGTGCGACTACATGGAACTATTTTTTCTGGTTTCATTAGTGCTCACAACAAGTGCAGAGCTAGATCCCTATCTGTATTCTGCATAGCACATATCACCTGGCTGCCTTGTATAATTAACATTGGCAAAAGTTGTGGAGTTTGGCCTTACACCTCCTAGTTGCATTTGCTTGAAATATTTTTCAACATGCATTCTAGTATTGCAAACGCTATTCAGACTCCATTCTTACTTTCAGCTTTTACTAAGCATATTAGTTTGCAAATTAGTTAGCCTTGTCTGTGCTTCCACATTTTGGATACATGTTTTGTTGTGTTGCACTTCAGGTAGTTTAACCGATTGTTTGTGCTTCCAAATTTTATTATATTCTTGAAATAGTTAGTTTTGAGAAGAAAATCATTGTAACTTCTGTTCTTACATTAAACACCTTTCACTGAACAAATTAAACAGTTGTTTGCAGATAAGCAGAGAAAGAGTTTATTTTGTGCTCTAATCAATTGTAGTATGAATTAGAGTCTCTCTATGAGATTAGCTGCACTCTTATTGTAGACTCCATTGCCCTTACCGTAATATGTAAGATTAGCGTTTCCATGATAACAACATTTCTTAAGCAATTTAGGGTTTCGGTCTTAGCGCAAGTTTAGGATCTCTCATTCAAGCATTGAGTGGAATGAAGTGCAACTTAAACTGAAATGAAAACTTGTAGAGAATTTGCAAATTTTTCCCTAGAAATTGCGCTCAAACTGGCATTGGGAATATTGAATAAGATAAAGGAAAGATTCTACGTAGGGCGCAACCACAGCTTCACAATAATTTTTTTTCATTTTGGAATAAATTCCACCAGGAGAATCATGGCATAGATAGTGTTCATTTACAAATTCACACTGAGAATGGAAAAGGCATATGGTTCCCATAGATGCATCCAATTTAGAATCTGAACACGAAGAGGCACAGTGCAGAGTTTTGTAGGATGCTGCTTGGGAATTGATTAACATCATATATCATGTAGCTTTGTTTACTTAAGCAGAATTTATTATGTCCACTTTTTCAATCCACAACTATTTATTGAATGGACTAGAAAGCTGGTAGACTTTCAGTTTTTAGTTAGAAATGTATGTTAAATTTTAACTTTAAGAATAAGGTGTCTGACTCTTTTGTCCTCTAGTTGAGCAACAACTAAATATTTGTGCTATCTAGTTAAGCAGCGGTTGAGTCTTATGTGCCTATTAGTTAACTCCACTAATGGAGGGATGGATTAACTAGTTAGCTGCCACCAATTTAGGAATAATTACCTATGATTGTAAATTGACAGTTTTTGATGAAGTTGGAGATCGAAATGTAGCTAATCCTAGTAGCCAAAATGCACACACACAGCCATGGGGTAAAACACACATTCAGAAACAATAATAAAAAAAAAATTCTGTATTAATTAAATCTTAGAAATGTACTTGCCTCATAGGAATGCAGTCTACTAACCGGGATCTGCAGTCTTCTCCTTGACCTCAAACAATTAACCATCCTCAATGAAGCCATAGTTTGTAATCTTCTCGATCTCACATTACATGGCAATAGACCTTTACGCCTTACGAATACTACATCATTTTATATCCTATAATCTCTCAGTCCCCAACTAAGGAATAACATTTTTCATTATTTTTCCATTCACTCCAAGCTACTTTACCCATACTTAAGTGTTTGTTTTATGGGAAAATCGGTTTCAAATAGGGAAATGTCCCAGCCAGCCTAAAAACAGGCTTAGCCAAGAATAGGATGCTATCAATCAGTCATGTTCCATGGTTTAAAATAGATAATCCTATCAAGATTGCAGAAAAAATATTACTGATGATCTACTCTAAGCCGCTAGCGTGGAGGAATATTAAGGTCTTTACCGCAGCATTCAGTTTCTAGTAGATGTAGCATGGCTAGGAAATGAAGTGTAACGGCCTGTGAGAAAGACTGTGACCCAGCAAAAGGATGAACACATGTCAACAGTCAAAACATAGTTGCCACCAGCAAGGAAACCACTCCCTAGCCTCAAAGCAGTACAATTTCAATACCACAATTAAATGGAATGCCTCTACTAAATGCATAGGCTAATTTCCTCAAAGTCAAACATGACAATTTAATCCAAATGCTTATTAAAAAATGTGTTAGTCATTCATAATTGCATTGAGCATTCCAGATGGCTCCAAAGAGGTTTTTGTATCAAATAAAATATTGTAAATATTTGTCTCAAGCTTTAAATGTTCAAAGAAAACCGTAAACCCTGTGAAATGATTGTTTTGGTTTGTTTGTTGTTGTTAGTTCTTTTTGTTTTGCAACAACATGTATGTTTTAATATTATTGGAAGTATAATATAAACATATAGATTTTAGAAGTATAATATAAACATAGGGTTTTAAACTATATATCAAAAGACTTTAGATGAAATAGTTGAAGCATAAGTTTGGCACCCATAATAAACATAGCCTCCATGACATCCGCTTTAAGGGATACAATAGAGATATAGTCTTTCTCAGTTACAATAGATAGATGATCATCCTATAGAGGTATATTTTTTTGTGTAGAATGTACATATTAAAATTTATAAATATTTTCATCTATTTTAAAATATCAATTATCAATTTATAGATAATGAATTAATAGACCATTGGCTCCATGCCATCTTCTCATTTAGATCAATATTTTGTTATAATAACTATAAGTCTTGGCACATCATATAGGCTAGATGAACACCAAAGACTTGTATCCATGCACATCATTTATTGAACTTAAGTCCATTTCAAAATTATTTGAAATTGGTAACATTTATATAACATTAGAGTAGAAGCATGAAGGGAAGCTAGATAGAAGAGTCAATGAAAAATTTGTCTCTGTAAATTCTTCATTGGCAATAGGCTTTGTTGATAGTGAAGTATAGTGGTGGTAATGGTCATTTGAATCACAAACAACCATGTGTCTCCATTACGCTAGGTAGAGATATGCCTAACCATTTATATTTTTTTAATACCTAAACATGAACATATTTCAATTATTAAAGTTTATACAAGGTTAATAAATTTCCTTTTTCATATTTTTTGAAGATTCACCCCTAAAAGAGTGAAGTATAGTGGTGGTAATTGCCATTTGAATCACAAACAACCATGTGTCTCCATTACTCTAGGTAGAGATATGCCTAACCATTTATATTTTTTTAATACCTAAACAAGAACATATTTAAATTATTAAAGTTTACACAAGGTGAATAAATTTCCTTTTTCATATTTTGTGAAGATTCACCCCTAAAAGAAATAAAGAAGCTTTGGCCATATGGTAAAGTTAATAAGGAATATTAATAAGGTTTTGAAGGTGTTGGAAAACTAATAAGACAAGTTATTGCAATATGTTTTGAATTATATATTAAACATATTAGATATTATTGCAATTTATGCATCTGCCTCTAATAAAGATTAGCTTGTTGTCAATTTTAAATAACATAATTTAATATCATCAATATTTTTCATCATAAGTTGCTTTTGATTACTATTTGAGAATGTGGCTACTATAGGAAATAAGATATTGGACACTCAAATGTAGAATCTCAAACATTGTGATTGTGAACAAAGGTTGGACATAGTAGAGGTTGAGGACCAAAACATTCTCTTGTAAAGAAAATCATTGCTAGAGGAACTAGCTTTTGTAAATCTACAACTTTTGTAAATGTACTTGCATCCCAAGTCAAGCTATGTGTGGCATTCAAACCTAAAGTTCTTGAGTCCTACAATACTCAACATGATAAAAATATTCTAGAGAGATAATTCTTTTATGACATGGATGAATTTCATTTCTTATTATCTTTCTTTTTTCGTTGATGATTTTATTGATAATCCTTAAACAAGTGTCACTTAAAGATACTTATCCCCATTCATTACCAAATGTATAATTCCATATTGAAAATTTATAAAGAGAATATAGATGGTCTTACTCACATCAACTACAATTAAAAAAAATCAAACAAATTAAGAAACTTGGCATCAGTAGGAACACCCATGTTTGAAATATTTCTTAACTCTTGAAGTAAGCATGATAAAACATCTAGGTTTATAAATAAGAAATGAAATGATTATTGTTTGTTCATGACATGTTTTATTAGATGGTTTTCAAACTATATTATTTAAATTATATTTTGATTATCTTTACTATTACAACTTATCAAATTGCCATTAGTTTTTATATTCAAAGTCATACTATATACTCTAGTCGGTTAACACTACCAAATCATGCAGTCGGTATACATAGAGAACTCAGTATGAACAGTCTAGTTGGTTATAGAGGAAAGCAGTCACAGAATGTAGTATACACTGAGCTGTCTACCAAGTATCTTTTCATGTCTACCTAGCAGCAAAGATGACACATCGAGTTGATATACACCGAGTGAAACGTGTTACTAGATTCATTGAACCTGGACATGCATATGAAAACGTGTTACAAGATCAAGGCACATCTAACCATTATCACATTGGAAATTGCACCAGAAGATTGTGTATGATTTCAAGATCAATCTAACCAATGAAATATTTTGTATAGTTATTCATTCGATAAATCATGTTTGTAAGATTGAAGCAATGAATTGGATCACCATCTTAAGAGATCAATTTATACAACATGGGTTAAGGGTGTATACATGAGTGTAAGAAGACTATTACAGAGACACAGAGGTCACCGAGAAGGTTTTCAAAGAACAGTCGATGAACAGAGTAAACAGAAGGGTTTACCAAGTCACTATATGGGTTACTGAGGTATGCTATAAGCAAGGTAATCTATTCTGAGCACATAGAATCTGTTATAACATTTCAGATGTAAAGTTGTAGATATTTGTAATGATTTTATTGTAATATTGTGAAGTTGTAAGAGAAACCTTTAACAGGGTAAAAGACTCTAATCAAGTCTATAAATTGTAAAGCCTCTAACCAAGTGCAACATTTAGATTAAGTGTTTTAAAATCCTTTAGCAAGGTAGATCTAACAGATATTGTTACTCCTAACAAGGTAAGCTATTAGAAATAGCTAATATGTAGCTCTAACCGAGCACTCTTTATTATTACAGTAGTGAAGTTGTGGGTGCCATCCCCACCACAGTTTTTCTCTCTAACCAAGAGTTTCTGCGTAACTAAAATATATGTGTTATGGAGTGAATCATGTATGATTGTTATCTATTTGTTTTAACTTTATTTTATGGTACTGCACTATTCTATTTATGCATAACAATAAAGTTATTACTCAAGAAAAATTTTGGAGTACTGATTCACCCCTCCTCTCTCAGTACATTATCTTTCCATATTGGGCCTAACAATTGATATCAGAGCTTCAATCTTGAAAAAGGGTTTAACCGCCTAAAGAGAAAGATCTCATCAATGGAAGGCTACAAACAATCTCAGAGGATTGTATATCTGCAAGAAGAGCTGGATCATGCTAATCAAGTGATTGCAGACATGCAAAGGCAAATGCAAAAATCTCTAAAAGTAAGAAGAAGATTATCTAATGATTTGTAGGCTTCTCAAGAATTAGTGGAACAAATTGAGACATCATCTAAGAATAGTATATCTGAAGAGACTGAAGCAATGATTGGAGTATTGAAAGAAAAGAACAAAGCACTGGCTGATCAACTAAAAGCAATGAAAAGAGAACATGAACATTTCAGCACACAAATCACTAAAAATATAGATGCACTAAGGACAGCTAAGGATAAAGCAAGAGATCTAGAAAGAGAGAAACAACAACTTGAAGTCTTAGTATCTGATAAAAATGATAAAATCATAAGGTTGACTAGGATTCAACAAAATATGACAGATCAACTAGGTTATGCACATCATGAAGCAATTCTGAAGAATGATGAAAATCAAGCATTGAAACTTGAAGTATCAAGGTTGACCGATGAACTTGAAACAGAGAAGAAATCCAAAGAAACACTGAAGAAGAGTTATGAAGCATCAAAGATGTTGAATGAGGAACTGAAAACAAAAAGACCCAACAAAGATGCAGGACTTGGTTACAAAGGAAAAGACTCTACTGAGAAAGGAATTCATACTATCGAGAGAGGAGAATCATCAAAGCAAGCTGGAAACAGGAATAACATCAAAAGAAAGAAGCATATTTGCTACTGCTATGGAAATCAAGGTCACACTGCCAACATATGCCAAATTAGAAAAGGTAAGCAACCGAATATCACTAAGTCCAAAGGTTTTTGTTACAATTGCTATAAATATGGTCACACATCTAATCAATGTAGGACAAAGTCTGTTAATAATTATTAAAAGGCAAAATTCAAAGGGTTTTGTAGAAACTGCAATAGATATGGACATAGTACTTAGAAGTGTTGGCTTAAGAAAATGAACTACATGTGGTCTACACACCAAGCAAACACTAGAGGTTACCGAACTCACACAGATCCTTATCAACAATATGCAGCAGTACCATGGGATTACAATACAAGGATATGGTGTGAATGTTGTGGAAGATATGGACATATTAATGCTAACTATTTTATAAGGTTTGGAATGAACAAATGAAGATCATGGAGAAATACTGATACGGCATGTTTTCATTGTCACAAAGTTGGACATTTAGCTGGAGATTGCACAGATCAACCTAGAATAGACACTGAATAAATAAAAGGCAAATTACAGATGATTTGGAAAAAGAAGGAAATTATGTCAAATGAAGAAAGCACCTTACCTACCAAGTTAGGTGCACCTATTCCAAATTAATCAGTAAAGGTATTAAGGGACTGCATTCTCTGAAGGTTAAAATCATAACAGTTCCTGTAGTCACATAAATCTGTCCACTTAATTAAATGAATACTTAGTATTTATTTGATTATTTAACCATCAATTAATAATTAATTAAATTAATATTTAATTAATTCATCTTAACCCTATTCTCCTATTAATTAAATAAATTATTCAATTTATTTGATTTAATTCACTTAACCAAATTCAGACCATTAATTAAATAAATAAATCATATATATTTAATTAAATCTTCTCTCACATTTAAATAAATTAATATTTATTTAAAACCCCCAAAATCCCACCTCTCACATTTAAATAAATAAATCATTTATTTAAATCACCTTTATCCTCCACCCACTTGCATTTTCCTACAAATGCAAGTTGCACAATTATTTTAAATAAATAATTTATTTAAATCACCTTTATCCTCCACCCACTTGTATTTTCCTACAAAAGCAAGTTGCACAACTATTTTAAATAAATTATTTATTTAAAATCCTATTTATCCTCACCCACTTGAAACCTTTAATGGTTTCCCTTAAAGTAGTCAAACTTGATGGCTTTAAAGTCTTCAAACTTGATGGCTTCCTTCTATAGTCTTCTTAAGACTTTAATGGTTTTCCTTAAAGTCTTCAAGCCTTTAATGGTTTCCCTCAAAGTCTTCAAGCATTTAAATGCTTTATCTTCATTTTCTCATTTAAATAAATTAATATTTATTTGAATATTTATCCAAATGCAAATTACACCATTTAATTGAAATAAATGATTTTATTTTAATTGAAAATACCAAAATTTCTCCCACTTGCATTTTCCTACAAAATCCACTTGTATGCCTAAACCCCTTCTAGATTCTTCTAAACCCTTCCTAATTAGCCTAAATTCATCCCTTAAATATTGTCACATTCCTAAGCAAATTGGAGTCACTTCTCAAAGACTCCAAAGTCTTTGAAAAGCAATTAATGCTTTGTGTGTTCAACAAATTAACCCTCAAAGTCTTGGATAACCTTTGAAAGCTTTCAACCTTCAACCACTTAATCCCCAAAGTCTCCAATAACCATTAATGGTTAATTCAACCCTCCCACATGGTTAAAACATTTGTTTTGACTCAACCTCTACCCAACCCAAAGGTCTCATCAGGCCATTAATGCTTTGACCATGATTATCTCTTAAACATTTGCACAAAGGTTTATCCTTGGATTAACTCTTAATCCAATGGGTAATCTTAATTTAGACTTGACCCTTACCTTCTAGATAACCATGAGGTCTTCTCAGGCCTTTAATGCCTCCAACCTCTTCTCTCAACCCAATCCTATGTTGACACTTGTCACCATTTTATTGGTGCCAATTGTGCACATGGATCCCCAACTTTCAAACTTGGCCCTTGATTAAACCATTCAATCTTAACCCTTCATTTCCCCATTTCTTCTATAAATAGAACCCTTCTCCTCAAGCAAAAGAGAAGCATTTTAGAGTATTGTTGTTATACTAGCATTAGCATAGAGCTTTTTCATAGCATCACTATCTACTCTTGCATAGTATTTGCTTATCATATTCAACCATCTTGAATCTCCATATGGCATCCATGGCTAGTGCTAAAAGCTGAGAGCTACACTCATTTGGGACTTGGAGAGGAGAGAAACAAGGGAGAAGCATCAAAAGGCATCATGGAAGCATCTTAGGGAGGCTCTTCTCCTTTCTTTTATTTTGTTAAACTTCTTTCATGCTTTTTGAAATCTCTCTTGATATGTTTGGAATGGTTTTTAGTTCTTTGTTTTGTTTTTATGGTTGAAACTAACTTATTAACATTGAACTTTGTTGTTGCCTTGTCCCCATTTCCATGACATCATTTGGTGAACCTGACGTGAATCCAAATACCAAAAAGATCAACTTTTTTTTTTTTTTAACCAATAACATGTTTGAATGTTGAAAATGTCACACAGGTTGCGCTTTTGACACTGTTTTGGTGCATTTGACATTATTTTGGCGCTATTCACCCTGTTTCAGTGCTTTTTCCTTCTTTGTCTTTCCCTTTCTTTTAGTGCGTTTGTGTTAAATAGTGCCTCTGTTCAAATGCAGACTAGCGCTATTGTAACAAAACGTTGTACAAATCACCTTGTAACAAAAAAAAAAAAAAATTAGGCTTGTAGAAGCCCACCAAATAGGCGGATTTTACTAACTATTTTTCTCTTTTGTGCAGATTTAAATTAGATTAAAAAGTAGATTTATATTTTTTTACTAACTTGTTTTTTGAAGTTGGTTTTAAAAATGAATTCACTTTTTATTTTGGTTTAAAATTAACTTCACATTTCAACTTTGGGCTTTTAAAAAAAGAATCACATATTTGTTTGGGGCTCTTAAAAAGAATTTCATTGTTCCAAGGTAAAAAGAACCACAAACTTATACAAAAACAACTTTATTTTTTTTTGCAAGTTAGGAAACAAACTTCGTTTTGGTGCTTAAAATAAACAAGGCAAAATTTATTTCTTGCATCAAGATAAAACTCACAATCCACACTTCCATTTTTGGTGCAAATAAAATTCACAATCAACTTGTCTCATTTTTAAAGCAATTTTACTTCATGCAAACGTGTTTTTCATTAAGTTGACCAGGATTTTCAAATTCTAGTTTACTCCAACAATTGCCTTTGAAAATTAAAAAGAACACCATGATTGTTGGAGCAACATCTCCAAATAGATAGAAAATCATTGCGATGACAAATTAAAAGGAACAAGTGAATTTTGTGTTTGGCACACTTGTGCAAAAGAGTTGGTCGAGTGGTCCTACCTCTAACACACACTATCCTCTCCCTTGGCTCTCGTGGTCCTAGGTGCAAGAGAAAAGTGTTAGTAACGCTCAAATTTTATCTTTTTAAGAGAGGCCTGCCAAGGGATCGATACTCTTGGGAACGACCTCGAGCGGTAAATCCTTCGAGCCGCTATAGAAATCAGGTGAGAGCAAAAGCTGTAGCCTTGGGTATAGCTGTTCCTATAGTGTAACTGGCCAAAAGGACAAATGGGCCCCACCACCAGTTACAAGGCTCTTAAGTGAGTCACTGCAGAATGAACTTATGTCCAAAGCCATCGAACATGACTAAACACCTTTAAGTAGTAGCCCACCTGTTCTATTGATTGAGGATATTTGAGATATAATTTAGTGCAAGAGCATAGATGGTTTTGCTCCCAAGATACTCACCATACATATTTCCTTGAGTAGAAACATAGCTTTTTGAAAAGTCACTTGTGGCTTGATAAAAGTGGTGACTCCCCCATCATAGGGATCATCTATTTGTTATGCTCGTGCAAGACTTAGTATATCACATCCTTACCTGCCACGGCGGGATTCATAAGGTATGTAGTACCAAAGTCGAAGAAATATCAAGATGTGGGCTAAATTTATCACAACTGGCCATTTGACCTTAGGGATAAAAAGTGTTTGAAGTGTGTTCGTTTTACAGACCTAGTGCAAATTGAGCCGACTTCAGGCTTTGGAAATACACTTTAAAATAAATCTAAAGGAAGGGTCATATACAAGTCCAAAGATTGGGTTGATCTAGACCCATACTCATTTGTGCCTTTGGGGGCAACAATCTTGTGTTTGTGTGCTTGCTTTGTTTTCTTGTCAAAGAAAAATCAGAAAATCAATCCCAAAAACAAAGTATTCATCCAACATCTGTCAACACAACCAAAAATACCAAAAACAAAGTGCAAACAAACAAAGAGTCAAAAATTTATGACCATTCTTCACATCTTGCGAAAGAAGAAGTGTCATCAGAGTATCACCTTGAAAAGGAGACCACTAAGCTCAAAGGCTTTAATCAAAAGAAGGAAATTCTTCTATATCAATCGACAAATCTTTGTCTCCCATAGAGTCTTTCTACATCGCATGCGTCTATACCTTCAAGGTAAAACAAACGAGTTTGATTCAGAATCATTGAACCACAGAGCTTTTATGCAATATAGAGCTCTGAGTTATCACAAAAATCAAGGAGGAAAGATTAATCCCAATTTCTTCCCAAACATCTGTATCACCTACAACACAGCTCGAGAAGTGCCACCAACGTCTGAAAGGGAAGAAGAAGAGTTTGTCCCATTTGTGACACAAAGTTTTTATTGAAAGTTGAAAACATTTTCATCCATCATCCCACTCATACATCATCACTTCATCATCAATCCATCCCAACTCTCAAAACATTAAGAGGTTCTTGTCCCAAGATTCCTTTTTAGATATTGCTTGAAATCAAACACATCACATCACTTTTAGATTGTTTCTACATCTAGGATAAGCTCATCCTAAGAGACACATCTACGCAGGTTAAAACTAGTTCATGAGTGAATCCTCTCATTGCTAGGTAGTCAAAATCTGTAACACATCTCAGATTTCTCTACACCTTATCACATCCAAACTTATCAAACAAACAAGCAATTCAAAGAAAGGAATTTCGGTTACATCTACCTTAAAAGTGCTAGAGATCCCCATACAACACAAATCACCAATCATCAATCTTTCATCACCAACTCATCATCATCTTCAATCAACTTCAAAACAAACTTGCAAACAAAATGGCTCAAACCCGATCACGATCAAGGCAGCGAGAAATAGAAATTGAGGAAGAAGAGGACAACCTCAATGAATTTCAAGAAGCACTTGGAGGAACTGGGAATGATGAAAACCCAGGTACACCCACTCCTTCAACAATCGAAAGGGTTCAGCATAACCCTCATTTTAACAGATTATTTGATGAAATACTAAGGAGCAACGCAGATGCTCACTTCTTAAGACTTGCTCAAGAAGGAGCCAAACTCCCCTCAGACTTTGATCTTGCCCAATTAAGACAAGCATCAGAAAGACAAAGTCGCCATGAGGAGGAAAGAGGTAGAAATCACATTAGATATAACATCCCTCGAGGTAACCCACCACCTCCTCCTCCAAATGAAATGGAGATGTTGCGGCAACAAGTCGAGAATCTCGCCCAACAACTTCATAGTGGTGTTAGGACCAATCAATTCTCACTTAACGACATCTGTCCCTATCCGTTTGATAGGAATCTTTATATGCCACCCTTTCCACGCGGGTTCGAAACACCAAAATTCGAAAAATATAGAGGAAAGGGAGATCCCCGTGATCATGTCCGAGAATTTCATTCCGCTTGTCTCGAAGTCGCTTATGAGGACACATACCTAATGCGCCTTTTTCCCCAAAGCTTGGGAGGAACAACCACATCATGGTTTTCCCGACTACCAGGTGGCATTAGAACATTTGAGGAACTCATCCAGAAGTTCCTATCTCATTACTCTCATAACATTGAACGCGACATCACCATGGCTGATCTATGCAACACCAAACAAAAACCAGGTGAATTATTCTCAGTATTCCTGCAACGATGGCGCCAAATGTCTAGCAGACGTTCTCTTCAGTTACCTGAACGAGAACTAGTGGAAATTTTCATTTCCAACTTAAACGAAGAAATGGAATTTCACCTGGATGTCAAAGACACAGACTCTTTTAACGATATGATCACCAAGGGTATAAAATGTGAAAGGGCACTCATCAAAAAAGGACTCATCAAAATCTTTAATGAACCAAAAGATGCTCCTCGCCCGCGCTTCAATAGCGATAAACCGAACTTCTGGAACAAGAATAAGAATATCGTCAATGATGGAGTTGTGGATGCCAGGACTGTCCAAAATGCACAACCTATGGTTCGGTTTGCAGGACAAAATCCTCCACCTCAAAATAATACACATGGTCCTCCTAATCAAGGTCGCATCACATCTCAAGATGAACCAAGACCTCGTCCACAAAAACAAAAATGCACTTACACTCCCTTAGGGGAACCCATTGAAACAGTGTTGCGACAACTCCTCTCTCAAAATTTGGTCACTCTAGCTAAGCTATCAAACTATGAGCCTCAAGTCAAACCAGCATGGTGGAAAGATACTGAACACTGTGAGTTCCATCAAGGAAGAGGACACAAGACAAGTAATTGTCACCGATTGAAAGATCTCATTCAAGATCTTATTGATCGAGGAGAAATTGAGATTGAAGGACATGATCCAAAAACGACAAATAATGATCACCTGATGTTCAAGAATCCACTTCCATCACAAGATCAAAGGGGTCCTTCCACTTCCAGGCGAGGCACCGATACCACTGACTATACGCAGGCTGCGTATAACTACACTGTAAATCACCTATATGATGCTAGTGAACAAATTGCAACTATAACCTTCAAAAATCCCACCTCAAATTGCAATGTTGTTACACGTCGCGGCAAAGTTACCATAAAGGCAGCTCCACAGGGCACCACCTCTGTCCCGAAGCAATACAATCTTATGGAACAATTAGACAAAACCCCTGCACTTATATCCATTTTGGAGCTTTTGCGTCTGTCACCCTCTCATAAAACAATCTTGGATCACGCACTCCAAGAGGCGTCAGTCCTTGCAAACCTAAACACGGACCAATTTCAAGCCATGGTTGGAACTCTAAAGTCATCACCTTGTCTCACTTTTTCCGAAAGTGACAACTCTTCCTTCCAACAACCTCATAACGCTTCGCTACACATTGAAGGATTTGTCAACCAACACAGGATCAAGCGAGTCTTGATTGATAATGGAGCAGGCCTAAACATTTGTACACTACAGTTGGTCATAGCATTGGGATATGCACTAGAATCAGTGGATCCTCGCAAGAAGATCACCATCAAGGCCTATGATGATGCAGAGCGTTCATCCAAAGGAGCTGTGGTACTACCCATCCGAGTGGGCCCTGTGGTAAAACACATAATTTGTCAGGTTCTGGACCTTCCTCTGCCATATAATCTATTATTAGGGAGACCTTGGATACATGCCATGCAAGCCGTTCCATCTACCTACCATCAATGTATCAAGTTCCCACATAACGGTGTAGAGATCACAATCCTGGGCGATGCAAATCCCTTTGCATTTTGCCATAATATCAGCCATCAACTAGAGATTACTGTTCCTAATAATAGGGAAGCCATTTCCCCCACATCATATGTAAATCCTGCCTCTCTTGCTAGTTCGAACACCCCTATGCCCAAGCAAGAAAAGCTTAAAATGAAAGTCGCAGAGGAAGGTCCTGGAGAATACAACTTGAGTCAGCTCTTTTGTGTGGGACAAATGCCCACTTCTCCTAGAACACATGGTAAACCACAACAGTTACTCCAGCAACCACTAAACATACCAGCATGTGCTTTGACACCTTTCGTTCTTGGAAAGAGTCAAGAGGAAGAAACACAAGATGAGGACCTGGCGGAATGGATCTATAAAGATCCCATCACCACTGACATACCGCGAGTTACACTTCCTACGGATCAGTATGGCAAAGGCCTTCTCATTATGCAAAGAATGGGATATGATGGTCAGAGTGCTTTGGGATACTGCAAACAAGGACGACACGAACCTCTGCTACCAGAATTCAAGCCCAAAGGTAATACAGGCCTTGGCTTTGAAAAAGAGATCCTTCCTAAACTCAGATTCAAAGGAAAACCCAGCAAACCATTTTGCCCACCTACTACAAAGAGGACACCTTTCATAATCAAAGCACCATCAAGCACTATCCCCACTGCCCCATCGAGGCTCACAACTCCACCATCTACAATACCAAACATACCACCAATCGAACCAGTAATCCCGTCAATAACACCAATAGCAGCAGCAACTGTATCAGAACCCGCAGCAACATCTATGGCGCCAGTAGTTCTAGCAGAAGCCACTGAGTCACCATTACCAATACTTCCAGTAACAAATCCTTTAAACCCCATCACGGTTCCTGCAGCATTGATCACCACAAAAGTACATAAACCAATCACGCCTGCAGTATTTAACTCCAAAGACATCCCAGTATGGTATAGCAATCGGATGCTGGAAAGTGATTCAGAGACCGACTCACATGAGTGGGAATTCGATTCAGTGCAACTTAACACTTCAGATGAGGAAGACACATCACCACCTCCGCCACGCAAAGACATTCCTGTTTACGGAGAAGCACAGATAAAGACCACTTGGGTACCTGAGCTGGAAACATCTTCCACAGACCCTACGTCTCATCCTACGTCTGATTCTGACAGGGAGAGTACCATCAACGACCTTCACCACACTGTCTTAACCCTCACTGATACATCTCCCGCACTTAACCTAATCGATGACGTAATGCCCATTGTCCACCCTGAACTCATCGAATGGAACCAACCAAATCCCCCATGTCTTGACCTCTTCCAAAACGATGAGGCTATCATTGACTTTTTGGAATTAAGGGATAATCTACCAAGCGGGGATCACAAAGCTGGATTCGCCATTGAACTTAATAGCACAGCATACTTCGGAGCAGATGCCAAACCCTTCAGCTGCAAAAATATAACATTAAAACATGGATCTTCCAGTGAAAACCACACTGTGGCACTGTTTGATCCAACAAAAGTAAAAAGAAAGAGCGTATCCAACGGTGAAAACCTCTCTTAGGCACCTGAGGATGAAGGGTTTGACATTCTCCCTGCTAATACACAACAGGAACGATCAACGATTCTTATCGAGGAAACCAAAGAATACAATGTGGGGACTCCTGAAAACCCTCATATCATACATCTGGCATCTCTTCTCACTCCAGAGGAACAGCCTCAATTCATAGAGTTCTTCCAGCAGCGT
This sequence comes from Cryptomeria japonica, assembly GCF_030272615.1. NCBI lineage: Eukaryota > Viridiplantae > Streptophyta > Pinopsida > Cupressales > Cupressaceae > Cryptomeria > Cryptomeria japonica. The sequence goes on from NC_081415.1 coordinate 84,964,937, forward strand.
CAGATCAACTTTGCATGGTCATATGCAGACATGCCTGGTCTTGATCCGGATTTAGTTATGCATCATCTCACAGTAGCAAAAGGAGCCAAACTTGTCAAGCAGAAGCTTCGTAAGATGCATCCCCAGATTGCAGTGCTAGTCAAAACAGAGCTCAAGAAACTCCTAGATGTTGGTTTCATTAGGCCAATTGATTATGCAGAATGGATCTCCAACATCGTGCCAGTTGGCAAACCAAAAGGGGGCATCCGCATTTGTACCGACTTCCGAGATCTAAATAAAGCTTGTCCTAAGGATGACTTCCCCCTACCAAATATCGACATCATAGTGGACCTGACAGCAGGACATGCCATGCTTTCACTCATGGATGGCTTTTCAGGATACAATCAGATAAAGATCGCACCAGAGGACCAACATAAGACAGCCTTCACATGTCCATGGGGCACATACTGCTGGAATGTAATGCCTTTTGGTCTAAAGAATGCAGGAGCAACCTATCAAAGAGCAATGACCACCATCTTCCATGACATGATGCATACTATAATGGAAGATTATGTGGATGATTTACTAGCAAAATCACTTACTAGAGAAGGACATCTTCACATCTTAGATAAAATCTTTGATAGACTGGAACAATACCATGTTCGACTCAACCCAAAGAAATATGTCTTCGGAGTGACCTCCGGGAAGCTTCTAGGATACATTGTCTCAAGCAAAGGCATTGAGGTCGATCCAGCAAAGGTTAAAGCAATCATGGACATGCCACCTCCAAAGAATATCAGTCAGCTAAGAACACTACAAGGACGGCTTCAATCTATCCGCAGATTCATTGCACAATTGGCTGATAAGTGTCACCCATTCACACACCTGCTACACAAGAACATCCGCTTTCAGTGGGATGCCCGATGCCAACAAGCATTTCAGGCACTTAAAGACTATCTCATGAATCCACCCTTGTTGATGCCACCAGATCCAAGTAGACCGTTGTTACTTTATATTTCAGCAACAAGTACAGCATTAGGTGTATTATTGGCACAACATAATGCAGAAGGCAAAGAGTGTGCTATATACTACATCTCTCGTACACTGGTTGGCTATGAACTCAATTACACACCTATTGAGCGAGCTTGCCTAGCAGTAATCCTGGCAGCCACTAAATTGCGGCACTATCTGTTGACACACAAGGTACAACTCATCGCAAAGATTGATCCACTCAAGTATTTACTCAGCAAAGCAGCATTGACAGGTCGCTTGGCCAAATGGGTGATGATTCTAAGTGAATTTGACATCGAGTACGTGGACCGTAAAGCTATCAAAGGTCAAGTTATTGCAGATCAGTTGGCCGATGCGCCACTCATAGGCGATCATCCTCTCATTTCCAATTTTCCAGATGAAGAGATATTCATGATCACAGAAGCACAACCATGGAAACTATATTTTGATGGTTCATACACTAGGCACGGCTCGGGGGCAGGCATTCTGTTTATCACACCTCAAGGTGATAGCATCCCGAAGTCTTACAGGCTCACATTTCCATGCACAAACAACATAGCAGAGTATGAGGCCTTGATCACAGGACTCAGGTTAGCCATACAATGGAAATTACAAGAACTACAAGTATATGGCGACTCACAACTGGTCATTCGACAAGAAACTAATGAATATCAGACCAAAGATGATAAACTCATGCCATACAAGCAAATGGTGGACAGTCTAAAGACATCATTTACTACTATCACTTTTGAGCAAATACCAAGAGATCATAATCGAGCTGCTGACGCCATGGCTACCATCGCATCTCTACTAGATCTTCCACAGAATTCAACACGCTACGAGTTCTTGGTAGAACAACTTTGGATTCCCGCTTATGATATCCCCGAATCTGAAATGATATGTTGCCTTGTTGGTTGTCAATCCCCATGGTACGGTGAGTTCTACACCTATCTCCGCGATCACACCCTTCCTCCCAACCAATCAAATAACCAACGTAAAACCTTCATTCGCCAAACTGCTCGATATACCATTATTGCCGAAACCCTATACCGACGCAGTCTTGATGGTACTCTCCTTCGATGTCTAGAACAAGGTGAGATAACAAAGGCTTTGGAAGAGGTACATGAAGGAATTTGCGGGACTCACTCAAGTGGTCCATCACTAGCCAAGAAGATCATGCGAGCTGGATACTATTGGCCATCTATGGAAAAGGATTCCTACTACTTTGTTAGGAAGTGCAAAAAATGTCAAGTTCATGGCGACCTAATACATGCACCAGCTCAAGAACTGCAACAATCACAACACCATGGCCTTTTTGTCAATGGGGTCTTGATCTTGTGGGTAAAATCCATCCATCTTCATCCAATGGCCATAAATTCATTATTACCGCCACCGAATATTTCACCAAGTGGATCGAAGCTGTTCCACTTACCCAAGTCACCGGCAAGCAGATCGCCTCATTCATCCTCAATTACATCATCTGTCGGTATGGTGTGCCCATGTCCATTGTCACAGATAACGGTCTTCCTTTCAAAAATCAGGATGTCCGTGAGCTTTGTGATAAATTTCATATCCAACACCGCTTTTCCACTCCCTATTACCCACAAGGAAATGGTCAGGCCGAAGCATCCAATAAAAACATATTGAGAATCCTAAAGAAGACAGTCAATGATGCCGGTCGTGATTGGCATATTCAATTGAATCCAGCGCTATGGGCATATCGAACTAGCATTCGAACCCCTACAGGTGCAACTCCTTATTCATTGGTCTATGGTGCAGAAGCTATCTTGCCTATTGAGGTCGAGATACCATCATTAAGGGTTTCCTTGCACAATCTCATTGATGATGACGCATACAGAGTCTCACGCCTTCAAGACTTAGAGTTACTTGATGAGAAACAACAAGCTGCATACAATCACCTCAAAGCCTATCAGCAGCGCATGAGTAGAAGTTACAATCACCGAGTTAGATCTCGTACATTTGAGGTAGGTGATCTTGTTCTTCGAGAAAATCCTCACAACCAACCAAATAGAGAACATCAAGGCAAGTTTGAATCAAACTGGCTGGGCCCATATGTTGTCACTGCTGTATTCGGGTCCGGGGCATATCAGTTGGCTACATCAGACGGAGAACCGCTCGCAGATCCAATCAACAGCATGCACCTCAAACGGTTTTACACATAAGCTATACAGAGCATCAGGCTCCCCTGCCTATCAGAAAATACCAAAAAAAACATTCAGAAAAATGTCCTGAAGAAAATATAAAAACATTCAAAAAAGTAAAGAAAAATCATGCATCCAAACGGTGAACAACCACTCCGGTGGCACCTTGGGTAAGAACGATGGTGAAAACCTGGCAAACAGGCGCCACTCGTAAAGGCTATGGCTCCATTATCTTTCAGACTTGTGGCGATCACATCTACTTCATACATACATCCATCCATCCATCAACCATGGCTTGTTATTCCTCTGCAATTATGATAGTACTCCATACATCTTGCATCCCGCTTTTTCATAGTCATGTCTAAAACTGGGGGCAATGCCTTTAACCTATTGATGGAAGTGGATTCTACATTGTCTTATGATTCATTAAGTTCTTCATTCAAACAATCATCAAAAATCCAAAAACATTCAAAAATATCTCGCAAAAATACCAAAAACATTCAAAACAATTCAAAATCCAAAAACATCGACAAAACCATTGAAAAATCACACAAAAACATGGCAACACCTTGTACATACTCATCCATGCAGATACCAAAACAAACATTGCGACAAACTACTCACACAATGACCATTTACCAAACAACCACACAATCCACATCAACAATCCAAAACTGTCTTTAAAACAAGGATGCATCCTTCCTTACCAAAACAAAGACAAGATGATGTTTTCTTTGACAAGAAAATTCTGTTAGGCTGTCAAATACTTGGTTGATTTATGAGTACAATCATTTGTTTATCTGTATCGGGATCTTTCAGCATTGTTTTGTATCGTTTGCGCATTATTTCCGATGAAGTTCTGGGGCATGTACTAATGGTGTCTACGTGGGAAGTTCACTAAGCTACGTGATCTTATGCAAAATGCAGTCATCGATCATTACGGCTTGCTGACTACAACGTATACCTTGACCATATGAGCATGAACCATTACCAAGGATCCATATTCTTTATTCTTTATGTATATATTGTTTGTTTACAGGTACACTGCTCATTCTTTGGTTCCTCCTCATCCAATTTGGATAAAGGTTTTTATTTCTTAGTACGGTATGCACTTGTCTCAGGATATGATCAGCCTAAGATCAAGGAGGACGATCCAAGTCATGCATGAATGGAGATAATCCTTGTCTGTTCCGCAAGCAATACTCAGGTCAACTTGATCCATTATATCAAGTTGCTTGTATTAACTTGCTATATCAAATCCATGTAAGAAATACTCTGGTCATCTTGAATCATTATGTCAAGATGCTTGTATTCTCTTCCAACATTTTAAAGCTCAATGATGAAAATAGAGCACTATGGATCGTCATTCCATCTCATCTATATATACTGCATTCCGTTGCATTCCAACCATCCATACATTCATAATAGCTGCATATCATGCATACATAGTCATAATAATGCATACTCTATTTTCCTCTTCTTCCATAGGAATGAGTCATAAGTCCTCCATATCTTCTATCTAACATCAAATCCCCCCTCACCCTCCCTATCTTGATCATCAACATCATCCTAATCCCTTCATCGCTTCCCATCCTCACTCATCCACAAAATTAAGCCAGTTACTCTATCTACACAGATACATCGACTCCCACACACCTAGACTATCAACAGATACTCTGATCAAGTATCTTCGGGTCTCAACAGGTAATCGATTATGGTAATCCTAGACTACATCAGGCATTTATCACAATGACCTAGTCTCAACGGGGTTGCCATGATTCCCCACAACCATCCATCACATGCACACACTATCAATTGATCAACCAATCAAACACAATCCAACGGACAATTACATCAATTGTCTACGTCTCAACGAGTATTTTGCTTCATATACCTTGACTTCATCGGGCAATTACATCAATTGTCTAAGTCACCATCAGGTCACTTTGATTCACTTACTCAGACTTTATCATGTCCAAGCGACCAACTGACATCAACTGTCACGCTTTGACTTGACCGGGGCAATTCAACCGATTGCACCAGATTGTCCAACCAATTTTGATCAATTATATAGCATCAATCCAAACCCCACACTACATCTGCTATGTATCTCTTGCATGACCTCAGGGTACTCGTTGGCTTGTTGTTTCTTCATATTCACTCCATTTTCTCCCATTCTTTCATCATTAGTTCTAATTTCTTCTATTCTACCTCCCCTCCACTTTGCATTCTTTTTCGAGAGATCGCCCGATTTTTCAAAACAAAATTCGGCCCATCTCTCGAGGGGGCATACCACCCATTAAATTTACATTTTATGGGGCATTTCTTCACACCTATTTTTCTTTCTTTGAAACGACGCGATAAACGGCACCGTCTCAAAGAGGGGCAAATGTAGTCACATAAATCTGTCCACTTAATTAAATGAATACTTAGTATTTATTTGATTATTTAACCATCAATTAATAATTAATTAAATTAATATTTAATTAATTCATCTTAACCCTATTCTCCTATTAATTAAATAAATTATTCAATTTATTTGATTTAATTCACTTAACCAAATTCAGACCATTAATTAAATAAATAAATCATATATATTTAATTAAATCTTCTCTCACATTTAAATAAATTAATATTTATTTAAAACCCCCAAAATCCCACCTCTCACATTTAAATAAATAAATCATTTATTTAAATCACCTTTATCCTCCACCCACTTGCATTTTCCTACAAATGCAAGTTGCACAATTATTTTAAATAAATAATTTATTTAAATCACCTTTATCCTCCACCCACTTGTATTTTCCTACAAAAGCAAGTTGCACAACTATTTTAAATAAATTATTTATTTAAAATCCTATTTATCCTCACCCACTTGAAACCTTTAATGGTTTCCCTTAAAGTAGTCAAACTTGATGGCTTTAAAGTCTTCAAACTTGATGGCTTCCTTCTATAGTCTTCTTAAGACTTTAATGGTTTTCCTTAAAGTCTTCAAGCCTTTAATGGTTTCCCTCAAAGTCTTCAAGCATTTAAATGCTTTATCTTCATTTTCTCATTTAAATAAATTAATATTTATTTGAATATTTATCCAAATGCAAATTACACCATTTAATTGAAATAAATGATTTTATTTTAATTGAAAATACCAAAATTTCTCCCACTTGCATTTTCCTACAAAATCCACTTGTATGCCTAAACCCCTTCTAGATTCTTCTAAACCCTTCCTAATTAGCCTAAATTCATCCCTTAAATATTGTCACATTCCTAAGCAAATTGGAGTCACTTCTCAAAGACTCCAAAGTCTTTGAAAAGCAATTAATGCTTTGTGTGTTCAACAAATTAACCCTCAAAGTCTTGGATAACCTTTGAAAGCTTTCAACCTTCAACCACTTAATCCCCAAAGTCTCCAATAACCATTAATGGTTAATTCAACCCTCCCACATGGTTAAAACATTTGTTTTGACTCAACCTCTACCCAACCCAAAGGTCTCATCAGGCCATTAATGCTTTGACCATGATTATCTCTTAAACATTTGCACAAAGGTTTATCCTTGGATTAACTCTTAATCCAATGGGTAATCTTAATTTAGACTTGACCCTTACCTTCTAGATAACCATGAGGTCTTCTCAGGACTTTAATGCCTCCAACCTCTTCTCTCAACCCAATCCTATGTTGACACTTGTCACCATTTTATTGGTGCCAATTGTGCACATGGATCCCCAACTTTCAAACTTGGCCCTTGATTAAACCATTCAATCTTAACCCTTCATTTCCCCATTTCTTCTATAAATAGAACCCTTCTCCTCAAGCAAAAGAGAAGCATTTTAGAGTATTGTTGTTATACTAGCATTAGCATAGAGCTTTTTCATAGCATCACTATCTACTCTTGCATAGTATTTGCTTATCATATTCAACCATCTTGAATCTCCATATGGCATCCATGGCTAGTGCTAAAAGCTGAGAGCTACACTCATTTGGGACTTGGAGAGGAGAGAAACAAGGGAGAAGCATCAAAAGGCATCATGGAAGCATCTTAGGGAGGCTCTTCTCCTTTCTTTTATTTTGTTAAACTTCTTTCATGCTTTTTGAAATCTCTCTTGATATGTTTGGAATGGTTTTTAGTTCTTTGTTTTGTTTTTATGGTTGAAACTAACTTATTAACATTGAACTTTGTTGTTGCCTTGTCCCCATTTCCATGACATCAGTTCCTATTCTATTATGTACTAAATTCAAAATCTGCATAGTTAAGATGCATTAGTAAGTCTGAAATCCTATCAAAAGCACTTTACAGGAAACCTGTCAAGTCAGTGAATATAGGAAGCCTGTCAAGTTGGTAAATGAAGGAAATTTGGTTACTCGGTTAAAACAGAAAAAGAGAGTAAATTGCTTAAAGGTGAACCGAGTGCATTTATTGTTTAAGACCTGACCTGCATGGAGCCCGATAAGGTATTTTGTATACTTAAAAGCATTTTCGTGGTCATTTACACTTACCAAGTTTTTGAAAGAGCATAGCAGAGCAATTCTAAGGCGATCAAACCTCATTCAAAGTGAACTCAAGGTATTTACATAAAATCTCATCACACTGTTAAGCTAGCTTACCGATCTTATCAAATTGTTATTATCTACTGAGTGTGAAGTGTCTGCCATTTATAAACCATCAAACCCTAAGGATAGTTTGCTAAGTTTTTACCTAAAATCTTCAATGGTGCCCAAGATCTAAGATCCCATAGTTGTTAAAAATGTAGAGAAGCCCTCACTGAAATACTTTTTGACTCCTAAAGTCGCCTCTGAACCGGATGACAAACTCACCTTTTCACTCATCCCGGATCGAGTCTTGTTAGTCGAAGATGTTAGATTCTTCACCAAATGTTGTGTTGAAGAACTCGGTTATGTTGAAATAAGAGATACCTATGATGAACTATGTACCGATGGTGTATTAAACAACAAGTATGAACACATCAGAATCAAAGGATTGATTGAAGCCCTAACCTATCCTCATGTGTTCAAGCCCTAATGGGTCAAGTTTGTTTTGAGCAGAGTTCACGATGATTTCATGTGGTTAGAAGAGCAACCATTTAAAATCACCAAGGAAATCATTCATGTGATCACTGGTTATCCTATCTATGATCATGCACGTGCTCAAAAGATGATATCATAGAAGGAATTGATCAGTTTAACCAGAGTGGAATCTAATTGCAAAGGACTAAAACTGAATAATGTCATTGATGCAGAACTTAAGTTTTCTATTAGAGTAATTGGTTACTGTTTCTTCCAATCAGCAAGGGAGAACAGTGTACCCTGTGCAGCAGTTGACATAGCTTATAAAATTGTGAAAAAGGAAATGAAAGTTGACTTATATGAAGTGTTACTAAAGAACCTATTTGATAATTTGAACACAATAAGGAAGCCGAAGAAAAACAACTCGGCAAATACTATAAAGTTTAGTTCACTTCTTGTATGCATGTTTTTCTACTTTGAAAAATTCTTTCCATCAATTGGTAAAGTAGTTTGGGAGTTACACAAATCAATCACCCATTAGATTAATGACTTTATCAAGAAACTAGGTGATAATTTTAATGACATAATGGATGATTATTTTAGAAAATTTTAGGAGAAGATGCACAACAGGTACCGAATTCCACCCCAGCTAGTGGAGAAATATAAAGATGATATATGCTTTGAGGTAGACACTGACTATTGTTGTGTGAATGTTGTGGAACCAAGAACTCAATCTTTGCCACCTATGGGTTATGAGATTGACTTTGACATCACACAATAACAAATTGATGCATTTCTTACATTACCAAGGCATTCTATTGAGCTGAGGTATGGAACCTATGAAGAAGTGAAGGGAAAAGTAAAAATGAGCATTGTAGTAGCCAAAGCTACAAGAAAAGAAACAAAGATGATAAAGGTTTTAACGGAGAAATTCAGAGAAGATTCTTCCTCCACACCTATCAAAGGAACTCTTGTGATCATTGCAGAGGAATCAGAAGCTCAAGAGGTAGCTATAACACTGAGCACCAAATTGCCTAAGGGTAAAGTGTTAAAAAAAAAGAAACAGGACACTTCAAAGGCCCTACCGACACCTCCAACAAAGAGACCTAACACTAGAGCATTAGTTGCATCACCGAGTAAGAAACAAAAGAGTTTTACTGCTCCAAAGGTAACCAAGACCTACAAGAAATCTACACGGAGACTCATTTTGGCAAAAGAGCCTAGTGATACAGAATCCGAAGATGCAAACAAATTCCAGATTGTCAAGAGAAAGAAGGTAAATATACATAGTGTTTAAAAATTCTATGCCAATCTAAAAGAATATGGCGGATTTGGTTCATTTCGATATGTCAAGTATGAAACTAGAAATAATGATGAGAAGAGACAAATTGAAGAAGCTGTCATCTACACACTTCTAAAGTTTCGGTTAGCTCCATTGGAACTAGTAAAGTCACTTCCAAATGAGCTTTACTTACATATTGATAATAGGTGGAAATATGCAATGGACTCAGAGAAACAAATCAGAGAAAGAAGTCTAGTCCATCTATTTCTTGATATGTCTATAGCAGAAATAAAGGAACATTTGACAACCTACAATTCAAAATTTCTTGGTAAACAAAGAGCCTTAAAACTGATGAATGGGATATATATTGATGTAGAGAATGAGACAAAAGCAAAATGGTAGGAAATCTTCAAAATAAAGGATGCCGGTGAACAATCTACAGTTGAAATCATTGATGTCATCGAGCATGATCCTGATGTCACCGAGAATGGTCCTGATGCTACCAAACAAGATCTGGCTGACACTATTCAAATAGATGAAGATGTCATGGATATAGAGGAACAGGAGCAGGAAATGATAGAAGGCACTACATATGCAAAACTTGTATCTAGTGAATCCATATTAGAACAAGTTCAGCCTTATCCACCGATCACTCAACCTATATCTACTGAAGCTCCTTAGGATATAGCATAAGGCACTGAAGGTCACAAGTCTACAAAAGGAGAAGATACTACTCTAGAACAGACCTCTCAAGCACCTTCAAGCACCAAAAATGTAGCAGCTGAGACACCCAGTACTGAGACACCAAAAGACACCACAGTGGCTATAGGAATTGACCAAAGTGTTGCCTCTACCGAGCAACCTATAGAGTGTCAGCAAGCCTCTCAAGCTATTGTCTTGGTCCAACCGACGAAAGGTAAAGAGAAGAAAGTGAAAAAGCATAGTTTCAAAGTTGATTTATCTAAACCAATAGTGTTGCCCAATATGGATATATCAAAAATAAAGGGGCAAGCACTCATTGATTTTGGTGAACTATGCAAAGCAAAGGCTAAACAGGAAAAATAGATGGCCATACAAAAGAAGAATAAAGTACTTTAGAAGGTGAAAACACTACTATCAGATATGCTACCTACAATTATAGTGTCAACCGATGTAGCTATCCACATTCAACTAGATGAACTCCTTAATCAAATATAAAAATTTGGAGTTGATGCATCTGAGTATTTGAGCAAGCTAAAAGGCAAGGAGCTTACTGCAAAATGATAGAAGAGGTACAGAAAGCTCTAGCTATTGGCAAAGTCAAACTTGTCAAATTCATTGCTGAGTTGTCCCCTCAACTCAAGCACATTCTTTATTTATTTCAGAAACTCTATACATTTTCTATATTCATTAAAGACATTAAGAATAAAACTGATGCAATTGAGAAAGAGATCACCAATCTCTCAAATAAGTTGACCCCTGAGCCCAATTCAATTTAGAATTTTTATACCAAGCTTCAATAGCTCATGGCTCAACAATTGGAACTACGAAATGAAGAACATAAGATCAAGATGGATATAATGACACTCCAGACATTATTCCTTCCTCATCTTTCATCAGTTCAAGAATAGATTAGTCAAGCCACACACCTATCTACTACACAAAAGGGAAGCACTCTTGATGGCTTAATATCACTATTGGCTGATATTCAAGCACAAAATTCTTTAATGGAAAGTGTAAAGGATGCACTCTCTGTCGCTCTCACCAATGCCAAGAAAAAGTACAAATCCATTTTTGACCAGTTACCACCCTTGGATGGAAATTAAGTTTTTGATGTTTGTCAAAAAGGGGGAGTAATACAATATATTTGGGAGTGAGATATATTTGGGGAGTAATACAGTTTTGGTGATACAGTTTTGATATAGTTGTAGACACCCAAAAATGGTCAACGCTTGCGAAGTCATACTTTAACAATTGCGCATTGCCTTATTTTAGGTTTTTGCATCGCATTAACATTTCTCCTATGTCACACACTTGGTCTTTATCATTTGCGAACATCGAGTCATTCTTATATATTCTTCAATCATCTTGTCCTCGAATTTGGTCTTGTCGACAACATTATCTAGTCATGATTTTGATCGATTTTATCTTGTTGCATCAATGAGCATGCTTATTTGTCATCATTTTGGACATTGTCAATCCTAATTAGGGTTTTGTCCTCTCATCAATCTTATCATTTTGGACATCGTCAATCCTAATTAGGATTTTGTCCTCTATTCAATCTTGTCATCATGCAATCGATTTGTCATCGATCGTGGTAATTGTCAATCTTGTCATCTATTTTGTCATCGATTCTTGTCCTCTTGTCGATTTTGTCATTTTGCGATCATTTCGTTATCGATCATTGTCTATCTCAATTATGTCAATTTGGATCAATTTGTCATTGTTCCTCATCAATTGGCGCATTTATCAAATCATTTATCACATTGGTTATTTATCAATCCAAAATCAAATCAAATCGAGTCAATTATCTTTCAAGACCTAATTCGTCTTCCAGGGTTTTGTGATTTAATCATTTAACCTTGTGTGTCATTTCTTCCTCTAGGATTGAATAATTTATTTATTTATCCTAGGTCTTCATGTCGCAATTAAATGTTTCATTTAATTGGCTAATTAATTATTCCTCTCTTTATGAATTAATTAATAAATGAAAAATTATTAATTAATTTACCTAATTTCCTAATCTTTCATCAATTATTCCTCTTATTATGAATTAATTAATAAATGAAAAATTATTAATTAATTTACCTAATTTTCCTAATTTTTCATTCCCTCTTTGTGAATTAATTGATAAATGAGAAATTATTAATTAATTCACTAATTTCCTATTTTCCTCATTTCTAATTTTCTAATTTTCTAATTTCCTATTTTTCATCATTTCCTAATTCCTAATTTCCACCTATTTCCTATTTTCCTAATTGCAATTTCCACCTAATTAACTTGTCTCTAGTTCTCCCTATTTGTGTGCTTCATGTGTCATACTCTTGACATAGCAATTTGTCATAGAATTTGTCTTGACATAGCAATTTGTCATAAAATTGTCATAAGTCTTTGCATAGCAACATGTCATAACTTTGCTATTCTTGATTTGAATTTCCATTCGAATCACTGTCATTCTAATCTTGTCTTTTCTCCAATTTATCTATAAATTGGATGATTTTTCTTCAGTCAAATCCCTAGCCGAATCCCTATCAGACTATCGAACTTATGCTTCTAGTACTCTTGACCAATAACCAACATCCATCTTGCTTTCAATTGTATGTGTGCACTTGTAGGTGAGATCCACAAATCCATTGAAGAGGAAAGAAGAACAATGGAGCTGCATGGAAGAAGCATCCAAATCGTCATCTGGTTTGCATGATTTTTTACTTTTGAATGCTTCGTTTTATGTCTCTATTGAGTGTGCTTAGGATTAGATCATTGCAATGTGTGTTTGGGGATTGAGCTAATAATGAATAATATGTCCTTTTATACATTGCTTTGATGATTCCTAATTCCGATGCTACATTAATTGGTGAACCCGACGTGAATACTAACCTTCTAACCCCTTTACTGTGTTTTGGAGTGCTTTCAAGTTGTTTTGCAGGTCAAAAAAACCCAAAAACAGGGCCATGCAGGGTATTCTGGACACTTCCGCGCTTGTGTCAGACATCTTGCGCTTGTGTCATGCATCTTGCACTTGTGTAGGTGACATTCCGCGCTTGTGTCATACATCTTGCGCCTGTGTCATGCATCTTGCGCTTGTGTAAAGTCCAGAACAGAGGTGAAAAATGTAGTGTTTACTTGAAATTTTTGGTGTTTTTGCATTGTGTTTTCTGTGCTTTGGATTTTGGTACTAATTATTTGTGCAAAATCTTGGCATATGCGTGGCAAAGACTACAAATCAAACTATTAACATGTGTTATGCAGAATCGATGGTCAAAGACAACAAATCAAACTTCTAACTTGGGTTTTGCAGGTTGCCTTGGAGAAACAACCAAACTGTGTGTTTGAGATTTTTAATTAGGCACTTAGTGATTTATAAATAGGTTGGAATAAACATTTGCTTGCTTTGATTGTTAAGTATGACATTGGAGTAGGAGAGTATGCTCTCATCCTTCATAGGGTGATCAGAAATCTAGATCTTCGATACCATGCTTGTGTTGTTGATTGTGTGTCTCCTTTAGAGGGCCTGCCTTCCTGACCACTTTGCTTTTGCAAGAAAGTGATAATCATGAGAAGGGAATGACCCAAAGTGAGTACGGCTAGAATTCCTTGGCATTCTAACTCACTATAAAAAAATACCTGATGAGCGAAAGCTTTGAAGGAAGTGTTACGTGGGAATTGCAGTTACTTGGGAAGTGATGACCCTTGAACTCTTTCTCATATCAACATCTAAGTAGGGCCTCTTGGTCTAAATTGTGCTTGCGCGACTACATTTGTTTGGTATCTTGATGGGCTTAATGTCTCAATCATGCTTGCATGACATCAAGGAGTAATACTTAACAGAAATCCTTACTAAACACCTTGTTTTTAGAGGCCAAAAACCCTTCTAGTTGCTTGAGAAGGACAAATTCGGATACTTGGAAGAGATACTAAGTTCGCCATGGGGAGATTTCCATGGGGACTAATGCTTGGCTGCCCTGAGAAGTGAGTGCCATGGAGGGGAGCCCGTGGGGTCAAGCATCTATGTATTCTCCTTGAATCCCATAATGAGTCTACCTCTCAAGTACCTAATGTCCTTGCCTACCATAAGAAATGTGTGAATGAGCATGATTGTCTTGAGTCTAAGTTGCAATATCTTGTATTCTTTGATTGTCAAAAGTTGAATTGCATCCCATTTCAAAAAGCAAAACAAATTGATCCAACATAAGATTAAACACAAGAACATTTCATCCAACAAAGTTCAAAGCACACCTTCAAACATGGTTGTCAAACATTTTTCAAAATCTTGTCTCAACATTCATGTCACTTATATTTAGGTTCATCCTAGGTTTGCATTTTACAAGTTCATTGTCAACTATCAAGGTTAAGTTTCATTTAGGTCATATTCCTTTGCATGTCAATAAGAGTCATCCATTTGCATATGTCCTCTTGCATCAGAGTAATATCATTGTCATACATTCATGTTTGCATACCCTAAGGCTCTTCATTAAGCTTGAATCATTATCATAATCATATTAGGGTCACTTGCATAGTAATTGTCCTTTTGCATATAGTCCCAAAACTAGGTTTTGTCATACTTGAGTAATCCAAATCTTTGATAAACCCTAAGTCATTGTTAAGAAGTCTAGACCTTATCAATCTTTTTGTCCTTTTGTCATCAATATCATTTCGTCAAACCTACCTTAGTATCCAAGCATATAGGGGAGACATTGTCATCTTATCCTTTGTCAATTAAGTCCTTTTGTCCTTTAAGGTCTAGACATAATTTCAATTTCCTAAAGGTCTCTTTTAGATTTGCGTTCATAAGTTTGTCAAAATCTTCAAAAATAACCAAAAACATAGATTGCACTCTTGCCATAGATTCCATTTTCATCTATTTAGTTTGCATTTAGTTGCATATGATACATTATCCCTAAAAAATTCCAAAAAAATATTGCATTTGCATAGTGACATGTCTATTGAAACAAGATTCCAAGCACCAATGATGCAACAAAGTTTGACATATCAATCGACAATGCAATCAAATTTTAATCCAAGGCAATCACAATTATATCCAACCCAACAACAAGGCAATATCGATCAAACTTATCATGATGATGTAAATGTCCAAATACAAAAACTAGAGGAGAAGCTAGCTCAAGAAAATGAGATATTGGAACAAAAAGTGAAAAACATTGTGAAGAATAGATCACAAGTGTCCAAAATGTTTCAAAAATTTCCAGGACGAAATCCAAATATCGAGCCAATTGATGTAAGATCTCTTCTTGAACGATCAGACATACTAGCTCTCCTCTCCCAAATAGAGATGATGAAACAATTTCAAGAAAAGAGACAACAACATTATGTGCCTTCACAACAAGAACAAGAAGGTGTTTACTATCAATCAGATTTTCAACCAATACAACCAATGGTTCAACCTATAGTCCAACATATACAACCAACACGACCAATGGTCCAATTTCAACAATATGTCCAACCAATTATACAATGTCAACAAATAGTCCAACCAATGGTGGAATATCAACAAGTTCAAGTTCAATCAACATATCAATGTCAACAACTGCTACCAAACATTCAAAAACAAAGGTTGCAGCCTACACCAACTTAAGTTTCAAACATGTCAAAACAATTGAACCAAGTCCAATATCAAAACATGACATTAGAGCAGAACCAACTCCTTGCCAAACAAGTTCAAATTCTAGATACAACCATGTCAAAACCTTGAAAGAAAGGTGGCTTTATTGCAAGGTTCTTGAGGAACCTACCAGGTGAGTTCTCTGAGGAAGATCAAAATAATACACTTATGTCTAGCAATGCTTCATCCCATTGCAAACAAATTGACTCTCTAGTGGCATCTATCCCTACACCTTTAGAAGTTCCACAAGAACCTTCTATATTGTCCTTATCAAATAATACACCCAAGGATGCAATTATCCAAGAGCTATCCATAATTGATTGCCAAAATAATCCAATTCATGATGCCCATCCTTGTCATGTTTCAAAAATACAAGACCCAATGCCACCATGCACTTTATTGTCATTACCTATTTTAGAGGACCCCATTCGAAGTCCCTCTTCCTCATGTTCAAGCATTTATTCCTTGCCAGAATCCATCACAAATGTTCAAAGTGCATCCCCTTCGTGCCAAATCATTGATTCCTTGTCAGAATCCTCCATTAATATCCAAAGTTCAACCCCATGTCAAGAGGATAATTTAGAGCATGAAGAAACATGTCTTGAAACAGATCAAGATCAAGATTTTGAAACCTTATCATCCCATTCAATTGTTGACCAGGATCCCATTTCCCCAGACACTCATGACGATTCCCCTATTCTTGTCCATCCTATCCAAAGTCCTATTGACACTCCATTCCCCAAGTGAGATCAAGATATCCCAGTCCATCCAATCCTAAATGATCCCCTTCCATTTCATGAACACAATGCCCTTTCAAGTCCTATTGACATTCCACTTCCTAAACAAGATCAAGATATCCCTTCCATCCTTTCCGATGATCCCATTGGAAGTCAAGAGAAAAGCACCTTTAAAGAGGATTTTAATGATCTTCCTCCTTGTCAAGATCAAATTATTCCTTCAGATCCTCCACAAGATCCACTTGTTCCTCCATCTCCACGTCCTAATCCAGCATATCCACTCCAAGAGTGCATTTCTTTTGGTGATACCATTATTTCTCCCATTCCATCTCTTGAAGAGCCTGTCACTGAACCATGTCCACTACATGATCCTAGTCCCCCTCATGATCCTAATCCCCCTCATGATTCTAACGTGTCAGTGCAAGATGTTCATGAACCCTCGACATGCACAATGGGTTCTTCCACTTTGGTGCAATCCAATCCACTTCAAGATCTCATTGTTTCTCTCATATCATATCCACCTCATAATGGACTCGCGTCTTCTTCCCAAAGCAAAGAGTATCCTATTAGTCAAAATATTGATAAAGGAAAAGGGGTAGACCTTCACAGGCAAGAACCCTTCCATATCAAAGAATATACTAATGGTCATGGCTACAGAGCTCACACTCAAGGCATTGGTATCCCTTCAAAGTCAAAATCCAAATGTCCACCTTCCCCATCATTGCTTCCATCCATTCTAGGTCCTTATATTCCTTCGTCCTCTATGCAAGGTCAGCAAAGGCAGACATCCTTGAGTAAATTTCATCAATCCAAAATAAGTCCACTTCATTCATATCCATCCATGCATTCCTTTTCCCCTCCAAGCAATTTGGATGCCAAGTATAAACATCATAAGTCTAGCAATCCACATGTATTCAAAGATCAACATGTCCAATATAATCGACATGTCAAAACAAAGAACAAATTGATCTATAAAGAAAAAGAAATATCCAAAAGGCCACAAAGGCCCACTGAGAAAAATAAAGAAAAGTCAAAATATCTATGGGTTCCTAAATCCCTTGTGCAAGAAATGCACTCCAAGGAACCACAAAAGCATGAAAAATCAAAAACCATGTGGATCCCCAAGAAGCTCCTTGAAGCACAAAAAGAACAACCCAGATTGGCATCTAAAATTGCTGTTCCTCCATCCAAACCATCCAAGTCTATTTCTCCATCACCTTCTTCATCCATTTTGGGCCCTTATGTCCCAAAATCCCAAGCTATTCCTCCATCAAAATCTCAATATCCAAAATACATCTTTCCTCCATCAATCCACCACCCGTCAAGGTGTGTGCCAATGTCGATCTTGCCAAAATTTCCATCCACTGAAGCCCAATTTTTCTAGTACCCTATCCATTATCCAATGCATATTTTCCATCCTTCAATCCCTTTGATCCCATCCTTTGCATAAATCCCTACCTTAGTTTCATCTCATTTTCCATTTCCTTATCCTACCAACGTCTTTGAGCATACTTTTAAAGGTCATGGTCTAGTTTTTTTCAAGGCTACTATCCAAAAAATAAATAGACGCTTGAGTCCTTCTTCCATTCCCTATCATGTGTCCATCTTCTATTGAAAAATTAAAAAAAAAAAAAAGTGAAAAAAAAAGACAAAAGAAAAAAAAAAATAAAGAAAAATAATTCGTCCACTGGTGAAAACCTGGCAAACAGGCGCCTTGGGCAAGTACCGTGATGAAAACCTGGCAAACAGGCGTCATGCGTAATCTATGAACTTCTTGCACATGACACTTTGGGGCAGATTTCCTCCTTCATATCCTATTGAACCCATGTCATACCCTTCATATCCTATCATCCCTCATTTCCATTTCCTCTTTCCACCTTTGATCTTGACAAGGCTGAGGATCGTTATGAGCATCATGTATCTTGTTTGCAGCTTTTAGTCCATCATAGCTTTTGGTCATTTATCCATTTGCTTATCATAACTTTTCATCCATATTCCATAGCATGTTGCAACTTTCTACCACTATCCCTTAGCCTACCCCGACCTTCAGTCCATGTCCCTTATTCATTCTTGGTCTTGCTTATCCTATCCATATCGTATCACTATCCATACACTTTTTCTATTCCTTGATCTTGATCTGACATAAGGACGTGAGATGCAAAACATATTTTTCAAAAACCTCTTGACATGTCCCTCATGCCATGTCACTGCTTTACATTGTCATGTCCAGTCTCTTGTCCCATCACATAATAGCCCTTGAAAATTGCATCTGTATTGTCTCCATGATAAAAGGCCTTTGTCTTCCCTCTATCTACCATCATTTCAGCAAGCCTACTTATTCACCTGTCATATTCCTTTCCTTGCTAGACACTGGGGCAAAATCAATAAAAGTCAAAAAAATCAAATAATGTCCTGAAAAAATTCATAAAAATTGAAAAATGTCCTGAAAAAAAATCATAAAAATTGAAAAATGTCCTGAAAAAAGTCTTAAAAAATCAAATAAATGTCCTGAAAAAAGTCAAAAAAATCAAATAATGTCCTGAAGAAAATCATAAAAATCAAATAAAGTCCTAAAAAAATGAAAACACAAAAAAATTGTAAAACATTTCAAAAACATTAAAATCCAAAAACACACATTTTGCAATAAAATATTCCCTTTATGCATCGACAGATCACTGAGCATTCCTCCAACGACTCGCAATCAAACACTGTGCTTTAATGGAATCATGCATTCATAGATGAACTATTCAACCAAGCATTCAAACTGATCCAAATTGTCTTATCAATCGCATATCAAAATCGATATCACTCGTCCTTGATATACTATCATGGGTCTTATACAGGGTGTGGTATACTCGAAACTAGACTGTGTCTTGTCTTAAACGGGGTACCGCATGTCCTGAAACCAGACAGCATGAGCATCCTATCAACACTTTCAACTTTTGACAATGAAGATCAAGATGTTTGTCTGATTTGCTTGGAATTTGTGCATCTTTTCTTTTTACTGATTTATCTTTGGCTTCGATCATGTTCCTATGGTGCTCGATGATGTCACTGAGTGATTTAGAGTGACCAAGATGGTTCATGATCATTTTCTTTTTTGATTGTGATTGTTGCTTGTCTATGATGTGTCTGTCTTTTGCAAAAAGGGTTACATTTCAGCTCTGGCCTTCAATGCCATGATGCTACGCATCCATTTTGCTACATAAAAATAAAGGTTCTCACCTACAAAGTGCATTACTGAAAGCAAGTTTTTCTTCAATTGTCCTCTATCTCATGTTCTTCTTACTAACACTTCTTCCATCAAGTCGGATAGTCAGTTTGGTCTAGTGCTCTGATATCCACACACATCTTGCGTCCTGCATCCATTTGGTTAGTATATTTGCATTTTATCCATTTCATATTATAAATGCATCAAAAATACATAAAAATGCATCCATACATGTTCATAAAAAGTGCATAAGTCATCCATACATAGAAAAATAACTACAAATCATAACATATAGCATCCATTATATCGATGCATATCATATCACATATCACAATAATGTCGGAGTACAAAATCGGACTGTCTGTCCTAAGTATGGCCCGCAAGCTGACTACATAATATCAAGCTACATAATGTCCACTGTCTGTCATAAGGAGTACGTGCCTCTGTCACTGGGTGCTCCCTCTGTCCTCCTCATCCCTGCCATGTCTCGCAGATGATGTCCCTCCTGGTCCTAGCTATGGTGGTCTCATCGGTCCACTCACCCCCATGCTGCTCAATGACCTCCGAGAGCGTGACCTGCTCTCTGTCCTCGATCGTGCCCGATAAGAAGGTGCTCTCCGCTCCGGTGGAACTGCACTCTCATATAGTGTCCTCCAGTACAGTCTCTCCTCTCCGGTCTCTACCAGCATCTGTGCCATCTCCCGTGCACTGGCATCCCTAATCGACCCAATGAACTCAGTGACTCTCTGTCCCTCTCGCTGTGCCTGAGCTATTGCTGTATCTCGTTCTGTCCTCAAGATGGCATTCTGTCTCTCTAATGTCGCAATGTAATCCTGCTGGCTCGCTATGGTAGCCCTGCAC
The DNA here is from genome assembly GCF_030272615.1 of Cryptomeria japonica. Classification (NCBI taxonomy): domain Eukaryota; kingdom Viridiplantae; phylum Streptophyta; class Pinopsida; order Cupressales; family Cupressaceae; genus Cryptomeria; species Cryptomeria japonica. The sequence continues at coordinate 84,985,498 of NC_081415.1, forward strand.
ATGTCCATCTCCTCTATCCTAGCTATCTCTGGCTCTATGGGAATATCCTGTAATGTCTCCTGATCCACTGCATCTGGCTCATCATCATCCTCCCCACCATCATCTCCCTCATCCTCCTCATCACCCCCATCAACTCCGTTCTCATCTCCATCCTCCTCATCCTCATCACCCTCATCATCCTCCTCATCCTCATCATCTCCCTCCTCTCCTGTGAGTGGGAAGTCCTCCTGTCTCCTCGGTACTGGAATGTCCGAATCAGTCAAAGGCACTGGTCGTCGTCGTGCAAACCATCTCTCATAATCCTCTGTAGTCCCAGTATCTACCACATCTGACATCCAATCCCACTGTCTCTGCTGTAACTATGCAAAGTCGGCATATGCTATGTGTGGCTGAATCATACTACCCCACTGACTTGTCTCTCGGTAAGATCAGGCAAAGCATGCAGTCCTCCAAGGTACATCCTATGTCTCTCCAAACTGTCATCTAACCCTCTTTGGCAGGTATAACTCAATCACTCTCTGATGATTCACTGGTCGCCCAATCAAGTACCTCTCCTGTTTGCAGTATGGTAACTCCTCATGATCATTTGACCATCCAGGGCAATCTCGATATGGCCTCCATATGAACTCTCTCAGTCTGTCTAGCTCATGTCGCCAGTATAATATGTATCCAAACGGACCCTGTCTTAGTGCTCCACCATAGCTATACACATATGGTCAGTGTGGTACAACCTGTCTATCTGTAATCAGCCGACATATGGCAATATGCTCGAATGCCCATACCTAAAGCAACGTGACTCCACAGCTCAAAGTCTGAACTCCCTGATATGCTATCTGATGCAGCTGGAAATATAACATAGCAAGTACACATGGTCCCCACGCGTACACTGTCCCCTCTGTCGCCATCTGCTCTAGCACTCTTCCCCAGCCAATAGGGAATCCATGTCCTTGTCTATCTCCTGCTAGAAGACATGCTATCACAACTGCTATCACCACATATCGTCGGTCATACTCGGAAGCCATGCTCTCCCAGCCGATCTCTCTCTCGACAATGTCCAGATCATCTGTGTCGCACTCAAATAGCCTGCATAATGCATCTCTACCTGTCACTGGGTCATACTCTATCATCTCCCCATGTATCAAAATGCGGAGGATGCGCCATACATCCTCTAGAGTCACCGTCGCCTCGCCAGTCGCCAAATGGAATGAGGAAGTCTTCGAGTGCCATTGCTCTGCCAATGCGGTAAGCAATCCTGTGTTTGCCCTAATCTCAGGCATGTATGTGATGTAATATATCCCCAGTCTGGCTAATGTGTCTCTCTCTGTGCTCCTGAGTCTATGTCGTAGCATGAAACAGTCAGGTCGATTCTCTCGCATGATCAACGGATACTGTCGGCTCTACATCACAATCAGGGCATCATTTTTTGTCAATTTTAGGGTTTGCTCCTACGGGTTGCATATCCTCTTTTTCATGTCAAATCAGGGTGTTTTTCATCAACATTTCCCTATCCTACCCTTATCCCCCCTTTTTCCGATCATTCGCATGACATTTTGACAACAACTAAGGTTATTAATGCACAATTGCGCCTGTGTTAGCTAACCTACGCCTGTGTTAGGTAAATTGCACCTGTGTATCCCTACACAAGCATAGAACACCTGACACAAGCGCAGAACTAGATGACACAAGCGCAGAAGTCATCTTGTGCATCCCCTGTGGGCCCCGCAATGTCCCGTAAGCCATCAAAATTCATGAAATTCAAAACATGGGTTTTCGAGATACATACCGCTGCTCCTGCATCCTCTGATCATTTGAATGTGCATACATGTTCCCCAAGGTGATCCGCCATTGGAATGTTCGCCATCTCTCTGCACTTGTCCTTGTCCAGAGCAACAAATCCTCCTTCTTGGCTAGTAAAAAAGAGCAATTTTCACCCTCTTGGTCTCATTTATAACTCTTTGTCATTGCATAGATGGACGTGCATCCTCTCCATCTTATGTTGGTCATGGTCTTGTGCACCTTAAATTGCTTGTTCTTCATGCATTCGATCTCCGATTGTCAGTCTGTTTGATCCTATCATTTTTATCGATCAATTGGCCTCTTTTCTGGATGTTTCTGGCCAATTCCTCGAGGGGGCATGCATATGTCATTATCGTTGTCTGGGGCATTTTTTTTATTGTTCTTTGAAACAACACTTAAAATCGCATTGTCTCAAAGAGGGGCAAAATGTAGACACCCAAAAATGGTCAACGCTTGCGAAGTCATACTTTAACAATTGCGCATTGCCTTATTTTAGGTTTTTGCGTCGCATTAACATTTCTCCTATGTCACGCACTTGGTCTTTATCATTTGCGAACATCGAGTCATTCTTATATATTCTTCAATCATCTTGTCCTCGAATTTGGTCTTGTCGACAACATTATCTAGTCATGATTTTGATCGATTTTATCTTGTTGCATCAATGAGCATGCTTATTTGTCATCATTTTGGACATCGTCAATCCTAATTAGGGTTTTGTCTTCTCATCAATCTTATCATTTTGGACATCGTCAATCCTAATTAGGATTTTGTCCTCTATTCAATCTTGTCATCATGCGATCGATTTGTCATCAATCGTGGTCATTGTCAATCTTGTCATCTATTTTGTCATCGATTCTTATCCTCTTGTCGATTTTGTCATTTTGCGATCATTTCGTTATCGATCATTGTCTGTCTCAATTATGTCTATTTGGATCAATTTGTCATTGTTCCTCATCAATTGGCGCATTTATCAAATCATTTATCACATTGGTCATTTATCAATCCAAAATCAAATCAAATCGAGTCAATTATCTTTCAAGACCTAATTCGTCTTCCAGGGTTTTGTGATTTAATCATTTAACCTTGTGTGTCATTTCTTCCTCTAGGATTGAATAATTTATTTATTTATCCTAGGTCTTCATGTCGCAATTAAATGTTTCATTTAATTGGCTAATTAATTATTCCTCTCTTTATGAATTAATTAATAAATGAAAAATTATTAATTAATTTACCTAATTTCCTAATCTTTCATCAATTATTCCTCTTATTATGAATTAATTAATAAATGAAAAATTATTAATTAATTTACCTAATTTTCCTAATTTTTCATTCCCTCTTTGTGAATTAATTGATAAATGAGAAATTATTAATTAATTCACTAATTTCCTATTTTTCCTCATTTCTAATTTTCTAATTTTCTAATTTCCTATTTTTCATCATTTCCTAATTCCTAATTTCCACCTATTTCCTATTTTCCTAATTGCAATTTCCACCTTATTAACTTGTCTCTAGTTCTCCCTATTTGTGTGCTTCATGCGTCATACTCTTGACATAGCAATTTGTCATAGAATTTGTCTTGACATAGCAATTTGTCATAGAATTTGTCTTGACATAGCAATTTGTCATAAAATTGTCATAAGTCTTTGCATAGCAACATGTCATAACTTTGCTATTCTTGATTTGAATTTCCATTCGAATCACTGTCATGCTAATCTTGTCTTTTCTCCAATTTCTCTATAAATTGGATGATTTTTCTTCAATCAAATCCCTGGCCGAATCCCTATCAGGCTATCGAACTTATGCTTCTAGTACTCTTGACCAATAACCAACATCCATCTTGCTTTCAATTGTATGTGTGCACTTGTAGGTGAGATCCACAAATCCATTGAAGAGGAAAGAAGAACAATGGAGCCGCATGGAAGAAGCATCCAAATCGTCATCTGGTTTGCATGATTTTTTTACTTTTGAATGCTTCATTTTATGTCTCTATTGAGTGTGCTTAGGATTAGATCATTGCAATGTGTGTTCGGGGATTGAGCTAATAATGAATAATATGTCCTTTTATATATTGTTTTGATGATTCCTAATTCCGATGCTACAATAGTATTCGGAGTATTGTATACAGGGGAAGTATACCGAGCAGAGTATGTAGAGTATCCAAACATAGTATGTAGAGCACACAAGCATAGAACCGAGCATGCAAAATTAGAGTTATGTACAGTATAATGATAAGGGGAGTATATTTGAATATTCTATTTCATTGACTATTGTATATACTGTCAAGTATAGTCATTTTGCAAAGTATATAGATTTTTGAGTTATGACTTTGAAAGTAGTTTTTGTCAAACATCTCAACTAATGTCAAAAGGGGAGATTGTTACTACTTATCAAATTGTCATTAGTTTTTATATTCAAAGTCATACTATATACTCTAGTCGGTTAGCACTACTAAATCATGCAGTCAGTATACACAGAGAAGTCGGTATGCACAGTCTAGTCAGTTACAGAGGAAAGCAGTCACAGAACACAATATACACTGAGCTCTCTACCAAGAATCTTTTCATGTCTACCGAGCAGCAAAGATGACAAACCGAGTTGATATACACTGAGTGAAACGTGTTACCAGATTCATTGAACCTGGATATTAATATGAAAACGTGTTACAAGATTGAGGCACATCTAACCTTTATCACATTGGAAATTGCACTAGAAGATTCTATACCATTTCAAGATCAATCTAACCAATGAAATATTTTGTATAGTTATTCATTCGATAAATCATGTTTGTAAGATCTAATCAATGAATTGGATCACCGTCTTAAGAGATCTATTTATACAGCATGAGTTAAGGGTGTATACATGAGCGTAAGAAGACTGTTATAGAGACACAAAGGTCACTGAGAAGGTTTTCAGAGAATAGTCAATGAATAGAGTAAATAGAAGGGTTTACCGAGTTACTATATGGGTTACCGAGGTATGCTATAAGCAAGGTAATCTATTCTGAGCACATAGAATCTGCTATAACATTTCAGATGTAAAGTTGCAGATATTTGTAATGATTTTATTGTAATATTGTGAAGTTGTAAGAGAAACCTTTAACAGGGTAAAAGACTCTAATCAAGTCTATAAATTGTAAAGCCTCTAACCAGGTGCAACATTTAGATTAAGTGTTGTAAAATCCTTTAGTAGGGTTGATCTAATAGATATTGTTAGTCCTAACAAGGTAAGCTATCAGAAATAGCTAATATGTAGCTCTAATCGAGGACTCTTTATTATTGCAGTAGTGAAGTTGTGGGAGCCATCCCCACCACAGTTTTTCTCTCTAACCAAGAGTTTCTACGTAACCAAAATATATGTGTTATGGAGTGAATCATGTATGATTGTTATCTATTTGTTTTAACTTTATTTTATGTTACTGCACTATTTTGTTTATGCATAACAATAAAGTTATTATTCAAGAAAAGTTTTGGAGTACTGATTCACCCCTCCCCTCTCAGTACATTAGCTTAAATTTTCTTACATTTTATTTCATTCTTTTTGTTCATTTTCATTCATGTGGGTTTTAGGATAGTAGGAACACTTGTACACAATGAACACTCTCTCCACCTTCACTCTTTGAATTGATTGTTTTTTGTATTTGCATGTTCCATATCATTATTTTAATTATATAATTATTTTTAAAAGCTAACCATTTTGTTATATAAATTTAATAGTTATGATTTATGAATCATCTACTATATCCTTATTTGTATATTAATTTAGATATTGTTGAAATATATATTTATCTTCAAAAAAGAAGAATATTAAACAATAGGTTGATACGTCTAAAGAACATAAATATTATCATTAAACTTGTTGGTGCTCAAATCAACAAATTGGCAAATTCTATGAGTATGCCTTGCTCAATGATCAAATCTCCCAACTGTTTTGGCAAACTAATAGAGTGAACCATTCTAGTTTGCTGACTCCCTCACTTCCGGCTCTCTAGGACCTAGGTGGGTGTACCTACACACCAATTGATCTTCTTCCTTGGTGCTTTTTATAGAAGATTGCACATTGTATCTTCTACTTCTAGTGTTTATCTCAAAGTGGCATATGTCTTTGGAATAAACTATCTTACTCTTTTGATTAAATCTTGCTTCAATATTACTCCTATTCTCTACTTCTCTTTCCTACTATAACAAAATGAAACTGAAAAATAATTCAATTGATCTTGTATTGAGTTTTATATGCAACTAGATCATTGCCTTACTTCTTTTGGGAAATAGAGTTATTCACTTGCGAACCCTATGTATAACTCTGAAAGACAACACTTTAGATCCATCAACTACCCAACCTCCAATGCTATATAATTGTATGGTGTTATTCACAACTAGTTTGATTGAATTTAACTTTTCATATAAAAGACCAATCAAACAAGACACAACAGGCAAAGCAATTCTCAGATGTATCTTGATGCTCCAACTATGAAACAACACACAAATTTTTTACACAGAGATTTAGAATAGGAATGATCAACTGTAGATTATTATTATAGAGAACTGGTTTTCATAATGAAAGAATCCATAGACCACTTGTAAATAAGGAAACTAGATTTGTATTAATCTGAAATAGAGTATTTTTTTTTAACATAAAAGAAAACTGCTCTCGAAGTTCTTACTCTATTTATTTTTAAAAACTTCTAATGATGTGCCAAATCTTTTTCATCATATCTTGTGTCACAATCATGGATTGTGTCTCGGGCCTCCACCTCTATCAGCACCATTCTCTCTATGTGATCTGCCACCCTGTCAGCATCTTGGTCACTTGCAACTTTCAATGCGTTTTTGAGAATGCGTTGGCATTCACAAATCCAATCGGTTTTCTCCTTTTGCTCTCCATCAACATTGAGTAGGGGTGGGATATTATTTGACCTGTCATTAGAAATTTTTATCCCTCTAATTTAAATTCCTCAAAATACCTTTTATGAATCTTCAATAACTTTTAACAATTCTGCACTGCATCATGACGTGTTTCATCCCCATCTTGTAAATCCTAAACTTGTTCATGTAGTCGTTTATCTACCGTTTCATGTTCTTCAATGACAGTTTGGTTCTTATTATATACATCCCAGTACTGGTCCATCCATGCCATAAAATTAGTAAACCTTTTCCTGATGAGTACCGTCATGGTTTCACTTTTGACTTCATTTAACTGGGCCTGTAATTGCTACTCTCCACCATATCTTTAACATGTCTTGATGTCATTTAAAAAATGCCTACTATTCCAAACGTAATGATCTCATCGATGTTTTACTCAGAGAATGTCACCCGTGTGGCAATAAATGTCTACAAATTAACATGCCATCTTTTCAAATTTAAATACTCTGGACAATGACATCGGCTTAACTCCTCTTGTTACTATCTTTGTATTTCGTGCCTTCCTGAAAAATTTATCGGTATAGCTAGATATGATGACAATAGTAACCGTCTTTCTCCTTGCATCATTTTGGCCCAAGCTATTCCGATGAGCAGTTACTAACTTGGTTTTGATTACATATCCATCGGTATTACTTCATTATCGGCATTCCCAAATGTTGTTTTCCCAACCTCATATATTATTTTGATAGGGTTTTCACTTGTTTCCTTTTTATTGGCATCAATTTCATGCTTTATGAGTGCTAGATCAGGATAGTTTCCCTGACTTTACTTTACAAAGCATTGGGATAACTTTACTGATCAGCGAAGCAAAAAGCTGTTATCCCACCATCATAAGCTATATCGATAGGGTTTTCATTGATATCAATATTTTGATCACAAGTGATAATTGGGGTAGTTCCCCCATTTTATTTACAAATTATCGGGATAGCTTCACTAGTCGGAATGCCTTTGATACGTTACTCCGACTTCATAAGTTATCCCGATGAGTCTACATGTTACCTTTTATTCATATTTCTCATTATCGGAATAACTTATTCTATTGGGATGACAAGAAATTGGTATTCCACCTTTATTCATTATCCCGATGGGCAATAGGAAGTTCACGCTCAATATTGCTATCTCGATATCAGTGTTCAACTTAATTTATCAGATCGGAACATTTATTCCGATATATACATGGAATAATGATTTGTAAGGGTTATTTTATTGATCTTTCTTGGGTCTACTATGGACTATTCTTATAATTTTAGGACATCACGGTTGCCTTATGTGAGGTCTTGTAGGGAGTGAAAGAAAACTTCTATAGCTTCAACCTTTCATTATGTTAAATACAAAAAGCATGGTGATCTCTGTCATGCTAGGGGTACTAGGTGTTATCAATGAATTTTTTAGGTTATCAACAGTGGCTCTATCTGAGGATGAGGTATTCAATGGAATACCTGCAAGAATCCAAGTCAATCTCTGATAAAGAAGACCAAGAACTATATTATATATGTTCTTTTGATAATGGGGATGGGATATATACAGATGGGGTGGTGGAATGAATCCTAATCTATTATGCATGGATCAGAGCTTCTTTTCCTAAGAAAATAAGTACTTCTAGAACTATCCATGCACTAGCAATTCGTGTTTTTCTCTTGATGTGTTTTGCAAGAAATATGAATCTTCATCACCTTTACCTATGACAGCATATGGTCCAACCCACAATCCTTCAAATTTATCATGTTTTCCTCTATCTTTCTTCCTGGCATTCCACATAAGAACCTATTCCCCTTCGTGGAACTTTCTGTCCTTTGCTTTTATATCATTTAAAAATTTCATCTGTTCTTGTGCTTTGAGGTTTTTCTCTTGTGCTTCCCTCCTCATCTCATCCAATTCTACCAACTGTATAAACCTTTCCTCCATTGGGTCAAAAAGATCTTCCTAATCTATGAATTTGTAAACTGGTAATAAATTTTCCAATGGAAGTACAACCCATTTTCCATATACCAACTCAAATGGGGATTTTCTTGTGGATTTTTTGGTTGTAATTATGTCTGCCCAAAGAGGTAAGTTTAACTTGGAATCCCAAGCCCTTTTGTTATTATCAAGCATCCTCCTTATGATCTTCAGAATGTTCTTGTTGCTTGATTCAGCTTGACCATTTCCTTGGGGGTGATATGGTGAAGAATGAGAGACTTCAATCCCATAATCTTTGCAGAACTCATTAAATTCAACAGATCTAAAACACATGCCATTATCTATTATGAGCTTAGAAGGAACACTGAATCTTGTTAGTATATTTTCCATCAAAAGTTTGATTACCACCTTGTTGGTTGCTTGTTTAGTAGGGATGACTTCTACCCATTTAGTAAAATAATCAGTGGCTACTAGGATCCATCTTTGGCCTCCACTTGACTTATCAGCAATTTTCTCTATGAAATCAAGCCCCCACTAGATATGATCTGAATGTCTTTAGTGCTTTAAATAATGCATAGGCTTGTTTTTTATTTATGTCGTATTTCAATTTAGCTTCCTATAAAGCTTAGCTAAAGAATGCAATGGGTTATTCATGACCCTCATCATTTTTTTGCAACATCGGTGCAGCAATGGTGTGATAAGAGGCAAAAGAGAATATCTGAAATGGTTTAGAGAAATCAAGAGATTTTAGCACAAGAGCCTCTTTAATTTCCTTCTTGATCCATACAAATGCATCCTCACCTTCATGGTTCCAATCCAACTTTTCTCCCTTCTTTATTATTTTAGATATGGGTTTCACAATTTCTACAAAATTAGATTCAAATCTTATTACAAATTTTATCTGTCCAAAGAATGATGAATGATTGTATTGCCTTGACTGTTCTAGGAATGGGAATTTTATCAATGGCAGCAACCCTTTGTGGATCAATTTTTACTCCATCCTTTGAGACTATATGTGCCAATAGCTTTCCTTCTATTACACAAAAATGGAAATTCTTAGGGTTTAAAGAGATCCCATATTCCAAAGCTTTTATGAATATTTTATCAAGGTGGTTACAATGATCTTTAGCTTTCTTTGAGTATGCAGTCAGATCATTTTGATACAATATCATAATCACATTGATCAATTCTGCAAATGCTACATCCATCGCTCTTTGGAAGGTTGCCCCTGCATTCATCAAACCAAAAGGGATTCTAGTGTATACATATGTTCCCCATGGTGTGGTGAATGAAATTTTAAACTGTTCTGATTCTTTGACCTTTACCTAATTATAGCCAGAAAAACCATCCGTCATTGACAATATTTCACACCCTGTTACCTTTTGCAATAGAGCATCCATGTTTGGTAGTGGGTAATTATCTTTTAAGGCGGACATATTTAGAATTTTGAAATGACACATAGTCTAATATCATCATTCTTCTTTCTCACTGGCACAAGGTTTGAAACCCATGTTGAGTATCTAATTGGCTTGATTATTCCTGCTTCCTTCATCTTTAATATCTCCTCATGCATTTTAGGCAACAAGGTGGGATTGATAGAACTCTATTTTTGTCTAAAAGGTTTTGCTCCAAGATTTAGTGGGATCTCATGCTGGAATAAGTCCTCCCTATTCTTTTAAGTCATCATATGACTAGGAAAATACATGCCTGTATTTTCTCAGTAGTGCTATCAACTCTTCCCTTATTTTTGGTGCAAGTTTTTTCCCAATGAACACAATCTTCAGAGAATTCTTCATCCCAAGGTTTATCTCTTAACATCCTCATCTTTAACTAGTGCTGGTTTTGTTTCTATCCTGTCATCTTTGTCAAAGATACTTTCTTTGTCAAATATCCTTTCTAATGCAACAAGACCTTTAGGGATCTTGTTTGTTTTGAATTGGACTACCTCCTTCCTAAATATGGTCTCCTTTCCATCAATTTCTTCCACATAAGCATTGAAATCAATTTGTTGGGACTCATATTTATCCAAGCAACATAGAAAATTTAGTAAGTCTTCATCATTTTTAAAAACATGCCAGTTGCATTAGCAATGTGGGACAGAGGGTCTACTTTTAACCTCCACCTTGGATGCACCTTGGCATGTGATATCTTCTTGTTTGATAGCTACATTAGCCAAAAAGTCTGGCATAATATTTTGTGATCTATCAACCCACTCTATTGAGAAAGCATCAAAACATTCAATCGTATCGCAAACTTCATTTCTATATTTCTTCAGACTGGTGTTCTTAGTGGTATACTTGGATCTAACTTGTGAGATAATCAATTCTGAATCCCCAAAAACACTCAGGAGCTTTATCCCATATTTAGATGCCAAATTAAGCCCAAGCAAAAAGGCTTCATATTCTGTTGTATTGTTTGTGCAATAAAATTACAAAAGGAATGAATACTTGAATTTTTTACCTTTTGGTGAAATAAAAACAATTCCAGCCCCATTTCCCTCTTTGCTACAAGCACCATCAAAATAAATTCACCATATCTAGTCCATACTTTTATCGACATCAAAGCTAATGGGGTCCTGATTTTGTATCTCAAGCTTTCTCAATTTGATTGCGAAATTATCCAAGTTTGAGTGACAAAAACAAGTTATCTAGTTAGGGTCTATATCTTCAATAATGTAAGAGGATCTTGATTCCCTCTCCATTCTTACTTCCTTCCCATTCATTGGTATGGTAGCATATGAAGGATCTAATTGAACATGTCCTCCTACAAAGCATAACCATTGTCTAGATAGTATCATCCCATAGTTACGTGGGACATCCACCACTATTATATAAGTTTTGTATGAAGCCTTAGGGAAAGAAACAATTTTGAATTCTAAGTTATTCATGACTCCCACTACTGGGACAGACCTATTTTCCATGGTATAACAACTTCCATAAGTAGTGTCTACCCACATCCGCAATTCTTTCATCACTTCAAAAGTCATGATATTAATAGAAACTTCAAAGTCCAACATACAATTTCTTACCAATCTATTGTTATTCACAAATGTCATATAAAAGGGATCTACTTGAGATGGATCCTTTGTTATTGTGGTTCCCAAGTATACCACAGGTGCAGTATCTTCTTGTTGTTCCTTTGCCTGACCCTGATGGTCTTGTTCCTTATGAGAATTTATTCGAACTGTAGATATAATTTTCATAGTTTTTTCTTTATATTCAAGGAATTTCTTCATCTCCAAAAGAGGAATCGAAACCTTTATCTGTGATAATGCATTAGTAATATCAAAGGATGAGGTGTTTTTACTTAATCTTCTCAACGTGTTCATTTTTTGGGGGCTTATTGTTACTTGATTTCATCTTGATCACATTTACATTTTTGGCTTTGTTACTATTGTGGTTGGTGACTTGTTTTTCATGTTGCCTTCATTTATGAATAATCCTGCAGGTATTCCTTGTTCTGGGTTCACAATCCTATTTCTCAGATTAGAGTCGCTCCTTGCTTGAGCCACAACTGCAATAGTCAATGCTTCTCTTTCTTCTTTCATAGGTATTCTTAACCTTGGGACCTCCTCTCCATCATGATCTGAAAACACTTGTTAAATGCAAAATTGATGGTTATATCTCTGATCATTCACACCATATTCATAATCACCTTCAGATGAGTCATAATCATTTACCCTTATGAAAGGCTGAATTGATACTATGTTTATTGACTGATTAGGATCATATTGATCATATGATGTTTCCTCATTTTGCAAAGTATGAGCTACAACAATTGTAATGGAGAGTGTGGTAAATTTCACGTATTGCACCAAGGATTTTCCTCTATCATGTAATTTCTTTTACTAAGTGGATCAGGTAAATTCTTACTAGGATTTTGTTTTGGGATTTCTAGTTTCCCATCCTTCCAATTTGTGTTATAAGGCATATCATGAATCTTTGGTCTATCCTATCTATAAAATTGTCATTTGTCAGGTTTCCCCACTTTCATAGACAAATCTTTCAAGGCATTTAGTACTTTATCAAGTTTTTCTTCCTCCTTATTCTATTTAGGAGCTTTTGGATTATAGAGTCTTATATCATCCCTCTTCCCAACTCTACCAGAAGTTTTTCTATTATTTTCTATGGTGATTGCAATCTTCAAAGCTTCTTGTAGGGTAGTCAGATTTATTGATCTAATCTCATAATTAGTCTTACTATCAAATGATTTATATAATGGTGGATGCTTACTTCATTGACTGGGTTCATATATCATGGAATCTTGTTCAATACTTTATTGACTCTTTTGTTGAATTCAATTACTGACTCATTATGTCCCTTCTGTATGGTCATAATTTTGTGTAGCATAAATTAAAGGCTCTTTTGATCTCCATATTGTTCCAAAAAGAGTCTTTAGAAATCTGCTAGGCTATTGATTGAAGCATTTGGTAATGTTCTAAACCAATCTCTTGCATCTTCAGTCAGTGATTGCATAAACAATTTAATTTTGACATCTTCGAGTGGGAAACAAAATCTTCTATCACAGTATCAAATGCATTACAATGTCCTTCTCCTATTATGGCACCACTTCCTGTAAATTTTGGGATAACAGTCCTTAGATCATTTGAAATAGGATGTGGGTAACCCAATATCCTTGAGAAATCAAATTACTTGTGATAATCTATATTCATAAATCCACCCAAAGAATTATATCCTAGGTTTGTTTGAAGATGACCACCACAATATTGTCTCTGGTTTATATTCCCATAGGTGAAAGGAGGTGTTTGGTTATAATATGGTTGGAATTGTGGATGTTGGGCAAATTGATTATATGGATTATGTTGTTGTTCAAAGTGGGGTGGATTGTACAAATTGTATTGAAGAGGGTTTTAGTTATAGGTGGAGATATTCGGTCCATGATTTTGGTTATATCCTTGATATAAAGGGTTTGCATATACTCTGCGATTTTGAACTTCATGGTTTATTCTTGGTAAAATAGTTTCCTTTTGAGGAGGCCTCTGGGACAAACTTGGTCTCACCCCTTCTCTATTATGTTTGTGTAGATCATGGTTCAAATAATCTTCATTGATTTGTATGCCTAGCCTGGTACAAGCATCCAAGGCTTCTTGCATCATCCCCTGATTTTTCATCTCCATAGTTATGTCCATGACATGCCTTACTCATTCCTCAAATTGCCTTGGTAATTCATTTTGGTTTCTTGAACTCATGGAATTTGTCCTTGAGTTTCTTGATCTTGTTCTAGGGGATCCAAAAGGGAAGCTTGGAGGACTATTAAAACTTTTATGTGGATAAACCCGAGGCTTCTATTTTCATGATTTATCTACTGCAGTCAAATCCATGGCTTCTCCTCCTTCACCAGCTGAAAATAGATCTTTGTGTATATTGCTAGATGGTTGTAGAGAACCCTCCTTTTAGTTTTTATAGTGGTTATATTGTTCATCAATGAATGCACCTCTGGGTCCCATTAGATTATCTTGTGAGTTTTTCCTGTGGTTGTTCTTATTTCTTTTCTGGTTGAATTCTAATTGTATCAAGGGATGTCCCTGTCTTTGAGATCTTCTACTGTACATACAAATATGTTCCTTTATTTCAGAGTTGCCACCTCTCCTTGTAGAGGAATATCTGTTACTGTTGTCTTCTGAGTCCTTTCCTACAACATAGTCCTTATTGTGTCTGTTTTCCCCAGCAGAGTCACCAATCTGTTGGTTGTGGGACTCAGATGGGGAACTCTCAATTGGTTACTAATTCAATGATGTATTATGAGAGATTCTAGATTATATTTTACCAATATTTTTTATACAACTCTCCAACAGAATCTTAATAATTCCTCCCCAGTAGAGTTGCCAATCTGTTGGTGCTGAAATCAATAGATTGGAAAATTCTATAAGTATGCCTTGCTCAATGATTAAATCTCCCAATTTATTTGGCCAACTAATAGAGTGAACCATTCTAGGTTGCTGACTAACTCACTTCAGGCTCTGCAGGACCCAGGCGGGTGTACCTACTCACTAATTGATCTTCTTTCTTGGTGCTTTTTATAGAATATTGCACACTTTATCTTCTACTTCTAGTGTTTATCTCAAAATGGAATGTCTTTGGAATAAACTATCTTACTATTCTGATTAATTCTTTCTTCAATATTATTTTGTTTACTTATTACTCCTATTCTATAATTCTGCTTCCTACTATAAAAAGTGAAACTAAAAATAATTTAATTGATCTTGTATTGAGTTTTATATGCAACTAGACCAGTGCCTTACTTCTTCTAGGAAATAGAGTCATCCACTTTCAAACCCTACGTATAACTCTAAAACACAACCCTTTAGATCCATCAACTACCCAACCTCCAATGCTATATAACTGTATGATGTTATTCACAGTTAGTTTGAGTGAATTTAACTTTTCATATAAAAGACCAATCAAACGAGACATGCCAGGAAAAACAATTCTCAAATGTATCTTTATGCTTCAACTATGAAACAACACACAACATTTTTACACAGAGATTTAGAATAGCGATTATCAATTGTAGATAATTATTATAGAGAACTAATTTTCAAAATGAAATAATCCATACACCACTTGCAAATAAGGAAACTAGCTTTCTATTAATCTGAAATAGAATATTTTTCTTGAACATATAAGAAAACCGCTCTTGAACTTCTTACTATATCTTTTTTTAAAAACTTCCAATGATGTCTCTATCAAATGATTACATTGAACATTTATAACATACAGAAGGGTCATGCCCTTTGATTAAAATCTTTTGAAAATAAATGAACAATCTATGACTAATCATCTAGTTAAGCATAAATGCACATTAGTTAAATGTGCCAAATATTTTTCATCATATCTTGTGTCAAAATCATGGATTGTGTCTTGGAACTCCACATTTATCAGCACCATGCCCTCTATGTGATCTACCACCCTGTCAGCATCTTGGTCACCTACAACTTTCAATGCCTTTTTGAGGATGCATTGGCATTCACAAATCCAACGAGTTTTCTCCTTTTTCTCTCCATCATCATTGAGTAGGGGTGGGATATTATTTGACCTGTCATTTAGAAATTTTGATTTCACTTCTTCGAATTCCTTTAAATACCTTTTATGTGTCTTCAATATTTTTTCACAGTTCTGCACTGCATCAAGACGTGCTTCATCCCCATCCTGTAAATCTTGAAATCGTTCATGCAATCGTTTATCTAGCCTTTTATGTTCTTCAATGAAAATTTGGTTCTTATTGTATACATCCCAATACTGGTCCATCCATGCCATCAAATTAGTACACCTTTTCTTGATGAGTAGCGTCATGGTTTCACTTTTGACTTCATTTAACTAGGCCTGTAATTGCTACTCTCCACTATATCTTTAACCTATCTTGATGTCATTTCAAAAATGCCTGCTATTCCAAACGCAATGATCTCCTGTATGTTTTACCCAAAGCATGTCGCCTGTGTGGTAATAAATGTTTGCATATTAATATGCCATATTTTCAAATTTAAACTCTCCAGACAATGACATCGGCTTAACTCCTTTTGTTAATGTCTTTGTATTTGATGCCTTCCTGTCAATTTTATTCGTATAGATAAATATGATGACATTAGTAACCGTCTTTCTCCTTGTGTCATTTCGGCCCAAGTTAAATTCCGATGAGAAGTTACTAACTTGGTTTTGATTACATATCCATTGGTATTACTACATTATTGGTAATGCCCAAATCCTATTTTCCCGACCTCATATCTTATTCTGATATGGTTTTCATAGGTACTCCCACATTAATGGTTCCCACTTTCGCCAATGAAGGAAATTGGCGAAAGTGAGGAGTTTATTTTTTGTGAGGTTTGAAGGAAATAGGATGCTTCATTCGAACTACCCCTCCAAGTTCGAGAAAACCTACCAGCAGTCGTGGTTTCGATTGAACCATGTGTAGATTTTTTGTTCGCTCGAACCCACCAAAATATTAATATTTTAAGGGGTTTGAGCGAACCCCCCCTTCGCTCGAACCCTATTTCAATTAGGTTTTTTGAAAACTTTTATAAATAGAGATTGTGACAGTTAAAGTATCATTATCAAAGTTGTCTTTTTCTGTCCAGTGGGGGTTAGATCGAACCAGTCATCAACATCATGTCACCATTCTTTGTCTGCAGTAGCTAGCATCTCTCATATTTAAGTTTTCGACCTTCATTATTTCAGGTGCACAAAATAACCCTTTTTTTGGTTTAATAATATCTTTTTTTATTAAATTAATAAATAATTTGTTTGTTAATTTATTTTTTAATTAAATAATTGTATAGTTATTGTTTTTCAGCATTTTAGAAAAATGTTTGATAATTTATTGTTTTTCATTATTTTAGAAAAATGTTTGATAATTTAATGTTTTGATTGAAATGTGTCAATTTGTTTTTAAAATTACATAACTGTGTATATGTATTTTTTTTTCAACATTTTAAAAAATTGTTATGAAAAACATCAAAAACTAAGGTAGTAAATTAGAACTTAGAAAAACATTAGCAAAAAAAAAAATTAGAAAAATGTCACAAACCTAAATATAATAAATTAAATATTAAAAATATTAATAAATTTTAATTTAAAAAAATCTTATAAAATTTAGATAACAAATTTTAAACAAATTAGACAAAATAAATCCTCTACAATGTGACCCATTTTCACATCCTATTACATGCACAACATGACCCCTTAAGACCACATATGCCCCTGATGACACTGTGTTCCCTTAGCACCATAGAGGATCGCATAGTGGACCCTATGGGGTCACGTGTGGTCCTAATGGGTCACACATGTGTGACCCTTAGGACCGCATGTGACCCCTTATAAAAGCCTAGTGTGTTCGACATACCCCTTAGTCCATTACATAGTGTCCTAAGAGGCCATATGTGTTCCTAAGGGGTCACGCCCATGTGTGAGCCCTTAGGACCACATATGACCCCTTATAACATCCTAGTGTACATACGACCTTCCCTTTAGGATCACATAGTGTCCTAAGGGGTCATATGTAGTCCTAGGGGTCACACATGTGTGACCCCTTAGAACTGCATATGACACCTTATAAAATCCTAGTGTGAACGACATACCCCTTAGTCCATCACATAGTGTCCTAAGGGGTCATATGTGATCCTAAGGGGTCACACATGCATTAACACATGCGTGACCCATTAGGACCACATATGACCCCTTATAACATCCTAGTGAACATACGACATTCCCCTTAGGATCACATATATGTGGTCCTAAGGGGTCACGCATGTGTTTTAACACACATGCCTGACCCCTTAGTCCATCACATAGAGTCCTGAGGGGTCACACATGCGTTAACACATGCGTGACCCCTTAGGACTACATATGACCCCTTATAACATCCTAGTGAACATACGGCATTCCCCTTAGGATCACATACATGTGGTTATAAGGGGCAACACATGTGTTCTAACACACATGCGTGACCCCAGGTTAGAACTGCATATGACCCCTTAGTCCATCACATAGTGTCCTAAGGGGTCATATGTGGTCCTAAGGGGTCACACATGCGTGACCCCTTAGGAGATGACATATGACCCCTTATAACATCCTAGTATACATATAAAATTCCCCTTAGGACACTATGTGTGTCCTAAGGGGTCATATGTGGTCCTAAGGGATTACACATGTGTTATAACACATGCGTGACCACTTAGAACCGCATATGACCCCTTATAAAATCTGAGTGTGAACGATATACCCCTTAGTTCATCACATAGTGTCTTAAGGGGTTCTATGTGGTTCTAAGGGGTCACGCATGCATTAAAACATGTGTGACCCCTTAGGAGGTCACATATGACATTCCCCTTAGCATCACATTGTGTCCTAAGGGGCATAATTGGTCCTAAGGGGTCACACATGTGTTATAACACATGCATGACCCCTTAGAACCACATATGACCCCTTATAAAATCCTAGTGTGAATGACATACCCCTTAGTCCATCACAAAGTGTCTTAAGGGGTCGTATGTGGTCCGAAGGGGTCACGCATGCATTAACACATGTGTGACCCCTTAGTAGGTCACATATGACCACTTATAACATCCTAGTGTACATATGGCATTCCCCTTAGGATCACATAGTGTCCTAAGGGGTCATATGTTGTCCTAAGGGGTCACAAATGTGTTATAACACATGCGTGACCCCTTAGAACTGCATATGACCCCTTAGGACACTATGTGATCCTAAGGGGAATGCCATATGTACACTAGGATGTACACTAGGATGCGTGACCCCTTAGAATTGCATATGACCCTTATAAAATTCTAGTGTGAATAACATACCCCTTAGTCCATCACATAGTGTCCTAAGGGGTCACACATGCGTTAACAAATGCTTGACCCCTTAGGAGGTCGCATATGAACCCTTATAACATCCTAGTGTACATATGGCATTCCCCTTAAGATCACATATTATAGATTTAGTAATTTTAGAATCATATGAGCCCATTACAAAAATACAATGACCTCTATTTTTTTTAGATATGGAGTTCAATAACAAAAAAATTGTCAAAAAATATAGAGACTTGTTGCATTCCATGTTATATATCATGTTCTTGAAATTTTTATGTATTTCAAAGATTTAAATATACACATGTTAGATCTCTCTATCTCTCTGAAATATATGTTATCTCTCTCTCTCTGAAATATTTGAATTTTTTATGTATTCTTGAAGATTTAAATTTTTGAAAATGAAAATGATCTCTCTCTCTCTACAATTTAACTAATTTTAAATTTTAATGATTTAAATTGAATGCACTTCATGTGTGTGTGTGTGCTAACGTATTTATTTTAACTTTATGATATGTACCTAGATAGATGGCATCCCAAGATATACCTTCGCAAACTCCTCATCAAGATCCACCTGTGCAGGCTCCTGATCAGGAGCCACACATTGATGATGTTGATCCTCCAGAGTAGGATCCCCCCTTTCTCAAAATTGTTATTATTTTCTAGTACAGTGATCGTGAGTTGCATAGATTGAGGGTCATATTAGATGACCCCCATATTGATGGCGTGTACAAGAGTAGATGCACATCCATTTTTGATAGTTTGCAGACATTGAGGGACTGCTTAGTTTCTCAGACTTCATTCTCACCTAAGGTTATAGAGGATATTTATAGACAGTTGAGGAGTGAGGTGAGGGGTCCTCATTCTTTCACTGATGTGGTGAGGGTGGTCTCTAAGGAGACCATCAAGGAGAGATGCTTTCCATAGTATCAAGAGAAGAGTAAGGTGAGGGGATATCAGGTCATGAGATGTATCGACCCATAGGTTGCATCATTGATTTACCCACGCTTCTTAGCTGCCCATGGTCATTATCCTAATAATGACCAAATACCATTATACTTTGCACAACAGATATTTTCTGAGGTTCATTGTCAAATGAAACCAAATTACCTTGATATTCTAGGATATTATGGACAGGGGAGGGGTAGGATTTCTGATAGAGATGCATATCACAGGTGTGATAGAGCTCCACCTAGAGATAGGGACCTTGTTGGCTGGAGATTTCCTACAGTAGTTCCAGCCATGGCCCCCATAGCAGATCACATTGTGATTTCTTCTTAGAGAGAAGCAATTGATAGGATTGGATAGATTGCATTAGCAACAGCCACCATATCTTCTGACAGGCTGGGCAGATATATGATGAGTCGACCACGTTTACAATCATCCATAGATCATGCATCTTCTAGTCATGGGGAGGCTTCAGATTCATATGATCAGTATATTACTACTGGCATCCCCCCTAGAAGGGGTAGCAACTATAGTCAGAGGTAGTAGACATGTACAAATGTAACAATATTTAGCCGAGGACCTACTACATGCTTACAATTTTATTTCATCTCGACTTGGGATACCATTGGCTGATGTTAGAGAGGAGATTCTAAGAGATGGGTAGGCTACAGAGGCATCGATGCATACCTCGAGGTAGTCACAACATTCTCATCACTCTATGCATGCTCTAGACACTGAACCACCTACAGATCACTCTGTTGTTGTAGAGGAGGAGCTACGAGCTGATCAGGTCCATATCATAGATGAGAGCCACTTGGATTCATTTGAGGAGGAGATATGAGTTGATCAGGTCCATATCACAGATGAGGGTTTGGACTCATTTGAGGACCAGGTGCGAGATTTAAGCCATACTGGGTTATGGAAATGCTACTACAATCAGACACTTCATCCATGATGCCCAGTCATCTAGTTAGCCCCTTTCATTTCTCAGTGATAAATACAGCCAAAGAGAGATATGCAGGCATGAGTGATGTTGTTGATATGATCACAAGACAGGATCAGACTATACAGCCTACTCTTGATACACAGGTATGTACATGTGCGTTTAAATTTTTAGAAGATATGTATACATGTTGTTGTAGACACTCAAAATTGTCATGTCTAATTAAATAAATATTTTATTTATTTAATTATCTAAGCCTAATTCTTCTATTAATTAAATAATTTTTTATTTATTTAATTAATTCATTTATCCTCTTCTAGCCTTATTTCTCATTTAAATAAATACATTTATTTATTTAAATTATCCTTTTCCTAAATTAAATAAATATTTTATTTATTTAATTGTCCTACTTCTTCTATTAATTAAATAAATCTTTATTTATTTAATTAATTCATTATCTTTTTCTACACATGACACATGTCATTCATCTCTTAATTCATACACTACCTACCTCTTTCATTATTTTACTATTTTCTCTACCTACCCTCTAATCCTAGCCGACCTCTCTTTTTACACCTCTCAATCTTATCCCTCCATTTCATATTGTGTCTTCTATTTAAGAAGATGCTTTCTTCATTGTCAAACCCTAACTACTTGATCAATTGGCTACACTACGATCCTACTTGCAACCACATTCCGTTCTTTGTTGAGGTCTTGTGCATATTAAAATCTGAGAGCAAATATATCAAGCAAGATCAATGGAGATAGGAAGAATGGAGATCAAAACCCTATTGGGCATGTGATGGTATAATCTTTGTGATTTTGAGTTATTTTGCATTGTCTTAGGTTATCTTCATATGTTATGGTGGATCTTTGTTGATTGTTAGGCTAGGGTTTAGTGGTTGGATTCATTTTAGCCTTTCAATATTGTTGTTATTGTTATCCATTTTCACCATACACATTTTGGCATGCCCGGTGGGACTCTTGTCCCTTTGCATTTAACAATTTTGTTGCAGATTTCGCATTTTTGAAGTTGCAGATCGGACAATTTTTGATGACATTTTAGGTTTTTCCGTGTCTGTGAGCGTTCGGATCGCGTTTTTGTGTTTCAGAAGCGTCTATAATATCTTGAATCGCGTCTGTGAATTCAGAAATGTATTTTATTTATTTTTGCAGGTTTCTGTAACCGCATCTGTGAGTTCAAATCGCGTCTGTGATTGATCTTATCGCGTCTGTGTTCGGGAATAGCGTCTGCGGTGTCCAAGCGCGTCTGTGCATAATAGAACTGCGTCTGTGTCATACAGACGCATCTGTGTCTGGTATAGAGGTGTCTGTGCTTTCTGTTTTGCAATTTCAATTTTTCTGAGATTCGGGTTTTTGGATTTTGTACTTAGGATTTCAGATCTGGTTTATTTTCGGCTAACCCTTGCAGATCTAGCTAACCTGGTTTGTGCAGCTTGCTTTGGAGGCAAAAACGTTTTTGTTGAAGGCCCCTTTTCACAAAGTCTTTTGGGTTTTCTAAAAATTTACCTAACTTGTGTGCTTGCAGGAAGGGGTTATCATTTGAAACAACCCAAACTACTAACAATTTTGTTGCAGGGCCTTGGCTAGGGTTTTGTAATTTTGATTGTGTGCCTTGTTTTTCATAGATTAGCAAACACTTCCTTTGGTGCACTAAAATTGAATCATTGTCTTTTGTGTCTTGAGCAATAGGCTCTTTTTGTTTAATCTTTAGAGGGCCTGTCTTCCCGTGTGGTCATTAGGACTACTAGTGAGAAGAGAACGACCCAAGTGGTAGCGAGGAAAACCCACCTCATCCAAACCACTATAATCAAATGTATTCATGGTGAAAAATATGAATAACGTGTGCTGATTAGTTCATACCGACACTATGTCTCCCCATAAACCCGTTTGATCAAATTTATTTGATCATTTGTAGGGCGTAACCCCTACCGGCTGGGAGCCTTCTGTATTTACAGAGCTGAAAGTGCCGCATGTATGGCCACACGAGCGGATGCCCTTACTAGCACCTCTTTGTTTTAGATGCCCAAATCCTTCTAGTTGTTGAGGCAGGAGGTCGGACCTCTGGTAGCGGCCCACACACATACGGTTCTTAGTAGAGATACAAAGTTCGCCATGGGGAGTTTTCATGGGGACTGATGCTTGGCTGACCTGAGAAGTGAGTGCCAAGGGTGGAGCCAGTGAGTTCAAGCATCTAAGTATCCGCTCTGAATAGCGTAGCCTCGGGGGTAAAACCCTATGTGGGATCAACAACTATTGTCTTGGCCAGCCCTAAGATTTGTGCTTGTCTTATGCTAAACACTCAAACATTCAAGACAAAACAGCAAAACATTGTGTCTTTTGTGTCTTCAAGTGTATGCAAAAACTTTTTACATCAAACAACACACTTTTGGAGTCTAAATAGTTTGCACACATTGAGTCATCAACATTGTGTCCTCTTGTCACGAAAAACAGTCAAAAAATCAGATTTGGTCACAACAAAACAACTTCACAGATAGGAAAAATTACACTAAGGTTACAGAAACACGTCTGTGTCTGTTCAAACCGCGTCTGTGTCGGATAAGCGCGTCTATGAAGTACAGAATAGCGTCTATGTTTTTATCAGCGTCTGTGTCAAACAGAGAGGCGTCTGTGTCAGATAATCACGTCTGTGAAGTATACAGAGGCGTCTGTGTCAGGATTTGAAAACTTTAACCGTCAAGCAAACAAAAAAAAAATCAGTTTCGGCATACTTGAGCTTCTTAGGTTGTCTCTTCAGGTTTCATCTAGCATTCAGCCTGTTCTAAGGTTTCACATAGTCCATCATTGCTTCACATCTCATTTTACATTCACAATTGTCTAAACTTGAGTCAAAAGGTCACTTGCTTGTCCTCATCATACTTTGTCAACACACTACATACAACTACACTTTGCTAAGTGGTCCCTCATCAAGGTTTCTTACCTTTGGGTCTCATTTGGTTTTACTTAGAGTCAAGGTCAACTTACCTCATCAAGAGAAACTATCCTCTCTTTGGAAGTCATACCTACTCTACTACTTACATACTTGGTCTTACACTTTGGATATTGCAAGTACACCTCAAGATTCACTTACACTCCATCCAACTCTTGGTCTTCCATTCTTTTTCATTCTTCATCTAGTCTCTCACATCTTGGTCTAACACCTAGTTCATGGTTGAAACCCGCCTTCAAAAATCTAGGAGAATAGCTAAAGAAGCTCAAGAATCCGTAAACATGAGTTCTTATGAGTATGACAATGATCTATTCTACAATCCTGAGCACACTACATTACCAGACATGAATGTTTATAGACACAATCCAAATGTGGAAAGCGCAAACACTATAAACAACAATGCTACACACAATGACACAGTGGACAACTCTTCAATACTATCAGCAGACATACAAGAATCCATAATGGATCCTCAATTCAATAGATTGGTTGAAGAGATAATGAGGAGAGATCGTCAATACTTTTTAAACATGATGGCACAAAGTGGAGCTAAAATACCGCATGATTTTGACTTATCTCAACTTATGGAAAGTCGACCCTCACAACAAACTCAACCTAACATGGATCAAAGGAGACCAAATAGTGGAGGAAATAGAGGACCGAATAATATGATGCTTGAGTCACCATCAGCTTTGCTTCAAAAGCCAGCAATCCCACATACACAAGCTCAAACATATGATACTTACACTCAAAGACCATCATGGAGGCCTTATGCTCAATCACATGCTCAAGGTATGAATCAACCAAAACAAGTGGATACTCAAGGACATCCTCAAAATTTTGACACAAGGAGACCTCATGTCAAAATTGGGGGCAACACAATGGAAAATGAAAGGCCTATTGAATATGGTTTATACACACAAAATAGATATGGGGTCCCTCAACATGAAGTTATGCCAAATGCTCCATACATGTCGCAACAATATAGACCTCCATATGGACGTGTCTACGATCAGTATCATCCATACATGAAACAAGCTCCTCCTCAAATGGGTGTTTCAAACATAGGGTATGCTACAAGAAATCAATCTCCTCCCAAAAATAATTTGGAGCAACAAATAAGAGATTTACAAAAGAAAGTGGAGGACATGAGTACATCAAAACCTAGATACACTATGAGAGATATATGCCCTTATCCCTTCGATAAGAGCATTCCAATGCCTCCATTTCCTCCACACTTTGTGACACCAAAATTTGACAAATATAGAGGGAGAGGAGACCCCAAGGCACATATAAGACAATTCTTCACAGCTTGAATTGAGGTAGCGGCAGAAGAAACATACTTAATGAGGTTGTTCCCACAGAGCTTAGGAGATCAAGCTATGGAATGGTTTTCTCAATTACCTCCTGGTATTAAGTCATGGGGCGACTTGGCAGAGGCATTCATTCAGCATTTCTCTTACAACATTGAAACAGATGTCTCAGTTACTACCTTGTGCAATACGAAACAAAAGGAAGGAGAATCTTTCGCAACATTTTTACAGAGATGGAGAAATTTAGCTAGCAGATGCTCTTGCGAAATCCCACAGAAACAAATGGTAGAAATGTTCACACAAAATGTTAACAAGGCTATTGGATATGATCTCAGGAAAGCTTGTTTGTCTACATTCAAGGATGTCATTGAAAAGGGCCTAGCAACAGAAAAGATCTTAATTGAACAAGGAGTTATCAAACTATTCAAAGAAAACAAAGAGGACTTCAAAGGAAAGGACAAACCAAAATTTTGGAATAAGAACAAGAACACAGTTAATGATGGTGTTGTTGATGCCAACACAGTGAGACCCAAGTTCGTCTTTTCTGGATCAAGTTCTACCAACAATCAGGTGAACACTCAAACAACTTCTAGACCACGAAGGAAGTACACCCCATTGGGAGAACCACTTGAATCAGTATTCAAAAAGCTTGTGGCAAACAAAGTGATCACAGTTCTAGATTTTCCTCCATATGAACCAAAGGTCAAACCAAATTGGTGGAATGATGATGAATTTTGTGAATTTCATAAGAGCAAGGGTCATAAGACAAGTAATTGCCATCGATTGAAAAACATTGTGCAAGATCTCATTGATAGAGGCGACATTGAGATTGAGGGACATTCATCTAATCAAGAACATGAGGTGTTTAAGGAACCATTCCCAAAACATGACAAAGGAAAAGCCAAAGTCACAGATGATCAAGCCAATTATACTAGAGCACCTTACAATTATGATTCTACTATCAATCACATCTCAATGGACAATCATATCTCTACCATTACTATCAAAAACAAAAATCATGAGAATCCTTCTCAGAGACCCAAAATTGTCCTAAAAGGTGTGGGATCTTCGTCCGAATCTACCTCTGAATGTCATGTTACAACCCGTCGAGGTAAGATCACGTTGCTAGGTGCCTCCACTAAGAATACCAATCTTTCATCAATCAAGCCTGAGTACGACCTTGTAGAACAACTAGGGAAGACACCTGCACTTATCTCTATTCTTGAGCTCTTACGTATATCTCCTGCACATAAAGCTATCCTTGACAAAATCTTGAGAGATACTGCCATCCCTACTGATCTGAACGTGGACTAGTTTCAAGCCATGGTGGGATACCTATCCGTTCCACACTCCCTCACATTTACAGAAGCCAATGACACCTCCATAAGTCAGCCACATAATGCACCTCTACATGTTGAAGCCTTCATACATAAACATAGAATAAAGCGAGTCCTGATAGATGGAGGAGCAGGTCTTAATATTTGTACCTTGAGTACCATAAGACAATTGGGATATTCTGACAAGGCTGTGAATGCTACAAACCAAATCACCATCAAGGCTTATGATGATGAAGAGCGCTCGTCCAAGGGCACAGTCACCTTACCGCTAAGAATAGGGCTAGTCACAAAGGATGTGGTTTGTCAAGTCCTAGATCTTGATCTCACATACAACATATTGCTAGGACGTCCTTGGATTCATGAAATTAGGGCAGTCCCATCAACATACCATCAGTGCATTAAGTTTCCTCACAATGGAGTTGAAGTGACGGTCAATGGTGATCCAAATCCATTCATATATTGTAATAACTTGAGATCACATACTGAGACTATCATCCCCAGCAATCGTGAGGCTACTCCTTCTTTGGCATATATTGATCCTGAGTCATTAAATCCCTCGACATCCAAACAAGGTGAACTTAGAGCCAAGTTTCAAGACAAAGGCATGGGAGAATACACTCTGAATCAGACAATGTTTTTACGACAAGTCCTGAGCTCTCCAAAAGAATATGGGAGGCCACATCCTAACAAGCAAATCTCCATCATGATACTCAAATGGGGTGAACTAGAAGAAGAAAATTTATATAAAATGCTCTATAAGGACGTTGAAGAGGACACACATGATCAGATTATTATACCCTGTGAGAACTATGGCAAAGGCTTCAAAATTTTGCAAAGATTCGGGTATGATGGAAAAAGCCCTCTCGGACTACGCAAAGAAGGTGTCATGGAGCCCTTACAACCTGAGCTAACTACAAGAAGAGAACGCTCCAAGGGGCTTGGTTTTCTGAATCCCAGACTACATAATAAAAGAACAAAAGAGGTATGGCGAATTAAAGTTGCCGAAGTTCAACAAGAGGATTACTATTCCACAGACTCCAATGAGTGGGAATGCGGTTCAGACAAATCCTCCAGTGACTATGAGCTCACTAAAACATTCAGAGAGCCAGATGAACCTATAGAGGAGGAGGAATTTTTAAAAAAGTTCAGAGTTGGTCAAAAACCAACCCATAAGGATCCCGCACAACCTTCATTTCAAGGTCCTAGGTCAAAATCACATAGGATGAGGACACCTGTCCCAGAAGGCTCTACTAATGATGACAATTTGGATTCACTCACAATCGAAACTGATGAGGAGAGTGCCATCAATGACCTCAATGATTACCTTGACATACCTGAATATAACCACATCTTCACTATTAGTCCTGCAAACCCTGAAAGCACTAAAGACCTTCCCCTTGTTCACCCCCAACTCATTGACTGGGATCATGAAGGACCAGCACAATTTGATACATTTCAAAATGATGAAGCTATTATCGACTACCTTGGCATTCGAGATGATCTTCCCCCTGGAGACCACAAAGCAGGATACGCCATAGAGCTCAACAACATAGCATACTTTGGTGAGGGTGTCGGGCCTTCTAGTCACAAAAATGTGAAAGTAAAAACAAAACAAGGGTCTTATGGCGAAAACCACACTGTGGCGCTATCTGACTCCAAAAAAATAAAAAGAAAGGACGTATCTAAGGGTGAAAACCTCTCTGAGGCTCCCAAAGATGGAAGGCTCGACATTCTCCCAGCATCATACGAGGAAAAATCATCCATGTTGGTAGAGGAGACTATAAAGACAAACATTGGTACAACAGAGGTTCCACACAACATATTTTTGGCTCAATCATTGACAGAGGCCGAGAGAGCAAAATTCATAAGCTTCTTTAAGGGACGACAAATCAACTTCACATGGTCTTACACGGATATGCTTGGGCTAGACCCGGATTTGGTGATGCATCATTTAACAGTCAAACCGGGGGCAAAACCAGTAAAGCAGAAATTAAGGAAAATGCATCCACAAGTGGCATTGCTAGTCAAGGCAGAGCTAGAGAAATTATTGGATGTCGGATTCATACGCCCAATTGATTATCCCGAATGGATTTCCAATTTAGTACCTGTCAGCAAACTGGATCGCAGCATCCGAATATGTACAGACTTCAGAGACATCAACAAGGCTTGTCCAAAGGACGATTTCCCATTACCAAACATTGACTTGATCGTTGATCTCACAGCAGGTCATGAAATGTTATCTTTAATGGACGGATTTTCTGGATATAATCAGATCAGGATTGCACCTGAAGATCAACATAAAACATCATTCACTTGTCCATGGGGAACCTTCTGTTGGAATGTCATGCCCTTTGGGCTGAAAAATGCAGGTGCCACATATCAAAGAGCTATGACTACTATCTTTCATGATCTCATGCACATAACCGTGGAAGATTATGTTGACGATCTTTTGGGAAAATCAATAGACAGAGATACACACTTGGACATCCTTTCAGTTGTCTTTGATCGGTTGGAAAAATATAAGGTAAGACTAAATCCAAAGAAATGCGTCTTTGGAGTAACCTCCGGGAAGCTCCTAGGATTCATTGTGTCTAAAAGAGGAATTGAAGTGGATCCAGCAAAAGTCAAGGCTATCTTGGACATGCCACCACCCAAGAATATCAGTCAACTTAGATCTTTACAAGGGAGACTCCAATCCATACGAAGATTCATAGCACAACTTGCAGATAAGTGTAACCCTTTCCAGCACCTGCTACACAAAAACATCAAGTTCAAATGGGATGAGAACTGTCAACAGGCTTTTCAGGCGCTCAAAGACTATCTTTTGAACCCACCAGTTTTGATGCCACCAATTCTAGATCAACCATTGCTACTTTACATATCGGCTACTCCGACAGCACTGGGGGCACTCCTAGCACAGCACATACCTGACGGCAAGGAAAAAGCAGTCTACTATATCAGTCGCACATTGGTGGGATATGAGCTAAACTACACACCGATCGAGCGTGCATGTCTCGCTGTGGTCTTTGCTTCACAAAAGTTATGACATTATATGCTCACTCACAAGACTAAGTTGATTGCCAGAATTGATCCACTAAAATATCTTCTCAGCAAAGCTACACTTACTGGGCGGCTGGCCAAGTGGGTAATGATTTTGAGTGAATTCGACATTGAATACGTGGACAGAAAAGCTATAAAAGGACAAGCAATTGCAGATCAACTGGCAGATGCTCCCATGATAGATGATGCTCCTCTACAGTCAGAATTTCCAGATGAGTCCATTCTAACAATATCACCTGCAAAGCCATGGCAATTATATTTTGACGGCTCATACACATAGCACGGGGCAGGAGCGGGTATACTCTTTATAACTCCTCAAGGCGATTCTATACCAAAATCATACCGCTTGTCATTTCCGTGCACTAACAATATAGCGGAATACGAGGCATTAACAACTGGGTTAAGAATTGCAGTTCAATGGAAGATCCAAGAACTTCGTGTTTTTGGGGATTCTCAACTTGTCATCCGTCAAGCAACTGATGATTATCAAACAAAAGATGAAAAGCTAATGCCTTACAAACAACTGGTAGATGATCTAAAACAGCACTTTGCAAAGATAGAGTTTGAGCAGATACCAAGAGAACAGAATCGCGCTGCTGATGCCATGGCTACAATTGCTTTGCTCATTGATCTACCGCAAAATGAGACCTGCTATGAATTCCTGGTAGACAACCTGCTGATTCCGTCATATGAGATCACCCCTACGGAAATGATATGTGTTGTTGGTCCTGAATCCCAATTATATGGTCCCATATTCACATACCTTCGTGACAATATCTTACCTCCCGATCTATCGAACAATCAACGCCGCCCTTTCATTCGCCAATCCTCTCGATACGTCATTTTAGCAGATATCCTATACCGACGAGGTCTAGATGGCACCCTTCTTA
Source organism: Cryptomeria japonica (assembly GCF_030272615.1). Taxonomy (NCBI): domain Eukaryota; kingdom Viridiplantae; phylum Streptophyta; class Pinopsida; order Cupressales; family Cupressaceae; genus Cryptomeria; species Cryptomeria japonica. Next base: position 85,015,902 of record NC_081415.1, read on the forward strand.
GATATTTAGAGAGTGACGAAGCTCAGATTGCGTTACGAGAAGTGCATGAAGGGATATGTGGCCCGCATACTAGTGGTCCTACCTTGGCCAAGAAACTCATCAGGACTGGATACTACTGGCCTACTATGGAAAAAGATGCATATCAGTTTGTCAAGAAATGTAAGCAATGTCAAATTCATGGAGACCTCATACATGCACCAGCACAAGAACTACAACCACTTGCATCTCCTTGGCCCTTTTGTCAGTGGGGACTCGATCTCATAGGCAAGATTCACCCTCCTTCTTCCAATGGACATAAATTCATTATCACAGCCACAGAGTATTTTACAAAGTGGATTGAAGCCATGCCTCTCACACAAGTTACTGGGAAACAAATCGCTACCTTCATCTTAAACTACATCATTTGCCGATACGGGATTCCTACTTCCATTATTACTGATAACAGGCGTCCCTTCAAAAATCAGGATGTTCATGAACTCTGTGAGCGCTTCCATATTGCCCACCGTTTCTCCACACCATATTACCCCCAAGGTAATGGCCAAGCTGAGGTGTCTAATAAAACAATTCTCAAAATCCTTAAAAAGACAGTCGACGACGCTGGCCGTAATTGGCATATCCAACTCAATCCTGCACTTTGGGCCTATCGCACAAGTGTCCGCACACCTACAGGAGCTACACCCTACTCACTTGTCTACGGCGCTGAAGCCATCTTGCCTATTGAGGTCGAGTTACCTTCTTTACAAGTCTCTTTAAGAAACATAATCAACGATGAAGACTACAGGGTCTCTCGCTTACAAGAACTAGAACTGCTAGAGGAACGAAGACACACTGCTTTTAATCATCTCAAGGCTTACCAACAAAGAATGAGTCGCAGTTACAATCACAAAGTCAAGCCTCGCACATTTGAGGTAGGTGACTTAGTCCTCAGAGAGAACCCCAAGAATCAGCAAGACAGAGATAAGAAGGGCAAGTTCGAACCAAACTGGCTTGGTCCTTACATCATCACAGCGGTATATGGATCTGGGGCATATCAGCTCTCAACTACAGAAGGGGAATCTTTGGAGGATCCTATCAACAGCATGCACCTTGGCCGGTTCTACACATAGCTCATCAGAGTATCCTAATTCAAAAAATACAAAAAAAATTATAAAACAAAAAAATCGTTACTTGGTGAAAACCTGGAAAACAGGCGCCTTGTGACACAAAAAAATTGAAAAATCAAAAAAGTAATGAGAAATAATTTCGTCCAACAGTGAAAACCACTTCGGTGGCGCCCTGGGCAAGTACCATGGTGAAAACTGGGTCACCAGCGCCATGCGTAGAGACATTGCTCCTCCCTCCTTCAGGATTCTCTTTCATCCTTTCACTTTGCACACACTCACAACCTATTCGTTCACAATAAACTTACCTATTCCCATCATGGCTTGTTATTGATCTACCTAAGATTGGTTAGCCATCCATAACCCTCCCTTTTTACTCCCTTTCCATCCATAATAAATCGGATCATCTCTGTGACTAAGGCAAAATCCTACGTCTAGTAATGGGTGTGGAACTAAGAACATCACATGTTTCAAGGAGTATAGTTTCTTCTAGCTTCCTTCAGTCTATCCGCGCACAATCCGCAATAAAGCAACATCTGCATCACAGATCCATAATAAAGTTTCATCTTCTCCGCAATAAAGTATCAGTTTCATGGATTCGGTCAGTTTCAGATGAGACACAGCAGCAACAATGGGCTTCAACAAAATCAAATCTTTCAACAGACTCAGACAACATATGGTTCAGTGTTAATCTATCCCTTTTGTGAAAGTGAACATTGTGACCACAATCAAATAAGACTTATACAAGTGACAAGAGACACTAAACTTGAGGACTACAGTGGATGTTGGTGTCAAGTCTTGGTTTTCTTTTGATTTTATCTTTTGGTGACATGTCTTTTAGCTTTTCCAGGATGTCTTTGACTAGAGATTCTATCTCCAGGATGTCTTTGACTAGAAAGGCGAGGATGGGGTATCGTCACCTATTTGCATTTGCTGTCTGTGGATTGTCTCTTAGTAATGCTATGACTTGTCCAAGGATATGAGGACACTGTGAGTCTAGTATGAACTGGGGCATTCCTTGTTTGTGACTGTCTTATCTCCATGCAAACAGGTACAATGACTTTCTGGGTTGAACATATGCCTTGATTGTCATAACCTACTTGCCATAATAAGCTCAATGATGATACCGCACAAGAAGCTATTTCACGTTCATATCTTCTATCTTCCATCCCCCTTTCTTGATTGACTTCCATCGTCCTTCTCGAGTCTGCGTAGCCTGCTATCACATGACTGAGTATGATGACACACCAAAAAATTTGCATTTCATATAGTTACACCTACATCACCACATATAAGCATTTCATACATACATATAGATATCACAATTGCATCACATCCTACATACAACACATGTTAGCAAATCTCACATTTTCATTATGTAAATAATCATTTGCATTATCATATTCATTTGCATTACATACATTCACATTTGCATCATGCATCACATATACAACATAAAAGAACAAAAATATATTGCATTGCATCATATAAGCATCCATATCATAAAACATGCATCACATAAGAACATCTCATCACATAAGGTACACATGCATATAGCTGCCGCAAAAATGGATCATCTCTCATATATAATCAAAAGTGTCATGATACAATGATGTCAAAAGAATCATATGGCTACAAAATCACCCGCAGGTATCTACAATACAAAAATGGTACAATACTGATACATAGGGAGCCCTCTAAGGCTATGATGAACTCCCTCCCTCGGAGCCGCCTGGCCTCGACGGAGTTTGAGCCCTAGAAGGACCCACCCCAAGATCAACTCTCCTGGCCCCTGTGTCCCCTGCAGCCACCCCTCGTGTCGTCCTATCCAAACAGAGGAACCCACTGATAACTCCTGTCAACACTATTGGTAGTGCTAATCCTGTCCATGTCATGGTATCCCATGCCACATGTCCACCCTCATCCCTAGTCCTGGATCCTAGAACACTCGTCTCAGTGCATCCCTATCTCCGTCTCGATCATAGGGTACTAACTCCCCATCGATTGATATCCGTAGAATCCTATATACATCCTCCAAGGTGACTGTCATCTCACCCATCGGCAAATGCAAACTACAAGTCTCTGAGTGCCATCTCTCAGCTAGTGCAGTCAGCAATCCCATGTTCACCCGAAACTCAGGCACATACAGAATGTATCTCAATCCCATAACCTCAATTGCAGCTCAGTCCTTGGCTGTCAACTCAGGTCGCAACCTTTGAGTCGATGGGAATCTCTCTCGTGACTCTAGCATCGGCAAATACTCCTGCAGTCAAGCAACTCAATCATGTCAGTTATAGTGGCATTCACTATTTATCACAAAATGCTACTCGCTATCTAAATGCATATGGCTATCTACCCTAGTGACACTCACTGTTCATCACAAAGTGTTGCTGATTATCCTAGTGGTACTCCCTGTTCATCACAAAGTACTACGTGTGTGACACTCCCTGTTCATCACAAAGTGTTGCTCACATTTGCACTCCCTGTTCATCACAAAGTGCTACTCATATTTTAGTACTCCCTATTCATCACAAAGTACTTTATCTTGGTACTCACTGTTCATCACAAAGTGCCTTGATCTATCCTAGTCTTCCTAGAGGACCTGCTTGAGTGTATCCCCTCAGCAGCTTATCCAATCGACAGTGTATGTTCATCACAGAACTGCCGATTTGACCTAGAAGATGCAAATTCATACTTTTCAAATGCAAATGCGCTTTCCTGACATAAACGTGCATTTATTATATTACCTAGCATGCATTAATGACAACAATAAATGCGTGAAAGTAAGAGGAGGTTTTCGGGTACTTACCGGCTCTCCTGCATCTGCTGGTCGCTGAAATCGGCAAACGCGGTCAAATCTATGAATGAAAGCCATCGCTGCTGACTGCTGCTGCTCTTTTCTCGCTCTGCACTGTGATCTCGTAAGGGTGTGGATGACAATGAGGATGTCTTTTGCCCGTGGTCTATCTTATAGCCTACCCTAGCCCTTGCCCTCATTTCCCGAGTCAGTATTCTTCTTCCTGTGACTTTGTCACTTTATTCGGTCAACCCATTCTATCCCGTCTTTCTTATCGAGAGATTGTCTGCAATTTTTTCAGACATTTTCATCCAATCTCTCGAGGGGGCATATCATTCCCATTCTGGGGCAACTCTGTATCAGTTCATCTTATCTTCTTTGAAACAACGCGACAAGCCGCATTGTCTCAAAGAGAGGCAAAATGTAGACACTCAAAATTGTCATGTCTAATTAAATAAATATTTTATTTATTTAATTATCTAAGCCTAATTCTTCTATTAATTAAATAAATTTTTATTTATTTAATTAATTCATTTATCCTCTTCTAGCCTTATTTCTCGTTTAAATAAATACATTTATTTATTTAAATTATCCTTTTCCTAAATTAAATAAATATTTTATTTATTTAATTGTCCTACTTCTTCTATTAATTAAATAAATCTTTATTTATTTAATTAATTCATTATCTTTTTCTACACATGACACATGTCATTCATCTCTTAATTCATACACTACCTACCTCTTTCATTATTTTACTATTTTCTCTACCTACCCTCTAATCCTAGCCGACCTCTCTTTTTACACCTCTCAATCTTATCCCTCCATTTCATATTGTGTCTTCTATTTAAGAAGATGCTTTCTTCATCGTCAAACCCTAACTACTTGATCAATTGGCTACACTACGATCCTACTTGCAACCACATTCCGTTCTTTGTTGAGCTCTTGTGCATATTAAAATCTGAGAGCAAATATATCAAGCAAGATCAATGGAGATAGGAAGAATGGAGATCAAAACCCTATTGGGCATGTGATGGTATAATCTTTGTGATTTTGAGTTATTTTGCATTGTCTTAGGTTATCTTCATATGTTATGGTGGATCTTTGTTGATTGTTAGGCTAGGGTTTAGTGGTTGGATTCATTTTAGCCTTTCAATATTGTTGTTATTGTTATCCATTTTCACCATACACAGTTGTAATGTAGGATAAATCTATACATATAGATCATGTTTATTAAATAATCTAGTTCTAATTTTTAATTTGTAGATCATTTAAATTGATCGTGGACTAATCCTTAAATACATACATACATACATACATACATACATATATATATATACATATATATACATATATATATATATACATATACATATACATATACATATATACATATATATGTATATATGTATATATATACATATATATACATATACATATATATATATATATGTATATATATATATGTATATGTATATATATGTATATATATACATATATACATATATATGTATATGTATATGTATATGTATATATATGTATATATATATATATATATATGTATATGTATATATATATACACATGTATGTATAACAGTTAGCTCATGTCACTCCTTCCTTGAGCTCCGAGCATGGGTGTAGGAGAGATTCTTTATATGTTGTTAGTGGACAGGTTAGTTATGGTTTTTGGTACATATATGTACATGCACGTTACAATTTATATTTAAATTTATATTTAACTCTACTTGAATCTGATGTACATGTGTCTAGAGAGATAGATATATTATATTTAATATTTAAATAAATTCTACTTTTGCAGGGGTATATTGGACATCTAGACTCTCACTAGGAGTCTCCCTCAGATGGTCGCTCAATTCATGGCCGACATGATCCCTGTCGATTTGGTCTAGACTTTATAGCTCATTTACATTTATCTTTTTATAGACTTTCATATTATATATATATATATATATATATATATATATATATATATATTCATGCATGGACATGAAGTTTAGACTAGATTATACTTTATACCTGGTTTGTGTTTTATATGGATTATATATATTTCATGCATCATGTATGAAGTTTAGACTAGATTACATTCTTTATACCTTGTTTACATGTTTGATCAGATTGTATATTTCATGCATGTATCAAGTTTAGACTAGATTATACTTTATGCCTGGTTGTGTTTGATCAGATTATATATATTTCATGCATGTATGTAGTTTAGACTAGATTATACTTTATACCTAGTTTGTGTTTGATAAGGTTATATATATTTCATACATCATGTATGAAGTTTAGACTAGATTATATTCTTTATTCCTCATTTATATGTTTGATCAAATTGTATATTTCATGCATGTATGAAGCTTAGACTAGATTATACTTTATATCTCCATTGTGTTTGATTAGATTATATATATTTCCTGCATCATGTAATATGAAGTTTAGACTAGAGATTATATATTTCATGCACATGTGCATGTTAGATTATATATTCCATGTGCACATGTACATACATGTTAGATTATATATGTACTTTATGTTTGATGGACTGGACTGGATTATATATATATATCACATGCACATGTTAGAAATACTTATGTACACTTTAAATATATATATGATCAAGAATGCACATGTTTGAGCTAAAACTTTAAATTTTAAACTACATGTAATGTGTATGTACATACAATAGATATGCATTAAAATTTAAAAGAACATGTTCAAACAAAATAGTATATCCACTCCAATGAACAATATAAAAATCACACTTGAACTAATTAATATCAAATGAACAAACTAAACTTAATAGGTCATGTACTAAATAGTTCACATGGTATGTGCTTCTAGGTATGTATACAAGTTAAATAGTTCACAACATTTACATGTCCTAATTCCATATATCAATTGTACATGTGTACATATTACATTCTAATTTAAATATGCATTTTTAATTAAATTATTTTAACTAGTGGTCCTTACAAATTACATGCATTTACAATTAGATATAGTAAGTTATATACATACAAATTAAACATGCATTTAAACATGTACATACTTGTATTAACTTCATACAACCTAATTTGATATAATTAAAAATTTCATGTATTTAAACTTAAAAAATATTTATCCAAGTTTCAAAACAAGTTAAGATCTAGAATTTATCAAGTATTAATTCAATTCGTACCACATGTGTACTTTGGATTACTAAATATATATAGTTCATACCACATCAAGTGGTTCAGAATGCTCTTCAATAACACTTAATATTTTGTCATGAACTTCACTATCTAGTCTCCACTTTTGAGACCGCCCTCGATGTGGAATTGTTTGAAGAATTAGGCCAACAACAATGACCAAGTGACTATACTGATATACCTTGTTGTCAATCTGGTATTCAGTGAAATGAATCCCATGTTGAACAATTTTAACTTGTTTGAAATATGTCCCTTGCACTACAACTGAGCTTGCATGTACATGTATATAAGAAACATGAGAATTTAAAAATTTGCACGTAAGCGATTTGTACATACATATTCAAATTAGTTCAAACCTGTGGGAAATGACATTCCATCAATCATTTCAGATTGTGATAACTTCTTTCTCTCTTCTGTGCAATGCAATAAATAATAACTAACACCTATATTTTCATCTTCTACTATGACTACAGAAATATCTCCTGCAATTTGACACAAGTTAAATAAATTCTAAGTTACATGTCATTTTTAAGGAAATATTTACATGTACGCAATGATATATATATATACTTTAAATATATACATGTGTACATCATATGTACCTTTTTTAATCAATCATGAAATATGAACATAATCACCAGAAATCAAAGGAATGTCTTCAAAGTTTTCATCCTCATTTGAATCCTCGTATGTGTTAGAAACATCTAGTGGTACCAATTTCCATTCACTAACATATCCAAGATCTTGGTTCTTTCAATCAACATAGTTTTTAAAAATGCAATAAGAACAAAAACATGAATAATCCCTAGCGTATAATGTCCATGGGCAATTATCTGTACTCATGACACAATGCAAAGATCTTGTCCTCTCCACGCTCTTGCATCCATTCATTGATCTTCTATCCACATCTGCAAAATGTACATGTGTACAAGAACATGTACATGTAGATCAAGTTGTTAAATTGAAACATTTAAACTAGGAACATCTTTTTTAAAATTAAAAAAATTTAAATAAAACACTTTAAAAGAGAACACTTACCGGTTATCTCCCAAAACACTCTATATGGAATGGGTCTGTATGTTCTCGATGATGATTCCTTAGGATAATTAGGCTGCTCAAAGTTTTTCTCACACCATTCAACAACATCATGTGCATCTTCTATATGCTTTCTTATAGCACATTTGATACACACTCCTGCACCATCATGTTCACCCTTTCCATGACCTCTCTCAAAAAAACTCCAAACATGTGAAATTTTGTCATTTCGATGATATCTACATAGTGCATAAAATGGCCTCAAAGATTTGAATTGTACCACTCATCCATCAAACCAAACAAAATGTTTAACTATTGTTATGCCTCTATCTTTCAAATATTCAAAAAAACTTCTTAAAGCAATGTTGTACAAAAAGTGTGTCATGTTGCTTATCATCACTGATATAGAAGTGGTACTCTTTCTTAATGACATGATTTTCAAATGTACTATCAACACCATCCAAATTCATCTGTGCACGTCGATAACACACATGCACCAAAATAGTGATTTGCTTTGAAAAGTAATACTCTGATTGAATCTCTTTTTGATATGCAAAAGAGTAATTATCTATGAAGCCCACTACAGATAGAATAGTTCCAAGTGGGAAAGTGTCTCTTAATCTTTTAAATTTTTCTTCTTGCCACTTGGCCAAAAACCCATGGCATATGTATGGTTTTATCAACTTACGAAAATTTTCCATAAATATTCTAATAGGTATTTCCTCTTCTACATAATATAGCCTTTTAGATTCCTTTCCAAACTTTGTTTCAATTTTTTTCTACTTGTAACTCTTGCAATTTACCATCTTCCTCATGTCAGTATCTTCATCTCTCAAAGGCAATTTAGCCAAGTCCCCATATGTTCCACAAATTCCTCTTATGCAACCTATTTGACCGGTTGCATTATCATCTGATTTATCACATAAGACGGATTATATGAATTGACTTATTCATTTAGGAGGAACATTTTCATAACCATCACTATCCTCTCTAATCTTTCGAAACACCTAATTTTACAAGTCAAATATGATGTGATAATGACAACAACAAGTTTCAAAAACTTTGTTTAACTTCACATAATATGGTCTTAACCGTTCAAGCATGGTTTGTCCAATCTTTATATGAGGGTTTGTTTTAGTAAACAACACATACAATTCATGTTTTGTTGTGTCTATCCAATGTTTTACATGGAGATCATAATGATTAGGACCAATCCTTTGCTTGATAACATCTCTACTGTTTGATGAAGGACAAGTATTATCATTCCAAAAACTTGTCACAAAGTTCGTAACAACATCTTTAATTCTATCAGAATTAGGAGCTCTACACATAATTTCCCAATTCCCTTCTCAGGTAGTATCATCCGAACTCTTTCTCCTTTTAACATATTTAGATATTGTCCTTCTACTAAAACCAAACTTAGATGACAGTGAAGAGATTTGTCTTTTTTGAGGCAATCTTTCATTTACTAAAGATGTCAACATCACTCTTCTTGAAATGGTCTTATCTACTGTTCGATATTTTTTACCAATGTTCACCAAACCTTTCTTAACATTATCAAAAATACATTTTTGTAGCTGAGAAGTTTTCCTCTTTTGACTTGTTGTATCTATACCCAACAATTTCAGTGGATCTATTAAGTCTTTACGAGTAAGTACAATTGATAAAAATTGAGATTTTTCTAGTGTAGTATCAAGATTGTTGAAATGAGACATTATTTATTTTGCACTTTTATTCATTGACCTCCTTTTAGTATGTCTAGGTTCTTCACTGAGACATTTCAACTCATCCACATCCATTTCAAGTAAATGATCTAAATTTTTATAAGAAATATTTCTCTTCACCTGTTTAGCTAGATCCATAATATGCTCATCCATATCAGTGGTAGGATGTAAGGAGCCCAACCCCTCTCCTTCAACCTCTATTGGTTCAACTTGGAAAATCTCCTCCCTATGTTCATTAACTATATTGTGTTCTTCAACAGGTTCATTTGCCTCGACTCCCGCTTCAGAACTCCCTTCTTCTTGAGCCCGTTCTGCACATAATTTAAGAGTTGGTGTAAGGTTCAAATTAATAGATTATTCAATTAGGTTTAAGAATAGGGGTGAATTTGGCATAAAGATTTGTGTTAAGATTAGGGTTCAATTTGGTTTATTAAATTAAATTACTTTCAGGGTTAGTGTTATAACTCTAATTAAATTAGGTTTAGGTTTAAAGTTCAATTTGTTCTCAAGTTAGGATTAGGGCTCAAATTTATTTAGTGTGCAAGTAGGTTTAGAGTTAGAGTTAAATTTTTTTCAGTAATTAATATTTCAACAAGATGATAATTATTTTAATAATTTTTTTCTGATGTTTAATTCTAGATTTACACATGAAGAATTATAATTAGTTTATTATTATTGTTTAATTTATGTTATTCCTTACGTATAGTGTTAAGGTTAAATTTTGTTTTGCGCTAATATAACAAATAAACATAAACATATAAAGTGGAAATAAATATTGATGAGTTATTTTGAAAACCTCAATCTCTCACTAATAACACATAAAATGAAATTTTGATAAATTAGAAATTCCAATTTTGAAAATTAAAAGTACAAATATTTTGATGCATGCATATGATAAAGGTGACCTCATATTAATTTATTATGTCATAATAGGTCGACTATAATTTGTCACATGTTTTTTAAGACCTATTATTGCATAATAGACCTCATAATCTGAAATGTTTTTGCATACGTGAAGTCATATAAATAGAACCTAAATTATGACATGTAATAGGTTCTAAATTTATGTCACATTTAAGACCTATAATCAATGTAACAGTCCTAATTTATCACATAATAGGACTTATTATTAAAATTAATATGACCACGTATGCAAAAACATTTCACATTAATATACTCGACTGCCCTTAAGACAGATATATTATATGATATTAAAGGACCTATAACATGAAATTAAGTACATGTATTAAATAATCAATATATAAGTTATAAACTAAATTGTGAAATAATAGGTCATATTAATTTTATGACTTAATAGGTCTTATCTATTATAAATGGACTTAATTATATAGGAGAGGAAAATGCAATTACACAACAAGCAAGTTAATGGAATTTGAAATTTGCAAATACACATATTATCTCAAATTAATTATGCTTTCCAATTAAAATGAGATTATTTTTAATCCTACTATTTTCAATTAATTTAATTAAGATTTTTAAAATTAATTTTCTTTAAAAATATTAGATAAAAAATATTGAACTAATTAATACTAACAAATAAACACTATTTTTGGTACGTAATACATATAAAATTAAATAGAAATAAAAATATCCATATCTTTCTTCTGTTTCGGGAGAATAATTCTTTGAAGTCTTATTTTGCCTTCTCTTCTTGTTCCCCATGGTTTAAAAAAAACCTTCAAATATCTTCAAATTATTGCCCTCAAAATAATTTCCAAATGTCTTCTCTCATCCAAAAATGTGAATTATTTTAATCATTTGTGTGATAAAAAATGAAAAAAATTATGGACATTTATACGACTCCATTTAAAAGGAAAAAAAATAATTTGTGTCGGCTAGGGTTCGAACAAAACCCAACAGTTAAAAATGGTTGGTTTCATTCGAACCTTACCATTACGAAAAAGTATGGGCCAAAATTAAGCATGTGGGTTCGAGCGAAGGGGGGTTTTCTTGAACCCCTTATGGTTCGAGCGAACCCAGTTCGTTTGAACCAGTATTCATTTGAACCGTGACGTTAGAGGTTTCTCCCAAATTTTTCCAAAGTTGTAAGGAATTTATGACTTCAGAGCTTGGGTTCAAAGGACAAATGAAATAATCTTGATAACCCAAAAATATTAGATGGTAATACTTGGATCAAGATTTCCAATGAGTATAATTTTGTTATATTTTGAATTTATTATGTTCTTGTTTTTTTAATTTTATGGAATATTGGTTTTTCACCAAACATGAACTTCTCTATTCAACACTTTGGAAAAAATAGGAAACTAATTCAAAAAAATTATGAAAAATATCTAAGTCCCAGGTATTGATGTCTTCTTTCTAAAAAAAAAAAATGAATTTCAATATATATACAACAAGTTATGTGTTCAAACTTAAACCTATGTCTGAATTATGACTACTCGGACTTCAAAACTTTATAAAATGAAAAATATTGAACATATCACTATCAAACCAATTGCAAGTCCTGGATATTGATGTTACAAACCAAAATTCGAAAGAATTGAGTTTTTATCATTTATAGAAAAAAGAATTATGCATTTCGGGAGGCACGTCACTCTTAAAAAATGTAGTTTGTTGTAAAAGACTACTTTCCGAGGGAGATGAAATTTTTTTTAAAAATTCCTTCAAATTTTTTTTAAAAAAATGTATATACAATCTACAAATCACTAATTTACATCATCTTCAAATTTTTAATAGTTTAAAAGTTATAGTTCTCGGAAGTTGAAGATTATTTTAAAAATGTTCATCTCAGTGTCAAAAGTGGCAAAAAAGTGGGAACCATTATTGTGAGTTCACCCTCACTTGTTTATTTTTTATCAGCATCGATTTCACGCTTTATGAGTGCTAGATCGCGATAGTTTCCCTGACTTTACATTACAAAGCATTGGGATAACTTTACTTATTGACAAACCAAAAAGGTGTTATCCCACCATCATAAGCTATACTGATAGGGTTTTCATTGATATCAATCTTTTGATCACAAGTGCATAATGGGTGTAGTTTCCCCAATTTATTTACAAATTATCGGGATAGCTTCATTGGTCAGAATTCCTTAGAGACACTACTCCGACTTCATAAGTTATCCCGGTGAGCCTACATGCTACCTTTTATTCATATTTCTCATTATCGGAACAACTTATTCTATCAGGATGACAAGAAATTGTTATTCCGCCTTTATTCATTATTCCAATGGGCAGTAAGAACTTCACGCTTGGTATTGCTATCTCGATATTGGTGTTCAACTTAACTTATCAGATCGGAATAGTTATTCTGACATATACATGGAATGTTGATTTGTAAGGGTTATTTTACTAATCTTTCTTGGGTCTAGTAGGGACTATTCTTATAATTTTAGGACATCATGGTTTCCTTATGTGAGGTCTTGTAGAGAGTGAAAGAAAAATTTTGTAGCTTCAACCTTTCATTTTGTTAAATACAAAAATCTTGGTGATGATTGTAATGCTAGGGGTTACTAGGTGTTGTCAATGAATTTTGTAGGGTATCAACAAAACCTTCCAAATGAAAGGAAGGTGTTTTTTAAATTATATTATTTAAATTATATTTTGACTATCTTTACTCTATTCAATAAATTTTATTACTTTTTATTTCATTCTTTATGTTCATTTTCATTCATGTTCATTTCCATTCATGTTGGTTTTAGGATAGTAGGAACAATTGCAAGGAATGAACACTCTCTCGACCTTCACTTTTTGAATTGATTGTTTTATGGATTTGTATGTTCCATATTCTTATTTTAAATATATAATTATTTGTAAAACCTAACCATTTTGTTATATAAATTTAATAGTTATGATTTATGAATCATCTATGATATCCTGAACTTTGTATCTGAATTTAGAGATTGTTGAAATTTATATATTTATCTTCAACAAAGAAGAATAAGAATAGTTTGACATGTTTGAAGAACATAAATATCATCATCAAACCTTTTGAATGAAAGGAAGCAATGTTTGGAAATTGAAATGGCAATATCTTATTTGCATACATATGTGTTCGTATGTATGTGTGTGTATACTTGTATTTTATAAATATATTTCTAAACACATTGAATTTAGAGGCTACCAAGACTATGAATATATACTCTCTAAGACAACTTCTATCACAACTCCTAATTAAGAAGCATATTCAAAAGCATCCATATAACATGAACTATACAATGTATTACGTTGAGTATAAAAATTACAATTCATTTGATCCAAATAACACAAATTCTTTCATTAATATAGCTCATCCATATAACATGAACTATATAATGTATTACGTTGAGTATAAAATTTACAATTCATTTGATCAAAATAATATTAATTCTTTTATTAATATAGCTCACTTTTTTAATATAGAAACATGTTTGTATCATTACTTCTACAAAATAGATTATAATAATATGAGTAAGAACACATTTAAATAAAAATTCATCATTCAATTCAATAATAAAGTGTAGGGAGTGTTGGCAAATGCACACTCTAATGAGACATTGTAGGTGATTGAGGGTTTTGTCATTGATGACAACCTTACAATCCTATGACACTGGCAAGGCAATCCACCGGCACCAGCAAAGACAGACTCTACACAGGCACAAACACCACCGGCAGCAAAAGGAAGCATATCGACACAAAAGCCGATAGGAATTTTGTTTGTAATTTATTTTGTTTATTATTGTAAAATCAGTGTAAGCGGACTTGGCAAATTGTAAAATGACTCATATATATAAGAGATCACTGTAGAACAATTATGTAAGTATGGAGGAATGTAATTAGGCAAAATAAGGAAGACCTATCATGCAAATTAGAGGTTAAGGGTTTATGTAAGAAGCAGAGCTATAAACCGATATTGGATCTAGCATAGTAGATGCTATTTTGAAGCAGTACAAGACATTGGATTTATATAATCCATTTTGTAAGTCAGTGAGACTTCCCATTTTGTAATTGAGCAGTGAGCTCTAGGCACTTGGCCTTCCTGCATGTGCAGGCCCCTCTTATAGCAGTAATATTCTCTTATTGGCCAGTAAGTGAATATTGTGGGTCACAAATCCCACCGAGGTTTTTCCCACACCGGGTTTCCTCGTTAAACTACTATGTTATGGTGTGTTTTTCATGTGGTTGTTGTTATCTTTATTTATTGCATTATTTCTTGTTTATCGGTATATAGTATTAATATGCTTTACATGTTTTAAGTCAAGAAAATATTATAACCGGTTAGATACTAATTCACCCCCCTCCCCCCTCTCTTAGTATCTGTGGAAATCCTAACAATTGGTATCAGAGCTTGGTCCTCTATTTTCGGAAGCCTAACAGCTTGAGGAAGATCTTGACAGCAATAGAGATGGAAAACTTGATGAAACAATTGGAAGGAGCTCTCTCAGACTATGATGCAGAAAAAATGAAAAATATCAAACTTGAAGATGATCTAAAAGCTGCATAGGATATTATTCAAGCACTTCAAGAAAATCTTACCATTTCAAGAAATAAGAGAAGAGAACTTTGTGAAAAGATGCAAAATGAGAATGATGAAAAGGAAACTCTTAGTGACCTAATGAATAAGATGAAACAAGAAAACATGACAACAAAGAATGAGATGCAGGATATGACTATGAGATTTTGTAAAGAAATTGAAGATATAAAGAAGAATGAAGAAGACGTGACTAGAAGACTGAATGAAGCTGCACATAAAAACACAAGACTTATTTATGAAAATGATATGTTGAAGACATATCTGATGCATGCACATAATTACTCAAATGAACTCAAGAGACAAAAAGGTATCTTGGAAGGAGAACTATCCGCTGCAAATCAACATAAAGAAAAATTCAAGATAAGCTCAGAAGAACTTGGTGACTTGTTGAAGAATCAGAAACCTAATGGTGACACTAATGGTCTTGGCTTTGAAGCTGGTGAAAGCTCTAGTACTACAAACACACAGGATCTTGACAAACCAGTAAGACAACCTACTGCTTATAAATTTAATGGCAAATGGTTTAACTGTAACAAGTATGGTCATAGAGAAAATCAATGTAGATCTAGAAATTATCAGAATACCAATACACCCACTGGTCAATGTTCAAAATGCAACAAAGTTGGTCATAATTCTGAAAATTGCAAAATGAATGTGAGATGTTATGTTTGTGGAAGATTTGGACACTTATCTAATCAATCCAGAACACAAACCGGCATAGGTTATGGGAAAGCTATTTAGAAAAACAATGTGACTTGTTATGCCTGTAACAAAATTGGACATATTGCTAAATTTTATAGAAGCAAGTCCTCACCAGTAAACAATAATGGTGCTAGTTTGAAAGGTAAAGAAATGGTTGAAGAGGTAAAGCAAGAATTCTCAAAACAATGGGTTAGGAAATCAGAACTAAATGTTGATAGGAATGCTCCTCCACTAGCAGAACAGAGTAACACTCCACCTGCAGAACATAGTAACATTCCACTGGCAGGAGACTCTTCTTCTAACTAAAGAAAATTTCCTTGAGGGTTTAGCAATCAAATGTGAAACATGCTATTATTCCCTCAGTTGATGGTGAGAAGTTAAAATTACTTCTATACTAGCAAATAATTTAAGTGATTACTTAACCAACAAGCATTAAAAATGGTGGTTGGCAAATTAACATTATAAATAAGTGTTTTTGGCTCCAATTTCATTTCACCGAGCATTCAAACATTCAAAGATCATGAAAATTCTGAGCAAAGTAGCAAAGCAATTCAGCAATCAATAATTCCTAAGGCAAAGAAAGGTATTTATAATCATGGCATCTTCTTCTGTACCTGAATTCATAGCAAAACCTACTGTAGTCGAAGTAATCAAACACCCTAGGCTCGTATTTCAATTAGTTCCTAAAATTGCTAAGAAGGATGATAATGTTGGTGCAATTTCTCAAATTCCCAAAGGAGTAGTTTTTGCAGAAGACCCTAGAATGTACATTCATTGTCACATAGAAAATTTAGGTGATGAGGAAATTATGAACATGTATAAGACTGTAATTTGTGATGATTCCGGTAATATGAAACCTGAACACAAAATAGTCAAAACCCTAGGATTAACTGAAATCCTTAGTATTCTGGAATTCCCTAAGGATGTTATAAGGATAGTTTTAAGCAGGGTTCATGGTGAATTTTTCTGGTTGGATTCAATTCACAAAATTACTAAAGAGGCAGTAAAAGTTGTAATAGGGTTACCCTCCACCGGTAACAGACCTGATAAGACAAAGAAGGTCTCAAATGACCTAGTAATGAACCTAACAGGTGCAATATCTGATAAAAGCTCTTTAAGAGTAAATGATGTGACTGAAATCAATGTCAAATTCATTAGCATGATTCTAGGCTACAAAACAACACATGTAAACAGGTTAAATTCAGTTTCTGGCTTATGCATAAAGAGTGCTTATGATATGATCAAGGATAATGCAAAAATAGATGTGTGTGAATGGTTGAAGGATGAACTGATTGATAATCTTGGAAAGATCAAGAAAGACAAAAAGGGGACATTTAGATTTGGTAACCTACTTGTTTGTTTAATGGTGCAGATAACAAAATAGGTGCCCCATACTGGAAACAAAAATCTAGGTTTTGACATACCGGTAGGCAAACAATTGTCTAATTTACTGCACAACATGGGTGAAAATAGAGAAAAGAATATAAATGAGTACTTTCTGTCATTAAAGGCCTAGATGAATACTAGAGTCAGACTTTCACAAGCAAATGTAAATAAGTATAAGGATGAAATATGCTTTGTTATTAAGAAGGATGAGATTTGGATGGAGGTAGTTGTCCCAAGAACCATTTGGGTTACTGAAATGAGTTATGAAACTGATGATAACATAATTGAAACATATGCAAAAGCCCTTCTAGAAGCACCTAAGTAACCAAAAGAAGAGGTATTTCGCAGTGCCGAGACTATTGAGAATCAAATTCAATCAAATAAAAGAGTAAAGAAGGTAGAAGAAACTGTAAGAAGAGGATCTAGGCAAGTAAAGGCTATCAAAGAAGACATACTTAAAAAAAATAGTATCACTGAAGATGAGTTACAAGCACAACAGCCAGAAACTCACCTTTCACCGGTAGCAACTTCTTCAGAAAGTGACATGCTAGCTGCATTTAAAAGAGTTGTGAGGAAAAGATAACCATCATCGGTATCCACACCTTCGACTAGAAGAACTAGACCAAAACAATAGGCAGTAAGGCCCTTGGCTAAGAAGACAACTCCAAAGAAGAAAAAGTTAACAACAAAGAAAAAGACTAAACAAAATATTGCTCCAATTGACAAACTACTAGATGAAATAACAGAGGATGGACAGCTGAAAAACATCAATAAATTATATGATACATTATCAGTTGATGACAAGGAGAAAGTTGAAAATAGTGTAATTCTACACTTGGATATCTATAAGAATTTTTTGATGCAAGTCGTAGATGAATTACTGGTAGAACTGTTTAAGAGACTTGAAGCTAGAAGGCAAGTTGTTGCAGAGCTTGACAAGAAAATAAAAATTGAGAAACTACTTGTTGTTTATCTTGTTAACTCACCAAAGGAGATAGATGATATGATCTCAGAGGCTAACCAAACAATATTCTCAACTACACACCGGCATGTAGCACTTATGGTTGGTAGAGTAAATGAGGTTGTAGAGGAAACTGCTAATGCATGGGACATATTCCTTGTTGAGAAAGAAAAGCAAGAAGAGTATAGAAATCCTAAACCTATCAAAGTATATCAGAAAGATAAGGATAAGGGAAAAGGAAAGGTTGGTGGACCTCTGAGCATAAAAATAAAAGATAACTTATCCCCACCGCCTCTGAATACTCCAACGATAGTTACAACTGAAATTCGACCGGCTAATGAGAGTATGGAGATACCACAAGAGGACACAAATCCAAACTCTGAGGTGTTATACATAATTGACATTGATACTTAGAAAGTTAACATTGTGGTAGATAAGGACACAACTAGAAAGATAGATATGGCTAGTGAGGCACCTGTAACAGATAACACAGAAGGTAAACCGACATATGGTAACACAGAACAACAAGAAGAGCAAAAGGCTCCATCTCAGCAACAGGTTCACACAGAGTCAGTACCACTGGCATCAGTTGAGCAAGACAAACCTTTTCTTAAGGAAATGGAAACACAAACTAACTTACCAGAGGTCACCACAAGCAAGGATATTGCTCCCACCGGTGGGATACAGAGTGTTGGCACTTCAACTACAGGATTCAAATCAACTAATGTAACAGAAGTTCTTTTGGACTCCTTAAAGAAAATAACAGATTGTAGCTCACAAGCATACAAGGCTATAGATGATACAATTCCAATTCTAAAGATGATAGCTCCAAAATGTAATGTAGATAATAAAGATTCTTTGAGTCAACTTGACACTTTGTCTAAGTATATTACTAGAAAACACTATGACAGTTCAACAAATAAAAGAGGAAGCATTCAAGGAGAGATTAGAGAAGGAAAAACACAAATTCTTTGAGGAAGAAATAAAGAAGTGTACAAGGCAGTTTGACACACTTCTACCGGAATTATGTAGCACATTAAAGGAATTCAAAACTTTGTACAGAGATACTTGTAAGACTAACTTTTTGACAGTTGATATAGACAAGAAGATCAGTAAGATACGGGAGGAAATAAATCAACAAGCTGACAATTTCATCAATTCATCTGATTCATTATCAGTTTTTGAGTAGAAGATAACAGGTTTTGAGGAAGAAATATTAAAGGTGGAAAGAGAAAAGGAAAGAATAAAAGGTAATGCTAAAGATCTTAAATGGAGACTAAGTCCAAAATAGGACTACCTCACCACCTTAAGGAAAGAAATATCTAATACCTTTATCCAAGGATAGAAAACATCGGTAGAGAAAATGCAACACCTCACTGGTACATTTCAGAGGATAGAGGCTGCAATAAAAGACAACAAAAAGTTCGTTGAGAGCTTGAATCTAGTTTTGGCAGATCTTTTTCAGATTGTAACCAACCGGTTACAAGGATGAAGCAGGAAACCACACTCTATTGACACTTTGACAACCTTTGTCATTGATGCCAAAGGGGGAGTAGTGGTATGAAAAAAATCCAATAACTTAGGGATCATCTGCTTAGGGGGAGCACACATTTTTGGTAACAATTTTTGGACTTCAATTTTTGGATGCACTTCTGAATTTTTCTCATGACTAGTGCCATCAATGTCAAAGGGGGAGATTGTTGGAAAATGCACACTCCAATGAGACATTGTAGGTGATTGAAGGTTTTGTCATTGATGGAAACCTTACAATCCTATGACACCGGCAAGGCAATCCACTAGCACTAGCAAACACAGATTCTACACTGGCACAGAGACCACCAGAAGCAAAAGGAAGCATACTAGCACATAAGCCGACAGGAATTTTGTTTGTAATTTATTTTGTTTATTATTGTAAAATCATTGTAAGATAGATTGGCAAATTGTAAAATGACTCATATATATAAGAGATCATTGTTGAACAATTATGTGAGTATGGAGGAATGTAATTAGGCGAAATAAGGCAGACCTATCATGCAAATTATAGGTTAAGGGTTTATGTAAGAAGCAGAGCTATAAACCGGTACTGGATCTGGCATAGTAGATGCTATTTTGTAGTAGTACGAGATATTAGATTTATATAATCCATTTTGTAAGTTAGTGAGACTTCCTATTTTGTAATTGAGCAGTGAGCTCTAGGCACTTGGCCTTCTAGCATGTGCAGGCCCCTCTTGTAGCAGTAATATTCTCTTATTAGCCAGTAAGTGAATATTATGGGTCACAAATCCCACTGAGGTTCTTCCCACACTGGGTTTCCTCATTAAACTACCATGTTATGGTGTGTTTTTCATGTGGTTGCTATTATCCTTGTTTATTGCATTATTTATTGTTTACCGATATACATTATTAATATGCTTTACATGTTTTAAGTCAAGAAAATCGGTTAGATATTGATTCGACCCCCCTGTCTCAGTATCTATGGGAATCCTAATAGGGAGATCTTGTTTGTCAAAGTCTATTACACATAAAATCTGATAAGAACGTCCTTATTAAAGTTTGGACTAAAATCTTAACTTTTTGTTTTAGTCTTCTAGGTGTATGTCAAATCCGAAAGAAATGTCCCTAGATAAGATAGCACCAAGAACCCTCCAAAATGATTTGATATATAATTAAGAGCCTCCAAACTACCATATAATTGTAAGGGCCTCCACTCCCCATCTATAATGCCCAGCCACCCACTAAATCGTTCCCCGCAACACTTAGCCACCCTGGTGCGGTAGATTAGTTGATGGGATCTCCATCTAAACCGTCTGATCATCTCATCACTCTCGAGATCTATGGCCTATAATAGAGAGACTCGACTACTATATTCTATACTTGCTAACACAACTTCTATCAGAATTTCTAATTAAGAAGTGTATTCAAAAGCATCCATATAACATGAACTATATAATGTATTACATTGAGTATAAAATTTACAATTCATTTGATCAAAATAACACAAATTCTTTTATTAATATAGCTCATCCATATAACATGAACTACATAATTCATTATGTTGAGTATAAAATTTATAATTTTTGATCCAAATAACACAAATTCTTTTATTAATATAGCTCACTTTTATATAGAAACATGTTTGTATCTTTACTTCTACATAATAGATTATAATAATATGAGTAAGAACACATTTAAATAAAAAATCATCATTCAATTCAACAATAACGTGTAGGAAGATCCTTCAAAGTCTATTAGACATAAAATCTGATATGAATGTCCTTATTAAAGTTTGGACTAAAATCCTAACTTTTTGTTTTAGTCTTCTAGAAGAAATGTCCCTAGATAAGATAGCACCAAGAACCCTCCAAAATGAGTTGGTATATAATTAAGAGCCTCCAAACTACTATATAATTGTAAGGGCCTCCACTCCCCATCTATAATGCCCAGCCACCCACTAAACCACTCGCCACAGCACCTAGCCACCCCGGTGCGGTAGATTAGTCGATGGGGTGTCCATCCGAACCGTCCGATCATCTCATCACTCTCGAGATCTATGGCCTATAATAGAGAGACTCGATTACTATATTCTATATAAACAAATAGAGAATATATAGGGCTAGTAACCATATTAATATACAAACAATACAAAGGGAATGGATATGTGTGTGATTTTGAGTCTTCCTAGGCTTCTCCCATCAATAGTACACTCTTTTTTGGTGCCTGTACAGATTTAGTTTGAAAAACTTAGGTGAGTGATATGCAAGTAGGGATTGGACTAGAGGAACAATTAGTCATTCCAAAATGGTTGAGATTATTTTGACTGTATACTTAAGGTGGACAAAATCATGGTCTTTATGCTATAGTAGCAAACGGCTAGAGAGCCATGTAAGGAAAGGAATCAGCAAAAATAGCGTGGCAGAGGAGAATAATCAATTTGAAAAAGAGGAGGAAGGACAATGGACTGGGCGAAGGGCTATGGTAATGTACATATGTAAAATTGCCTAATGTGCATGCCATTCGCATATATGTGATAAATTATTCGATGTTCTTCTAACTTGAATCAAGCTTATTTCACCACATGAGTTTGTCCATGCGAGCGGTACAAAGGTAGAGGATTCTTTCTGAGCAACCAAATACTACACACACTGCATACTATAATCGAAATTTGCCATTGCCATCATTTCAATTCATAGTTTATTCGTGTCACCTTATGGAAGTTTTGTACGTGCACACGCATTTGACGTTGTTCATGAATGGATACCAAAGACTTGGATGAATGCACACCGTTTCAATCATTAAAGGATTGTTTATTTGGCACACACTGCATACCACGCTAAAATTTGCATTGCATTGCCATTATTTCAATCCATAGTTTTCCGTTTAGTCTTGCATGGAATTTTTGAATCTCACACACCTTTTGAATTTTCATCTTACATGCATTCACAACCTTTATTGAATTCAGGATAAGTTTTTCAGAGGGCAGGCCTGGGAAGCAACCAATTACATTTGTGGACGTCACGCCGCCTCCTCATCAATTAGACCCTGTGCCACATTGGGAATAGGGGGTATTGGTAAAACTCGGCTACTCCAAGCGTGTATTCAACGAGTCTGAAGGTCCGCTGGTATAGTCTCCATTTTTGAGAACAAAAGGATTGGAGTTAAAGCATTTCCTTACTCACTAGGATTGAAGCTAAGCAACGCGTTACTGACATCAGTAAAGACACATCAACAAAGAATTGGAGGGTTTCTAAATTCTTGTAGCAAACAGTCATTGCCACTGGCTTTCCGTACCGAAAATGAGCGCATTTTTCAATGATAGTTGCACATCGACCACTTCTGTGCCGAAAGGGACAAAAAAATTGAAGCTTCTCATAATGTTAATATATCTAGCACCAAAATAGAGGTTTGAACTTCATATGTTTTTCGATGCACCAAATTTTATTGCATTTTGTCTCAAAGCAGCTTCTTGGCGTTGGACTTTGTTAATGGTGAAGTAGTGGAGGTAATGGCCATTTGAGGCACACACCACTGTGTGTCTCCATTGCCGTGTTATATATATATATATATAATTTTTTTAAAATTTAATTTTTTAGGTCTTTTTAAATAATTTATTTTTTTATAGTTAATAGTATTTTTAAAAAGTGGTATTACTTTGGTGTAGTATAGTTTTATTTGTATGAAATTGTTCTTTCTTAAATATAGATCTGTAACATAGATATCTAGTACAAAAATATTTTTCTTAATTTTTTTGTTTAAAAATAATTTATTTTTCACAACTTTTTGAAGTGAGATTAATTATGATTCAGACATAGGTCTTTCTAGTATAAAATAATTATTTTGTATTTGTTTGAATTATTTTTAATATTATCAATATTAGAGGATAGTTATTTTTTTAAACATAATCTATTTTATTATTTTTTTTGATATGTGGGATAGAGACCTATATAATTGCTGAAAAAATCATCTTCACTAGAAAATAAAAAAATAAATATAGTAATCAAATTAAATATTTTCAATATTACAGTTGTTGGAAATCTTACTTTGAGTATTATGATGTTATAAATTATTCAATATTATAGTTATTGGAAATTGTACTTTGAGTGTTATGATCTTACAAATTATCTTTTCATATTCATTCCATTTATTGGTCCAACCTAAAATTGGAAAAAAAAAATTGACAAAAAATAAAGGACTATAGTGGAAAGGTTACATTTAAAGCCTTTATTCAAAGGTATATAAAGATATTCATTTAAATGTATGTCATATCTACAAAAGAAAAAGAAAAGAAAAAACCTTCGAATGAAGATAATTTTCAAAAATGGATAAAAGGGACCCGCATTCCAACATCACTATCATACTTGCAGCCCCAATAATCATCTTCATGGTTTTTTATTACTACAAAGATTGTATGCTCAAAATTACCAACACACTATGATTGTACTTTGAAACTCTTTGGACACTCCCTATTTATGTCCCCTACTCTACCACATACATAGCAAGGAAATCTCATTTGTACCCATGTTTTCCAACTGTAGAGTATGAAAAGTTAACCACTGTGAAGGATACTCAAACCCTTAGAGGATTTAGATTTCTACTCAAGTAAGCCCTTGCATAACTACGAGCTCTGAGGTTACTTACTAATTAAGTATATGTGACTCTAAAATAACTCATAAATTATTTAAGCTCTTTAGTCATCATAAATTGAAAGCACATACCACAAACTTCTTTTGAGTTGGTTGAAAAGCTCTCTATATATGATCAACATGTGGCTCATGATGAAAATATAGCATTTTAGCATCCTATGTGGATAAATAATAAAATTTTCTATAAAGAAACATAGAATATTTTGTACTATGAAATATGACAATACATCAAGTATGAAATGACTGCAATAGAAATATTAAATAAACTAAAATGATTTAAATGGCAATAGAGAGTTTTGAATATCACCCTAGATCAAAGAATCTCTCCAAAAAAATTGTGTACCTTTACCCCTTATGACACCATATGACCCCTAACGATAGCATATGTTGTCCTAAGGGGTCATGTCATGTACAAGGATGTTAAAAGGCTCATATGGTCTCCTAAGGGGTCATGTCATGTACTCGGATGTTAGAAGTATCTTAAGGGGTCATATAACACCATATGACCCCTAACGATAGCATATGGTGTCCTAAGGGGTCATATGATGTCACAAACAGTAATGTCATGTACAAGGATGATAAAAGGGTCATATGGGGTCCTAAGGGGTCATAGGACACCATATGGTGTCACAAGGGGCCATGTTGTGTACTAGGGTGTTAAAAGGGGTCATATGGCATCCTAAGGGGTCTTAGAACACTATATGATCCCTTAGGAAATAATATGACCCCTTTTAACATCCTAGTACACGACATGACCCCTTGTAAAAACATATGGTGTCCTAAAGGGTTATATGGTGTCCTATGACCCCTTAGGACTACATATGACCCTTTTAGCATCCTTGTACATGATATTAATGCTTGTGACACAATATGAACCATTAGGACATCATACGAACCTAACAACACGATATGGTGTCCTAAGGGGTCATAGAACACCATATGACTCCCAATGACACCATATGGTGTCTTGAGGGGTCGTATGGTGCCTTAAGGGTCATGTCATGTAATAGGAAGTTAAAAGGGGTCATATGATATCCTAAGTGGTTATATAACACCATGTGACACCTTAGGACACCATTTGACCTTGTAGGATAGCATATAACTCCTAATGACACCATATGGTGTAATAAGGGGTCATGTCATGTATCAGGATGTCAAAACGGGTCATATGGTGTCCTAAGGGGTCATATGAGACCATATGACCCCTTAAGACACCATATGACCCCTCAAGAGACCATATGTCCCCTTAGGACACTATATGACTCCCAACAACAAGATATGTTGTCCTAAGGTGTCATATAGTGTCCTAAGGGGTCATATGGTGTCTTAAGGGGTCATATGGTGTCTTAAGGGGTCAAAGAACACCATATTACCCTTTAGAACACCATATTTGTCTCTCTCTTGATATCTCTTTCACTCTCTCTCCATCTCTTCCTCTCTCGCCCTCTCCATATCTCTCCCTCTCTCTCCCCCTCCCCCCCGCTCTCTCTCTCTCTCTCCCTATCTTCCTCTTATTGAGATTCTACATAATTTGATATCCGGTTTGTTACCATTAGGGAACCAATATTCAAAAAAGTGGGTGCCAATGAGAATTTGTAGCTCATAGGAAAAATATGCATAAAAATTGGATATCCGATTTTTGTACCACACAAAATCGGTTTGTGTGTCATTTTGTGCATTCCAATGGCCAACATATTGGTTTTCAAACAAACAATGACAAAATTATTCTTTTAAGACATTCTTAGAGACAAATTTGTCATTGTCAATCATTCAGGAGCATCTTTGTGGAGGTATAATTGGGAGCAACAATCATTGAAAGCATAAACCTAAAATAAATCTTTCAATTGAGAAAATTGAAGTATATAGACAAAGAGGTAGAGGAGGAGAAGACAAGGTATGCCAAATATTGGTGAAGCCTTTGCAAATGTTACTTCAGGTGAAGAGGAAATTGAATTTGTAAATGTTGAGCAAGTTATTGAAAAAGAAAATTAAAATGTATATTTTGATATTGGAAATGTTGAACATGATATTCAAATTGGGAATGAGAATGTTCAAATAGATATTGAAAATGTTCAACATTATATTGAAATTAGTAATGAAAATGTGGGAATTGAAAGTGAAAATTTGAGAATTGATAATGACGGTGAAAATTTGGGTGTTAACATTGAATGTGAAAATTTTGGAATTGACATTGGAGGTGAAAATTTGGTAACTTTTGAAATTGAAGGTGGAATTGTTCAACCAAGTGAACACTATGTAACACCAAATTACATGAGAAATGAAGACACTCTCATAGAGGAAAGACAAATTCCAAATTCAAGATCTTGAAGAACTCCAAAATGGTTACTTGTAATTGATGAGAATATTTTCCCAATCTTGAAGGAAAGAGATCAACATGAACCATTTGATTGTCAGATACACAAATTTTCAACCAATATTTTAGCAGTTAGACATTGACTGAGCAATGACAATTTTTTGTTCAATTGCTAAAGATGCAAAAGATGAGACCATTGATAGCCGAATTGAAGATTCGTATGAACAAGAAGATGGAGAAAAAATCTAGTATTGTCAAAAATATTTTTAATTCTCTCAGTTTTATTGGAAACAATAGCAAGGAAAAAGATAAGAGTGCCACTTGAAGAGTGATTACAACCTCCTTAGCAAGCCATCAATTGAGGAAGGCTCTTTCTATAAGATAAACTTATCTTGATTTGAACATAAACCATAAAACTTTGGATAGAGCACTTCTAAAACTTGAGAGAATCGATTATCCCCTTCAACATGATACATGGGATTTTGGTGGGAGGCTTCCACATGTTGATAAAAAGTTGGCCGAAAATGTGGAGGAAATTCAACAATTTTGGCACTCTAATTTTAGATTATCACCCTATGTAAAGGATGTTTTGAAGTTAAGAATCATCAACCAACACCGCACACTGCATCCCAAACATTTCTTGGAATTAATCCAAACAATGTTGTACAATTTTTTTTATGAAACACATCCAAATTTGCAAACATCGCAAAGGGTCTTTGAATCTTTGAAGCCATTTTATTGTGTACCTCTTAAGATTCGTAATCCTTGTTGCAAATACCATGTGGAGTTTTCAATGTACCATGAACTTTTATGCTATATTTTTTCTATGATTCATGGTAATGATATGTTGAAGGAGTCAATGCAATGCAATTTCTGAGATCATCAAGAGACTTGCTAGATCTATTTTTGTGTCCTAGATATGATAGACGCTTTTTATATAGAAATAATTGTTTGAATGAGAATTTCTCACAATGTGGTGGGTTGTCAGAGTTTGTTTTCTATTTTCATGAGGGCAGTGAACATGAGTTTGAAAATAATATTGTTGAGAAAAAAAGATATGAGAAAGTGAAATATACTTTGACGAGTGGAGGTGAAGGTTCTATATTCGAGTAGGTCTCTACAGAAGTTAGTGTTGCTGATTTTATTTTGGATTTTAAGGAAAAAAAATTGCTACATGTAAGGCACACCCATAGGTCTTAGTGGTTGGATCAATAGTTCAGGATGTGCAAGAACTCTTTCCCGATTGGCACTATTATATCGGTGGTTGATAGTATATATGAGTGATGATATATCACACTGCTCCAAGTATGTGCAACATTGTTTTGAGATTTTTTTGATTTCTTGTAGGAGAAAGGAATTGCAATAGACTGACATATCATTTGGTAAGATAACTACACAGGTCAATTCAATAATTATCGTATTTTTTATTGGTTGGATAAAATGCATGTAGAGAGGTGTGTACCTCATATTTGGAGTTTTTTTGAAGAAGGGCATGGGAAGGGGGAGCATGATGGAGCAGGTGCATGTTTGAAGAGAGATCTAGTTAAGGAGAAATTGAGGATTTCATGTGCAAAATTAGTTGATGCACATTTGATTGTTGATTGGTGTAATACAACAATGCAATAGGGAGGGACTCTTGATTCAGTAGTGCGTAGATTATTTTGGTTGGTTGAGGGCATAGTGGGAGATAGATTGGATTGTCAAATAGTTATAGATTCTTTAAAGATGAACTCATTTTGCAGCTTAGATGCAATTACATGGACAATTTGGACAGGAGAATTGACTTGTTTTTGTCAGAGTTGTGTTCAGTGTGATTGGGATCAATCCGAGTCAAGTGAGTGGGTTGATACATAGGTTCCAAAATATCTAACTCCTTTATCTCAAATAATATCCATGTCAAATGATGACATGGAAAGTTTAGTTAAGTATCATCATCTTTCAGATATTCTATAGCTAGGAGTTAGGACATGTTTTTGTAGTGGTTGCACCATGAGGGAATGAAGAGAGAAGAGACTATTGATCAGCATGGTGTGTATAGGGAAAGAAGAAGTTAACACAGTTGGGGATAGATGATGATGGGTTCACGTATCCTACAAGTTTATTTGTTGTCGTAGGAACTTGGTTGTGAACATGCATGGATAGAAAGAATGGCATAGATGCATTTGAAGACTACGAGAGACAAAAAAATCATTCCCATGTATTCACACCTTATTATAGCTACAAATGTCAAGTTGTTGAAGCATCAAGAAAGACCGAAGACAAAATAACTATGGGTAGTGACTAGTGTTGATCATGAAGCAATACTGGATACTCTTAAGCTAAGAGAAGACACTTCGAGCACACGAGTAGAAATTATTTACTATCTAGCTTATTCTTTTATCATACATTTCATCTCAAATAATGATAAAAAAACCTTTATGTTTAAATTTTTTACGTGTATAATAAGGATTCTTAAAAATGTAGGTCCTTTTTGATGAACAATAATATTGCATCACAATTTTTTTCATCAACGTAGTGGGTACACTTGATATAATTCGTATAATCCTACCTCTTCGTTAATCTGACCTCTTCATTTATTATCATTCTTTTCTTTTAAAACAATGATCATAAAACATTTATGTTCATTCTTTTTTGTGTAGATTAACCATTCTTAAAAATGCAGGGCTTTTTGATGATATACAATACTAATGCATTGACATAGTTGGTACACAATATAATTTGAAGTGACGTATCTTGACGGTATATAATCCCACCTCTCCATTTATTATCATGCATTTCTTTAATGATCATAAAACATTTATGTTCATACTTTTATGTGTAGATTAACAATTCTTAAAAATATAGGTCTTTTCGATGATATACAATACCTATTGCATCATGATTTTTGCATCAACATATTGGGTGCACTCGATATAATCCCACCTCTCCATTTATTATCATATTTTTTATATGTAGATTAAAAATTCTTAAAATTCTATCTTTTTTATGTTGTTCATGTTACTTATGTTGGTCTTCATTTATATGCAAGTATTGCTCTACATAAGCTTTGCTCTTAGGACATGAGGATAACTGATAAATATGAAGTGGGATTTTGTATTTGTATATGAGTACATTGATGCAAATTTGATACGATGATATATGATATATTTGTACACGAGTATAAATATATATACAATGTATTTACACATGAGCACATTGGTGTAGTTGTATTGATGATATGTAATGTATTTGTACACAAGTAAACTGGTTTAGTTGTATTCATGATATATAATGTATTTGTACATGAGTACATTGGTATAGTTGTATTGATAATGATGAGTTCAAAGATGCATAGACTAACAAATCTTATGTGTATGGCCTACTTATGTATGTTAATGGATGTCACATGTAAGTCTAATTATAATTATGTGTCTACAACATATGCAAATATTGATGATCATGATCATTACTGCTTTCCTAAATTCATTTCATGTTAATATAGGCTTGCTAGTCTATATTATTCTTTTCATCCTCATTATCATTTAATATAGGCTTGTTTGACAATTTTTCAGACTTAGGGCTCTCAAGGGACAATGCCGTTAGGGTATGGTCTTGAGCGTTTGATCAAGTAGGAGGGTAAAATAGAAGCATCCCTAGGGTAATAATGCCTAAGAAAACATTTTGGGATCGACAATTCACATCCACAATGAGCAAAACAAAAAATTGATTCCATGGCAACTTTTCATTGAATGCAGCTAACGATTGTTTTGTCAACTAAAAAAATGCTGCCCTACGAAAACCACTCCAAATATTGAAAATATGAGATAGACTATTGTAGGCAGCCCTCACTTGACCTTGTAGGTTCAACTACACAATTTGTAGATGCCACAATTACAGAGATACAACCTATCAAATTTTGACAATCTTTTGCACTTAGGCCACTCAAGGGACAACGCCGGTAGGGTATGGCCCTGAGCGTTCAACTGAGGGGTGGTGGGGGAGGGGGGCTAAACTAGGACCATGCCTAGGGTAATAATTCCTAATCGAAGGTGTTGGGACCAACGGTTCATTACCATGATGAAAAGAATGATAAATTGGCTCATTGACGTTTCATTAAATGAAATTGATGATTATTTCATCAACTGAAAAAATAATGCCCTGTGAAAATCGCTCTAAATATTGAAAATTTGAGATAGGATATTGTAGGAAGCCCTCACATGACCCTGTAGGTTCAAATAGATCATTCTCAGGTGCCACTATTTCCAAGATCCAACCTATCAAATTTTGATAATTTTTGCACTTGGGCGCTCAAGGGATGACGTCGGTAGGGTATGGCCCTAAGCGTTTGACCAACGAGCGATAAAATAGGAGAATTACTAGGGTAAGAATGCCTAAATAGAGGTGTTCAGAAGGATGGTCCATTCCCATGACAAGAAGAATGAGAAATTGACTCTGTGGCAACTTTTCATTGAATAAAATTCATGATTTTTTTGTTAACTAAAAAAATGTTTCCCTACAAACAATGCTTGTAATCTTGAAAATTAGAGACAAGATATTGTAGATAACCCTAACATGACCCTCCATTGATGCAAATTTGATACGATGATATATGATATATTTGTACACGAGTATAAATATATATACAATGTATTTACACATGAGCACATTGGTGTAGTTGTATTGATGATATGTAATGTATTTGTACACAAGTAAACTGGTTTAGTTGTATTCATGATATATAATGTATTTGTACATGAGTACATTGGTATAGTTGTATTGATAATGATGAGTTCAAAGATGCATAGACTAACAAATCTTATGTGTATGACCTACTTATGTATGTTAATGGATGTCACATGTAAGTCTAATTATAATTATGTGTCTACAACATATGCAAATATTGATGATCATGATCATTACTGCTTTCCTAAATTCGTTTCATGTTAATATAGGCTTGCTAGTCTATATTATTCTTTTCATCCTCATTATCATTTAATATAGGCTTGTTTGACAATTTTTCACACTTAGGGCTCTCAAGGGACAACGTCGTTAGGGTATGGTCTTGAGCGTTTGATCAAGTAGGAGGGTAAAATAGAAGCATCCCTAGGGTAATAATGCCTAAGAAAACATTTTGGGATCGACAATTCACATCCATGATGAGCAAAACAAAAAATTGATTCCATGGCAACTTTTCATTGAATGCAGCTAACGATTGTTTTGTCAACTGAAAAAATGCTGCCCTACGAAAACCACTCCAAATATTGAAAATATGAGATAGACTATTGTAGGCAGCCCTCACTTGACCTTGTAGGTTCAACTACACAATTTGTAGATGCCACAATTATAGAGATACAACCTATCAAATTTTGACAATCTTTTGCACTTAGGGCACTCAAGGGACGACGTCGGTAGGGTATGGCCCTGAGCGTTCAACTGAGGGGTGGTGGGGGAGGGGGGCTAAAATAAGAGCATGCCTAGGGTAATAATTTCTAATCAAAGGTGTTGGGACCAACGGTTCATTACCATGATGAAAAGAATGATAAATTGGCTCATTGACGTTTCATTAAATGAAATTGATGATTATTTCATCAACTGAAAAAATAATGCCCTGTGAAAATCACTCTAAATATTGAAAATTTGAGATAGGCTATTCTAGGAAGCCCTCACATGACCCTGTAGGTTCAAATAGATCATTCTTAGGTGCCACTATTTCCAAGATCCAACCTATCAAATTTTGATAATTTTTGCACTTGGGCGCTCAAGGGATGACGTCGGTAGGGTATGGCCCTAAGTGTTTGACCAACGGGGGATAAAATAGGAGAATTCCTAGGGTAAGAATGCCTAAATAGAGGTGTTCAGAAGGATGGTCCATTCCCATGACAAGAAGAATGAGAAATTGACTCTGTGGCAACTTTTCATTGAATAAAATTCATGATTTTTTTGTTAACTGAAAAAATGTTTCCCTACAAACAATGCTTGTAATCTTGAAAATTAGAGACAAGATATTGTAGATAACCCTAAAATGACCCTCCAGGTTCAAATAGATCATTTATAGGTGCCATAGTTATTGGAGATACAACCTATCAAATTTTGGTAATTTTTTGCACTTAGGACGATCAACGGACAGTGTCAGCAAGGTATGGCCCTGAGTGTTTGATCAAGGGGGGTCAAAAAAAAAGCATGCATAGGGTAATAATTCCTAACCAAAGGTGTTGGGATCGATGGTTTGTTCCCATGGTGAGAAGAACTAAAAATTGCCTCCATGACAACTTTGCATTTAATGAAACTGACGATGTTTTAATCAACTAAAAACCTGCTGACATACAAAAACCTCTTCGAATCTTGAATATTTGAGATAGGCTATTAAAGGAAGCCCTCATGTGACCCTATTGGTTCAAGTGCATCATTTTTAAGTGCCATGGTTTTCAAGAGAAAATTTGTCAAATTTTGATAATTTTTCGCACTTAGGATGCTCAAGGGACAACGCTGGTAGGTTATGGCCCTAAGCGGTCAACCAAGGAGGGGTAAAATAGGAGCATGCCTAGGGTAATAATTCCTAATTGGAGATGTGGGGACTTAAATTTGGTTCCCACGATGAGAAAAATGAGAAATTGGCTTCGTGCTAGCTTTTCATTTAATGAAACTGATGATTTTTTTGTCAACTGAAAAAATGTTGCCCTATGAAAATCATTCTGAATCTGGAAAATATGAGATAGTCTATTGTAAGAATCCCTCACATGACCATGTAGGTTCAAATGGATCATTTTCAAGTGCTACGGTTTTCGAGATACAACCTATCAAATTTTGATAATTTTTTGCACTGAAGGCGCTCAAGGGAGACCCAAGTAGGGTATGGCCCTGAGCATTTGACCTTGTGGGGAGATAAAAAAGGAGTGTGCCTAGGGTAAGAATGCCTAAATGGAGCTATTGGGACCAGTAGTTTATTCCCACGATGAGAAGAATGAGAAATTGGCTCTATTGGAACTTTTCATTGAATGAAACTGACGATTTTTTCGTCAACTGAACAAAATGTTGTCCTAAAAAAATTGCTCTGTATCTTGAAAAGCTGAGATAGGCTATTGTAGTTATCCCTTTGGAGACATTGTAGGTTTAAATGGATCATTCTTAGGTGACATGGTTTTTGAGATACAACCTACCAAATTTTGAAAATTTTGCGCACTTAGGGAGCTCAAGGGATGACGTCAGTAGGGTATGACCTCGAGCGTTCGATCAAGGGGGGGGATTAAAAAAGAGCATCTATAGGGTAAGAATTCCTAACCAAAGGTATTAGGACCAACGGTTCATTCCCATGATGAGTAGAACAA
Organism: Cryptomeria japonica; assembly: GCF_030272615.1. Taxonomy (NCBI): domain Eukaryota; kingdom Viridiplantae; phylum Streptophyta; class Pinopsida; order Cupressales; family Cupressaceae; genus Cryptomeria; species Cryptomeria japonica. Next base: position 85,050,064 of record NC_081415.1, read on the forward strand.
GAAATTGGCTTCATGACAACTTTTCATAGAAGAAAACTGACGATTTTTTTGTCAACTAAAAAAATGCTGCCCTACGAAAACTGCTCTGAATCTTGAAAATTTGAGATAGGTTATTGTAGGCATCCCTAACATGACCCTATAGGTTGAAATGGATTATTCTCAGGTGTCATGGTTTATGAGATATAACTTATCAATTTTTGACAATTTTTCACACTTAGGGCACTGAAGGGATGGGGTCGATAGGATATGTCCTTGAGCATTCGACCAAGGCGGGGGGTAAAAAAGGATCATGCCTAGGGTAAGAATGCCTAATGAAAGGTATTGAGACTGATGTTACAATGCATTATGAAACACAATTTACCTACATTTAGTGGGGCTTGGTGATATTTTGCATGCGATAGTAAAAGAAAGGAAGGTAAAATTTGTATGAAAATCAAAACAAGTTTATGTTTAGAGTTCATTTATTCAGGTCTTAAATTTAATGATAAACATGTGGAAATGGACCTCTTCAAAGTACGTCTCCACTGAGGACTTTAATGGTGGTGGATTGTTACTAAATGTAACCAATTGATTATGAAAAAATTGCATTTGTTTTTGAATAAGGGAAAACAGGTTTTGATGGGCCTTTGAAACCCAATACAACCAAAAGATCAAAAGATATACAAAAAATTGCTTTCCATTGTAGAAGATTCTTTGGTACTTTTTATATGCCATTACTAAGTATCCATGTTATGATTAATAACAATACCAATATTGTCATTAAATTTCATGAAATTGACAAAGGAAACCAAATTTAACACTTAAGATTTAGATGGAACGAAATATATAGAATCTCAAGAATATATAAACAACACTCTATTGTTCATTATTTAACCAATGTTAATTATTGGATTGAAGATTAATGTTTAAAATAATGATGACATGCACATGAGGAACAAGTTATATCAAATCTCAACTTCTATATATCAAAATGTCGAATAATTACAAGTGTATGTACATATACAAAAATGGCATAAATGCCAACTCAAACAAAACATAAGTTGATATATAAATGTATGTCCATACATAAAATATACATGCCAACTAGACATGTAAGTATCCCAAAATATTCTATCACATCATAAACTACTGACAGATCATCAAAATTGATCCTCTTCACAACACTGATTATCTCTCAAGGATCTTGCACAAGAAAAATCAAACCACATTTACAATTAGTTATATTATATAATTTGCATTCGAAAAGTCAACATAAAAATCAATATACATTGAACTATAATTGAACTTTAAAATTGAATTCTTGATTACTTGATCTCCACGTTTCATCTTCATCTTCAAAGGAGTCCTAGAATATGTCATAGGGAGAGTAGGTATATCATCAATATTTTCATAGACAACCTACATATGTTCATAAATATAACATTGATACAAGTTGTTAGGAGCAATCAAGAATGAAGAATGAGAGGGGGGATGAATCAGTGTTCACTAGATCTCAACAAATTAAACTTCCAAAATATAAACTGATAAACCATAGCAATAACAGATAAGAAAATTAACAGCACAAAACACAACACAAAGACTTTGATGTGGAAAACCCGGTCAAGGGAAAAACCATAGTGGGAACCTACCCATGATAAGATGATACTCTGCAGTAGTATATGAAAATATTACAATGGGGAATGCACATGCATTCAGGCACACTGCCTAGAGCTCACTACTCAAAAGTTATATGATTGGAAGGATACAACCCTCAAGGAAGTCTCACTGACTTACAATATGATTCAGACTATAATCCAAAAGGAATGAGATGCAATAGTAGCATCTACAAATGCCTGATGACAGTTCTGGTTAGGCATAGTTGTCTGCTCTGCAACACCAAAGTCACCACAATACTTCGTTGAATGATATATCCTTGTTTTCACATTTGCCTCTCTCTGATAATGCAGACACAATACCCACACCTAAATTACATAAGTATATCACCTGTATATACAATTCATCAACCTTGATAAGAAGGTCGGCTAAACCCTAAACCATCAACTCATAATTATAAAAATCATATTACACAATACAAAGATTCACCACTGGACCAATATTATGATTTAAATTACATATAATGGACCTAATTCAAATTCCCAAATGATTAAATCTAGTAAAAATCCTACCAAGATCAACCACAACATGCTACACCAACAAAAATGCTGCATAACACGCAAATTATCACTGGTTCATAGAAAACATCAAAAACTCGCACACTGATCAATATGGATTGCCAAAAAAAATATGAAATGACTAGAAAACACCATCAATCATGTTAGAATCTTCTGGAATAGTTGCACCAACACCTCTTTTCAAATCTTCATCGATCAATGTCTCAAAGCTCAAGAGCACAACCAATCAACAACTTTCATGAGGAAAGATAAGTTGTAGAGCACCAAATCATGAACCATTTGAAATGTAGATACACAAAATAATCCCAAACAATAATCCAAAATCTCAACGCAAGATTTGATCACACCAGAATATACCGGAAGGAATACCGGATTCTGCAAAACAATGATCAACAAAACCAAACTACAAAACCAGACCAAAAACCTTTTCCAAACTCACCGAAATAACTCACAGGAATATGTTGACATCAATGACAACAACATACCCTGGCAGAAAAAATTAACAACCAAATCAAACAATCTTCCCAATAATACAACAATGTCCCCCTTTGGTATTGATGGCAACATATGAATGTGAAAAATAGTCAAAGCAAAGAAAGAAGATATCACCAACAAACTCCCTAAGATCAAGGCAAATAAATAATTTTTTCACATGATCTCTCCCCCCCTTTGATAGCAATTCCAAAGATCACCAAAATGTAAAATCAAACTCTCTCCGAAAAGAGAATCACAAAAATTTCTCCCCATGGGACACACAACCGAATCAATAGACTACTCTAGTAGAGGAGTAACATCAACTTATCAATCCAAATAAAAGAATAAGGCTCTGAATTCCACCAGGTTTATGCAACTCAATACATATAGTTCTCATCAAGAGGGGTGGAGACCCCTAACTTGTCTCTTAGATAGACAAATGTATTTGTAGGCAAAGGCTTAGAGAAAATATCAGCAATTTGTTCCTTTGTAGATACATATTCCAGTTTCACCTTCTATTCACCAACTTTCTCTCAAGTAATTATATTTGATTGATATATGCTTAGTCTTTGAATGTTGCATTGGATTCTTAGAAATGTTTATAGCACTGGAATTACTATAGTATATAATAGTAGGCTCATCATAAATAAATCTGATATCTTTCAATATTTTCTTCATCCAAACTATCTGAGTGCAATTACTAGCAACAACAATGTACTCAGCTTCAGCACTAGATAAAGATAATGAATCCTATTTATTTTGTAGCTCATGAAATCAACTTCTTACCTAAAAAGAATGCCCCACTGGTAGTACTCTTCTGGTCATCAACATCACCTGCCCAATCTGCATCAGTGTAAGAACATAACATGAAATCATCATTCTTTAGATACCATAAATCATAATCTTCAGTTCCCTTTAGATATCTGAATATTCTTTTAATAGCAGTAACATGAATCTCCCTTAGATGAACTTGATATCTAGCTGTGATACACACAACATGCATAATGTCATTCCTAGTTTGAGTAAGATATAATAGTCCACCAACCATATATTTGTACAAACTCTAATTAGCTTTAGGAGATTAATCATTTTAAGATAGTTTACAACTAGTCACCATAGGAGTTCCAACTGGTTTGGAATCATCTAATCCAAACTTATTCAACAATTCCTTCACATACTTAGTTTGAGATATAAAGATACCTTTTCCTATCTGTGCAATTTGAAAACCTATGAAAAATTTCATCTCACCAATCATAGACATCTCAAATTATTTTTGCATATCACCGACAAATTTAATACTCATATCATCAACGCCTCCAAAGATAATGTCATCAACAAATACTTCAACAATCAAAATTTTATTATTTTTAATCTTAAAGTACAGATTACTGTCAGTAGCACCTTGGACAAATGCTAATTTTAACAAGTATTTGTCTAGTCTAGCATACAGGGCTCTAGGAGCTTGTTTTAATTGATAAAGTTCTTTCTTCAACTTACATACCACATATCCATCATTTGACAATGAAATTTCATTAGGCTTTTTAATGTAAACTTTTTCTAGATCACCATTCAAGAATGAAGATTTGACATCCATTTGATATACCTTGAAATCTTTATAAGCATCATAAGAAAGCAACAATCTAGCATCTTCAATTTTGGCAACCGGAGAAAAATTTTCTTCACAATCAGTCCATTCTTGCTATGAATATCCTTTGTAGACCAATCTTACTTTATTTCTAACCACTTGACCAACTTCATTTCATTTTTTTTCCTAAAAACCCATTTTGTACCAATAACATTTTTATCCTTAGGTCTAGGCAAAATTGCCCAAGTATTGTTCTTTTCAATGTGATCTAACTCTTTTTCCATGGATCTAATCTAGTTATCATCTTTACAAGCTTCGACAACATCTTTAGTTTCAACTTTAAAAATAAAACATATTTATTTTGTGGCTAACCTTCTAGTTATTACTCCTTTATTATTATCACCAATAATCTAATTCTCAGAATGATTCAATCTTACATAACTTAGAGTCTTCTGATTGTTCTGATTCTTAGACTCAGGATCCTAAAGATCTTCATTGGCAGAATCAACAAGCTCAGTCTCTACTGGATCATTCTTCTTAGGCTCTTCAGAATGAATAGGAGCTAAAACAACATGTTGACCTTCATCATAAGCTATAATCTCCTTTCCAAAGTTTTCATCTAGCTTCACACTTGCACTCTCAACTATCTTTCTCAGTCTCTTATTATAGTATCAATAAGATTTTATATTTATATAATATCGCAAAAAGATACCTTCATCACTTCTAGCATAAAACTTTCCAATATCCTCATCTCTCTTGATATAACATTATCTACCAAAATATTTAAAATATTTCACAGTAGGAACATGACCAGACCAAAGCTCATAAGGAGTCTTCTATTGAATTTTTAGACTACAGTGCTAATGTCTTCTCTCCAGTATACCTTCAGAACATTTCCTTCAATCAATATGTTCTTGCAGTACCTAAAACAATGCAATTCTTCCTTTCAACAATCCCATTCTGCTATGGGGTCCTAGGAGCAGATATATTTATTTTGATTCCATGCATCTTATAGAAAGAATTAAACTCATCAGAACATAAGTCTCCACCTCTATCAGATCTTAGTCACTTCAAATTCAATCCGGACTCAGTTTCAACTTTAGCTTCGAATATCTTCAATTTCTCAAATGCTTATGATTTCTCCTTCAAAAAGACAACCCACATCATTATGAAATAATCATCAATTAGAAACATAAAGTATCTATCACTCTGCACACTTCTAACATTTTTAGGTTCACATACATCAGTATGGACAAGATCTAACAATCCCTCTGATGTGTATCATTTTCTCTTGAAAGAAATTATTTTTTGCTTACCCAACTGACATTCCTTACATACTAGATTAACAAGTTTAATAATCTTAGGGGGATCCCTAACATGTTGTATAGAACTGATCTTGATGAATGAATCAAATTTTACATGACACATTCTTCTATGACTCAACCAACTCTAATCTATCTTATCAATCAAATAACTTTTCTCACTAGCATTCAAATGAAAAATGTTACCTTCAGTCTTAGTTCTAGATGTAATCTCTATACCAGAGGCATTCAAGATCTTGTATTTTACATATTTGAATTCTAGATCATTGTTGGAATCCAATATCATTGAGAAGGGGGGGGTGAGTCAGTGTTATACCTGAATGATCAATTTTAGCCTTATTAAAACATGCATACACCAACCAGTATACCAATACATATAGGATTGAAAGAAGTAAAGAAACCAATAAGACAATCACATAAATGAGAACCATAACACACATAATTATACGTGGAAAATCTGAAAGAGGAAAAAACACAGTGGGATTTGTGACCCACAATATCAATCCACTGGCCATATGAAGAGATATTACAAAATATAAGGGGCCTGCACTTGCAGGAAGCCTTATAGCCTAGAGCACATTACTCAATCACAAAAGGAGCCTCACTCACTACATATAAATCTAGACTTCAATCCAGAGAAGTGAGTGAACTACTAGGATAGCATCTTCTATGCTAGAATACAGTTCCGGTTAAGCTTTGTCTATCTAGTATGAAACCCTAAACCCTTTACCAGAATTACCCTTACATAAATATCCTTACATACATGATCTCTCTAATATATTTTGCATCATCTGACATCCATATATTCCATTACCATAATCCATATTTAAAATGATCTAATTCAACTGACCTATATACCCTATACAATTTATCATGCCTTATGTTAGCTTACAAGGATATTTACAATATCAAATCACAAGTCGGCTAGATAACATAAATACATGAATATCAAAACCAATTGTCGATGCCAAAACCAAGAGATGTCGGCCTCCAATATCGCTAACCATATTCTAAACCATGTTGGCCTACATTGCTAATAACCAAAGAAATCCTTCTATCCTACTGGTGTTGGTGTCGGTGCCAGTGTAGTGTTTGTGAAGTTCTTGTCAGTATACAACTAAACCAAAACATGAAGCCGAAACAAGATACATTGTTTCCATCAATGGAAACATAGTGAAACCAAGCAATTGAGTATAAATTTCTAATAATTTCCCCCTTTGGAATTGATGGCAACACTCATGTGAAAAATGGTCAAGGTTTCATTTGTCAGTTTCATCTTGCCTTCTCCCACTAAGCTGAATATTCATTAATGATCATAATAAAAAATACTCCATACTCCCCCTAATGTATACAACTCCTTCTATTGTTTTTCACATCTATATCACTCCCCCTTTGTGATCAATGCCATCAAAAATTCCAAAAAGAATGCCCAATATCCAAAACTGTACAATGATTATCCCAAAAATATCTTACTAGAGGTTAATAAATTTGACAATTTCCAGATAAGCTTTCTCTAATAGCTCAAAATAAGTATCCCAACCAATTTTGAAAGTGCCAAAAATATATACAATTCCATTTAGTATATGTGCAAATGACTCTTTCTCACTTAGCTCTTCCAGTGTGGACTTTACAACCATATCCATACACTCCTTATGTACATTGAGTGAACCCAACTGGGGACTCATGAATCCATTAAGACTTATAGCTCTTCTTATGATTTTGTCTTTTTATTTCTCAAGGACATAAATTTAGACTTCCAAAACCAAAATTTGACCATCAATGGATGTAGTCAATGAATTCAATCCATCAAAAGAATTAGCTATACCTACAAATTTCTCTTGAAATTCCTTAATTTTCTTATCCACATTAATAGTAAGTACATCTATGTTACAATATACCCTATATATATTTGTATATTGCTTCAAAGAATTATCTATCAATTTTAATTTTTCATCAATCTTCTTCCTCTCAGACTCAATTACTTGATCAAATGTATCTCTTTTAGCTTGTGTGAACCTCTCCAATGCTTGTCGATTTTAAATTTTCTACAAGGATTGAAAATCCTTTGAAATGTGCTCAATAATTATCTTAAGCTTTCCAGATGGGCTCACTTCTATGTCAATCTTGCAATCTAGGGCTAGTCTGTGCAAGACAGTGATAGACTGATCAATAATCCCTTTATCCATAGATCCATCCTTCATCAATTTTTGTGCAGCCATCATCATGAGTTTAGTAGGACTCATCTTGGTTATGTTTTTCTTTACAACCTGCAAGGTGTCAATTGACAACAATGATGAATCCACTACTGGTTCCTTGTCGGATTCCCCTTTCTTATCCTCTAATGATTTATCCTTAATAGATTCCTCACTTGCACCGATGGCTTTGCCACTTTGTGTAGTCTCTGTAACTGTCGATTCCTCTATAGGAATTATAACCTCAACCTATACATTTGTATCTAGAGGACTGTTATCCTCAACATTAGTATCCTGTACAATATCAACCTTTTCACTCTCTATCTTTGTTGGTATCTCAACATTTGACTGAACATTTGTATCTACTAGGGGCTTAATTTCCACTATCATAATGTTCTTCAAAATTGAGGATGAAGTACCCATAATACCCTTCCCTTTCCCTTTAACCGAGGTGTTGTCAATATCTATTTTTTATTCCAGTGAAGTAAACAAACCTCAGTTCTCTTCAAAGAACTTAGCCCATGCCTTTTGGGTCTCCTTTTTATCTCATTTACCCTTCCTAGCATAAGGCTGGTTATTCTATGTTTGTTGTTAAATATTTTTCTATATGCAACCTGGAGTGTCTTATCCATTTCCTCTGGAGTAATAGAAACACAAATAGATAGAAACTCTTTGTTGGCCATTTGGTAGAATTGATTATGTGTTGCATTGATGTTATGTCATTGGGTAAGTGCAAGAAGTTGTGTCCACTTAATGTGGAAGTTTTGGAGTTAGTTAAAAAGTGGAAATCAAGTAGAGTCAATAGGAGACCAATTGGGATCCCATCTACTCTCGGGATCCCAAGCCAAAAAACAAACGGGATCTTGTGGGTCCCGAGATCTGGAGCCTAGAACCCCAAATGGGATCCCGTATTAAAATGAAACACGATCCCATATTAAAACGAAATGGGATTCTATCATTTTAACACGGGATCCTGTTTTGAATATATTATTTTATTTTTTAAAATGAAATGGGGTTCATTTTTGCCATACGAGATCCTGATTGAAGGAGTGGAGCCCTCCCAGAAAGTGCCAGCAAGCCACCTGCAAGTCTTCCAGGTACGCCCAACACCCATATTTATTGAATAATTCATATTTAAATTAATTTTTTAGTTAAAAAATTAGATTTTTAGTTTAAAAACTATTTTTTTGTTTAAAAAATTGATTTTTAGCTTAATAATTAATTATTTCATTAGAAAAGTATGTTTTTAGTTTTAAAATTAGTTAAATTTAGTTTGATTTTTTTTATGAATTGATTAGATTAGGATTTTTTTTAAATGAATAAATTTAATAAAAATATTGAAAACCTTGAAATGAAACCAAAACCCAAAAAAAAATCAAAACCAAAACATTTAATTTACAAAATCAAATCAAAAATGAAAATGAAAACCAAAACAAAAAAATTACACCAAAAATGAAATTATTTAAAACATTGTTAAAATTTACTAAAACGAAAATCAAAACATAGAAATTTAACTAAAACATAGAAAAACCAAAACTAAAACCTTTTATTAATATAAAATGAAGGATTAATGGAAATTTGATTGGGAGCTAATGGTGTTATGTTCACGGGCGGTTGTTGGTGTCAAGCTAGGGCATCCAAGCCCTAGCTCATGAGAGTTGATCTGGGTCTGTGCTCGACGGGGAGGGAAGTGGGGTTGGGTGCAGGGTGAGGTAGCTTCTTAGTTGGTCATACCTTGTGTTGCAGGTTGCAGGGGGTTGTGGTAGGGGTGCTAGTGTAGGGTTCAGGGGGGTTGGTTTTGCGTCAGCGTGGGGGGTTCTTGAGGGGTTAGGGGGTTTGTTTAGTCTCTTTCTTTTCAGTGGGGCAGGGGGCTACGATCTACGCTGCCTCTTAGTGGTGCTTATGAGGGGTGGTTTTTTGTTGACAGGTTTCCTTGCTCGGCCCTTTTGGGGTGGGTATTTTTGTGAGGATCAATGTCAAGTTTTGGTGGAGAGGCTTCGAAGGAACCTCCCATCATGTATTTTTGGGCTGCGGTGGGTTCAAAAACCCCATCCCAAAGTATCAAGACTTTTGATAATAAGCTTTTTGCCTCGAATTCGAGGTCAGGTTATTCCTCTAGAGATGATAGCTAAAGATGTTGAATACTTTTCAAAACACTCGCTATATTGCAAGTTTTTGGAGATGAGGGTTTCTTTACAATTTTTGGAAAATTGGGCATAGAGGATTTGGGCACCGGAAGGGGAAATGGAGAATATGCTACTGGAAAACAACTACTTCATGGTTCTTTTCAATTGCATGGATGATCACAATAGGGTTTTTGAAGGATGCCTACATTTTTACAACCAGATGGGGTCATTTATCAAACCTTGACATGCGGGGTTTAACCCTTCGAAGGAGCTCCCGAATAGGGTCCTTGTGTGGGTTCACTTACAGCGTTTTCCTGTGGAATTCCTGAGGGAGGATGTGTTGCGGATGCTTGCTTCAATGCTGGGGAAGCAAGTGGGGCCTTGAACATAAACTCTAGGGAGAAAGGTAATGACTTTTTCTTGTATCTGTGTTGAAATTGATCTTATTAAACCTTTGCCAGATGTTATAGATATGTGTGCAGGCTCTTATTCTTGGGTTCAACAATTGGACTAGGAGACTTTACCATTTTGGTGTTGTCTATGTCATGAGTATGGTCATCTACAATGCAAGTGTCCTCAGTATAAACCGGTGGAGTACCAATCACAGTAGTTGACCCATAACTTAGATGGGGCCAATAAAGGAAAGGCTACTATGTCAAACGACATAGTGGGTGCTGATGGTTTTGTCTTAGTTAAGACTAAGAACAAGAACTGAGGACAAAAGAGGTCCTTGCTAGAGAAACAAGAGGAGGATAGCTTTAACAGATTCGAAGCCTTGGATGACCTTAGCCAACAGGAAGTGAATCCAAGTTTAATCCCTTTGGATCAAGGTGATTTAGGGGTGGTTCTGAGAAGCATGATCGGGGACTCTACCCATGCTCTGCAAGTGGCTAGAAGCCAACAAATGGAGATGGATCAGCGAGTAGTGGTCTAGATAGGGATCACTTTTGGTGTGGAAGTGAATTTGGCTGGGGGGAGGATTCTCCAGCAGCTCAGAAATTGGAACCGGGTGGGGTTAAAAGTAATAAGACCTCCATACACCTGAGTCTTCATCAAAAAGATATTAAGAAAGGTGCTTCAGAGAAGAATTCGAAGGCTGGTAGAAAGAAGGACTTGGATAAGATCAAACTAATGGGGGAAAATTTGGCTGAGTAAGGGTCAGTAAAGACTCTGGATTCTCACTTTTCTAATCTTCCAAAATGATTGTGCTATCATGGAATGCAAGGGGCTTGAACACTGGCCCTAGACAAAAAATTGTTTGGGAATTGATTAGGAGTCATTCTCCTAATGTCTTGTTCATGCAGGAAACTAAAATTTATGTGGAAAGTATGATGGGTGTGGTGTCGAAGCTGTGGGGGTGAGGTGAGTGTCAGTGTGTTGGGGCAAGTGGCTCCTCTAGTCGGGTGGCCTACCTTTGGAATCCCTTGAGGATTTTTCCTATTTGGTTGGTTTCTTCTAGATCTTCTTTGTATGGGGTTGCCTCTAGTCTTGAGACTGGGGAATATATCTTGTTTACTAACATTTATGCTCCCACTGATCTTCAAGGTAAGCAGAATTTATGGTCTCACATTTCTTTTATGCGAGGGCTATACCCTTTTCATCCCTGGATTATGGCAGTAGATTCTAACGCCATTTTAGAGTTGTGTGAGAAGAAGGGTGGTGTTATGCATTTGGAACCTTCATCTTTCCTTCTCTGGGATAGTATATCTTCATTTCATCTTGTTGACATTAAGCCTGGTAATGGTCTATTCACTTAGAACAATAGCAGGGTAGGGGAGTATTGGATTGCGTAGAGGTTGGACCGCTTTCTAGTTTCTAGTTTTTGGATTGGTGGGGGGTGGTCCACATGTTCAGAGATTCTTGACTATAGAGGGTTGGACCACTGGCCCATAAAGTTGATGTCTTCTTCTTCTCGAGTCACTTGCACTCCATCATTCAAATTCTAGCTTATGTGGTTGCGGGATCCTTCTTTGTAGGATCATGTTGTAGGGTGGAGGAGGAAAGGAAGGCTAGCCTTTGGCACTGCTATGTACACTTTTTCCAAGCAGCTGTAATTTGTTAAGGTTTAGCTTAAACAGTGGAACTGCCAATGTTTCAAGAATATTTTTCATGTTATGAAGGTTACTCAATTAGTGTTGAATGACATTACCAGGGAAATAAAAGAGCATAGTTTTTCTGAAGCGTTGCTTAGGGAGGAAGATAGGGCTATCAAGGATTTAGAGGAATGGGAGCTTAGGGAGGAAATATATTGGAAACAAATAGCTCATATTGATTGGCTTCAAGTAGGGGACAAGAATACTATGTTCTTCTTCAATTCAGTGAAAGCAAGAAGACATGGCAATTCTTCTGGTCAATGTTAGAGGTGAGCAGTGTTTATCCTTGCAAAAGATCTCTAGGGAGGCTTTACAGTATTTTTGGTCCCTCTTTAGCAAGGATAATCAAGGGGAATCAATAGAGGGGAGTCAGGTTCTTTCTTGTATTGCTTCTATAGTTACTAGGGAGATGAACGAGCAGCTTATGGGTCCTATTCTACTAGAAGAACTTGAGAGGATTGTTTTTCTCATGAGGAAAGGAAAGGCCCCTGGTCCAGATGGGTTCCCAGTTGAGTTCTTTCAATATTTTTGGGATATTATCAAATTGGACTTGTTGTAGGTGGTCCAAGAGTCTCAAAGGAACAAGTAGATGCTTTGTGCTTTGAATGCGACTTTCATTGCACTAATCCCCAAGTGTGATGGGGCTGACTGGTTAGGCTAGTTCCACCATATCTCTCTCTATAATGTGATTTATAAGATCGTTTCCAAGTTGATAGTAGAGAGGTTGAAGAACTGGCTCAGGGATGTCATCTCTAAGGACCAAAGTGGGTTTGTGGAAGGTCACCAAATCCTAGATGGGGTGGTCATTGCAACTAAGGTCATTCATTTTATGGTGTCTTCGAAGAAAAAAACTATGTTTATTAAGCTAGATATGGCTAAGGTCTATGATAGAGTCCATTGGTCCTTTCTCCATAAGATCCTTTAGGCCTTTGGCTTTGCTGATGAATGGATTCAATGGGTAATGAGTTGTGTTACATCTACTTCTTTCTCTATGCTAATCAATGGAGATCATACGAAGTTGTTTAGTGCTTCTAGGGGTCTTTGCTAGGGGGACCCCCTCTCCCCATACTTATTCATTCTTTTGGCTGAGGGTCTGGGGAGGTTGATTAAACATAATGTGGGTCTGGGGATTATTCAAGGTTGGAATTGGGGAAATGACCTGCATCCTCAATCCCATTTGTAGTTTGTTGATGACACAACCCTGATGGGGCTAGCCCAGATTAGAGAAGCCTCAAATCTGCACAAAGTTTTGGATGTTTATCTTGTCACTTCGGGTCAGTTGATCAAAGAGGATAAATCTTCCATTATCTTCTTCAACACACTAGGAAATATTCAGAGGAGGATTGCTCATATCTTGAGATTATAGGTCAGTTCTCATCCCTTGAATTACTTGGGTATTCCTATCTCTACTGGTAACCCTCCTAGGCATTTGTGGCAAGGTATCTTGGACAAATTTTGCATGAAGGTTAAACATTGGACACATAGATGGTTATCCTTTGCTGGGAGGGTTTAACTGATCCATACAGTGGTTCAAGCTCTTCCAATTTACCGGTGTATGCTCCAAGTGGCCCCTGGTTCTTGAAGGGATTGGATTCTCTAGCAACACAATTCTTATGGGCAGGCAACCTGTCCTCCTACAAATGGTGTCTTTCCAATTAGGACTTGGTGTGTAACCCAAATAAGTTAGGTGGGCTTGGTTTAAGGCAGTCTATTTTATTTGGGGAGGCTATGGTGACTAAATTTTATTGGAGATGGTGTGTTGAATAGGGTTGAGGCTGGGCTAGGATCTTGGCCTTCAAATACATGCAAAGGATCCCAAAGGAGGAAATCCCAAGGTATCCACTTGAGGGAAAAGGTTCTTCAACTTGGAGTACTCTCAAGAAAGGAGCTTCTCTTATAAATGTAGGACTTTTTTGGATATGTAAGAGGGTGGAAGAGGTTAATTTCTAGTTCAACTCTTGGGATGGGTATCCCCCAATCGTTGATTAGTTTCCCAATCTTGGCAATCTTTTCCAAAGGTTCTTGGAGGCAGGATGGTCTAGGGTGAGAGACTTTAAGGTTGTTTATAGGTGTGGAAGTTTGCAGTTGGAGTGGTAGAAGACTTTTAATGAATAGTCGATTGCTAGTATGGATGAAGAGTATGTTGATCTGTATAGCATTTTGGTAAGTAGACACTGTATCTCCCTTAAGGGTAGGGATAGACTAGATTGGTCTGTGAATCCTAAGGGCATTTTCACTATTGCTAGTGGTTACCCAGAGCTATTGTCTCAAAGATTGGAGGGGAGGGAGGTGCCTTTGTGGAAATAGGTGTGGAATATTTTTTCTTGAGTGTAATTGTTTCACTTGGACTTTGGATTTGGATAGATGTCTTACTTAGGGCAACATTTGTAAGAGGAGATTCCTTGGGCCTTCCATCTGTGTCTTGTGTGGTAATGGGGAGGAGGATTCCTCACACCTGTTCTTTAGATGTCCTTTCTTGCTACTAATTTGGCATTACTGGTGGGGGTGTGGAAGCATCGTTGTGTTCACGCGGATTCTTTGGTGGAGTTTTGGAGCACTTTGGGTAGGCCTCCTATCCTATCCTCTTTTCTCCAGACTGTCTGGAATATTGGGCCCATTTTCATTCTTTGGCAGATTTGGCTAGAGAGGAATAGGAGGATCTTTAGGGAGGTTAGATTATTAGTTCAACAAGTGTGGAATAGAATCATAGGTATGATTCAAGAGATAGTGGAAGCTAAATGTGCAATGAATTTTCCTCTGGATAGATAAGAGATTGATATTTTGAGTAGGTTAGGTCTACAGGAGATGTCACCTACCTCAGCATGTGTCAGGAGAAGTAGACATGCTATGAAGAAGGTTCAAAGGATAGGAAGATGGATGTCCCCTCAGGATGAGTCCATCAAGATAAACATAGATGGCTCCTCTTGGGGTAATCCTGGCCTTGCTAGGATTGGTGGTGTTGGTAAAGATAGTAGGGGAGAGCTGTTTTTCTTCTTCTCGGTTCATAAAGGCCAGTGGTCCAATAACTTTATGGAGCGATTAGCAATTTTCTATTCCATAGAGTGGGCCTTAGAGTTGGGGTGGCAGCAAGTTATCTGCGAATTGGATTCACAAACTATTGTTAATTTAGTGTTTGAGCAGAAGGTGAGTAGGGTGCATTGGTAGTTGGTAGGGATCATTCACCAGATTCTTGAAATTAGTTCTATGATGGAGAAGGTGTCTTTCATCCACATTCCTCATGAATGGAATAGAGCAGCTGATTTTTTGGCTATGTGGGCTTTGGAACATGATGATGACTAGAAAGCTAAAGGTTAGGAGCAACTCTCCCCAGAATATTGTCAGGACCTTCATAAGATATTTTCTAAGGATGTGAATAGATATGAAGCCGGCTGATTTTGGGTTGGGCTTGTGGTCCCCCCTGGGGCCTTAAGAATCTGCTTTTTTTGAGGGTTGGGCTTGTGTTACCCTCATGGGGCTCTGAGACTATGGTTCTCTCTTGTAATTCTTGATTATGTTCTTCAATAAAGTTTTAACCCCTTTATTCAAAAATAAATAAAATGAAAATGTTGAAAAACCAAAATTTATAGGATCACATACATGACCATTTAACACATATGACCTAATATATGAACATATAGGAGCACATTGGACCATAAGGCATCATATGTAGTCCTAAGGGGTCACGCATGTGTTCTGACACATGCACGACCCCTTAGCACCACATATGATCCCATAGGATCACATCATGTCCTAAGGGGTCATATTTGGTCCTAAGGGGTCATGCATGTGTTTTTTAACATGTATGCACATGACCCCTTAGGACCACATATGACCCAAGTTTTTAACATCTATTGTATATAACATACCCCCTATGACCACATAGGATCACATCACGTCCAACCCTTTACGACCACATATGACCCCATAGGATCAACTATAGTATCCAAAGGAGTCATGTATGTGGTCCTAAGGGGTCACACATGCGCATTCTAATGTAAATGTGTGACCCCTTAGGACAACATACATGACCCCTTAGGAAACTATGCATGATCCTATGGGGTCATACATGTACATGATCCTAAGGGGTTGAACACATGTGTGGCAGGCCTTTAGTACCACATTGTGTTCTAAGGGGTCATATATGTGATCCTAAGGGATCACATGTGTTAGAATACATGTGTGACCCCTTAGGACCACATATGAGCCATATTAACATCCTAGTAGTTTGGGTATACAACTATACCCCAACTACTAGGATGTTAATTTAGGGCTCATATGAGGTCCTAATGGGTCACGCATGTATTCTAACACGTGTGAGATCCCTTAGGATCACATATATGATGGTCCCTTAGAACACAATATGGTCCTAAAGGCACGCCATACATGCACACGTGAACTAACTCATGTATTCAACCCCTTCTATGACCATGTATATGTGTAATATGACCTCATAGGATCACACAGTTGACCTTAAGGGCTCATATGTCGTCCTAAGGGGTCACACATGTACATTGTAGAACACTTGCACATATCCCCTTAATCCATCTCCTACTTTCAAATTCATTCCCCTTTTAAGTCGTGCATGTGGACTACAATTTAGTTTGATCCCCTTTCTTGCCACATGTCCCAATTAGGCCTGCATCCCCTTTTAAGCCATGTCCATATTATACCATGAGTTAGAACATGTGCATGTGTGTGACGAGTCTTTAGGACCACATTGTGTTCTAAGCCTATGTCATATGTTGTCCTAAGGGGTCATGCATGTACATTCTAGAGCACATGTGCATTTCCCCTTAAGCCATCTCCTATTTTCAAATTCATTCCCCTTTTAAGCCACATGTGTCCTATAATTTAGTTTGAGTTATGTCCATATTATACCATGAGTTAGAATGTGTGCATGTGTGTGACGAGCCTTTACTAGGACCACATTGTGTTCTAAGGGGTCATAATGTGGTCCTAAGGGGTCACACATGTGTTAAAACCTATACGTGACCCCTTACCCCTTTTACCATCCTAGTAGCTAGGGTATATTGTATACACTAAGTATAGGATGTTAAAATGGCTCATATGTGGTCCTAAGGGGTCATGCATGTGTTAGAATACATGCATGACCCCTTAGGATCACATATGGCCCCTTAGAACACAGTGTGGTCCTAAAAGCCTATCACACACATGCACGTGCTCTAACTCATGTGTTCAACCCCTTCTAGGACCATGTACATGTATGACCCCATAGGATCACATGGTGTCCTAAGGGTTCATATTATGTTCTCCTAAGGGGTCATGCATGTACATTAGAACATATATGCGTGTCCCCTTAACCTATGTCTCATTCCCCATTTAAGCCACATGTCCTAATAAATAGTTTAATACCCTGTCAAGTGCCACATGTCCCAATTAGGCCTACATCCCCTTAAGACTTATATATCTAGTTTAAACACATGCATCCATCGCCTTAGGACACAATGCCACCTTTTTAACATTTATGTACACAACATTTACCCCTTATGACCCAACTTCACCACATAAGGTCTCATATATTGTGTACATACATCCATCTCCTTAAGTCATTTGTCTTAAATGATTAATTACAAAAAATTTAGATGTTGAATTTAAAATTCCTATTCTAAGTACATGAAATTAGCTAATTACGACTATACCCCTCTTAAAACATATGATTACGACCATACCCCTTTTAACATACTAGGACCTATTAACTGTATATATTATTAAATGTCATATATCAAATAGCATAATGGGTCCTATTAACTATATATGAAATTAAGTAATTACAATCAAATTAAATAGAATTAAGACCAAGTCCACTTTTAAGATGCATGTAATTAGGACATGCATGTGTCTTAAGGGGATCCCAGTCGTAGTTATTTATTTAAAATGATCCCCTTAAGCCACATACATCCTATAATCTAGGTGTATCCCCTTAAGCCACATACATCCTAATTAGGCCAATCCCTTTAAGTCATGTGTCTTAAATGATTAATTACAAAATTTGTAGATTCTAAATTTAAAATTCCTATTCTAAGTACATGAAATTAACTAATTACAACCATATGGGCCTCTTAACATACTATTACGAAAATACCCCTTTTAACATACTAGGACCTATTAACTATATATATATTATTAAATGCCATATATTAACTAGCATGTAATAGGTCCTATTAACTATATATGATTTATTAAATAATTATGATCAAATTAAATTTAATCACGACCATGTCCCCTTAAGACACATCTAATTAGGAAATGCATGTACATCCTATAATTTAGGCCTATCCCCTTGTTAGTGAACAGATTTTCTCTTTGTTTTTAAATGATTAATATTAAACTCAGTTATCTTATTCTAAGAACAAATGATTCACTAAACAGTTGGGTAAGTGTTTTTCAAATCACTTCCCTCTGAATTTTTGCATAGGTACAGCTCCCTATCCTAATTTTTCATGGAATGTGTTTTGTTTTTATATCTGAATGAAAGCTTTTAACCCAAAAGCGTGTAAGGCCACCTATTTCATTCTTGGATGAAAGGCCGAAATGTTTCACATGTCTCACAAACAATGAAAACTATTTTCCTTATTTTTTCAATGCAAGTAACTACAGCAACTGAAACAAAGTTCAATATACTTTTTCCACACAAACTAATAAAAGACGAACAGATTTAAGGAAAATTAAATTTGCCCTCAATCATGAATCTTTTCCAAAGTAAACAACACATTCAAAGGAAAGAACATCAGAGGAATAATGAATTACTGTAATGGAATGATCATTACTGTTACTTGATCAGATGAACATATGCAAAGACATGTTATCTATTCGGATTCAAAATACACAGATTTTCCTTCTCCCGAAAAAAAAAAGTATGATCAAATTTCATATATATATCCTTATGCAACAATGACACAAAAATACATCTACCAATCTTTGTCCATCATAGGTCCCAACCATCTGGTTCTTCCTTTGATTAAAAACATAAAAATGCCAAAACAAAAACTTGAGTCGAAGCTCACCAAAATTTGTTACTAAAATCTAACCCTTCTACCATCTACTTTACTTAATTTATAGTCTAAACGGGGGAGGTCTCCCTGAAAACTCGAGCACTCCCCAATAAAATAGTTACGAAACCAATAGGAAGTATTTTGGGATAGATGTCCTGAAGTCGTTGCATAACTATGAGAATTTTTTTTAAAATAAAGGAAACTAGTCCTAAATTGATGCATTATGTCATATTCCATCATTGTCATCTTCTCCATCTTCATGGGCATCATGAGTAGTTGTAAGTTATTGAACAATGGATTGGCTCGGGACTTTCATTGCATTGAGTTTCACCTTTGCCACCTCTTTATTCCACCTATGTTGCACCATCTTCTCTGAGTGTTTCAGCAGCTAATCATTCCCAATGAAAATCATAGATTCAATCCTAGCCACCTTGGTTATATCTTCCAGCGTGAAGCTACCCTTGGCTCTGATCTTCTCCATGTTCAACTAGAAAGATTTGATTGCTTCCTGTGTTCTTAAGCCATAGATTCCTAACTCCCAGTCATGATCGGGATTAACCACCTTATTATCCTTAACTATACTACTTTGCAGATCCTGGAGTTCATAAACAGAAGTCCTTGCATCCATAGTCACCGACTGTAAGGTAAGCACTTGCAACATTATAGTTTTCTTTAGCATGAAAATCTGACACTCATCGGCCACCAGTTTAATTGAATGTTTTGTTAGAAACCTAGTAGCCCCATATTCTTCTATTTTGGCAAACAGAGGCAGGACATTCTGCCATTTGTGCTCTTCTTTCTCCCATGACACAAGCAGGTTTTGGATTTAAGAAATAAGGCTCTATATTTCATCACATAATTTCTAGGAGTCAGTAATGTACTTCTCACCATCTTTGATTATTTGTTCAATCCACTTCTCAACCACTTCAGCAATTCTCTTAGCCCATTGAACTTGGTTCATTAATTTCTTCTTTTCTGGAGAAGTTGGGTCGAAGTTCTTAGTGGCATGAGATATTGGAATTGCTCCAAGGCAACCGATATTATCGATGAACTGAGCCAAAACACTTATGTGTCATTTTAGTTCTCTTTTCTCTCATCCATCCTTCTCTGACCTGGTAAGCATTTTCTTTGCTGACACTTGGAAAAAATGGTTGTCTGTATCTCTACTCATTTTTCCCAACTCTACCTTTGTGATCTCAAAATCATGAGGACCAGCCTCTCTGTTTTCATCTTTTAGTTTTTACGAGTCAATTTCTGCCATCGATTTTCCAGTTTCTTCATCATTGTTTAGGTGAGTGGTGGTCTTGAACCTTTTCGGCTTTGGATTCTTCTCTATGTACTTAGCAACCATTTCCTGAATCGGAATGGTCACAGGAAGAAGGCCCCTTTCCTTGTTCACTGAGGTTGTTAACCATTTAGGAGTCACAGCGGAATGAGTAGCTCCTTCAATCATCTTTGGCGGTGGCGTCATAGCCATAGTCACTATTTGGGAGTCTAGGGCACTAGCAACTTCACCATCCAAATCTTCAATTTCAAAAATCTGAGCCTCAAGCACAACATCCTTTACTCCCATATCCTTGACCTGGTCCATCTTCCTCTGGGCGAAACTTCGTGATCGAGTATGTCAAGAGGTTCTAAAATCTATAGTTGGACTAGACCTACATCTAGGCTAAGGTGACTTGGTATCCTTACTTGCACAAATAGGAGCACTGTTAGAAGAACGTTTTTGTGAAGATAGAGGATCCTTATTATTTCTTGTAGAAAGGGACTTGGCGCCTGACTTTATTGCTTTCTTTTTAGCCACCCACGCCACAATTCTTTCTATAACTCATTTAGTCCTCAATTGTATATCATCATTTTCCTCCTCATCCCAATTAATTGGGATCATTGCAGTCTCTGCATGGGCTAAATATCCTGGTTCAAACAATTCAAGATAATCCTCTTCAAGCCCTTTAATGTCTAACTTTATTTGCAAAGAGACAACCTGTTCTAGCACCGATCTCATGTTTTCCCTTTTGAAAACTTCAAGTTCATCTGTACAATCCTCCCAAAAATCTTCTAACTGTGGCATGGGAAGATAAGGCATTATGCTGAGGCTCCAAGAAAATCCCTTATTATCAAACCCTTTTCTTTCAGAATACAGAGAAAAATTGAAATTCCTAAGGTTTGCTCCTATACTTAGTCCATCAGACATTGAATTACAAGACAACACCCCCAATTGTATGGGAAAATGACCTTCCCACTTGTCCTTAGGTTGTGCCTTTTTTATCATAGAGGTCAGTTGCCTGCATACTTCTACTAGAATAAAACAATCAGAACAAAACTGAGGGAGCTTGAAGGGTTCCTCTTCAAAGCCTCCTAGCTGTATATAGAAAAAGCTTGGGAACTGGATGTAAAAACTACCCAACTTTTTTATCAAGGTCTGTGCATCATCTAAAATCCATTTAGCCTTTGTACTCTTCAATTCATGACACATATCACCCAGGAAAGCATTGTGTATCCTTCTAAAATCTTGTAGGGCTTTGTCTTTTTGCAGCATAGGATAGAACTCATACATGGGAACATCCTCCTTAGTGAGCTGCTTTGGTATACCCATTAACTCTTTAACACAAGCTAGACAATACAAGAGCTATGAGGACATGAAGAAGTTTTGTTGAAACTGTTTGGCTAGACTCAGCTAGTCTCTCATTGAATCAACAATTAATTCTGCCCAATCCAAATATTGTTTTCCTTCCAGAACTAATTGCACATAGCAATAAATCCAGTCCTCAAAGCTATAAGCTTCAGCAAAACCTCTGGCTCAGTGCAATAGAAGCATCACATCATGCATATGTGGCAACATGTGGTTCTTGTTAGGATTTTTGGGTAGCCTAGAACCACCTCTTTGAGGGACCTTCAACCAGAATTTTGCTACATTATTTCGGTGTCCAGCTCTATCTGCATTGAACTCACTGATTGACTGGGCAGGAGAAAAATTAGAAAACTGATAATCCAGTATCTTAAAAACTAAATCAATCACCTCACGGTTAATGGAAAGAAGGGTTTCGCCATTATCTCTCTTAATAGTTTCAGATACTAGGTCGTATCTAGCAATACATTCCTGAACCAACTCTGGACAAGGAATTGCTGGGGGCAAAGCTGTGGCTTCTAAAAGTCCACTACTTAAAATCTCTATGCAAAAAGACTTATCAATACCCTTGAAGACCCTTTCTTTCAATTCTTCAAGGTTTTTTCCCTTCAGTTCAGTATCACTAACTATGGCTTTTGTGGATGCCAAGCTAAAGACGTTTCCAAACAAATGCAGAGTGGACTTCATAACTTCAAAACAAGAAACATAAATATGATTGCAAAGAAACCTTCTGTATGAGAGAAAATGAAAGGGAAAACACTGGAGAAAATAAGGAAAGACTCACCTTCATAGTTGTACAATCGGACGATGGCTAGTAGCAAGAAAGACTCCTATCTAGGGATAACATATACAAAGGTCCAATAGCAAGTAACAAATGCAGGACACAAATAATTTTCATACCTTATTGAGAAAGGTAATGATACAGATACATTAAATGCAATGATTTCATAATTTCAGACTGGACGCAGCAAGTTGGTGGATTAGACCTCGCACGCATGCATTGAATGCATGGCGCCATTCTTTAAGAAACTGCCAGTTCCCGAAATGTTTACTTTCTTCGAAAAAGCCAAAAAATGACATCACTTTAAGATATGGTTCTACCTCTTCGTATTTAGTAACGAATTCACTTTCAAAACATTAGAAACCACGGGACCCACCAATATTGAACCCATATGAACATCTTGAACTGACTTCTTGAGTGTTCAAGTAGTTCAAGATGTATGCCGCATCAAACTGTTGACAACTTCCTATGTTGAACAAGTTGAACATATTTGAACCGTTTGAACTCAGTTCAATAAGTTCAACACAAATGCTATATCACCGAACAGGAAAAACTTTTGGAAGAGCTGCTGCAAAACACTTAGAGAAAATGTTAGTATGAAAAACTTTTTCCGAACACCTTGGAACCTATCAAACCTAAATGAACCTGTTGAACCTGGTTCAAAACTGTTCGATGTGTTCACAGAGTTCAATCAATTGTCTGAACTTGACTTAAATGACTAGAAAGAGGATTTGAAGATGCATTAAAGACTTGAACCAAGGTAATATAGCACGAATTAGGACTCCAACATAAAAAGGAAAAGATGACCCACTCTTGCCATGAGGAATAAATGACGTGGTAACATTGGCTCTGACTGGGGATTGTATTTTTCAATGGAAAATGTAAAGAACTCACAGACTCTAGTTTCGCAGAACAGAAAACAAAAGGAAAAAGATAAGGAAACACAACCAAAAACACCTAGGCTACTATGTACAAAAATCTCGATCATAGGATTTACAATTTATAGAGCTTGAGATCTTGCTCGTTGTAGGTATAAGGCATGATATTTCTGTCAGCATACCTGAGTCTGAATACATTTTGTCCTACTACTTCACAGATTCTGAAAGGGCCTTTCCACAAAGAATCAAACTTGTCATGAGCACCTTTGGTCTCTCTCCTTTTGTCCCATAGCAGCACCTCATCTCCTATTAGGAAACCTCTTGGTCGGGCTCGCATGTCAAAAATCTTCTTCACTTGGCTCTGATGTTCTGAAATTCTATCCACCAGTAATTCTCTCTCTTCTTCTAACTTTGTCAGATATGTAGGATTTTGCCAAGATCAACTAGATTAACCAATACAATGAATATAGGCCTGCTTATATAGGCAAGGCCATATGGATGTACGAGCACACAATTATGACATGTGGCTCAATGAGAAACAAGGGTAGGTAAGAAATACTAGGGGTAGGTAGGAGAAATAATATAATATTCCACAAGAGGTGGATGACCCACCAAATGTGGAGTGTAATAGCAAAATAAGACCACAAAAGTTGGAATTTCTCCTATAGGCTCTATCCCTATGTGCACACTTCCCTAAGTGTCTCAAATCCAAACTACGAAGAGATGCATTATCCTACGTTAACTTAAGTAAAGTGTAATAATATCCAAAATGAATATTTATTTGCACCAACACCCCCACTTAAGTGCAATAGGGGAATGAAGACTCAAGTCAACAATGCAAGATGGGTCCCGGCTACCAGGCCATGATAGGTACCCATGTACAATATGCAAATGCAAGCCAAAACTATGCAAAGCAATCTCTCACAAATGGAGAAAGGAAGAAAACCTAGTGGGAAAAAACTCCCCCCAAAAAGAGAGATGAATGTACAAAAGACTCTCAAAGAAGAAGGACAAAACCTCAAAGAGGAAAAAGTCCCCCCCATAAAAGAGGAAAGAGAAGTCAGCTGACCCCCCCTAATGACACATCCTGCACCCCCAAGAGAGCTTGCAACTGCTGGAACTTATTCTTGATGAAAGGTCTGGTGAATATGTCAACAACCTGCTCTGCTGTAGGACAATACTGCAAATCAATGCCCTGCTCCTGGATGAGCTCTTGGATATAGTGCATATGAATCTTGATGTGTTTGGTCTACTGGTGCTAGACTGGGTTCTTCGAGATTGCAATAGCACTCTGATTGTCACAATGTAGAACTATCGGCCATGGAGTGGTGAATCCAAAAACTATGAGAATTTGATGGAGCCAAATGGTCTTAGTCACTGCATTAACAGTGCCTCGATACTCAGCCTCAGTCAAAGAGATAGCAATAGCATGTTGCTTCTTGCTCTGCCAACAAATGGGGCCCGAACCAAAGTGAAAACTATAACCAGAAGTAGACTTATGATCATCAAGATTGCCAGCCCAATCAGAGTCTGTGTAACCAACCAAGTGAAGTCCTGTGCCTGCTGCATAGTGAATCCCATAGTGATGTGTACCCTAGATGTAATGAAGGATGCATTTGGTGGCTTTCCACTGAAGCTCATGTGGTTCCTACATGAAGCAGGAAACCATGCCAACTATAAATGAAATATCAGGGTGTGTATGAGTCAAGTAGATGAGACTACCCACAAGCTGACGATACAAAGTGGCATCAACTAGTGGAGAAGAACACTGAGCCTCAACCTTGACTCCTGAAAGAAAGGGAGTCGGCGCAGGCTTACAATCAGCCATATGAAAGCGTGCAAGTAGATCAAGAGCATACTTGGACTACGATAGTGTAATCCTAGAAGGTGACTATGAAATCTCTATCCCAAGAAAGTAGTGCAAAAGACCCAAGTCAGTCATAGCAAATCTATCATGCAAAGCAAATTTGACCCTGCTAATGATGGATAAAGTACTCCCTATAATGATCAAGTCATCAACATAGAGCACAAGTATCAAGTGAGAGTCATCCTGTCACAAAATGTAGACATTCGGATCAGAATGACACCTGGTGAACCCCACGGAGAGAAGAAAGGAATCCATCTTGGCATACCAAGCCTTGGGGGCCTACTTAAGGCCATAGAGAGATTTCCTTAGTCTACAAACCAAGGAAGTATCCTTGATGAAACCTTGTGGCTACTCCATATGAATCTCCTCATCAAGATCACCATGAAGAAAAGAACTCTTCACATCTATTTGATGTACAACCCAACCATGAGTTGCAGAAATAGCAAGTGTCAAACTAATGGAGTTCATCTTGGCTATGGGTGCGAAGGTCTTAGTATAGTCAACACCTGCAACCTAAGAGAAACCTTTCACAACAAGCCAAGCCTTATACTTATCCACACTACCATTCGCTGCAAACTTGGTCTGATAGATCCACTTACATCGAAACATCTTTCTCCCTTTAGGGAGATGGACTAAATCCCATGTGTTGTTCCTCATCAAGGAACTATACTCTTCCTCCATAGCTTGGTCCCACTTAGGAACCCCTGATGCTTCCCTAAATGTCTGTGGATTGGAAGTAGTAGCAATGAATGCATGTGGTAGATCTCGATGTTGTGATCGAGTTCTTCATGTATCTAAAGGATCCCCAACAAGAGAACCCACAAACTCAAGTGTCTGTCGAGCCCAACAAGGTCGAGGTGGAGGTGGAGAATGAGGCTCCTCAACTGCAAGTGGACCCTATGGAGGTGTAACCCTACGAGTCGGAGTTGAAGGACTCTCATCATCTGAATCACTAACATCACTATCCACAATGGAGGAAGGTGGAGGAGGTAGAGAGGCTAAGCTAGGAGAGCTTTCCTCAAAGTGAACACTCCTATCAATGAACACCTCATGTGTCTCTGGATCCATCAATCTGTATGCCTTAACACCCTCAGGATATCCAACAAATATGCAAGGCTGGCTTTGAGGTTCCAATGTGTTGTGTTTCTATGGAGGTATGCGAGCCCATGCTGGACACCCAAAGACTCTGAAATGTCTCACAATCAGTTTCCTACCATCCCAAGTCTCAAAAGGAGTAATACCTTGCAAAGCTTTGTGAGGAACCCGATTCTGGATGTGTGTGGCATAATTGATAGCCTCTGCCCAAAAGGTGGGATCAAGAGAATGTGCATGTATCATATAGCTAGCCATTTCTTTGAGAGTTCTATTCTTGCATTCTGCAACTCCATTCTGCTGTGGAGTGTATGCAACAGAATGCTGAAGTTCAATCCCCTCAAATATGCAAAAATCCTCAAGTCTTTTGTTCACATATTCCCTTCCATTATCTGTGCGAAGAATCTTGACCACTTTCCCTAATTGCTTCTCCACACGAGTCTTGAAGTCCTGAAATCTGTCAAATACTTCACTCTTATGAATGAGAAAGTAGACCCAAGTGAAGCGGGAATAGTCACCAATGAAGGTGAGAACATAGCGGGCCTTACTAAATGAAGGTGCTGGAAATGGACCTGCTACACCGTTGTGAACAAGTTGAAGAGCTTCTAAAGCTCTCCAAACTTTCCCCTTATCAAAATTCTCTTCGGGATGCTTGCCCATGGAACAACCTGAACATACACCCTCTGAAAAACTAATGCGAGGTAGACCTATGACCATGTCTTTAGTGTTGAGCTACTAAAGATAGCGGTAGTTGAGGTGACCAAACCACTCATGCAATAGCTTACTTTCTGAATTTGAATGAGTAAGAAAGGCCCTAGAAGGTGAACTTGGCACAAAGTGGGAGAATGAATAAAGCCTTGAGTTGTCATTAACTTTTCCCACTGCTACCAAGGCATCATCATCAAGTTCCTTTACCACAACTGAATCTGGTGTAAACTCAACCTTTTTCCCATTCTCATAGTGAGTGATTTGGCAGATAGAGAGAAGGTTAGTAGACAAGTTAGAGACATAGAGAACATTCTCAAATGTTCCATCATCTATGTCATTTGAACCTTTCCCTTCAACCTCTAATTGTGTATCATCACCTATGTAAATGTGAGGTACCGTAGATGGCTCCAATGAAGAAAACTGCTCCTTTGTAGAACCCATGTGATATGAGGCACCCGAGTCAAGTATCCATTACTGTGAAGAACCTATTGTAGCCACAAATGCTTGCCCTTTTCCCTTAGACTATGAGGAAGAGGAAGGAGATGAATCCTTCTTTGTGTAGGCGGATGGCAAGTTGATGTTGTTTTTCTTGAGAAGATTAGTTAACTCATCAACTTGCTTTGCGTGGCATCGATGCTCATCATGACCATACTTCTTGCAATATGCACAAGTTGGTTTATCCTTCTTAGATGGTGTCCCCTTCTTGGAAGAGGATGAAAAATTGCCTTGTGATGGAGAGGATGATTGTCCTTTTTCCTGGTGTGGCTTAGACTTAGAGTGCTTCTTTTCTTGTTGGAATCTTTGCCTTGACTTCCTTGATTCCCTTGATTAGCCACCAAAGCCTTCGACTTTGAAGACTTGAGAAGTCCCATGTTCAACAACTTAGATTGTTCCAATATCAACATTTCTATGAAAGCATCAAATGAAGGCATAACATAGGAACTCCCCACTATCAAATGATGAGTTTGGAAGCTAGACACAAATGCTGCATATTCTAGTGCAAGCTTGTCCAACAAGTTGAATATCAACTGAGCATCCTTTTTGTCAATTCCACAATCCTTAAGCTTTGCTCTTAGCTCATTTGCTTTGGTGACATAATCTTGGTTTGTATCAAAACTCTTGGGATCCAAGTTGGTGAGCTCATTGTCAATCTTATAGCTTCTGATTTTATCAACTTGACCATACAATTTCTGAAACATATCCCAAGCCTCTTTGATTGTTGTACACTTTTCAATGTGAAAGATGAGATCATCTGAGACATACTTGCACAAAGTTCCAAGAGCCATGTAATTCTTTATGAGCCATTCTAATTGAGCATTTGGATCAGCCTTAGGATCAAGTGGTGTTGTTATTGTTCCATCTATGTAATGTGTGAGACCCTTTTCCATTAATTTACTCTATACTTTAATTTTTCATGATGCATAATTATGTGGAGTTAAAGGTGGAAATTTATGAGGACTCATTGCAAAAAAAAATGAAAGAGCACAAAGAGAGGCACAATCACACAAGACACCCCCCCAAATTCACTCAATCAAAGAACCCCCCCCCAAAAGTGATGATTTGACACTTTATACTTAGTGCATATACAATGGGCCACTTGCAAAAAATGACAAAGTGGACTTCTGATTACAATTTTACAACTGCCTCAATAAGGCCAAAAGAGACTCAAACTGATAATGCAAGAGATCTAAATTAAGATCCAAGCACATTACAAGCACCTAATAGGCCAAATAAGACCAATATCTAAAACTACAATTTCCACTCAAAATATCCAAAATATTATCATATATTATGAAACTAGACCAAAAAAATGCACTTTCAAAAAAAATAGCACCTGAAAAGGAGGTCGTATGAGCTCAAACGAGGCCTTTGAAGTTGCAGATTTGAGGATTGGACAGGTATAGCTGAGAGAATCAAAAAATTTTGAAAAACCTGTGCACCAAAATTAGAAAATAACCACACCATTATGAAGATCATAACATTTTAGCCCATTTCAAAAAAAATTGCACCAAAAAAGGAGCAAAAATGAGCAAGATATGACCTTTCAAAGTTGGACTGCAAAACTGAAAAGCTCAATGGAGAGGGGGTCAAAAAATTTCAAAAGTTTGCTGATATGGTGCTGATGTCAGCAATTTACTGTCTTAAATTTGATGGCCGTATGACCATCGTGAAAACTTCACCTCCCTGTTGACTGGGCGTCCGTACCGTACGGACTGTTGACTGGGCATGGTGACTGTGTAGCTGACTGGGTGACGTACCATACGGACTGATGATGTGGCATAGTGACAAAGCATATGGTTGTTGACTGCGGGCCAGTGGCTGCCTGCCACGTGGTGGGCGTGGGTCCGCCTATTTAGAGGATGTCGGAGAGGAGGGAAGGGCTACCGGAGGTTACCGGCGACCGAGAGCCGACGGGGCCGGCCACGGGAGTGGGCTGCCGAAGAGCCGGGTCAAGAGCTGAGGGGGCCGGCAGCGAGAGTGGGCTACACCAGGCTGGGAGCCAAGGTGGCATGTGGAGTGAGGCGGCGGCGGGAGCAGGTACGCGGCGACGACAGCAGCTCCGACAACAGGTACGACCCTGCAACGTAAGGTACTGCAAAGTACGGGGGGGTCTGCGGACCCCCAAAACAGCAAACAAATTTTTTTATTTTTT
This sequence comes from Cryptomeria japonica, assembly GCF_030272615.1. Lineage (NCBI taxonomy): Eukaryota > Viridiplantae > Streptophyta > Pinopsida > Cupressales > Cupressaceae > Cryptomeria > Cryptomeria japonica. The sequence continues at coordinate 85,079,648 of NC_081415.1, forward strand.
TTTTAATTTTTTTTTTTGCTCGTTGTTTTATTTTTTTCGAAATTTTTTTTTTTTTTTGAAAATAATAAAAAAAATTTCAAAATCTGGACGATAATAGCCAAAATGGGGGAAAAAAATTTCTCACCAAAATAGGTTGACTTTATAGTCAAAATTCATGGAAATGGCCTCCCGGATTCAACGGTGATGTCCAAATTGCTGTACGACACCCCCAAAAAATGAAGATCCCCAAATCCGAAAATAGAAGCCTCCAAAATGTCTCCAAAAAACTAATCAATGAAGCCCCAACCGCTCTGATACCATGTAGGATTTTGCCAAGATCAACTAGATTAACCAATACAATGAATATAGGCTTACTTATATAGGCAAGGCCATATGGATGTACAAGCACACAATTATGACATGTGGCTCAATGAGAAACAAGGGTAGGTAAGAAATACTAGGGGTAGATAGAAGAAATAATATAATATTCCACAAGAGGTGGATGACCCACCGAATGTGGAGTGTAATAGAAAAATAAGACCACAAAAGGTGGAATTTCTCCTACAAGCTCTATCCCTATGTGCACACTTCCCTAAGTGTCTCAAATCCAAACTACGAAGAGATGCATTATCCTAAGTTAACTTAAGTAAAGTGTAATAATATCCAAAATGAATATTTATTTACACCAACAAGATACATAATTCTTTTCTCCAAAGCATTTTGAAAGAAGGAATCTTCCACTACTGTCTGCAGCTTGGTTGCTGATAACTCCAGTGGCGAAGAAAGTTTTGCTCCTATGCCATACACAAGTTCAAAAGGTGCCATTCCAATGGCCCTCTTGGGTGTGGTTCTATCCGCCCATAAAGCCTCATATATCTTCTAATGCCAATTCCGAGCACTCTCATCAACTAGCTTCTTCATGATGGCTATCAAATTCTTATTGCTAGATTCCGCCAATCCATTGCTCTATGGGAAATAATTAGAAGAATGCGAGAGGGAAATCTGATGATCATAGCAAAACATATTCAACTCTTCAGAGGAGAAATATGATGCATTATCTATCACAATTTTCTAGGGTACCCCAAAATGAACTAGGATGTAATCCTTGAGAAAACTGCATACAATCTCTGAGTTCGCCTTTTTGGTGGGAATGGCTTCTACCCACTTAGTAAAGTAGTCAGTTGCTGTCAAAATATACACGTGACCCGCACTGGAATGAGGTTTTATTGGGCCTATGAAATCAATGCCCCATTGCTTGAAAGGTTCATCTATCACTACAGGCCTTAGAGGCAGGGCTGCCAAATGTGCATTTCCAAAAAACAATTGACATTTCTCACTCCTTAACATGAATATGGGCATCCCAAAACATGTCGGGCCAATAAAAATAATTCCTCAGAATTTTGAAAGTAGTAACAGATGATAAGTGTCCCCCACAAACCTCTCCATGATAGGCCTCCAGGAGCTTTTGCTGTTGAGGTTTATCTACACACCTTAGATAGGTTCCATCTAAACCCTTTTTGTATAAAACATCCTGCCAAATTACATACTTCGCAGCTTTTAACTTTAAATTCCTTTGTTCTTTGGCCGACAGATGGTTTGGGCAGCTACCATAAGTTAAATAATAGGCCACATCAGAGAACCAAGTATCCTGCAACCCAACAAAAAGAGTTAATGGTAACTCAGCTTCAGTTTCCACCTCATTTTCCGCTATCAACTTGCATAAGCCCTGCCCTTTAATTGTCCTTGTAGGGTGAATGTCTAAGTCATATTCCTAAAATTTTGTCACCCAAGTTGCTCTCTTATTTAGTCCAACCTCCTGCTGAGTCAAAATGCTTTTAACTGCTGAATCTGGAACAAAAACTACAGAGTGAGAATGCAGAATATAGTATCAAAACTATTTCACGGCCTTTACAACAGCATAGGCATGCTTCTCCATAGGTGAATACTTAAGCTCATGCTTCTTGAGTGGAGTACTCATGAACGCTATGGGCAATTCAGCCCCATTTTCATCCAACTATAATAGAATCCCAGACATAGTATGGTCTGATGCATAACAATACAAAATGAAATCCTTTGTGAAATTTGGATTAACAAGAGTGGGCGCATTTGTAACCAATCCCTTAATTCTTTCAAAAGAATTTTTGGCCTCTTCAGTCCACTTGAAAGGATCTTACTCCAGTCCAGCTAGAGGGTAAACTAAGACGTTGAATTGCATTAACTCTCTCAGGATCAATCCTGACTCCCTCTTTCGAGACAATATGTCCTAACAATTTGCCCTCAATGACACAAAAAACTGATTTTTTAGGATTCAAAGAAATCTTGTGCTCATGACAATGCTGCAATACTGCACTCAAATCCCAAAAATGATCTGCCATTTTCTTTGAAAACACCGTGAGGTCATCTAGATAAACTACAATTATTCTATCTCAGAAATCCTTGAAAGAGGAATCCATAGCCCTTTGAAAAGTGGCTCCAGCATTTATTAAACCAAAAGGCATGCGGTTGTATGCAAACATTCTCCATGGAGTGATGAAGGTTGTATTGTGCTGCTCATGCTCTGCTACAGTAATCTAGTTGTAACCAGAAAAACCATCCAACATCGACATTATCTCTGACCCGGACACCATCTACAAAATGTGATCCATATTTGGTAAGGCGTAGTTGTCCTTCAGGCTCGCTTGATTCAAATTTCGAAAATCAACATAGATACAAATTTCCCCATTTTTCTTTCTTATGGGTACAATATTAGCTACCTAGGTGGAATGGTGGATTGGATATATGATTCGGGCCTTAAGCATTTTTTCAACTTTCTTAGAAATTTCATCCACCATGATGGGGTTAAAATTCCTCAATTTTTGCCTAAAAGGAGAGGCACTTGGCTTCAGCGGAATCTAATGTTGAAAATTTCCATTTCTAAACTCCTTCAGGTCATCATAAGACGAAGCAAAAACATCAATATATTCCTTAAGCAGTGTGCCAAGTGCTCTCTTTTCCTCCACAGAATAACACTTGTCGATTGTCACTTCTTTTGGATCAGATTCATCTCCCAAATTTATTTTCTCACAATTTCCTTTCCTATCATCCTTGGGAACTTTGTTACCTATGAATGCATCATCTCTGGTGAAAAATCTCTCTAGTGTCACTAACCCCTTTGGAATTTTGTTACCTTTGAGCTAAATGAAACTATTTGTAGGATCTACCTCTGGGTCTGGACTAAACTCTTTGCAAACATTCTCAGAGCCTTCAAAATATGACTAAGAAAATGATTGAGCACATTCGAGGAAATCTTTGATCTGTGCATCCGCATTAAAAACTTGCCAATGATCTACATTATTGGGAACACTAGGCCTATAGATCATTTCAATCCTATATGAGTTATCTTTAAAATCCGGATGTGGTAATAAAAGTGAAGCTAACATGGCCAATGAATCTGCCCTACTATTTTGCTCCCTCAGAATTGCTTCAATCGAGAAGGCGTCAAAGAATTCTAACTCATCCCAAACTCTATTCCTGTAATGCCTCAACCTGTCATTCTTAACTGTATAGATGTTTCTCACCTACCTAACAATTAACTCTGCATCACCTTTGACTTTAAGCAACTTGATTCCTTTACATTTTCCCTCACTTAATCCTAATAATAGTGCCTCATATTCAATAGTATTATTAGTGTTCTTAAAATCCAACTTGAAGGAAAAAGGGAAAATATTACCATTTGGTAACAGCAAAACCACCCTGCTCTGAAACTAGAGTTCGCAAAGCTTCCATCAAACTCCATCTACCATATCCCGTCAAGTTCATCAACTGCCTCATCTGTTTTCTTTTCACCAAGTGCAAGAACAAGATAGTTTCCAAACTCACACTCCTGAAATAGAATCTAGGCTTTGGGGTTATCTGAGGGAAAAATAGTGTACTTATTTTTGGGCTTAGGTTCAAGCTTAATTTTCTGATTTCCAAGGGGAATGATGGTCTCAGACCAATCCATTTTGATTTCACCTCCAAGATCCTTGTAAAACATCCTACTCAAAAGCATTCTGTAACTCGCCGAAATATCAACAACCAGTATAGTTAATCTTACTCTTTTGTTTGGGCACGCTACCAGCATTGCGTGGATGTCCTTTACCTGACCAATAAGAGGAACCTATTTTCCATCCATTGATAAACATCTCCCAAATGTTTTAGTGAGGGTCAAACCTAGAGATTTAGCCACAGGAGAAGGCATTATATTGTCTGAAGCCCCTGAATCAATTATGCAATTACTTAACTTCTGGCCATTCAAGAGAAGGGAAATATAGAAAGGTTTAGGTTTCGGAATCTCAACCTCAAGCCCAAACTTTGTATCATGAAAAGCACAAGGATCCGCTAGATTAGCTAATGAGCACAGGACAGATGAAGACCCTTCTGCAGTAGCTAAATCATTATTTTTCATACATCCATGTACTTGGGAATCTGAAAAGGAATCTCCTTTAACATATTTGACCATTTTATCCAACTCTTTTGGGTTAAGCTTTAAATACTCAGTGGTAGGAAGTTGAACAGTAGAGGCCTTATAGAACTCGATGATATCAAAGGAGGAAGAAGAGGAAGGGCTCTTATGATCTTCATGGTTTCTTTGCAAAATTTTAACTTCAGGAACCTTTGAAAAACTATTACCTGGGAGATCTTTGCCTTTAAAATTGCTTCCAAAAGGGTTCACAAAAGAAGAAGGCTGGGACGTTCGTTGATTCCTTGTTAGAATCACACATGAAGAACCTTCAAGAGTTGCAAAAATGTTACTACCTTTTTCTGAATCTGACTCATACTCGAGGTAGAATGTTCCAGAGTCACCAAGCACCTCTTGAATTCTTTCTGCTTCAGTGAACTCTCTTAATTCATCCTTTGTGTTTTGCATCTGAATGTGTCTTATCATATCAGGACATGAAACCCCATCATGATTAGTGGTAAGATGAAATGAACACATGACACCTTTATTAGGAGGTGCCTCTATCTGTAATCTTTGTGGAACTACAGGAAGTTGCAACGATCGTCCATAGTTATATTGATTTGAAGTTCTCCTACTTATATCTTGATAAGGTTGTGGATAAGAATTTCCAAGCTTAGGTATCTGCCTCTTTAAAGCAATCATATCATTGACAAGTCGCTGAACAACCGAATCAGTAGATGATGTAGAAGCTTGAGATTATCTTTGAGGAGTTTGTACATCTTTCCTCCATTTGCCAGCTGTTATCAGATCATCTTCAAGTTGTATAGCCTCATTTTGTGCAGTCTCTAGATCAGCCGGCCTACTTCTTCTAAGGTGAAATCCTACATCAGCTAGCATGGAATTTATGAAGAAACGTCGCTAATTATTTGCAGTTAGTCTTTTGGCTTGAGGAATTTTGTGAATAATCTTATTATATCTTGCTACATAATCCCTCATTGGCTCATGAATTTCCTTCTTCATCTGTGTGAGTTGAGCTAGTAACATATGTTCATCATTAGCACTTTGGAATCTTTTTTCAAAAGCAATTTTCATCGTTTGCCAGTTAGTTATGGATCCTTCTTGCAGCTAGCTAAACCATTTTGTTGCCCCTTCAGTGAGAGTTTGGACAAAAAGCCTAATAGCCACGTCCTCATATTGGACTGCTAGGATTCCAGTAGCTACATTAAAGGGGTTCAAATTCTCTTCAACTGAAACTTTCCCATCACCTTTATATTTGGGTAAAACATCCCTTTCTCCTTTTGGTAGTGGATTATGGGCTGCAAGAGCAAGAGGTCCAATAGCCGCACCCCAGGGTTGAGCCATAATGAACATAAGATGAATGGTTACAAGAGGAGGGGCTTGAATTCTAGTAAGTGTTAGTGCTTGCCAAGGGGAAGAAGAAGATATAGGGGTAACTTTGATAGGAGACGAAGGTCTTCTTTTGGCCTTCCTTCTAGGAGTAAAACTTGGGACAAATGATAGATTTTGCAATTCTTCAAAATAGTTATCAACTACTCCTTCTCTTCTTTGTGTTCTAGTATATGGACAAGAATCTAGGGTGATTTCTCATAGGAAAACTAAACTACTTCAAATGAGACTCAATCTCAACAGACTTCCTGAACTCGAGGCAATTTTGCCAATTATGGGATCACTTTTGTCACGTCTACGACATATTGGTCTACTAAAAAATTGGTTTTCTCTTTGTATTGCCTCCTTAGTAGAGTCACCAAAAATCTGTTACTGAACAGATTTTCTCTTTGTTTTTAAATGATTAATCTTAAACTCTGTTACCTTATTCTAAGAACAAATGATTCACTGAACAGTTGGGTAAGTGTTGTTCAAATCACTTCACTCTGAATTTTTGCATACAGCTCCCTATCCTAATTTTTCATGGAATGTGTTTTGTGAATTTCCAAGCTTAGGTATCTGCCTCTTTAAAGCAATCATATCATTGACAAGCCGCTGAACAACCGAATCAGTAGATGATGTAGAAGCTTGAGATTATCTTTGAGGAGTTTGTACATCTTTCCTCCATTTGCCAGCTGTTATCAGATCATCTTCAAGTTGTATAGCCTCATTTTGTGCAGTCTCTAGATCAGCCGGCCTACTTCTTCTAAGGTGAAATCCTACATCAGGTAGCATGGAATTTACGAAGAAACGTCGCTGATTATTTGCAGTTAGTCTTTTGGCTTGAGGAATTTTGTGAATAATCTTATTATATCTTGATACATAATCCCTCATTGGCTCATGAATTTCCTTCTTCATCTGTGTGAGTTGAGCTAGTAACATATGTTCATCATTAGCACTTTGGAATCTTTTTTCAAAAGCAGTTTTCATCGTTTGCCAGTTAGTTATGGATCCTTCTTGCAGCTAGCTAAACCATTTTGTTGCCCCTTCGGTGAGAGTTTGGACAAAAAGCCTAATAGCCACGTCCTCATATTGGACTGCTAGGATTCCAGTAGCTACATTAAAGGGGTTCAAATTCTCTTCAACTGAAACTTTCCCATCACCTTTATATTTGGGTAAAACATCCCTTTCTCCTTTTGGTAGTGGATTATGGGCTGCAAGAGCAAGAGGTCCAACAGCCACACCCCAGGGTTGAGCCATAATGAACATAAGATGAATGGTTACAAGAGGAGGGGCTTGAATTCCAGTAAGTGTTAGTGCTTGCCAAGGGGAAGAAGAAGATATAGGGGTAACTCTGATAGGAGACGAAGGTCTTCTTTTGGCCTTCCTTCTAGGAGTAAAACTTGGGACAAATGATAAATTTTGCAATTCTTCAAAACAGTTATCAACTACTCCTTCTCTTCTTTGTGTTCTAGTATATGGACAAGAATCTAGGGTGATTGCTCATAGGAAAACTAAACTACTTCAAACGAGACTCAATCTCAACAGACTTCCTGAACTCGAGGCAATTTTGCCAATTATGGGATCACTTTTGTCACGTCTACGACATACTGGTCTACTAAAAAATTGGTTTTCTCTTTGTATTGCCTCCTTAGTAGAGTCACCAAAAATTTGTTACTGAACAGATTTTCTCTTTGTTTTTAAATGATTAATCGTAAACTCTGTTAACTTATTCTAAGAACAAATGATTCACTGAACAGTTGGGTAAGTGTTGTTCAAATCACTTCACTCTGAATTTTTGCATACAGCTCCCTATCCTAATTTTTCATGGAATGTGTTTTGTTTTTATATCTGAATGAAAGCTTTTAACCCGAAAGCGTGTAAGGCTACCTATTTCATTCTTGAATGAAAAGCCAAAATGTTTCACATGTCTCACAAACAATGAAAGCTATTTTCCTTAATTTTTCAATGCAAGTAACTACAACAATTGAAACAAAGTTCAATATACTTTTTCCACACAAACTAATAAAAGATGAACAAATTTAAGGAAAAATAAATTTGCCCTCGATCATGAATCTTTTCCAAAGTAAACAACACATTCAAAGGAAAGAACATCAGAGGAATAATGAATTATTATAATGGAATAATCATTACCGTTACTTGATCAGATGAACATATGCAAAGACATGTTATCTATTTAGATTTAAAATACACAGATTTTCCTTCTCCAAAAAAAAAACAATATGATCAGATTTCATATATATATCCTTATGCAACAATGACATAAAAATACATCTACCAATCTTTGTCCATCACAGGTCCCAACCATCTGGTTTTTCCTTTGATTAAAAATAGAAAAATGCCAAAACAAAAACTTGAGTCAAAGCTCACCAAAATTAGTTACTAAAATCTAACCCTTCTACCATCTACTTTACTTAATTTATAGTCTAAACGAGGGAGGTCTCCCTAAAAACTTGACCACTCCCCAATAAAATAGTTACGAAACCAACAAGAAGTATTTTAGGACAGATGTCCCAAAGTCTTAACATAACTATGAGAAATTTTTTAAAAATAAAGGAAACTAGTCCTAAATTGATGCATTAGGTCATATTCCATCATTGTCATCTTCTCCGTCTTCACAAGCGTCATGAGCAGTTGTAAGTTCTTGAACAATGGATTGGCTCAGGACTTTCATTGCATTGAGTTTTTCCTTTGCCATCTCTTTATTCCACCTATGTTGCACCATCTTCTCTGAGTGTTTCGGCAGCTGATCATTCCCAATGAAAATCATAGATTCAATCCTAGCCACCTTGGTTATATCTTCCAACATGAACTACCCTTGGCTCTGATCTTCTCCATGTTCAACCGGAAAGATTTGATTGCTTCCTGTGTGCTTAAGCTGTAGATTCGTAACTCCCAGTCATGATCAGGATTAACCGCCTTATTATCCTTGACTATACTACTTTGCAGATCCTAGAGTTCATAAATAGAGGTCCTTGCATCTGTAATCACCGACTGGAAGGTAAGCACTCGCCACATTATAGTTTTCTTCAGCATGAAAATCTGACACTCATCGGCCACCAGTTTAATTGAATGTTCTATCAGAAACCTAGTAGCCCCATATTCTTCTATTTTGGCAAACAGAGGCAGAACATTCTGCCATTTGTGCTCTTCTTTCTCCCATGACACAAGCTGGTTTTGGATTTAAGAAATAAGGCTCTGTATTTCATCACATAATTTACGGGAGTCAGTAATGTACTTCTCACCATCTTTGATTATTTGTTCAATCCACTTCTCAACCGCTTTAGCAATGCTCTTATCTCGTTGAACTTGGTTCATTAATTTCTTATTTTCCGGAGAAGTTTGGTCGAAGTTCTCAGTGGCATGAGATATTGGAATTGCTCCAAGGCAACTGATACTATCGATGAACTGAGCCAAAAAAATTATGTGTCATTTTAGTTCTCTTTTCTCTCATCCATCCTTCTCTGACCTGGTAAGCATTTTCTTTGCTGACACTTGGAAAAAATGGTTGTCCATATCTCTACTCATTTTTCTCAACTCTACCTTTGTTATCTCAAAATCATCAAGACTAGCCTCTCTGTTTTCATCTTTTGGTTTGTATGAGTCAATTTTTGCCATCCATTTTCTAGTTTCTTCATCATTGTTCAGGTGAGCGGCAGTCTTGAACCATTTCGGCTTTGGATTCTTCTTTGTGTACTTAGCAACCATTTCCTGAATCAGAATGGTCATAGGAAGAAAGCTCCTTTTCTTGTTCACTGAGGTTGTTAACCATTTAGGTGTCACAACGGAATGAGTGGCTCCTACAATCATCTTTGGCAGTGGCATCATAGCCACAGTCACTGTTTGGGAGTCCAGGGCACTAGCAACTTCACCATTCAAATCTTCAATTTCAAAAATCTGAGCCCCAAGCACAGCATCCTTTACTCCCATATCCTTGACCTGGTCCATCTTCCTTTGGGCGACACTTCGTGATCGAGTATGCCGAGGGGTACTTAATTCTAGAGTTGGACTAGACCTGCATCTAGGCTAAGGCAACTTGGATCCTTACCTGCACAAATAGGAGCACTATTAGAAGGACATTTTTGTGAAGATAGAGGATCCTTATTATTTCTTGTAGAAAGGGACTTGGCGGCTGACTTTATCGCTTTCTTTTTAGCCACCCATGCCACGGTTCTTTCTAGAACTCGTTTGGTCCTCAATTGTATATCATCATTTTCCTCCTCATCCCAATTAAATAGGATCATTGCAGTCTCTGCATGGGCTAAATATCCTGGTTCAAACAATTCAAGATAATCCTCTTCAAGCCCTTTAATGTATACTTTATTTGCAAAGAGGCAACTTGTTCTAGCACTAATCTCATGTTTTCCCTTTTGAAAACTTCAAGTTCATCTGTACAATCCTCCCAGAAATCTTCTAACTGTGGCATGGGAAGATAAGGCATTAGGCCGAGGCTCCGAGAAAATCCCTTATTATCAAACTGTTTTCTTTCATAATACAGAGAAAAATTGAAATTCCTAAGGTTTGCTCCTATACTTAGTGCATTAGACATTGAATTACAAGACAACACCTGAAATTGTATGGGAAAATGACCTTCCCACTTGTCCTTAGGCTGTGCCTTTTTTATCATAGAGGTCAGCTACCTGCATACTTCTGCTAGAAAAAAAATAACCAGAACAAAAGTGAGGGAGCTTGAAGGGTTCCTCTTCAAAGCCTCCTACCCATATATAGCAAAAGCATGGGAACTGGATTTAAAACCTACCAAACTTCTTGATCAAGGTCTGTGCATCATCTGAAATCTGTTTAGCCTTTGTACTCTTCAATTCATGACACATATCACCCAGGAAAGCATTATGTATCCTTCTAAAATCTTGTAGGGCTTTGTCTTTTTGTAGCATAGGATAGAACTCATACATGGGAACATCCTCCTCAGTGAGCTACTTTGGTATACCCGTTAAATCTTTAATACAAGCTAGATAATACGAGAGCTTTGAGGACATGAAGAATTTTTGTTGAAACTGCTTGGCTAGACTCAACTACTCTCTCATTGAATCAACAATTAATTCTTCCCAATCCAAATATTGTTTTCCTTCTAGAACTAATTGCACATAGCAATAAATCCAGTCATCAAAGCTATAAGCTTCAGCAGAACCTATGGCTCGGTGCAATAGAAGCATCACATCATGGATATGTGGCAACATGTGGTTCTTGTTAGGATTTTTGGGTAACCTAGAACCACCTCTTAGAGGGACCTTCAACCAGAATTTCACCACATTATTTCGGTGTCTGGCTCTGTCTGCATTGAACTCATTGATTGACTGGGCAGGAGAAAAATTAGAAAACTGATAATCCGGTATCTTGAAAACTGAAGCAATCACCTCATGGTTAATGGCAAGAAGGGTTTTGCCATTATCTCTCTTAATAATTTCAGATACTGGGTCGTATCTAGCAATACATTCCTGAACCAACTCTAGACAAGGAATTGCTAGGGGGAAAGCTGTGGCTTCTAAAAGTCCACTACTCAAAATCTCTATGCAAAAAGACTTATCACTACCCTTGAACACCCTTTCTTTCAATTCTTCAAGGTTTTCTCCATTCAGGTCAGTATCACTAACTATGGCTTTTGTGGATGCCAAGCTAAAGACAATTCCAAACAAATGCAAAGTGGACTTCATAACTTCAAAATAGAAACCTAAATTTGTTTGCAGAGAAACCTTCTGTATGAGAGAAAATGCAAGGGAAAACAATGGAGAAAATAAGGAAAGACTCACCTGCACAGTTGTACAATCGGACGACGGCTAGTAGCAAGAAAGACTTCTATCCAGGGATAACATATACAAAGGTCCAGCAGCAAGTAACAAATGCAGGACAAAAATAATTTTCATACCTTTTTGAGAAAGGTAATGATATAGATACATTAAATGCAATGATTTCACAATTTCAGACTGGACGCGGCAAGTTGGTTGATTAGACCTCACACACATGCATTGAATGCATGGCGGAATTCTTTAAGAAACTACCAGTTCCCAAAATGTTTACTTTTTTTGAAAAAGCCAAAGAATGACATCACTTTAATATATGGTTCTGCCTCTCCGTATTTAGTAATGAATGCACTTTCAAAACATTAGAAACCATGGGACCCACCAATATTGAACCCATATGAACATCTCGAATCGACTTCTTGAGTGTTCAAGTAGTTCAAGATGTACGCCACATCAAACTGTTGACCACTTGCTGTGTTGAACATGTTGAACATATTTGAACCCTTTGAACTTAGTTCAATAAGTTCAACACAAATGCTATATCACCGAACAGGAAAAACTTTTGGAAGAGCCACTGCAAAACACTTAGAGAAAATGTTAGTATGAAATTTTTTTTCCAAATACCTTGGAACCTATCGAACCTAAATGAACCTATTGAACCTGGTTCAAAACCATTCGACATGTTCACATAGTTCAATGAATTGTTTGAACTTGACTTAAATGACTAGAAAGAGGATTTGAAGATGCATTAAAGACTTGAACCAAGGTAATATAGCATGAATTAGGACTCCAACATAATAAAGAAAAGATGACCCACTCTTGACATGAGGAATAAATGACGCGGTAACATTGGCTCTGACTGGGGATTGTATTTTTCAAAGGAAAATGCAAAGAACTCATAGACTCTAGTTTCGCAGAATAGAAAACAAAAGGAAAAAGATAAGGAAACACAACCAAAGACGCCTAGGCTACTATGTACAAAAATCTCGATCACAGGATTTACAATTTAAAGAGCTTGAGATCTTGCCCATTATAGGTATAAGGCATGATCGTTCCGTCAGCATACCTGAGTCTGATTCTAAAAGGGCCTTTCCACAATGAATCAAACTTGTCGTGAGCACCTTTGGACTCTCTCCTTTTGTCCCATAGCAGCACCTCATCTCCTATTAGGAAACCTCTTGGTCGAGCTCGCATGTCAAAAATCTTCTTCACTTGGCTCTGATGTTCCAAAATTCTATCCACCAGCAATTCTCTCTCTTCTTCTAACTTTGTCAGATATGTAGGATTTTTCCAAAATCAACTGGATTAAGCAATACAATGAATATAGGTTTTCTTATATAGGAAAGGCCATATGGATGTACGAGCACACAATTATGACATGTGGCTCAATGAGAAACAAGGGTAGGTAAGAAATACTAGGGGTAGGTAGGATAAATAATATAATATTCCACAAGAGGTGGATGACCCACCGAATGTGGAGTGTAATAGAAAAATAAGACCATAAAAGGTGGAATTTCTCCTACAAGCTCTATCCCTATGTGCACAATTCCCTAAGTGTCTCAAATCCAAACTACAAAGAGATGCATTATCCTAAGTTAACTTAAGTAAAGTGTAATAATATCCAAAATGAATATTTATTTACACCAACACCCCCCCTTAAGTGCAACTTAGGGGAAAGAAGACTCAAGTCAACAATGCAAGATGGGTCCCGGCTACTAGGCCATGATAGGTACCCATGTACAATATGCAAATGTAAGCCAAAACTATGCAAAGCAATCTCTCACAAATGGAGAAAGCAAGAAAACCTAGTCAGAAAAAACTCCCTCCCAAAATAAAGATGAATGTACAAAAGACTCTCAAAAAAGAAGGACAAAACCTCAAAGAGGAAAAAGTCCCCCGCATAAGAGAGGAAGGAGAAGTTAGCTGACCCCCCCTAATGACACATTCCGCACCCCCAAGAGAGCTTTCAACTACTGGAACTTACTCTCGTTGAAAGGATAGAACTCATACATGGGAACATCCTCCTCAGTGAGCTTCTTTGGTATACCCGTTAACTCTTTAACACAAGCTAGACAATACAAGAGCTATGAGGACATGAAGAAGTTTTGTTGAAACTACTTGGCTAGACTCAGTTGCTCTCTCATTGATTTAGCAATTAATTCTGCCCAATCCAAATATTGTTTTCCTTCAAGAACTAATTGCACATAGCAATAAATCCAGTCATCAAAGCTATAAGCTTCAGCAGAACCTCTGGCTCGATGCAATAGAAGCATCACATCATGGATATGTGGCAACATGTGGTTCTTGTTAGGATTTTTGGGTAACCTAGAACCACCTCTTTGAGGGACCTTCAACCAGAATTTCGCTACATTATTTTGGTGTCTGGCTCTATCTGCATTGAACTCACTGATTGATTGGCCAGGAGAAAAATTCAAAAACTGATAATTTGGTATCTTAAAAACTGAAGCAATCACCTCATAGTTAATGGCAAGAAGGGTTTCGCCATTATCTCTCTTAATAGTTTTAGGTACTGGGTCGTATCTAGCAATACATTCCCGAACCAACTCTGGACAAGGAATTGCTAGGGGCAAAGTTGCAGCTTCTAAAAGTCCACTACTTAAAATCTCTATGCAAAAAGACTTATCAATACCCTTGAACACCCTTTCTTTAAATTCTTCAAGGTTTTCTCCCTTCAGTTTAGTATCACTAGCTATGGCTTCTGTGGATGCCAAGCTAAAGACATTTCCAAACAAATGCATAGTGGACTTCATAACTTCAAAACAAGAAACCTAAATTTGATTGCAGAGAAACCTTCTGTATGAGAGAAAATGCAAGGGAAAACACTGGAGAAAATAAGGAAAGACTCACCTTCATAGTTGTACAATTGGACGATGGCTAGTAGCAAGAAAGACTCCTATCCAGGGATAACATATACAAAGGTCCAGTAGCAAGTAACAAATGCAGGACACAAATATATTTTCATACCTTATTGAGAAAGGTAATGATATAGATACATTAAATGCAATGATTTCATAATTTCAGACTGGACGTGGCAAGTTGGTGGATTAGACCTCGCACGCATGCATTGAATGCATGGTGGCATTCTTTAAGAAACAGCCAGTTCCCGAAATGTTTACTTTCTTCAAAAGAGCCAAAGAATGACATCACTTTAAGATATGGTTCTACCTCTTCATATTTAGTAATGAATGCACTTTCAAAACATTAGAAACCACAGGACCCACCAATATTGAACCCATATGAACATCTTGAACTGACTTCTTGAGTGTTCAAGTAGTTCAAGATGTACGCCGCATCAAACTGTTGACCACTTGCTGTGTTGAACACGTTGAACATATTTGACCCCTTTGAACTCAGTTCAATAAGTTCAACACAAATGCTATATCACCGAATAGGAAAAAATTTTGGAAGAGCCGCTGCAAAACACTTAGAGAAAATGTTAGTACGAAAAACTTTTTCCGAAAACCTTGGAACCTATGGAACCTAAATGAACCTGTTGAACCTGGTTGAAAACCGTTCGATGTGTTCATAGAGTTCAATCAATTGTTTGAACTTGACTTAAATGACTAGAAAGAGGATTTGAAGATGCATTAAAGACTTGAACCAAGGTAATATAGCACGAATTAGGACTCCAACATAAAAAGGAAAAGATGACCCACTCTTGCCATGAGGAATAAATGACGCAGTAACATTGGCTTTGACTGGGGATTGTATTTTTAAAAGCAAAATGCAAAGAACTCATAGACTCTGGTTTCGCAGAACAGAAAACAAAAGGAAAAAGATAAGGAAACACAAGCAAAAACACCTAGGCTACTATGTACAAAAATCTTGATCACAGGATCTACAATTTATAGAGCTTGAGATCTTGTCCGTTGTAGGTATAAGGCATGATCGTTTCGTCAGCATAGCTGAGGCTGGATGCATTTGGTCCTACTGCTTCACAGATTCTGAAAGGGCCTTTCCACAATCAATCAAACTTGTCATGAGCACCTTTGGACTCTCTCCTTTTGTCCCATACCAACACCTCATCTCCTATTAGGAAACCTCTTGGTCGGGCTCACATGTCAAAAATCTTCTTCACTCGGCTCTAATGTTCTGAAATTCTATCGACCAACAATTCTCTCTCTTCTTCTAACTTTGTCAAATATGTAGGATTTTGCCAAGATCAACTGGATTAACCAATACAATGAATATAGGCCTGGTTATATAGGCAAGGCCATATGGATGTATGAGCACACAATTATGACGTGGCTCAATGAGAAACAAGGGTAGGTAAGAAATACTAGGGGTAGGTAGGAGAAATAATATAATATTCCACAAGAGGTGGATGACCCACTGAATGTGGAGTGTAACAGCAAAATAAGACCACAAAAGGTGGAATTTCTCCTACAAGCTCTATCCCTATGTGCACACTTCCCTACGTGTCTCAAATCCAAACTACGAAGAGATGCATTATCCTAAGTTAACTTAAGTAAAGTGTAATAATATCCAAAATGAATATTTATTTACACCAACACCCCCACTTAAGTGCAATAGGGGAATGAAGACTCAAGTCAACAATGCAAGATGGGTCCCGGCTACTAGGCCATGATAGGTACCCATGTACAATATGCAAATGCAATCCAAAACTATGCAAAGCAATCTCTCACAAATGGAGAAAGGAAGAAAACCTAGTGGGAAAAAACTCCCCCCCAAAAGAGAGATGACTGTACAAAAGACTCTCAAAGAAGAAGGACAAAACCTCAAAGAGGAAAAATTTCCCCCCATAAGAGAGGAAGGAGAAGTCAGCTGACCCCCTCTAATGAAACATCTTGCACCCCCAAGAGAGCTCACAACTGCTGGAACTTACTCTTGATGAGAGGTTTGGTGAATATGTCAGCAACCTACTCTGCTGTAGGAAAATATTGCAAATCAATGACCTACTCCTAGATGAGCTCTCAAATATCGTGCATATGAATCTCGATGTGTTTGGTTTGGTGCTATCGGACTGGGTTCTTCGAGATTGCAATAGCACTCTAATTGTCGCAATGTAGAACTGTCAGCCGTGGAGTGGTGAATCCAAACTCTGTGAGAATCTACTGGAGCCAAATGGTCTCAGTTGCTGCATTTACAGTGCCTCGATACTCAGCCTCAGTCGAAGAGAGAGCAATAGCATGTTGCTTCTTGCTTTGCCAACAAATGGGGCCCAAACCAAGGTGAAAATTGTAACGAGAACTAGACTTATGATCATAAAGATCGCCAGCCCAATCGGAGTTTGTGTAACCAACCAAGTGAAGTCCTATGCCTACTACATAGTGAATCCCATAGTGATGTGTACCCTGGATGTAATGAAGGATGCATTTGGCGGCTTTCCAATGAGGCTCATGTGGTTCCTGCATGAAGCGGGAAACCATGCCAACTGCAAATGAAATATCAGGGCATGTATGAGTCAAGTAGATGAGACTACCCACAAGCTAATGATACAAAGTGGCATCAACTGGTGGAGAAGAACACTGAGCCTCAACCTTGACTCCTGAAAGAAAGGGAGTCGGCACAGGCTTACAATCAGCCATATGAAAGTGTGCAAGTAGATCAAGAGCATACTTGGTCTGCGATAGTGTAATCCCGAAAGGTGATTGTGAAATCTCTATCCTGAGAAAGTAGTGAAAAAGACCTAAGTCAATCATAGAAAATCTGTCATGCAAAGCAAATTTGACCCTGCTAATGATGGATGAAGTACTCCCTGTAATGATCAAGTCATCAACATAGAGCACAAGTATCAAGTGAGAGTCATCTTGTCGCAAAATGCAGACATTCGGATTAGAATGACACCTAGTGAACCCTACGGAGAGAAGAAAGGAATCCATCTTGGCGTACCAAGCCTTGGGGGCCTACTTAAGGCCATAGAGAGATTTCCTTAGTCTACAAACCAAAGAACTATCCTGGATGAAACCCTATGGCTACTCCATATAAATCTTCTCATCAAGATCACCATGAAGAAAAGCACTCTTCACATCCATCTCATGTATAGCCCAACCATGAGTTGTAGAAATAGCAAGTGTCAAACGAATGGAGTTCATCTTGGCTATGGGTGCGAAGGTCTCAGTATAGTCAACACCTACAACCTGAGAGAAACCTTTCGCAACAAGCCAAGCCTTATACTTATCCATAGTACCATCCACTGCAAACTTGGTCTGATAGATCCACTTACATCGAACCATCTTTCTCCCCTTAGGGAGATGGACTGAATCCCATGCGTTGTTCCTCATCAAGGAACTATACTCTTCCTCCATATCTTGGTCCCACTCAGGAACCCCTGATACTTCCCTAAATGTCTATGGATCGAAAGCGGTAGCAATGAATGCATGTGGTAGATCCTGATGTTGTGATTGAGTTCCCCATGTATCTGAAGGATCCCCAATAAGAGAACCCATGGACTCAAGTGTCTATCGATCCCAATGAGGTCAAGGTGGAGTTGGAGAATGAGGCTCCTCAACTGCAAGTGGACCCTGCCGAGGTGTAACCCTATGAGTTAGAGTTGAAGGAGTTTCATCATCTGAATCACTAACATCACTATCCACAATGGAGGAAGGTGGAGGAGGTAGAGAGGCTAAGGTAGGAGAGCTTTCCTCAAAATGAACACTCCTCTCAATGAATACCTCATGTGTCTCTGGATCCATCAATCTGTATGCCTTAACACCCTTAGGATATCCAACAAATATGCAAGGTTGGCTTTGAGGTTCCAATGCCTTGTGTTTCTGCGAAGGTATGCAAGCCCATGCTGGACACCCAAAGACTCTAAAATGTCTCACAATCAGTTTCCTACCAGCCCAAGCCTCAAAAGGAGTAATACCTTGCAAAGCTTTCTGAGGAACCCGATTCTGGATGTGTGTGGCATAACTGATAGCCTCTACCCAAAAGGCAGGATCAAGAGAACGTGCATGTATCATACAGCTAGCCATTTCTTTGAGAGTTGTATTCTTGCATTCTGTAGCTCCATTCTGCTATGGAGTGTATGCGACAAAATGCTGAAGATCAATCCCCTCAAATGTACAAAAATCCTAAAGTCTTTTGTTCACATATTCCCTTCCATTATCTGTGCGAAGAATCTTGACCACTTTCCCTGATTGCTTCTCCACATGAGTCTTGAAGTCCTAAAATCCATCAAATACTTCACTCTTATGAATGAGAAAGTAGACCCAAGTGAAGTGGGAGTAGTCATCAATGAAGGTGAGAACATAGCGGGCCTTACTAAATGAAGGTGCTGGAAATGGACTTGCTACATCACTGTGAACAAGTTGAAGAACTTCTAAAGCTCTCCAAGCTTTCCCCTTATCAAAATTCTCTTTGGGATGCTTGCCCATGGAACAACCTGAACATACACCCACTGAAAAACTAATGTGACGTAAACCTATGACCATGTCTTTAGTGCTGAGCTACTGAAGATAGCGGTAGTTAAGGTGACCAAACCGCTCATGCCATAGCTTACTTTCTGAATTTGAATGAGTAAGCAAGGCCCTAGAAGGTGAACTTGGCACAAAGTGGGAGAATGACTAAAGCCTTGAGTTGTCATTGACTTGTCCCACTGCTACCAAGACATCATCATCAAATTCCTTTACCACAACTAAATCTAGTGTACACTCAACCTTTTTCCCATTCCCATAGTGAGTGATTTGGTAGATAGAGAGAAGGTTAGTAGACAAGTTAGGAACATAGAGAACATTCTCAAATGTTCCATTAGCCATGTCAACTGAACCTTTCCCTTCAACCTCTACTTGTGTATCATCACCTATGTAAATGTGAGGTATCTTAGATGGCTCCAATGAAGAAAACTGCTCCTTTGTAGAACCCATGTGATATGAGGCACCCGAGTCAAGTATCCATTACTGTGAAGAACCTATTGTAGCCACAAATGCTTGCCCTTTTCCCTTAGACTATGAGGAAGAGGAAGGAGATGAATCCTTCTTTGTGTAGGCGGATGGCAAGTTGATGTTGTTTTTCTTGAGAAGATTAGTTAACTCATCAACTTGCTTTGCGTGGCATCGATGCTCATCATCACCATACTTCTTGCAATATGCACAAGTTGGTTTATCCTTCTTAGATGGTGTCCCCTTCTTGGAAGAGGATGAAAAATTGCCTTGTGATGGAGAGGATGATTTTCCTTTTTCCTGGTGTGGCTTAGACTTAGAGTGCTTCTTCTTCTTGTTGGAATCTTTGCCTTGACTTCCTTGATTCCCTTGATTAACCACAAAAGCCTTGGACTTTGAAGACTTGAGAAGTCCCATGTTCAACAACTTAGATTGTTCCAATATCAACATTTCTGTGAAAGCATCAAATGAAGGCATAACATAGGAACTCCCCATGTCAAACGATGAGTTTGGAAGCTAGACACAAATCCTGCATATTCTGGTGCAAGCTTGTCCAACAAGTTGAATATCAACTGAGCATCCTTTTTGTCAATTCCATAATCCTTAAGCTTTTCTCTTAGCTCCTTTGCTTTGGTGACATAATCTTGGTTTGTATCAAAACTCTTGGGATCCAAGTTGGTGAGCTCATTGTCAATCTTATAGCCTCTGATTTCATCAACTTGACCATACAATTTCTGAAACATATACCAAGCCTCTTTGATTGGTGTACACTTTTCAATGTGAAAGATGAGGTCATCTGAGACATACTTGCGCAAAGTTCCAAGAGCCATGCAATTCTTTATGAGCCATTCTAATTGAGCATTTGGATCAGCCTTAGGATTATGTGGTGTTGTTATTGTTCTATCTATGTAATGTGTGAGACCCTTTTCCATTAATTTACTCCATTCTTTAATTTTCCATGATGAATAATTATGTGAAGTTAAAGGTGGAAATTTATGAGGACTCATTGTAACAAAAATGAAAGAGCACAAAGAGGCACACAATCACACAAGACACCCCCTCAAATTCACTCAATCAAAGATCCCCCCCAAAAATGAGGATTTTGCACTTTATACTTAGTGCGTATACAATGGGCCACTTGCAAAAAATGGCAAAGTGGACTTCTGATTGTCAATTTTACAACTACCTCAATAAGGCCAAAAGAGACTCAAGCTAGTAATGCAAGAGATCTAAACTAAGATCCAAGCACATTACAAGCACCTAATAGGCCAAATAAGACCAATATCTAAAACTACAATTTCCACTCAATATCTCTGAAATCTTATCATAGATTATGAAAGTAGACAAAAAAACATGCACTTTCAAAAAAAATGACACCTGAAAAGGAGGTCGTATGAGCTCAAACGAGGCCTTTGAAGTTGCAGAATTGAGAATTGGACGGGTATAGCTGAGAGAATCTGAAAATTTCGGAAAACCTATGCACCAATATCAGAAAATAACCACACCACTATGAACATCATGAAATTTTAGCCCATTTCAAAAAAAATTGCACCAAAAAAGGAGCAAAAATGAGCAAGATATGGCCTTTCAAAGTTGGACTACAAAACTGAAAAGCTCAATGGAGAGGGGGTTAAAAAATTTCAAAAGTCTGCTGATGTGGTGCTGACGTCAGTAATTTACTATCTTAAATTTTATGGTTGTATGACCATCATGAAAACTTCACCTCCTTGCTGACTGGGCGTCCGTACCGTACGGATTGCTGACTAGGCGCGGTGACTATGCAGCTAACTGGTTGTCGTACTGTATGGACTAATGACATGGCATAGTGACAAAGCATATAGTTGTTGACTGTAGGCCAGTGGCCACCTGCCACATGGTGGGCGTGGGTTTGCCAGTTTAGAGGACGTCGGAGAGGTGGGAATTGCTGCCGGAGAGCCGAGCCGGGAGCTGAGGGGGCCGACAGTGGGAGTGGGCTGCCGGAAACCATGGGACCCACCAATATTGAACCCATATGAACATCTTGAACCAACTTCTTGAGTGTTCAAGTAGTTCAAGATGTACGCCGCATCAAACTGTTGACCACTTGCTGTGTTGAACATGTTGAACATATTTGAACCTTTTGAACTCAGTTCAATAAGTTCAACACAAATGCTATATCACTGAACAGGAAAATTTTTTGGAAGAGCCACTACAAAACACTTAGAGAAAATGTTAGTACGAAAAACTTTTTCCGAACACCTTGGAACCAATGGAACCTAAATGAACTTGTTGAACCTGGTTCAAAACCGTTCGACATGTTCACAGAGTTCAATCAATTGTCTGAACTTGACTTAAATGACTAGAAAGAGGATTTGAAGATGCATTAAAGACTTGAACCAAGGTAATA
Source organism: Cryptomeria japonica (assembly GCF_030272615.1). Lineage (NCBI taxonomy): Eukaryota > Viridiplantae > Streptophyta > Pinopsida > Cupressales > Cupressaceae > Cryptomeria > Cryptomeria japonica. The sequence continues at coordinate 85,101,464 of NC_081415.1, forward strand.
TAGCACGAATTAGGACTCCAACATAAAAAGGAAAAGATGACCCACTCTTGCCATGAGGAATAAAGGATGCAGTAACACCCCTTAAGCCACATACATCCTAATTAGGCCTATAGATCATATTAAGCCACATACATCCTAATTAGGCCAATCCCTTTAAGACGTGTCCTAAATGATTAATTACAAAATTTTTAGATGCTAAATTTGAAATTCCTCTTCTAAGTACACATGAAATTAACTAATTACAACCATGTACCCCTTTTAACATGTATATTATTATGATCGTACCCCTTAAGCAACACATGTCTCCTATTTAAAGTTTCTTCCCCTTAAGCAACATGCATCCTACTTAGGCCTATCCCTTTAAGCCACTTGTCCTAGTTAGGCCAATCACTTTAAGTCATGTGTCTCAAATGATTAATTACAAAATTTGTAGATGCTAAATTTAATTACAACATATTTAGGCCTATCCCCTTTAGGCATAATTATCCTATTTCTAGTTTGATCCCCTTACTTTCCAGGTGTCCTAGCTTTAGGCCAATTTCCTTAAGTCATGTGTGTTACAATGATTAATTACAAATTTTTTCATAGATGTTAAATTTTAAATTCTTATACATGATCATATATGTAAAAGCACATGTTCTTTATTTCATGTACACATACATACATACATATACATATATGTAAGTTTGTAGAGCTTGTATATGTATATGTTTACAATGTATATATATGTAGATTGAACATGTTTGAAAATTATTTATAATTTATTCATGTTTTAGTTTTAAAAGTTAGATTTTAAATTTTTATTTGTTTTGTAATTAAATGTATGTACATATATATGTAGAGCTCAAATTACATACACATCATCACATGGATGAGTTTGATATAGAAGATTTGATTAATGCAGAAGGGCCTCAACCCCCACTTAGATGACCCTACCCATGATGCATGACCTCCACCCCCATCTCGACCCCCACCCCCTCCTCCACCTCCACCCCCACCAGATCATCATCCTCCACCTCTTGATTCTGTTGAGGCTCGATTTCAAGCCATTATTGATGGGAATGTTGTTTTCATATAGGGAAAATTTAATGTGATCCTTAGAGTACCACATATATCCCCACACATGCATTGTTTTGCATCGAAGATGCAAAACGTTATTGATGCAGTTTGGTCTATAGACATAGAGCTCGATTCAAATCGAGCATGTAGAGAGGAGAGACACTGGTTTTATTCTAATGGCCTCTTCTATAGGGATATTTTGAGCTTAAGAGTAGACAAATCTCACTTTGTTCCATATTTTTCAAACCCCATCACAGTTGAACACATTCTACCAAATAAATCCCGCATATCGATGGGGTGGTGTACACATCAGGGCATGGCCAATAATTTATTTGGATCGATGGCAGATGGTATTTGACACCCCACCACATGCCAACTTAGAGTGCCCTTTATACTTCCTGAGAAAATTATATGCAGAGTTTGTTTTGGGTTTAAAGCCCAATTATTTTGATATTAGAGCATTCCAAGGTGTTGGTGGTGGTATGCCACATGATAGGTTGGGGGCACGTATTGACTCCAACACACTTTCACATCACCAGGCCATTGTAGCTCTTATGCCTGTTATACCTATGACTGTTCATCAACATTCTGTTATCTCCACATTGGACTGATTGACCACACTTACTGGTAGCCTTAGTCAGCAGACAACTAATTTGTTGGACCATGGCCACATAGACACTGGTGAGGATGATGTTGACATGAGTACAACCATTCCATGTACATCAACACCTCATTTTTGTATGAGTTTGCATAAACTATGCTATGGGCCTTGTGATGGTCCAGACCTTGCTTCGAGTTCACATCATGGTCCATCCTCTTTAGCTGCACGAGGAGAATCCACTGATCATGATAATATTGGTTCATATGCCAATTTTCTTTGTGCCGATGATCATCCCATAGATCATGATTTACGTGGTAAACAGGTATGGGGAGATCCAGTACATACATACAGTTTGCACTATATATATTTATATTTATATTTATATAGATCTCTCTATCTATATGTCTTCACTATTTACACATGTACATGTCTCCAACCAATTTTTGGGGCCACTACGACACCAACTTCCACGTCAGATTATCCACCTGCCACTATGGTGAGTGCAACTCCTCAAACATCAATTATTGCAGATGAGTAGAGAGATTCAGTACGTTGACACTCTATCTTAATTTATATGTATATTTCGAGATTTAATTAATTTTGTTCATCAAACTTACATGATATTTTAAATAAATAAATAAACATGTACAATTGATTTAATATCTAGATTTAATTAATTTTGTTGTACAGGTGGACATGACCATCAGGATGAGTTTACATTTAGATGGGCCATATGATCATCCTAACCCTCTTCTTAGTTTTCTGCAGACGTCGTCTGCATTTTAGGTATTTAATGTTGATTTAAATTTAAAAATTTCAAAAAATTTAATACAAGTTTCAGAGTTTTTATTTAAAAATTAAATTAATTTGTATATATATGTACATGCGTGCATATAATTGACACATGCAACTCTTTTTTAAATACCTTGTAGGATCTTGTTGATAGTGGAGATTTTGTTGATGTCACTCAGGATACATTGCATAGAGAAGATGATCTGAGTCAGGTACATGCGTATGAACATCCAATTATCTCTAGTTCAAATTGAGCATTTTAAATATAAATATAAATATAAATTTCTATTTTAAATGATTGATCTTGATCTATATATATGTGTATGTAATATATATCGTAAGATACCAGTGCCATTTACTGCCCCTATAGCACCTAGAGATGTGGAGCCCTCAGTGGAGTCTAGAGGATATGAGCCTACTCATGTACACATATGTGCTACTACGCTTATGATTGAAAATTTTAAATTGTTTATATATATATAATTACGCATGAACTACGTAGAACTCTCACAAAATTGAACATTTTTGTCTTGTAGAGTGGATCTTCTCATCATTCTCGTTAATTTTAGGGGCTATATATATATAGATAGATAGATAGATAGATAGATAGATTACATGTTTCATACAATTTACTAACATTTGATCATTCCATCCCATGGGACTTGTTTATTTTGTGCACTTTGATTATATATTTCATTTTGAGCATGGCCTTGATGTACATGTGTTCATGTGTACACATGGACTTGTTTATTTTGCACATACATTTTGATTATATTTCATGTTGACCACATGTGGACTTGTTGAACATCACACATAGACTTGATATACATATGCACATGTACATGTGATATATCTATATGTTTTACGTTTGAGTGAACTTATAGTACACATACATACATGTTTCATGGATATTATATTTATACATATATTTATTTATTTATAATCGTCTAGAGCTATGTATTTTATTTATTTTTAATTTAAATCTATATACATGTGTATGTGTACGTACATACTAAAAATAAATAAATACATTAAAAATAAATGAAGCAAGTGCAATTGTACACATATACACATGAGCAATTGATATTTATAAAAATAGTACACTTGTACACATAAATATATACATTAAAAATAAAACACTTTCAATTTTGATATTTTTTAAAATAACACATCTACACACACATTGTATACATAAAAAATTTAATTCAAAGCAATTGATAATTTTTAAAATAACACATGTACATGCACGCATATACATACTAGAATCTTATATAAAAAAGTTTAATCTAGGCACATCTCTTGAATATAATAATTTAGCTTCATCGACATCTCAAATTTTAAAGTTTCAAGATCCACACATCTTAAATCTATATATTAAAGAGCTCAATATTCTGAAATCTAAAGTATTATATAAGCTTGATCCAATCTAAGACATTAAAAATAGTTTCAAAAGTGATCTAGATAAATTAGATCTCCATAGTTAAAAGCAGTTACAAGATGTGCCTACATGCACACACAACAAAAATTAATCAAAATTTAATTAGACTTAAATTATTAAATGCATGTATATTAAATAAGTCCAACTTAATTAAAAATATAAAAAATAAATTAACTAAGTCAAATTTAACCAAAAAAATATGCATGTACCAATTAGGACATGGCTTGAGGGGATGCAGGGCTAACTAGGACATGTGGCAAGAAAGGGGATTGAACTAAATAGGACATGGCTTAAAAGGGGAAATTAACTAATTAGGACATGTGACTTGCCCTTAAGGGGATCTAACTAAATAGGACATGCAACTTTTAAAAGGGGATCATTTGAACTAATTAGGACAAGGCAAACTGTAAGGGAATCTATCTACATAATCGGGACATGTGGCAATGAAGAGGATGGAACAATTTATCATTGAAAAACAAAATGGTTTCAAAATTTATTATAAGCTATTTAACAATTTATCATTGAAAAACATCAAATATAGAAATTAAAACTAAACATTTAACAAAAAAAATGATGCTTACCAATTCATTGGAAATCTTCATTTAATCCTAAAGATTCATGAACTCATTTCACATGCCACCAACAACAAAAGACTACTTTAAGATAAACCTACAACAACAAAAAATAGTTAGATATATATTATATATAGGATTTATAGGGGGGTGAATTTAAGTTAAATCTAGGACATGGCTTAAGGGGAAATTAACTAATTAGGATGTGCATGAGGCAAGCTAAAGGTGATGGGCATAATTGGTAGGAAACTTAAGGGGATCAAACTAGAAATAGGATATGTGGAATAAAAGAGGTTCATTTGAACTAAATAGGACATGGCTAAAGGCGAAATTAACTGATTAGGACATGACTTGGCTTAAGGGGATGGGTGTACAATTGGGACATGTGGCTTAAGGGCATCAAAATAATAAGGACATGGCTTAAGGGGACAAAAAAAATTAGAATATAGATGGAAATGCAAAATAGTCAAGTTCACATTTTAAATGAATTATGAAAACCTATATATTTTAAAAGCAATTTATCAATTTAAATCATTCAAAGACATGTACTTTTAAAAACAAGTATACTTACCTCTATATATTAAATAATTATTCCATTACATGTACCACAATTATGTAAGAGCTCTCCATAAGGTGATCGACCTATATATCAAACAATAATATTCAAACCATCTACATGATCAAATTGTACAATAAAAAGAAATTATATATAATATATATATATATTATATACATGTACATATACATACATACATTTAATCTATACATACCTCTTTATTTAAATACTTATTCCATTGTACCATCTGCATCCTCTATTTTTTCCAAAGCATTTATAATTGTCTCATGATCTTCCATAGAAATTGTCCACAACTTTTTATTACTAGGTCTGTCGCGATATCTCGCTAGTTGTATATTTGTTGCAATAATCAAATGTGAGTAGTGTATTATCTTCTTATGTATTTCATAATCTTCAAAAGCAGGCAAACCATTCTTCCTTGTCAAATATTTCCTTAGCGAAGTTCCAACAACTACTACTGAACCAGTCAGATAATGAAAACCATCATTATCTTCTTGAGGATTAACTAGTTTGTGTTTAGTCTCAACACTTTGAGCCAACCAATATTTTGTTTCCTCTTCATTTTCCTTAGGTGCAACAACAACATACACATGTCCTACAAACAAAAAATTAATAAATTATCAAAATTTAGAATTTAAAAATCACCATTTTTAATTTACACTAAATATTAAATAGTTTGAAACTAATTTTATTAAATGGCCAACAAAATAATTAAAAATGATTACCTTTATGTAAAAGGTCTCAAACACGATCATAATCATCGGATGCAAACAATTGATCATTATCTTCAATTGTGTTAATCTGATCTTGTGCTTGAGTAGGAGTCAATAATCTTTGATTCCAATCTTCAACCCATTCAGTATTCTCACATACATCAGAATCACCTGAAATACAAAATTGACAAAAATATGCAAGTTCCTTATCCATATAGTCCATATGCTTGCATTTGAACTCTTAAATGAATGCCATTTTTCTTATCTATGAATTGTCTCACAATCAGGTTTTGGCACAATGTTTTCCTCTTCAACTAACCAAAAGAATCGCTCAATTGTAGAGTTCACACCTGATCCAGTAGATAAGGTTGTATTGCACTAATCTACAATTGCACATGCATCTTTAAATTTTACATTATCTTCAAATCTTAATTTCTCTCTAGAAAGAATTATTTTAACACATGCACCAGCTCCCTCATGTTCTCCTTTACCATGTCCAGCTTCAAAAAAACTCCATATATGTTGGATATTGTATTCCTTGTGCTTAACCAATAAAACATTCGAGCATTCTTGAATTGTCCAGTACAATTATCTGATAATATAAGATGTTTTTTCATCTGGATTCCTCTTTCTCTTATATTTCTATAAAATATGTTGAAACAATATTGAACAAACTTTGACGAGTGCATCCTATTATCACTCACATAGAAATGATACTTGAGATTTTTCTATCATCCTTTGTGCTATCATCTGCATGTCTATAAACAATATGAACAAAAATAGAAACTTGAGTGTAATTGTAATATTGATATGAATTTCCTCTTGTGGCTTAAGAGTATAGTTTTCTGCAAAGTCCACCACTGATAGTATACTTCCAACAGGAAATGTATTTCTACATGTGTGAAATTGAGAATCAAGCCATCTAGCATGTTGAGAGTGTGTCACATATTTTGCTACAATCTTACTTTAAATTCTGACATGGATGCATGTACAATAACCTTTTCTATGATTAAATCAACACACTTTCCTATTTTCCCATCCTTTAAGGGATACTCAACATTCTTAAATCTTCTAACATCCACTAGTTGTTGTCCAAAATTAGTTTCACTACTCTCATGCATACATTCTACTAGTGATAAAAAATTGCCACAACTAGAACATTGTCCAGAGATACATGAACGTAAATAAAATAATTTCCCATCGGTTCTTTGACAAATAAACTTGCTACAAATTCCTTGATTGATTCAGGTGGCATATCAATACCACATTCTTGGATAAGCATGTTACTATGTAAAACACAACATATGTATCAAAAAACATCATAATAGTAATGAAATTGCATGTGCATTTTACAACAACAAGGGACTCTTTGCTTATTAATTTTCACATACCAGGGCTTGCATTTTTCAAATGATCTTTGACTTATAGTAATATTTCCAGGTAACACAACTACATCCAAAATTTTTCTATAAAACTCAGTTTGAGTTGTGTCTAATAGGTGTTTTGGATGAGGGTCACTAATTTTACACCCCACTCTCAATTTTAGAACATCTCTAGCATCAGATGATACCCTTGTATTATCATGCCAAAACTTTTCAACCAAAGATTTCACTTCAACATTCAATTTCATATCTGACCTGCGAAGTCTACCACTAAAACTCCAACTTTGGTTGATTGGATTATTTTCAATACTTTCTCTTCTTTTAGCTTCTCTAACCAATGTTTTATGATGCATCTTTAAAATTCCACTAATGTTGCTTACCATCCTTTTATTCAAGGTTTCTTTATTCACTATGGAAGCTATTATAGATCGTCATGCTGCATTCTTATCTTTAGATCGACTTGTTGTACCAATTGATTCAATGGCACTTGCAAAAGTAGACATAGCATGCTTAACAGATTCATCTTTTTTCTATGGTTTCATGTAGATGCCTATTTTTTTCATCACTTTTCTCATTTTCCACATTCTCATCAATTGCATCATAAGTTGACATCAAATTGCAAATTTTTTTTGATTAAAAAATTCTTTGTATATTCTATTGGCATATGTTCTTACCTGTCTCCAATAAATCTTACCAGGAAGATTATCCAAAACCTCTTTTTCAATTTCTATTAGAAAGTTTCCCTGAGCTTCAACAATTTGAGGATTTTCATTTTCACCATGTTCAAATGGAATTTCACTTTCAATATTCAAAAGAATTTCATCTTTACCAACATGAAGGTTTTCATTTTCATGGACAATTCTATCAATCTCAACATTGGTATATCCAGCTTCTACTAAATCATCAATCTGAATATCACCTATGATCACATTATCCATGTCTTCCAAAGAAGGATTTAAAGATGTACCTTGATAATTTGAAGATGTAACTAGATTTGAGGATGTTGTACTTGGAATATTCTTCATGATTGTTTCATTCACATCAACATCATCCATAATTGCATCACCTATGTCCATTTGAGCCCCCAAGGCATCATCTTGAATGTTTGTCTCTTCCATTGTTATGGATCCAGAAGCATCAAGATTATTCATTTTCTGAATCCTCATTCTTCTATCTCTAACATTTAGCCTCCTTCTCTCTTTCTGCTTGAATTTCCTTGATGGTCAATTCCCTCCTTTGTTTCTTCTTCTAGCATTGTTTAGAGCCCATGACTAAAAAATTATGTAATAAATGCCACCTTCAAAAAATGGATCTAAAATTACAACAAAAGAGAATCCAAAGGACAACTAAATTAAAATATATCATCTAAAAAATCACACATTTGAAGACATGTTTTATTATGTTAAATAATCTCTTATTTATACAAATCCAAAAAAAAAATTAATGGAAAACAAAAGGGGATCCTGTTTTCAACACGAGATCTTGTTTTAATTCAAAACGGGATCCCATGTTGTTTTTGCATTTTTAATTAATTTGCAAAATAGAATGGATCCCATTTTCAATATGGGATCCCGTTTGTAAAAATTGTTTTTGGGGCCCGCTTGTAGGTTCAGAATTTGGCTTGGAAAATGGTTCTGAAAGCCAAACCTAAGGCTTGGAATTGGTTTGACCTACAACTTGAAGGCCAAATCAAGCTTCATACAAAAAAATGACTTAAAAAATATATCTGAACACCTAATTTTTAGAATTGTTTTAAACAACAAACACCCATTATAGTACACGTTGTCTAGATTCTAAATATATAATTTTTTAAAAGAATGGATCAATATTTTTAATTTTAAACTAATTTCTAATGAAAGAGATCCATAAACTTCAAATAATAGGGTTATTTTAAATTTTAATAACTTTTTGTTCTTTAAGTTTTTTGAAAAAAAAAATTTATGGCATGAAACTAGAGATGAATCTATACAGTTTTTTTTTAAAAAAAAGTTAAGTTTAGGTCAAATTATGCTTGCCGTACATGTGGATTTTTCAAAACAGTGATTATGCCCAATTAAAAAATAACAAAAAGAAATATATATGGAAAACAATTACAAAAAAATATCCTCATCAAAGATGAGTGAGTTATAGATCTTTCTCCAAAAGGATTAAAAAAAATACTTTCATTTAGGTCAAATTATGCTTGCCCTACATGGGCATGGTATAGTCCTTAAAAGTTACTTTTAAACTATAGGTTTTACTAATGCATATTCAAACTTCATTTTTAAGATCTGGGTATTGAAATAAATTACATATTTCGACAATAAACTTCAAGCACTACATTTTCTATTAATGAATTTTTTCAAGAATCATTCTTCAAGTGCCTCAAATATTTAGGTCAAATGGGATGAAATCAAAAAAAAGGGAAAAATTTTCCACTTCCTGGCCAAAAAGTGGACACAACTTCTTGCAGGCACCCCATTGATGCCAACACTAGTTGTTTGGATGCTTTATCGACACCATTGTAGTCGCGATAGGTTGAGTAGTTTCTGGTTTATTTAGATCTGGCATGATCCAGTATAATTTGGTGATGGAATCAGCTTGTCCATAATACCCATGCTCATATTTGGTCAATTGGTTTTGGTCTGGTGAACGAATTCTATCATGTTGGCTTAGAAGCTTGGTTTCTGGTTCTGGGGAGGGTTTCGCCGATAGAGCTTTTGATTAAGATCTTTGATGAATTTCATAAGTGGTGTTGTTGCATCTTCAGGTGGAGTTTTAGGATGTTGTTGGTGATCATGTACGAGACTTGGTGGATGGAGATCATTGTTGTAGCATGTGGACCTATACTATGTCCTAGTTGATTTAGGTTATGGACTGACATTAATGTAACATGTGGATTGGACCTCTCGATGTATTTTCGGGATGTCTTATGTGTTAGATATTATTTATTTTGGTCTAAGGCTGACATGGTTTGTAATTATGTAATTGGTTTATTATCTGGTGGCTGACCTAATTGTTTAGGGTCAAGGGTTTGTATATATAGATGTAAGATCTCATTATAGATTATCATGGTTACTGTTAGAGTTCATGGTCAAGGAATATAATGTGTGATTAATATAATATCATTCAAGCAGAGGATTTGGTCGAACATTGGAGATTGAATTGGGTTTATGTAAGAGAATTTAGTCCTTCGATATTGAGCTTAAACAAAACTGGACTTAGGCATGGGAGATGCTATCTTTTGTAGTTCAACACTTCTCTAGACTGTAGTCTAGATTTCTATGTAGTCATTGAGGCTCCTTTTGTGATGATCAGTGCACTCTAGGTTGTTGGCCTTCCTACAAGTGTAGGCCCCTCAATTATAATTCACATACTTACTGCAAAATTATTATCTGACTATGGATAGGCTTCCCACCATCGTTTTTCCCTTTACTGGGTTTTCCACGTATAAATGTTGGTGTCATGTGGATGGTATTTATTTTGTGATTATTGTTTATGTTTAATAGGTTTAATTGCTATTCCGTTATTAATGTTTTGGGTTCTGGTATTGAATTTTAAATTGCTAATAGTTTCCATAATCCGTGACAATTGATTCACCCCCCTCCCCCCCTCTCAGTTGTCTTCTAGTTATTCAAACTGTCTAACAATTGGTATCAAAGATTTGGTCCTCTCTGTAGAAAGCTTAACCGCTTGAGGAAGATCCTATGGTGACTAATAGTTCAAGTTCATCCAGTTCTTCTTAAGCTATCTTTCGAAGGGATATTCTGAGGCTAGATAGAACAAATTACATAGTATGGAAGATTCAGATGGAGACTCATTTGAGATGTCTTGGTAAGGAGATTTGTGATATCACATAGAATGGTGTCACACCTTATAATTTGGGATCTGGCAATCGTCCTCTGACAAACCTAGACAAGGAGCTTGAGAATGATTGTAGAGCAACAAAATCATCTGGAAAGGCTATATGGGATAAGTTGGAGACTCTTAATGAAGGTGACACTATAGTGAAGATTTCTAAACTTGATGGTTACTGAGTGAGATATTGTTAGGCCCAATATGGAAAGCTAATGTACTAAGAGGGGAGGGGTGAATCAGTACTCCAAAACTTTTCTTCAATAATAACTTTACTGTTATGCATAAACAGAATAGTGTAGTAACATAAAATAAAGTTAAAACAAATAGATAACAATCATACATGATTCACTCCATAACTCATATATTTTGGTTACGTAGAAATTCTTGGTTAGAGAGAAAAATTGTGGTGGGGATGACACCCACAACTTCACTACTGCAATAATAAAGAGTGCTCGGTTAGAGCTACATTTTAGCTATTTCTTATAGCTTACCCTATTAGGAGTAACAAGATCTATTAGATCTATCTTGCTAATGGATTTTATAACATTTATTCTGAATGTTGCACCTAGATAGAGGCTTTACAATTTATAGACTTGATTAGAGTCTTTTACCCTATTAAAGGTTTCTCTTTCAACTTCACAATATTACAATAAAATCATTACAAATATCTGCAACTTTACATCTGAAATGTTATAGTAGATTCTATGTGCTCAGAATAGATTACCTTGCTTATAGCATACCTCAATAACCCATATAGTAACTCAGTAAACCCTTCTGTTTCCTCTATTCTTTGACTGTTCTTTGAAAACCTTCTTGGTGACCTCTGTGTCTCTATAATAGTCTTCTTACACACATATATACACCCTTAACTAATGTTGTATAAATCGATCTCTTAAGACGGTGATCCAATTCATTGATTTGATCTTACAAACAAGATTCCTCGAATGAATAACTATACAAAATATTTCATTGGTTAGATTGATCTCAAAATCATACACAATCTTCTGGTGCAATTTCCAATGTAATAACGATTAGATGTGCCTCAATCTTGTAACATGTTTTCATATGCATGTCCAAGTTCAATGTATCTAGTAACATGTTTCACTTAGTATTTATCAACTCGGTGTGTCATCTTTGCTACTCTGTAGTCATAAAAAGATACTCGGTAGTCAGCTTGGTGTATACTATGTTTTGTGACTGCTTTCCTCTATAACTGACTAGACTGTGCATACTGACTTCTCTATGTGTACCGACTGCATGACTCAGTAGTGTTAACCGATTAGAGTATATAGTATGACTTTGAATATAAAAACTAATGGCAATTTGATAAGTAGTAACAATCTCCCCTTTTGACATTAGTTGAGATGTTTGATAAAAACTACTTTCAAAGTCATAACTCAAAATCTATATACTTTGCAAAATGACTATACTTAACAATAAATACAATAGTTAATGAAATAGCATATTCAGATATACTCCCCTTATCATTATACTGTACATAACTCTAATTTTTGCATGCTCAATTTTGTGCTTGTGTGCTCTGCTTACTGTCTTTGAATACTCTGCATACTCTGCTCAGAATACTCCCCCTATATACAATACTCCAAATACTGTATCAAAACTGTATCACTCAATATATTGTATTACTCCCCTTTTTGACAAACATCAAAAACTTAATTCCCATCCGGGGGTGGTAACTGATCAAAAATAGATTTATACTTCTTCTGGGCATTGGTGAGAGCGATAGAGAGTGCATCTTTGACACTTTCCATTAAAGAATTTTGTGCTTTAATATCAGCCAATAGTGATATTAAGCTATCAAGAGTGCTTCCCTCTTGTGTAGTAGATAGGCATGTCACTCAGTTAATCTGTTCTTGAATGGATGAAAGATGAGGAAGGAATAATGTCTAGAGTGTCATTATATCCATCCTGATCTTATGTTCTTCATTTTTGAGTTCCAATTGTTGAGCCATGAGCTGTTGAAGCTTGGTATAAAATTTTTGAATTGAATTGGGCTCAGGAGTCGACTTATTTGAGAGATTGGTGATCTCTTTTTCAATTGCATCAGTTTTATTCTTGATATCTTTAATGAATATAGAAAATGTACAAAGTTTCTAAAATAAATAAAGAATATGCTTGAGTTGAGGGGACAACTCAGCAATGAATTTGACAAGTTTGATTTTGCCAATAGCTAGAGCTTTTTGTACCTCTTCAATCATTTTAGTAGTAAGCTCTTTATCTTTTAGCTTGCTCAAGTACTCAGATGCATCAACTCTAGATGTTTCTATTTGATTTAGGAGTTCATCCAGTTGAATGTGGATGGCTGCATCGATTGACACTGTAGCTGTAGGTAGCATATCAGATAGCAATGTCTTCACCTTCTGAAGTACTTTATTCTTCTTTTGTATGGCCATTTGTTTTTCTTGTTCGGCCTTTGCTTTGCATAGTTCACCAAAATCAATGAGTGCTTGCCCCTTTAATTTTGATATATCCACATTGGGCAACACTATTGGTTTAGATAAATCAACTTCGAAGCTATGCTTTTTCACCTTCTTCTCTTTACCTTTGGTCGGTTGAACTAAGAAAATAGCTTGAGAGGCTTGCTGACCCTCAGTAGGTTGCTCGGTAGAGGCAACACTTTGGTTGGTTCCTATAGCTATTGTGGTGTCTTTTGGTGTCTCAGTACTGGGTGTCTCAGCTACTACATTTTCGGTGCTCGAGGGTGCTTGAGAGGTCTGGTCTTGAGTAGTCTCTTCTCTTGTTGTAGACTTGTGACCTTCAGTGCCTTGTGTTGTATCTTGAGGAGCTTTCGTAGAGATAGGTTGAGTGATCGGTGGATAAGGTTGAACTTGTTCTAAAATGGATTCACTAGATACAAGTTTTGCATATGTAGTGCCTACTATCATCTCCTGCTCCTATTCCTTTGTATCCACGACATCTTCATCAATTTGAATATTGTTAGCCAGGTCTTGCTCGGTAGTGTCAGGACTGTGCTTGGTGACATCAAGATCTTGCTCGGTGACATCAATGATTTCAACCTTAGATTGTTCACCAGCATCTTTGATTTTGAAGATTTCCTACCATTTTGCTTTTGTCTCATTTTCTACATCAATATATAGCCCATTCATCAGTTTTAAGGCTCTTTGTTTGACAAGAAATTTTGAATTGTAGGTTGTCAAGTGTTCCTTTATTTCTACTACAGACATATTAGGAAATAGATGGACTAGACTTCTTTCTCTGATTTGTTTCTCTGAGTCCATTGCATACTTCTGTCTGTTATCAATATGCAAGTAAAGTTCATTCAGAAGTGACTTTACTAGTTCCAATGGAGCTAGCCGAAACTTTAGAAGTGTACAGATGACAACTTCTTCAAGTTATCTTTTCTCATCATTATTTCGTGTTTCATAGTTGACATATCTAAAAGAACCAAATCCACCATATTCTTTTAGATCGACACAGAAGTTTTCAACACTATGTATATTTACCTTCTTTCTTTTGACAATTTGGAATTTGTTGGCATCCTCGAATTCTATATCACTAGACTCTTTTGCCAAAATGAGTCTCTGAGTAGATTTCTTGTAGGTCTTGGTTACCTTGGGAGCAGTAACACTCTTTTTTTTCTTACTCGGTGATGTAGCTAATGCTCTTGTATTAGGTCTCTTTGTTGGAGGAGTCAGTAGGGCCTTTGAAATGTCCTATTTCTTTATTTTTAACACTTTACCCTTAGGCAATTCGGTGCTCAATGTTATTGCTGCCTCTTGAGCTTCTGATTACTCTTCAGTGATGGCAAGAGTGCCTTTGACAAGTGTGAAGGAAGATTCTTCTCTGAATTTCTTCGTTAAAACCTTTATCATCTTTGTTGCTTTCCTTGTAGCTTTGGGTACTACAATGCTCATTTTTACTTTTCCCTTCACCTCTTCATAGGTTCCATATCTTAGTTCGGTAGCATGCCTTGGTAATGAAAGATAGGCATCAATTTGTTGTTTTGTGATATCAAAGTCAATCTCGTAACCCATAGGTAGCAAAGATTGGGTTCTTAGTTCCACAGCATTCACATAACAGTAATCAGTATCTACCTCAAAGCATATATCATCTTTATATTTCTCCACTAGCTGGGGTGGAATCCAGTACCTGTTCTGCATCTTCTCTTGAAATTTTCTGAAATAATCATCCATTATATCATTGAAATTATCACTTAGCATCTTGATAAAGTCATTAATCTGATGGGTGATTGGTCAGTGTAGCTCCCAAACTACTTTATCGACTGATGGAAAGAATTTTTCAAAGTAGAAGAACATGCATACAAGAAGTGAACCAAACTTTAGTGTATTTGTTGAGTTGTTCTTCTTTGGCTTCCTTATTGTGTTTAGGTTCTCAAATAGGTTCTTCAGTAATACTTCACATAAGTCAATCTTCATTCCCTTTTTCACAATTTTATAAGCTATGTCAACTGTAGCACAGGGTACACTATTTTCCCTTATTGATTGGAAGAAACAGTAACCAATTACTCTAATGGAAAACATAAGTTCTGCATCAGTGACATTGTTAAATTTTAGTCCTCTGTAATCAGATTCAACTCCAGTTAAACTGATTAATTCCTTCTATGATATCATCTTCTATGCTCGTGCATGATCATAGATAGGATAACCGGTGATCACATTGTGTGGGGGAAAAAGTGACACTAAGCTAATATGCCCTAATCCCACTTTCAATCACACACTTGTGGAATACGAAAGAGCCTAGAGGTATCACACAATTGGCTACTTCTTTTTGTGGAAGAGAGCCACAGGCTACCTATTAGGATTTCTATTCCTTTGTTGCAAATGATAGATAGAATGATGCAAGTTCAATCCCTAACCCTAAAGTACAAGTACGAACTAATAGCAAGATTTGCATAATTGAGATTAAACAATGGAAAGCCATAAACACAAGGACAATACAAGAATGCAAATGCGTACCCAGAGTTAAAATCTAAGTGAAAATGTTCGGGACGGGGGTGCAAGCGCCACTGTCCTGATTCTGCCCCTGAAACTACTCCGGAAACTGTTGTTTTGCAACCTGAAAAGCTATCGGAAAGTGCTGAAAACTTGTTGTCTGACAGAGGGACTAGGGCGCCCAGCGCCCCTGTCCTGGCAGGACCAGGGCACCCCATGCCCCTGTCCTGGTCTTTTACTCTGAAATTTGGTGTTTTTCTCAGTTTTCGTCTGCTTCTGCCAGATCTGCAACTTGCGGCATCGTCTGAATCCTGAAATCTGCACTTGTATCTGAAAAGGTGTGTTGGGCGGCTATATAGGGTTTTGCCTTAGTCAAACCCCCGCTTTGGTGATTTCCACCTCCACGAATAGCCAAATTGTATTGTAAAAGTAGTGTGTGTGTAGACCTTGTGTGCGTGCAAGATCCTAAAATGCAAGTAAGCAAACTAGAGCAACCTAGAAAATAAACCCTAATTGCTTGTAAATGATAATGTAAATGCTCCAAATCAAGATGCAAAGTGATCTAAAGCATGAATACAAATGATATAATGAGGCTTATGCAAAGACATGAAAACAACATGAAATCATACCCAACCCCAAGGGAGGGCTACAAGCCAATCTTCAGTTGGTAATCCCCTATTGCTCTTCAATGTCTTCAAAGCCCTAAATGGATGAATGAAATTAATGAATGCTTGATGTACAGATGTTGAATGTTGTTGAAGTCTTCAAAGATCTACTCTTTCACTGCCTATAAGGCTCCTAAAAACAAAATTCTGATCCTTTCAAATGAAGAAAGAGAGCTCTTATATATGAAACCCTAGGTCTTAATTTCAACTTTTGGCCGACCTAGAGATTGAATCTCCCACCAATTTCTTAGGGTTAAGCTTTATTTTATGATTGGATCGCGCTTCTAAAATTTTGGCAAAAATGTCCAGGACCATGTGCACTCCGGGCGCCATGGTCCTCTCCGAGTGCCATGGTCCCAACAACTTTTCACCAAATTTTCAGGGCCATTGGATATGATGATTTTAGAGAGAATCCTGAAGTTACAGGTGATTTTGAGATGTTTTGACCCCCGAAATCAAGCCCCCAAGTTTGAAATAGGACCTAATTAGGGTTTTTGATTAAATGATGTATAGGAGGAATAAAATGAAAAGGGCACACTTTAATGAAAGGGCCCAACTTTATGATGTGGGAGATGATAAAATAGAACCTTAGACCTAATTAATTTAATTAATTAAGTGCTAAAGGGAAATGCAATGCAAAATACAAAATGCGCCAAGGCGGGTGCTAAACTAGGTGCGAAATTGTACCACCCTAGCAAGTGCGTACAATTTACAATGCTACATTTAGCCCACACTTTAGCGGTCATATGAACACTACGTGCATATGCAAGCTAAAGTATAGAAAAGTAAACATCATTTGAAAAAGGATATATCCATAAGTTGTCGGATGAAGCCCCTAGCGGTATCTACAGTACTCAGTTAAGAACCACAACCTACAAAACCACACGTTAGATCACAAAATCATCTAATGCTTACTAAGGAAGGTGATGAAAATTCGAGGGTAGCTATATGCCCCCCCCTATTTTAGCTTGCTAATTTTAGTGAGTTGAAACAGGGTATCATGTTTACCACTTCGAATTGTTAAAGAATATTGATGACAAATGCTCACAAGAAGATTTGATATGAGATCAAAAACTAATGGAGAATCATTTGGTAAGAAAAAGGACTAAATCTCAATTCCAACACAACAAAGAGTGTGAGGATTTGAGAGTTCTCTAACACAAGATGAAGGATGTAAATGGAAACAAAATGCAAAGAAAAGAAGAGAAAGGAAAAAAGCATGAATACACACATTGATGATCCATGAGAAGAATAGTGAGAGAGAAACATGGACTTCTCACCCCTAGATCTTGTCTAGGTGATCCATGGGAGAAAGGACATGGAAAACTAGCCCCTAGAGTCTGTCTAGGTGATCCATGTAAGGGAGGAGAGTAAGAAAGTCTAGCCTTATGCCGCTAGTTCCACTCAACCTCATGCATGTGTGTGTAAGGGAGGATAGAAGCACCTCATAGGAGTCTATGCCCAAGTATGCTACAACCTGTATATGTATAGTACAAAAGCGTGACATCTCGCTCTAAGAGTCTGTGCTCTGGTTTCGAGAATAATCACCTTGCATAAAAGAAAAATGGAGACATCTCGCTCTAAGAGTCTATGCTCTAGTTCTGAGAATGACCCATTTCTCAAAAAGTGTAATGTTTATGTCATAAGCAAGGATAAGATAGTTGAAAAAGGATATCTTGTAGTATGTGTAAAGGAGATCCTTAGAGGAGAAGAGATCTTTGTACAAAAGACACCTATCCCCGAGAGGAATTGTCTTAGACAAATATAACATCTTCTAGAATAAGACAAAGAAGAGAATAAGAATGCAATACTTCCTTATTTTGCGAGGTGAAAGTGATTCATAATGAAGGATGACGCTCTTTTTAACCCAATTGGGAGAGTGAATTCATTATGGATGTATTTTACCAAGTGCAAAAGAGGTTGTAGTCAAGGACTTGCACCTCTTGTAAGAGAGAATCCTTGAACAAACAACAACAAATGCATACAAGGAATAACATCAAGTAATAAAGTTCACACCATCCACAAAATAGGAAAAAGTGGATCCTTAGATAAAAATAAGGAAAGATCATTGCCTCCCAAGGATAAGGACAATGAGAAGGACTTACACAATCTTCTAGGGAGAGATTTAGACATAAGCAAAATGTACTACATACTCACATGAGTTCATGCAAGCAAGACATTAGTGTATTTAAAATGCTCCTCACAAGAAGTGGGTAGGATAAGAAAGAGAATACACATCTTCTCCCATATCTAGGAAAAGAGGATTCTAAAGAAAAGATGATCAATTTTCCACACTATTACCCCAAAGGGAAATTTTAACCATAAAAAGAAGAGATATATGAAATCACTCTTGTCCCCATAGGAACAAGAGATAACATAGAAGATTAGGCTATTATGTTGCTTCAAAAATATGATTGCACTTGAAATTGTACCATCATGAATGACAACGAGCCCCCAGTAAATGAGCTACCAATGTCACATAATGATGAGCAACATAATAGCCATTAAGGTTATTTAAAGACATGATAGATTGTATGAGGTATTTGAATATGACATGCTAAATGCTCAACTATAAGTGAGATCAAAAACATGTATAAAATGATAAAAATTGAAGAAGAAAAGTCACAAGAAATCTTAGAAGAGGGATGAGTGTAATTTATTAGAGCCTTATCCCTGGGGGAAAGGACTTTATGATGAATAGGAGATAAAGATTCATAAGTGGAATTACAAATTTGAGGGGAGTCATAAAGAGATTTGTTCATTGCCAAGATTTCCTTATGAGGGGAATGAGAGTTGATAGAAGTAGAAGATGATTTAGTTGAAGTGAGATCATCATCACTACTAAATATAGTATTCACATTGAGAGATGGTCTTTTAGATGCTTTGGTGGGCTTAGAAAGATTATATCCAAGTCCAAATGAATATTCATGCATGTTATGTTCTAAAGGAACTTTAATTCCTTGTTCATTTGTGCCACAACCATTTCCACTATAGCCACTCTTAGCCAAAATGTGAAAACCACAACCATAAAGGGATGCTAAATCAGAGAGAGATGGTGATGCCCCATAGGTCTCAGTGCTATTTGTATTAGAGGAAGATGTTGAAGAGTTATTTGAACCGGAGGTAGCCACAAAGTTGTTACTAAATTGCTTAGACAAAGTGGGCTTCTCTTTAGTTTCTTCCTTCTTTTCAACTTTAAGCTCTCTAGGAGGAACCCTATACTCACCTACAAAGGTGGGATTAAAATCAAGAGACCCCCAATCATCTTCTGCGAGAACCTTCTCAGCATCAAAAACCTTTCCATGTGTAGATTCAAGTTGAGAAGAATCTTCTTTAGGAACTTCAGATTCATCCAAAGAATTTTGATTATCAGAGGGTGATGATTCATCAATAGGTAAAGAGTCATCACTAGAAGAGGAAGGTTTAGAAGAACTCCCTTTGGAAGTAGATGTTTGCAAACAAGCTTGAAAATTAGTATCACCTATCAAGGTATATGTCTTATTGTTATAAATAAATTTAACTTGTCTATGCAATGTAGAGGGGACAGCTTGCATACTGTGAATCCAAGGTCTCCCTAATAACAAGTTGTATGTTAGATTTCCCAACATAACATGGATAGGAGTAGGCAAAGTAACAGGTCCCACTATGATGGGTAAGGTGATAATACCTAATGAAGACTTAGCCACATTATCAAACCCTCGAATGGGATGAGAGTAAGGCTCAATAAGGGATGTATCCACATTCATCTTATGCAATAGATTAATGCTACACACATTAAGGCCAGAGCCATTATCTACCAGTGTTCGTCTTATAGCAGTGTCATTTATGATAACCACAATCATCAAGGGATCATATTGATGTTGAATTTCACTAGTAGGCAATTCATCTTGAGTAAACACAATTTGAGCTTTAGGATTCATCATAGAGTTAACCAAAGACACTATATTACTAGATGTATTAGGTGGAGGAACATTCAAATATTTCAAGGCATCTTGTAACATTCCATGATGAGTGGAAGAAGTTTGGATCAAATCCCAAAGGGATATCTTAGCAGGGGTAGCTTTAAGTTGTTCTATGAGATCATATTCCTTACTAATAACTTGTGAAATACGTGGAGCTTGTGGAAGAATTGGTTGGGAAGGAGGAAGTGAAGTTGGGATAACTGGAGGAGGATTAGGTTGCCTATTGTTTCTTGTGTTATAGGTATGAGCAACCGCATTATAACTCTCTCTAGTCAGTTGCTTAGCATACTCATAAGGGCTCTTAGAAGAATAACCTCCTTGCACAGTAATAATAGGTTTCTTAGGAGTGCAAAACGAATCATTAGCATAACCACCTTGAACCACTAAGATAGGCTTATTTAAAGGTTGAGAATTTTGAGAAGGACAAGCAGCTAGGACAGTGAAGAGAGGTTTGTTAGGTGTTTCATTCACATGTATCAAATTGATTGAGGATGGTTTAGAGGAATGAACAAAAGTGTTGGAAGAATTATTGATAGTCTTCTCTTGCACTAAAATCTTATCACGGATCAAATCAATTTTAGGAGAGAGACAAGGGATAGGCATTGATGTTCTAGTAGGAAGAGTAATACTAGGAAAGGTCATATCATCCTTTATCATCAAAGGATCTACATGGGGAATAAACTCTCTAGGAGAAGGATCAGCATTACTCTCTAAAGTCTCACTTTTGAGAGGGAGATCTTTGAAAGAGATGTTAACCATCTTGCTTTGAACTAGGGTTTCCTTATGAGTAGAACCAAGTTGAGGAGAGGGAGATTCTTTATTTTTAGAGGGAGAATAATTGAGATTCAAGGAAGGTGAGAAACTATCAAGGGAGTTTTCAATCTTGATTTCATCCCCTTTGGCTAGGGTTCTCTCATGGGATAGAGAATAATCTACACCTTCTTCTAATGGTTCATCCCAAATAGTGAAGTTGTTGAAAGGAATGTTTGAAGTATTGTTAATTTCGGGAGAGGAGATAACATTGTTTATTAATTCCTCATCCTTAAGAGGGAGAGCATCAATAGATGTGTTAAACTCATCCTCTTTCCTCAAAATATGTTCAATATGATCTTTAGGGGAGAGAGAATTAAGGAAATTTCTTATTATTTCATCTTCTTTCTCTAAAGGATGCTTATGGGTAAGACCAACTTTAGGAGAAGGGTAAGCGTTTATCATTAATTCATCATCTCTAGTGGGAATTTTGTTGGAAAAGGAAATGCCATCACTAGGAAATGTAGGGATAATGTCATCTTCTTGCACAAAAGGATCCTCATGAAGGGAGTGTTTTTTAGGAGACACTAAGTCATCAAGGGCATCATCCAAAAAAGCATGATCATATCTATTAAAAGGTTTATCTTTTGATTCAAAAGGAGACATCTCTTCATAGAGGGGATCATTGAAAACAACCATGTTACTAGATTTAGTGGAAGAGCTGATAGGAATGTACCCTTGAGAGGAATCATTCGACTTATCTTTCTCATCACAACGAAATGGCATAGTAACAATGTTTATGAGTTTTTGGTAAAATGAAGGTTTGGTATCTTTAGGGTTCAAAAACTCATCTAAAGCTTCATCTAATTCATCTTGGCTATGCAAATAAAAATCTGACATTTTGAAATTGCATAAAACTTAAACACACAATGCAAGAGAAAGCAATAATAAGATTCACGTTGGGTTCACCAAAATGTGTGGGGGAAAAAGTGACACTAAGCTAATATGCCCTAATCCCACTTTCAATCACACACTTGTGGAATACGAAAGAGCCTAGAGGTATCACACAATTGGCTACTTCTTTTTGTGGAAGAGAGAGCCATGGGCTACCTATTAGGATTTCTATTCCTTTGTTGTAAATGATAGATAGAATGATGCAAGTTCAATCCCTAACCCTAAAGTGCAAGTATGGACTAATAGCAAGATTTGCAGAATTGAGATTAAACAATGGAAAGCCGTAAATAGAAGGACAAGACAAGAATGCAAATGCATACCCAAAGTTAAAATCTAAGTGAAAATGTTTGGGACGGGGGTGCGGGTGCCACTGTCCTGATTCTGCCCTTGAAACTACTCCGGAAACTGTTGTTTTGCAACCTAAAAAGCTGTCGAAAAGTGCTAAAAACTTGCTATCTGACAGAGGGACCAGGGCACCCAGTGCCCCTATCCTGGCAGGACCAGGGCACCCCATGCTCCTGTCCTAGTCTTTTACTCTGAAATTTGGTGTGTTGCTCGGTTTTCGTCTGCTTCTGCCGGATCTGCAACTTGCGGCGTCATCCGAATCCTAAAATCTGCACTTGTATCTGAAAAGGTGTGTTGGGTGGCTATATAGGGTTTTACCTTAGTCAAACCCCCGCTTTGGTGATTTCCACCTCCACAAATAGCCAATTTGTATTGTAAAAGTAGTGTGTGTGCAGACCTTGTGTGTGTGCAAGATCCTAAAATGCAAGTAAGCAAACTAGAGCAACCTAGAAAATAAACCCTAATTGCTCGTAAATGATAATGTAAATGCTCCAAATCAAGATGCAAAGTGATATAAAGCATGAATACAAATGATATAATGAGGCTTATGCAAAGACATGAAAACAACATGAAATCATACCCAACCCCAAGGGAGGGGTACAAGCCAATCTTCAGTCGGTAATCCCCTATTGCTCTTCAATGTCTTCAAAGCCCTAAATGGATGAATTAAATTAATGAATGCTTGATGTACAGATGTTGAATGTTGTTGAAGTCTTCAAAGATCTGCTCTTTCACTGCCTATAAGGCTCCTGAAAACAAAATTTCGATCCTTTCAAATGAAGAAAGAGAGCTCTTATATATGAAACCCTAGGTCTTAATTTCAACTTTTGGCCGACCTAGAGATTGAATCTCCCACCAATTTCTTGGGGTTAAGCTTTATTTTATTATTGGATCGTGCTCCTAAAATTTTGGCAAAAATGTTCGGGACCATGTGCACTCCGGGCGCCATGGTCCTCTCCGGGCGCCATGGTCCCGACAACTTTTCACCAAATTTTCAAGGCCATTGGATATGATGATTTTAGAGAGAATCCCGAAGTTACAGGTGATTTTGAGATGTTTTGACCCCCGAAATCAAGCCTCCAAGTTTGAAATAGGACCTAATTAGGGTTTTTGATTAAATAATGTATAGGAGGAATAAAATGAAAAGGGCACACTTTAATGAAAGGGCCCAACTTTATGATGTGGGAGATGATAAAATATAACCTTAGACCTAATTAATTTAATTAATTAAGTGGTAAAGGGAAATGCAATGCAAAATACAAAATGCGCCAAGGTGGATGCTAAACTAGGTGCGAAATTGTACCACCTTAGCAAGTGCATACAATTTACGACGCTACACACATGAATGATTTCCTTGGTGATTTTGAATGGTTGCTCTTCTAGCCACATGAAATCATCATGAACTCTGCTCAAAACAAACTTGACCCATTGGGGCTTGAACACACGAGGGTAGGTTAGGGCTTCAGTCAATCCTCTGATCTTGATGTGTTCATACTTGATGTTCAATTTACCATCTATGCACAATTCATCATAGGTATATCTTATCTCAACATGAACGAGTTCTTCAACATGGCATTTGGTGAAGAATCTAACATCTTCAACTAACAAGACTCAATCTAGGATGAGTGAAAAGGTGGTTTTGTCATCCAGTTCAGAGGCGACTTTAGGAGTCAAAGTGTATTTCAGTGAGGGCTTCTCTAAATTCTTGACAACAATGGGATCTTGGATCTTGGGCACCATTGTAGATTTCAGGTAAAACTTAGCAAACTATCCTTAGGGTTTGATGGTTTACAAATGGCAAATACTTCACACTCAGTAGATAATAACAATTTGATAAGATCAGAAACCAACTTAACAATGTGATGAGATTTGATGTAAATACCTTGGATTCGCTCTGAATGAGGTTTGATCACCTTGATTCACTCTGCTCTATTCTTTTGAAAACTTGGTGAGTGTAAATGATTGCAAAAATGCTTTTAAGTACACAAAATACCTTATTGGGCTCCATGCAGGTTAGGTCAAAACATTAAATGCACTTGGTTCACCTTTAACCAATTTACTCTCTTTTTTTCATTTTAACCAAGTAACCAAATTTCCTTCATTTACCGACTTGACAGGCTTCCTATATTCACTGACTTGATAGGTTTCTTGTAAAGTACTTTTGATAGAATTTCAAACTTACTAATACATCTTAACTATGCAGATTTTGAATTTAGTACATAATAGAATAGGAAATGTTATGATTTTAACCTTCAGAGAATGCAGTCCCTTCATACATTTGTTGATTAATTTGGAATAGGTGCACCTAACTTGGTAGGTAAGGTGCTTTCTTCATTTGACACAATTTCCTTCTTTTTCCAAATCATCTTTATTTTTTCTTTTATTTCTTCAGTGTCTCCTCTAGGTTGATCTCTGCAATCTCCAGCTAAATGTCCAACTTTATGACAATGAAAACATGCCATACCAAGATTTCTCCATGATCTTCGATTGTTCATTCAAAACCTTATAAAATAGTCAGCACTAATATGTCCATATCTTCCACAACATTCACACCATATCCTTGTATTGTAATCCCATGGTACTGCTGCATATTGTCGATAAGGATCTATGTGAGTTTGGTAACCTCTAGTGTTTGCTCGATGTGCAGACTACATGTAGTTCTTTTGCTTAAGCCAACACTTCTCAGTACTATGTCCATATCTATTGCTGTTTCTACAAAACCCTTTGAATTTTTCCTTCTGATAGTTGTTAATAGACTTTGTCCTAAATTTATTAGATGTGTGACCATATTTATTGTAATTGTAACAATAATCATTGGACTTAGTGATATTCGGTTGCTTACCTTTTCTGATTTGGCATATGTTGGTAGTGTGACCTTGATTTCCATAGTAGTAGCAAATAGGCTTCTTTCTTTTGATGTTATTCCTTTTTCCAGCTTGCTTTGATGATTCTCCTCTCTCGGTAGTATGAATTCCTTTCTCGGTAGAGTCTTTTCCTTTGTAATCGAGACCTGCATCTCTGTTGGGTCTTCTTGTATTTAGTTGCTCATCCAACATCTTTGATGCTTCATAACTCTTCTTCAGTGTTTCTCTGGATTTCTTCTTTGTTTCAAGTTCATCGATCAACCTTGATACTTCAAGATTCAATGCTTGATTTTCATCATTCTTCAGAATTGCTTCATGATGTGCATAACCTAGTTGATCTATCATATTTTGTTGAATCCCAGTCAATCTTATGATTTCATCATTTTTATCAGATACCAAGACTTCAAGTTGTTGTTTCTCTCTTTGTAGATCTCTTGCTTTATCCTCAGCTATCCTTAATGCATCTAGATTTTCAGTCAATTATGTGTTGAAATGATCATGTTCTCTTTTCATTGCTTTTAGTTGATCAACCAGTGCTTTGTTCTTTTCTTTCAATACTCCAATCATTTCTTCATTTTCTTCAGATATACTGTTCTCAGATGATGTCTCAATTTGTTCCACTAACTCTTGCGAATCTTGCAAGTCATCAGATAATCTTCTTCTTACATTTAGATATTTTTGCATTTGCCTTTGCATGTCTACAATCACTTGATTAGCATGATCCAGCTCTTCTTGCAAATATACAATCCTCTGAGATTGTTTGTAGCCTTCCATTGATAAGATCTTTCTCTTTATGCTGTTAAACCCTTTTCCAAGATTGAAGCTCTGATACCAATTGTTAGGCCCCATATGGAAAGCTAATGTACTGAGAGGGGAGGGGTGAATCAGTACTCCAAAACTTTTCTTCAATAATAACTTTACTATTATGCATAAACAAAATAGTGTAGTAACATAAAATAAAGTTAAAACAAATAGATAACAATCATACATGATTCACTCCATAACTCATATATTTTGGTTACGCAGAAACTCTTGGTTAGAGAGAAAAACTACAGTGGGGATGGCACCCACAACTTCACTACTACAATAATAAAGAGTGCTCGGTTAGAGCTACATTTTAGCTATTTTTGATAGCTTACCCTGTTAGGAATAACAAGATCTATTAGATCTACCTTGCTAAAGGATTTTACAACATTTATTCTAAATGCTGCACCTGGTTAGAGGCTTTACAATTTATAGAATTGATTAGAGTCTTTTACCCTGTTAAAGGTTTCTCTTTCAACTTCACAATATTACAATAAAATCATTACAAATATCTGCAACTTTACAACTAAAATGTTATAGCAGATTTTATGTACTCAGAATAGATTACCTTGCTTATAGCATACCTCGGTAACCCATATAGTAACTTGGTAAACCCTTCTATTTACTCTATTCTTTGACTATTCTCTGAAAACCTTCTCGGTGACCTCTATGTCTCTGTAACAATCTTCTTACACACATATATACACCCTTAACTAATGCTATATAAATAGATCTCTTAAGACGGCAATCAAATTCATTGCTTTGATCTTACAAACAAGATTCCTCGAATGAATAACTATACAAAATATTTCATTGGTTAGATTGATCTCAAAATCATACATAATCTTTTGGTTCAATTTCCAATGTAATAACAGTTAGATGTGCCTCAATCTTGTAACACATTTTCATATGCATGTCCAAGTTCAATGTATCTGGTAACATGTTTCGCTCGGTGTATATCAACTCGGTGTGTCATATTTGCTGCTTGGTAGTCATAAAAAGATACTCGATAGTCAGCTCGGTGTATACTGTGTTCTGTGACTGCTTTCCTCTGTAACCAACTAGACTATGCATACCGACTTCTCTATGTTTACCTACTACATGATTCGGTAGTGTTAACCGACTAGAGTATATAGTATGACTTTGAATATAAAAACTAATGGCAATTTGATAAGTAGTAACAGATATGAAAAACCTAAAGATGGAATAAGATGAAAGGATTACTACATTCATGGAAAGGGTAAATGAGATTGTTATGGGAATTCAATGTTGTGATGGAACTTTGAGCAAAGTTGAAATTGTTTCTAAAGTCTTGAGAGCCCTACCACCGGCTTACAAAATAAAGGCTACTGTTATTAATTAGTTGAGAACAATGGTTAATACATCTATCAACATAGATACTTTGGTTGGGAAACTATCTGCTTTTGAGCTTGAAGAATTTGGACCTTATGGAGCTATAAAGTCTAAACCTACTTTTCATGCATCTACATCTACAACTGGTAAGCAAGACTAGAAAGATTTGTATGCAAAGCAATTAGAAGATATGAAGAGAGAAGATGATGAGTTTGAGAAACTTGAAGCACTATTTTCTAGAAGAGTACCTAAAGGATTGGTAGGAAGTAAGTATGAAGGAAATGCACATTTTAAATTTTTTGCATGTAATAAGATTGGTCATTTTGCATCTAGATGTCTTGAAAGGAATTCAAGATTTGAAGAAAGAGTTAGAAGATCTTTTAAGCTAGATATTAGAACAAGTATAAGTATAAGAAAAATAGATACAAATCATGCTACATAATGGATGAGGAAGGCATTACTGATTTTGATGATGAACTGGCATAAGAATCTATTAGTGGTTCCGACAATGAGAAGGAATGGGTGTTCTTGGTTATCAAATAAGATGATTCAACACTAGAAGAGAATTTACTTGAAGAGAAGGCACTTGCTACTAAAATTGAAGACAAGGATGAATGGGTAATTCACAATAGTTGTTCACATCATATGGCAGGAGATAAAGGGAAGTTTATATCTTTGAAAGAATTTGATGGCAGTCTAGTTAGATTTGGAGATGAAAAAGCATGTATGATCAAAGGAAAAGGAACTATATCATTGCATTGTAAGAATAATACTGATAATGTTTATTATGTTGAAGGTTTAAGATGCCAAATTGTGTCCTATTGGGTCGTTATGGGTCCTATGGTATCCTAAGGGGTCATATTGTATTCAAAAACCCATTAGGACACCATATGACCCCTTAAGACACCAAATTGTGTTGTTATGGGTCATATTGTATCCTAAGGGGTCAAATTGTGTCCTAAGGGTCAT